>NC_073307.1:25771902-26371902 GCF_027595985.1 Sorex araneus | reverse complement strand
GGCCCCAAGCATGTAGCTGAGGCCTACTTGGCCACGAAGGCTGCTGATGCTTAGGCCGAGCAGGTGAAGGAGCAGACACGGAGAGCAGAGTGGTTAGCGGGACTGCAGGGAGGCCGGTGGGGCCGTCCGAGTGAAGGTGCCAGGATAAGAGAGATGCTCAGACTAACCCGCGGATGCGGGGAACCTCAGCAGCCCCTTCCAGAACAGCCTCCTTGGGAGGGAGGAGGACCTTGAGGTGGCCCAAGGATGTCCAGGAGCTGGGCCCACACCTCCACCTTCTCTTATTTCAGAATAAGGACTTAATTCTTTCCCAGCTTACAGCCAGGGCGCTGGGGGAAGGTTTGCCGCTGCCCTGCGTCCCCGGCCCTGCTCCACGTTCTCGATAGCGCCCCAGTCCTGTGTGGGTGCTCTGAAAGGGTCGGAGGGCCAGCAGGCACCCAGCCCTCCCTTTGGAAGGAGCCCAGGAGACCCTGGCGAGAGCCTGCGGGGAGCCGAGGGCTGGCTCTCCAGGGCCACCGAGGCCGGTTAACCCACCCTGGGCGACACCTGCCGGGGTGCCCCTATTGCCCTCAGCACCCCCCGGCTCTGAGCCCAGGGTGCAGAGACAGGCTGGGGTGATGGAGGACCCCAGAGCTCCAGCTGAGGCTCTGGGTAACTCCCCCATTTCTGCTTTTTCTGTCCCTGCTGCAGAGCGGTCCGGGAGAAGAGCCAAGGGCAGGAAGAGCGACTCCAAAAGGAAAGGCCGCGAGGGCCCAAAGGGAAGCCCCGAGAAGAAAGAGAAAGTGAAGGCGGGCCCTGACTCCGTCCTGGGGCAGCTGGGTGAGTACCCCGCCGTGCAGCACCCCAGCATGAGACAGGGGGACCACCCCCACCACCCTGGGTGGCATGAGAGGCGCCAGAGGCACTTTAGGGTCTCTACAGCAAGGCCTCAGAACCGGCATCCCGGAAAACAGTCTCGTGGAGAGCTGGATATTGAGCCTGGAACTGTCGCTGCCCATCACCCCCTGAGAAACGGGGTCTTCCCAGAGGCCCTTAAGGGGCCTCCATTTCCTCCGGCCCTTTCCAGATCCCCGTCTCAGGCCAGAAGTGGGGTCTCGCAGTCTTCGTCATCGTCCTGCTCAGTTGCATTTTCCCAAATGGGTCCTCCCTTTCCTTCCTTTGCTTGCACCTTCTGGAGCCACCCAGAGACCGATGCAGGAGCCACGGCTGTGGGCTCGTATCCCCCTGGCCCGCGTGCTGCTCTCCGGGACCCAGGACCCGGCCTCAGCATGGCACACAAGCTCCAGGTCTTCATTCCCGTTGGCTGTGTAATAGAAGCTGCCCGCCGCCTCCTCTGGAAGGCCGGCCCGGCCCAGCCTGTTGTTCCTACTAGTCCTCCCCCATCCCTGCCCCAGTGCGCCCCACTGCTTTGCGGTGACAGCTCGGAAGTCCAGCGCCCCCTGGTGATGGGTGAGCATTTTCCTCCCTACACAGCTCCTTTGGTCCTCCTGATACTTTTTCTTTTTTTCTTTTTTTGGGTCACACCCGGCGATGCACAGGGGTTACTCCTGCCTCTGCACTCAGGAATTACTCCTGGCAGTGCTCAGGGGACCATATGGGATGTTGGGAATCGAACCCGGGTCGGCTACGTGCAGGGCAAACGCCCTACCCGCTGTGCTATCGCTCCAGCCCCCCTCCTGCTACTTTTTAATCCAGGAGCCTGGGGGGGGTTTCCTGCTCTGCAACAAAGAATAGGACGCTTGCCTTGTACATGGCTGGCCAGGGGTCCAGCCAAGCTCTGCCAGGAGAGGCCCCTGAGCACAGTTGGGTCTGGCACACCTGTACTGTCACTTGGCTCTGCCCCCACAGATCATGACGTGGGATGTGGGGAGAGGGGGCGTGTGATGTGGGTCCTGCCCTCGGTGGTGTCGTTGGTGGCAGGGTGGGAGGGACATTGAGAACTGCTACGGGCAGCGGGGAAGGAGGGAGGAAGGTGCGGGGAGGCCTGAGGAGGGTGGGCCACATCCCCCTGCCCCCCCCACTGCCGTCTCACCGCCTGCTCTGTCCCGTCCACCAGGCCTCTCCACCTCCTTCCCCATCGACGGCACCTTCTTTAACAGCTGGCTGGCGCAGTCCGTGCAGATCACCGCCGAGAACGTGGCCATGAGCGAGTGGCCGCTTAACAACGGGCACCCGGAGGACCCGGCCCCGGGGCTGCTGTCGGAGGAGCTGCTGCAGGACGAGGAGACGTTGCTGAGCTTCATGCGGGACCCCTCGCTGCGGCCCGGAGACCCCGCCCGGAAGGCGCGCGGCCGCACCCGCCTGCCGGCCAAGAAGAAGTCAGCCCAGGACAGGCCCGGGTCACAGACCACTCCGGACAAGCCCCCCAAGAAGCCTTGGGGTCAGGATACGGGCAGTGGCAAGGGAGGGGGTCAGGGGCCACCCACCAGAAAACCACCACGGCGAACATCTTCCCACTTGTCCCCCAGCCCTGTCGCCGGGGACTGCCCTCTCTCGGCCACCCCCAGGAGCCCCCCACTACTGGCCCCCGACACCCTGGCCCCAGTGGCCACCGACTCGAATGTCCAAGTGCCTGGCCCGACCTCAAGCCCTAAGCCGTCAGGCCGCCTCCGGCCGCTGCGTGAGAACAAGGGAACCCGGAGATCGCCGGGGGCCAGGCCTGACGCCGGGGCGGGACCACCTTCTGCTGCGGCCGAGAGGCCAAAGGTCAGCCTGCACTTCGACACGGAGACTGATGGTTACTTCTCTGACGGGGAGATGAGCGACTCGGACGCGGAGGCGGAGGACGGCGGGGTGCAGCGGGGCACCCGGGAGGCAGCTGAGGAAGTGGTCCGCATGGGGGTACTGGCCTCCTAAGGCAGCCTGGGCCCCTGTCCCGGGCCCTGCTCTGGTCCCCCCTCCCCCTCCCGCGAGGCCTCAGCCCAGTCACAACTGCCATTTCTATTCTTCGCTGAGTGTCCCAGACCCTCCCGAGGCTCCCCCTCGGCTGTGGTTTTATTTTTTAATAATAGAGTTTTGAATTCCACACCTGTCTTTCCTCTGTGCTGGCCTAGGACATTAGGGTTCCTTGCACGGCTCTGGCCAGGGAGAGCGAGCCGGGCTCCTGGCTGAGTGCAGGCGAGAACTCAGGACTCCAGCCCGCTGCCACCAGGCCACGCAGACTGTCAATTGGGCATTATTTCATGGCAGATGGGCCAGCCCAGGGCCTGCCCCGCCTCGTCCCCGAGTTCCACTGGGGTCCTTTTTTTTGGGGGGGGGGTCCTGCTGCACTCCACTGATCCCCAAGGAAGTAGTCAGTGACACCAGCCAGAGTCTATCACTGTCACAAGCACAACGAGGTTATCCGAGAAAGCACTGAGGGGGTGCAGAGGGCCCGGCCGCCAGTTTCAGGGGAACCACAGCCGTCCCTGAGAATCCCCCACGCCCGAGGCCTGCCCGTCCACCCCGCACCCCTCCGCTCCCTTGCTGCCCCTCCCTGCCAGCGCCCAGCCCGGCGGCTCTGTGTAGGGGTTCCCAGAATCCTTCCTGAGCTGTGCCACTTACTCAGGGGACTCCCGAACAGCAGCTGCCTGGGCGGGCAGGGGCTGCAGAGGAGGGCCAGTGCCCAGACAGGGACTCGGGGCACAGACTTGCCGGCTGCAGAGCCCCCTTCTGGGGCTCCAACTTCCTTCCTTCCTTAGGGGCTAGTCTCAGCCCAAGTCTGGTCACTCCCCCCGACGGCAGACCAGGCCAGACCGTTTGCCTTTTCAAGTTTCCCAGCCCTGCTAAGAGATGAGCTTCTTCCTTGGTTTCCTGTAGGAAACAACTTCCAACACGCAGTGGGATCCCGGGGCCCGGGGTGGGCCAGCGCGAAGTCCTGCTGGATGGTTGTTCCTGGTTCCACTGTCCCTCCCAGCCTTAACACCCCCCCCCATCCCCGTTGCCCTCCACCCCTACCCCTGCCCCCCAGCCCTGTGTCCTGCCTTCCAGACCTCACCCCTCCAGGTTCCAGGTGGTTTGCTCGGAAGCGTTTGAGTGGAGTGGCCCCAGGGTGATCGCTCAGGGAACAAACAAAAACAAAGGAATTCAGTGAAAATGTTTTTTTTTCTTTTACAAATTACTCCTGGGTCACTTTCACCACTGGTAAAGCCAGAACTTCTCCAACAAAGAACCTAGTAAAAGTCCAGTGAATCAGTCGAATCATTCTACGGATGCCAAAGAATACTTTGACCCTAAAAACAGCACAGCCTGGACCTGACAGCGTGTCACTGGGACTTTTTCTAATGGCGTTACTTTAGCAACAAAGCGACGACACCCGCTCTTTGCACACGCACCCTCGGGAGAGGACACCGCCGCCCTGCGGGCGCCAGGCACTGGCTTCCAGGTCCCAGGCAGGACCCGCCAACACTGTCGGACTCTGAGACTCACAGAGGGGGCCGGACACACTGATAGCCCACCAGCCCGGAGCCCACCTTTACCCCCGTGGCCCCCACGCAAAAAAAAAAAAAAATACCGCAGGTCAAATCGGGGTGGCCGGGCACAGCTGGCTCCCAACACTCGCTGAGGTACGTGTGAAGTTCAGCATGAACAGAAACCAAGAGAATGACCTCGCTTCAGACACTGGGCCGGGCAGAGTGGACGCGGGGGTACGCGTCCAGGACTGCGGGTGCAGCGTGGGGGACAGCCGGGGCGTGACTGCCATGCTGCTGGGGCTCTAGTAGCCCCCACACGGTCAGCACCGGCACCCCCCAGCACCCCCCAGTCTCTTTCTGGCCTAGAACGGACCTTCCTTCCCCAGGTTTTGGGTCACGGTTTCATCTCTGCTGCATTACACTCTCGGACCATGCAGGATGACCACCAGACTCTGCTGCGGGTGGCATGGGGGCAGCCGGCGATGATGACTCAGGTCCAGCAGCTGCCGTCCTTGCCCGCGTCTCAACTCCTCCCGCCGGAAGTTTCTGGGCTCCCAGGAATAATGGGGGCAGGAGCAGTCCAGGAGGAGCACGAAGGGGGCATGGCGAGGGACTAGGTGAGCCAGATGGGCTCTGGTTGGCGTCTGGCTTTGACCTTCTCCATGGCCTCGTCCTGTGGACTGTACACGGCTGCGGCCGGCAGAGCCACTGCTGGACTGGCTGGCACCCAGGGACCCACTTCTCTCCAGCCTGGTTCCCAGAGCTGTCTGCCAGCGGCTGCTCGCCCCTGATAGGACGGCCGGGCTGCGGACAGGTTGCGGACTCAGTTCCTTAACACTGTGTCCTCAGCCTGGCCCCCCCCCACCACCCTCCTGCCTACTGTCCACAGTGGACAGTTTTGCTGCCCCGAGGTTAAGAGGAAATGCCGGGAAGGGAGGCCTGAGGCCACCCATTCCCCCCACCTCCCACACTCACTGGCCCTCCGCTGAGAGGGAGAAGCTGCTCTGTAACTCATTCCGGTCACCCCCATCCTCCCTCTCCCCCTCCCCTTCATCACCGCAAGAAAGGAGAATACAAGGAAAGTATTTTTATGGATCGCAAGTGTACTTGAAAGCAGATCAGGAGAAGCACGGGAGAGGGTCTGTTTTATTAATGGAGCTCTGACTTGGTGACGGTGTGAGCACTGGTAGTGCCCGCAGGCTCAGCGCCCCCCGGTGGGAGGGCGGGGAGGGTCTCCCCCAGCCCCAGGCTGGCAGACAGAGGGGCCTGAGCTGTGCTGGGACACGGTGCCCCGTGTGAGGGCGATGGGCATGATGGGACTTGCCAGGGCCATGCCTGGAGATGCCACTGCCCGGTTCCAACTGTCAGCCGCATCTGGAATCGGCGTTCCCTTGCTCACTGCCAAACGTGGCCCACTTCCGCCCATGCCCGAGCGCTGCAGAATGATCCAGAGCCAGGTCCTTAGGGAGGAGGCCGTGTCCCAAGCCCCTGGCCCTGCCGGCCACATTGGCCACGGAGCCAGGGCTGGAGTCTGGGACCTCGGGCCTCTCAGGCACTTCCCGCTGCCATGTCCCTCAGATGCACCGTACTCTGCTCCACATCAGCGCGGGGTGGGGGGGTGATATGAATGTCGCAGGAGGAGACATCTTCTTCTGTCTTTGTTTCAAAGAAAGTGATGTGCCATTTGTTAATATACAAGAGAAATATTGAAAATATATTGAAAAGAGCAATTTTAAATTATTTTTGGCTTATGTTGCAATATTTATTTTCTTGTATTAGAGAAGATTCCTTTGTAGAGAAAAAAATGTATTTTTCATTAACGCAAAGACCTATTTCTCCTTTTTGTACATCGTCCATGTTCGCTGCCCTTGACGAGCAATAGAATGTGCGGCCGCCGTGGCGTGGCCCGTGCCCGCTGTGCCCTGCATGCCTCTGTGTTGCCGCTGCTGCGTCGCCCCCCACCCCACCCATCCTGTCCTGCTCACTCATGGGGGTCTCCAGATCCAGGTCCCCTTGAGGGCCTGTCGCCCTCGGAGCCCCGCACTCCTCCTCGTGTGTTGGCAAACGCAGTTAATAAAGCAATGTTTTCTGTGTCGGCTGGTCTGAGGCTGTCTTGCATTGAGGGGGGTGGGGGCTCTGCACAGCCCCAACAGTGTACCAGGTGAAGTCACGTGTCCCTTGGGCGTCCCAGGGGATCCGCAATCCACTCAGGGAGTCTGACGGCAGTGGGTACGCACTGGGGGACATGCTCAGTATTTAATTTGCTTTTCACAAATGCCACCTACCCCTGGAATTCCAGATGGATATGGCACAGGTCCCAGTTCTCAAAATCTCATGAGGGGAAGTTCAGGGCCACATGCCCATGCCCGGGGTGTGATTCTTCTTGGTGCCACATGTTCCCCTGAGCACCGTTGGGTGTGGCCCCCAAAATCAATTGAAAATGAATTAAGAGTTTTAAGACCAAGCCCGGCAGTCCTCAGGGTTTCTTCCTGGTTCTGTGCTCAAAGAAACACTTTCTGGTAGTGCTCAGGGAATCATATTGGTACCAGGTTTCAAACCAAGGTTGGCCACAGCAGCCCCCTGCCTCACCCACCATATTTTATCCCTGGTTCACTAAATATAAATGTTAAGAGGGGCCAAAGAGGGGCTGGAGCAATAGTACAGCAGGTAGGGCACTTGCCTTGCACGCAGCCGACCTGGGTTCAATTCCCAGCATCCCATATGGTCCCCTGAGCACCACCAGGGGTGGTTCCTGAGCCAGGAGTGACCCCTGTGCATCATCGCTGGGTGTGACGCAGAAAGAAAAAAAAAAAGAGGGGCCAAAGAAATAATACAGAAGTGAAGGCCCATGCGTTGCGTGCAGCCAGCCAACCCCAGTTCAGTTCTGGCACCACATGATCCCTTGAGGTGATGTGTAGCTCTGGGGTTGCCCAAGCACCTCCTGATGTGGACGGGGTAATCCTTGGCATCCCAGGAAGCAAGCAGCACCACATCACTGGGCCATCATACTGACCTACTGGTCAACTTGGCCAAAAGTCACCAGGAGGGGCCCCCAGACTCCTGAGCACCACTAGGGAAACAGCTCCCCTTCTTTTTTTTTTTGTCACATTCAGAAATGCTCAGGGGTTCCTCCTGGCTCTGCACTCAGGAATTACTCCTGGCAGTGCTCGGGGGACCCTACGGGATGAGAGGGATTGAACCCAGGTTGGCTGCTTGCAAGGCACATGCCCTACCGCTGTACTATAGCTCCAGTCCCCAGCTCCCCTTCCTGAGCCACCTACTGGGACAATAGATGGTTTGGAAGAAATCTGGGGATAAGTGTCCTTGGATCAGGGGAGAATTTAGAACCTTGGGTGCTATGTTTCGCTGTATAACAGAGATTTTTTTTGTGTTCTTTTGCATTTTGTTTTTAAACCACACCTGGTAATGCTCAAGGGTTACTCTTGCCTCTGCACTCAGGGATTACTCCTGGCTGCTTCTTGGGGTACCATATGTGATGCTGGAGATTGAACCTGGGTCAGCCACATGCAAAGCAAACACCCTACCTGCTGTACTATCTCTCTGGCTCCATCAAAGATTATTTTTGGTTTTGAACCACACTTCGCTGAATTGACTCCTGCCTCTGTACTCCGTGATCATGCTGGGGTTGTTTGGGGGACCTCCACCAAATGGGAGCTAGGGATCGAAACTGGGTAGTCCTGCTCAAAGCAAGTGACTTAATATCTTGCTTAATCTCATAAGCAAGTGCTGTAATATCTCTCTGGCCTCAATAACCATAGATTTTGGGGCTGGAGTGATAGCACAGTGGGTAGGGCATTTGCCTTGCACGTGGCTGACCCGGGTTCAAATCCCAGCATTCCCATATGGTCCCCTGAGCACCACCAGGGGTGGTTCCTGAGTGCATGAGCCAGGAGTGACTCCTGTGCATCGCCAGGTGTGACCCAAAAAGAAAGAAATATTAAATAATCAAAGATTTTATGTCAATTTTTGTTTTTTGCAAAAAAGTAGTGTGCAATCTTGAAGTTTTTTAAATTGTGCCAATATTTTGAAACAAGTAATTGTGTATATCAGACCATAAATATCAATACCATTATAAACACGTTAACTATAATAGAAACATAAATGAAACAAAACAGAGTGGGTGCAACGATTTTGGAGCAAAATATGTAGGTTCCTAAACACTTACTCTGGAAAGTTTGTGGGGAATGTAGCCACTTTCCACACCCTGGGACAGCCCCATCCTGTGGGGACACAGGGTGCTGTTAGAGAAGCAGTAGGGCTGAGAGGGAAAGTGTTAATTGTAGATGGGAGCATTCAGACAGGTATTAGAAAGACACACCATTTGTTCATTCATTTATTCAATCGTCTTTGAGTTCCGCCAGTGTGCCAGGAGGTATACTACAATGTCCTCAGGATCCTGCTCTAAAGTTTCCAGGCCACAGAGAATGGAAGATTTAGTAGCTGCGTGGCCTAGGGGATCCTGGAGGAGAGCAGGGCAGGGGAGCAGCTATGAGAGGCTATGTGGAGGGTGACCCAATATACTCAGAGGGACCTTAGACCTCCCCTGAAAGCTCAGTGTTGTGTGGAAAGTGGCTGGATGAGGACTCAAAGAACCTAGATTCTGGGCTATT
Source organism: Sorex araneus (assembly GCF_027595985.1). NCBI lineage: Eukaryota > Metazoa > Chordata > Mammalia > Eulipotyphla > Soricidae > Sorex > Sorex araneus. The sequence continues at coordinate 26,362,880 of NC_073307.1, read as the reverse complement.
GACCCCATAGATTACCCCCAGAAAATTGCCTGTTTCCTCATTTGTGCAATAGAAGGTAGGTCTGCAAGGGCACCTAGAGATGACATTTTGGTGACTCCATGCATCAAAACATATTTCTAGGGCCAGAAGGCAAGTACATGGGGTAAGGCACTTGTTTTGTATGTGACTGACTCTAGACTGATCCCTGATACCTCATATGGTCCTCCTAGCACTGCCAGGGATCACTCCTGGATACAGAGCCAGGTAAATAGATCCTGAGCACTGTGGGGTGTGCACACACAGGCAAAAGTACATAACTTACTTGGTTTTCATTAGTAGTTCCTAGTTCCTGAGCTCTCAAGCTCTTTGTTTTTGTTTTTTGGGTCACACCCAGCTGTGCACTGTGGTTGCTCCTGGCTCTGCACTCAGGAATTACTCCTGACAGGGCTCTAGGGACCATCTGGGATGCCAGAGATCAAACCTGGGTAAGCTGTGTGCAAGCCAAGCACACTGCCCACTGTACCAACTCTCCAACACCACTGAGCTCTCAAAACTTGAGTTTTCCGAGTGTGGACAGCGGTGAAGAGGTCTCATCATAATGAAGGGAACTTCAGGGAAACATCTGGAGATGGATGTTGATTGTCAAGAACACCAACCCAGTGGGTGCAACGGTTAGAGGCAGGGAGGGACAGGTGATTGGCTAAGGGGTCAATCAATCATGCCAATGTAGAAGCTTCTTGAAAAGGCCCCAAAGGGCGGGCCTTTGGGGCGCTTCCGGGGTGGGAAGCAGAGCGGGTCGGCTGTCTCCTGGTGGACGGACGCCCCCCAGCCAGGACCTGGCCCTCAGAGGCTCTTCTCTGGATTAGTGAGTAAACTGGTGCCCCGGGTTCGGCAGCTGCTCTGGCAGATGGCACCCGGGAGTGTCGCCTTCCTCCGAGCTACCATCGCCGGACCTGGCGAAGGGACCCAAGTCTGAGGCGCTGAGGGGGAGGTCGTGGAAAGTTCTGGTTTAACTCTGCTTGGTCAGAAGTGCTGCTAGTTGGGGCTGGCGCGAGAGCACTGCGGGGAGGGCGTTTGCCTTGCACGCGGCCGGCCCGGGTTCGATCCCTGGCATCCCATAGGGTCCCTCGAGCATCGCCGGGTGTGACCCCCGAAAACAAACAAAAGGTACAGGTAGTGGTCGCCCGACTGTGACCTGCGTCTGAAGGGAGCCGGTCCTGAGAGGCCGAGCCTCTGCCGACTGATTTGTCTTTTTTTTTTTGGCCGGGGTATGCGGGCTGGGGCCGGTCACACCCAGCTGTGCTCAGGGAGCACTCTCCCGGCAGGGCTCAGGGGACCCTGTGGACACCGTTGCCCCTTAACCCTCGCTCTGTCAGCCTCTTAACCTGACTCATTATATCCCAAAGAGGGTCACCTCAGGCCCGGAGGATGCTCTGTCACTGGAAGGCCTGGTTCACGTGGGATGGGGGGAGTCCCGGGGGGTGTCCTTCCCCTGTCACCGTCAGGAGCCAGAGTCGCCCCTGATCGCTTTTGTGGTGGCCCCACTTTTTTTTTTCAATTATAAAAAGGAAAAACCAAAGGTGGTTGTCTCACGCATGTAATGCACAGAAGCTGTTGGGCCGAAGCGACAGTGCACACCTTGCACGCGGCCGACCTGGGTTCAATCCCCGCCCCCCCCCCCCCAGTAGGGTCCCCCGCGCCCCGCCAGAAGTAATTTCCGAGCCCAGGGCCAGGAGGAACCCCCAAGCACCGCCAGCTGGGGCCCCCCCCCGAACATAAAACGAGCTGTGACTGATCCGAAGACGCGGGGATCCGAGGGGGGTCGGGCCGGTAGCTGCGGGGAGCAGGGGCACGTGACCTTCGGGCGCGTCGGTTTGGGGGCAGTGCTGGACCGCGGCCCGGCTCCGCCCCTGCTGATCCCGGAGCGAGTGCGTGCGCCGCTCGCCTGGGCTTTTCCGGAGCGCTGCAAGGGCGAGCCCGGGCGCCACCTGCTGGCCGCCCGCCGCAGTTCCCGGGCCTCCTGCTCCAGTTTCCAGATCTGCAGCCTCGGCGGGTGGGGCTCAGGGGGACCGCATGAGTGAGGCCTTGGGTTCAGTCCCCAGCGTCACCGCCCCACCCGACAAACAACAACAAAAACAAGCTAAGCAATCCACGCAGTCTGACCAGAGAGGTAATACAGCGCCTAAAACTTGCTTTTATATATTTACTTAAAAGAAAATTTAAAAAATCGAACCACCGTGAGATACAGACTCATTACAAAGTTGTTCATGATTGGTTTCAGTCATACAGCGTTTCAACACCCATTCCTACACCAGTGTACATTCCCCAGCACTAGGGGTACTTTTCTGCTTTCTCTCACTCGCTCAAAAGCACTCTCTCTCTCTCTCTCTCTCTCTCTCTCTCTCTCTCTCTGGGCACTGTGGTTTGCAGTATAAATACTGAAAGGTTATCATCTATATCCCTTTACCTACTTTCAGTACTCAGTTTTTACCCACTATGATAATTTCCAACTATTGTTGTTTTTTTTTCTCTTTTTAGGTCACACCCAGCGATGCACAGGGGTGACTCCTGGCTCTGCACTCAGGAACTACCCCTGGTGGTGCTCAGGGGACCATATGGGATGCTGGGAATCGAACCTGGGTCAGCTGCGTGCAAGGCAAACGCCCTATCTGCTGTGCTATCGCTCCAGCCCCTCATTTCCAACTATTATTGTCATACTGGTCCCTTCTCTACCCTCCACCCCCCCACACACGCTTGTGGTAGTTTCCAACCATTGACCAGTCCTCCTAGGCCCTGCTTACCTTGGCCTTGGCTATTAGTTTTTCTTTATTTTTCTTTATTATTATTCTTCCACATACCACAAATGAGTGCATTCATTTTATATCTGTCTCTCTCCTTCTGACCCATTTCACACAACATGATACTCTCCATATCCATCCATTTATAGGCAAATTTCATGACTTCATTTTTCCTAACAGGCATGTGTAGATGTACCGTATTTTCTTTATCCAGTATCCGTTAAGACTTGGGTTTCATCCTGAGCACCACGTATGGCCCTGAGGCAGCCAGGAGTGATTCCTGAGTGCAGGAGTCTTGAGCATCGCCCGCGTGGTCCAAAACCCCAAACCAAACCACACAATCTGATCCGTGGACTCTGGCACTCCCCTTTCCCTGGCGCCCCCTCTCCCCCTCACCCTCTGTCTGCCAGCCGAGAGCAGGACCATCTCAGCCCTCAGGGACAGGGGCCCAGTCTCGGGGAGAGGGACAAGAGCCCCACCAACAAAAAGGGGGCAGAGTGGATGAGAAGCCCTTGCTGTGGGCCAGGAGGCTTCCAGAATCCCCAGGACTCAGCAGACCCCCCTGTCTGGGTGTGATCCCGGCCTGAGAAGGGAGGTTGCTCAAAGTGCTCTCACACTCCCCATACCTCCAAACACCCCCCACCCCACATTTCTGCCTGCTCTGGCCAGGCTTTTGAAGGTATTCTCTTTGCACTGAGCACCCCAGCTGGCCTAGTCGCCTAGTCGCCCGCTCTTTCGTCCCCCTCAGGAAGCACAGCTCCTTAAGCACCGGTGATGAATGATCAAAGCTTTGGGGGGTCCAGACAGACACCCTGTCGAGAGTCAGGAGAAGTCACCTTCCTGCAGCATGGGCGGGCGAGGGGGACAGGTCCCTGGCCACAGCCCCTACTCAGCTCCATGTGAGGGAACCGGAATGAGGGCTTGCTGCTGTCTTCAGTGGGGACGCAGGGGGCTGCCGGATGTGGGAAGAGACAGAACCTGGAGCACAAACTCAGACTTTGAGACCAACGATAGTGTGAGTATCGGCCTGTCCCAATTGCACCGCTGCATTTTACCTGGTGGAAAGCCGAGGCTTAGCGGGGTCACGTGCCCATAACCGGTGCTGGCGAGCTGTGTCCTTTTGTGTCTGAACAGGAGCAAATCCAAGACCAACCTGACATCCCTGCCCACCCAGCCCAGCGGCCGCAGAACCGGGACTCCCAGTGCCCCGGCCTGTGCCTGTCCCTGCTCAAGACCCACCAGAACGCCCAGGGCGCCTTCGTAGTCCACCTTCCTTCACTGTGGCTGCAGGGACCTAGGGCTGAACCCACACTTCACTGTGGTGGTTGTTGGTGCTCACACACACCTGGCCACCATGTGTGGGCAGTTGTATGCTCTGCCATGGCACTGGGGTCCCAGATAGCAAAGCTGCAGGGAGGGTGATTAGTGCATGTGGATGGGGCGGGAGATGCAACTTAGGGCTTCATGCTCACGAGGCGTGAGTTTTGTTCCTGACCCAGTCCACCAGCCCTCAGCCCCAGGGATGCTTGAAGGAACCCAGCTCCCTGGAGTTCTTCGAGGCTTCCCTGCCCACGGGATGGCTGGCCCAGGACGCATCTAGCCCTCCCGTGGTTGTGAGCAGCCCCCACAGCCTTCGGGAGACAGGAGAGGGAGAGATGGTAGACACGTCCATGGGAGGGCCGTTGGCTTTGAACAAGGGGACAGTTCTGGCACTGGACACCGCCTGGCAAGCCCTGAACGGGGCAGTGCAGACTCGCCCAGAGACATGCTGCCAGCTACCATGGGCCCAGCACCTCTAGAGCAACCACACATTGAAACCCAGGCTGGAGGGGCCTCGTGGCTGCAGAGCTGGGACGAGGGGTGTGGGCATGGCCCTGGGCCTGCACCCTGGGTCACAGTTGAGGGGGACGGGGCCCCAACCCCCGTCTGCTCCACCTGCTCAGTGGCTTTGTGGCAATGATAATGCTTCTGTCCTTATGGAGGCTCTCCCAGGCAGTGCTCAGGGGGCCCAGGGGCCACTCCAGGGCTACTTGGGCCAGTAGTACTGGGTGATACCCAGAGGATCCAGAGTGCCTGCGAGAGCCTCTGCACACCCGCTTTGAGTCACCATATCTTCCTGGCCCGGCAAAAACAATGTTAAGCAAATCCATTCCAGCATATTTAAGAAAAAAGTGCCCTTTGAGTCTCCACCTTTCCTGGGGCCCACTTGGAGCCTGGGGGGGCAGCAGGAAGCCGCCCGCAGGCTTCATGCTCGGTGCTGTGGGCAGCGCAGCTGAGCCCGAGGAGGGAGATCAGGGTTCCCGCCTTTCCGTGGCTCATGTCGGGTGCCCTGGTTTCCCCCTCCGTACTGCAGGCAGAGGTTGGCGAGGTTGTGATCCCTAATGTCCAGGTCCTGTGTGAAGGTGCAGGGCAGGGGGGGCAGCAGGGGCGGGGGACTTTGGGCAGCTGGTAGAGGCGGTGCTGCACGGGGCAGAGACTGTGGAGGTCTTCACATGACAGATGCCATGTCGTCACCGTTGAATCTTCAGGTGCAGGGCCAGGAGCCGCTCAGCACTGGCTGTGGATGTGATCCCAGACAGGAGTGAGCCCAGCATGGGCAGGGCCTGGAGGCTCTGGAAGGAAGGCAGGGCCTCTCCCCCAAAGCTGGGGAACGGGGCGAGGGCCTGGAGGGCAGAGCTGGGGTCTCTGCTCTCTAGGGACCGGGCATTCATGGGGAAGCTTGTGCCTGGCCCGAGGCTTCAGTGGATGTTGCCCCTCCACAGTCACCACAGCCCACATGTGGCCATTCAGGTGGCCGAGCACTCCCACCACAGGAGACACTGCTGGAAGGACAATCTTCCACAGTCTGAGGCTGGCTTTTTTTTTTTTTCGGTTTGGGAGTCTGAAAGGTGCGCAGGGTTTTGTCCTGGCTCTGCGCTCGGGGATCATTCCTGGCAGGGCTCGGGGGACTCAGCCCTGGTTCTCGTTTGTTAACCGAGAAGTAGAGTTCCTGGGGGCGAGCCGAGCACAGCGAGGCCCTCCTGGGGGCTGCTGGGTGAGGTTGCACAGGCAGGAGGCCAGCGGGCTGTTGATGAGCCCTCCTTCTCCTGGCGTTGGAGCTGGTAAAGCCTGGGTTGTGGTTGTGGTTGTGGTTGTGGTTGTTTACCAGTTCTCAGGCCTCCCTCTGCTGCCCTGAGAGCCTCATGCGACAGCCAAGGGACTTCGGTGGTGGACAGCGGCCTGGGCCTGTCCCTTGGGGCCACTGTCTACCTGAAGCCAGGGAACCTGAGAGCCTGCCGGAGCTGGATGTGCCCTTGCAGGTGCTGAAGGACAAGGTCAGCCTGAGGCCCAGAAGGGCAGCCAGGACTGGCCAGGCCAAGGGAGACAAGTGACTCAGCAGAACAACAATCCCCGCCCCTGTGGGATCAGGACGGGATCAGGACACGCTCAGTTGCCTGGCTGTGGGGATTCAAGGAACCTTGGCTTTTAGGTGACCCGGGGGACTGGGGAGGCACTGCTGGGGGGCCCGATCTCTGTCTCATGCAGCCCTAGAGTTAGAGGAATCAGGAAGAAGGAGGGGCCCTTCCCGAGAGGCCCAGCTGGCCAGCTGGGCCTCCTGCATGTTGAGAAAGGGGTGGAGACTGGCCTAGCGCTGTGACCCTGGTTCTTTTTTCTTTGCTTTTTGGGTCACACCCAGCGATGCTCAGGGGTTCCTCCTCGTTCTGCACTCAGGAATTACTCCTCGTGGTGCTTGGGGGACCATATGGGATGCCGGAGATCGAATCTGGGTTGGCCGCATGCAAGGCAAACGCCCTACCTGCTGTGCTATTGCTCCAGCCCTGACCCTGGTTCTTACTCAGGGGGACTTGGGAAGTGTCAGGTAGTAGGACTACAACATCTATGTGTGTGTGTGTGTGTGTGTGTGTGTGTGTGTGTGTGTGTGTGTGTGTGCATGGATGTGGGTGCTTGGAAGCTATCTTGGGCCTAGGAGGGGGCTCAGGGCTGAGCACATGCTTTGCATACAAGAGCCCCAGATTTGGCATGGTTCCCTGAGCGTGCTGGGTCTGACTCCAAAAAGAAAGGAAAACTCATATTGCCCGATTCTCTTTTCTAGGATAATCTCTGAACTCACGTGATAAGAAGCTGGTGTGTTTATTTTATTTATGTGTGTGTATATCCCCACCATCCCCCTTCTCTCACTCTGGCTATGGCTCAAGATGCCCAGGGGGGTTAGTCTCCTGGTTGTCCTGGTGCTCTCCAGGGCTCACACGCCTGGTCCTGACATACTCCTTGTCATGGTGCTCTCAAGGGCAGTGCTCATTTAGTGGTGGTGGTAGTAAACTCATTTAGTGTCACAGTCACCAGGGGTCACAATCCAGGCCAAATGTTTCCACTTCCTTTGTGGTGCTCTCATGCCAGCTGCTTGTTTTTTGTTTTGTTTGTTTTGCTTTTGGGGTCACACCCGGCGATTCACAGGGGTTATTCCTGGCTCTGCACTCAGGAATTACTCCTGTGGTGCTCAGGGGACCATATGGGATGCTGGGAATCGAACCCGGATCGGCTGCGTGCAAGGCAAACGCCCTACCTGCTGTGCTATCATTCCTGCCCCCCACGCTAGCTGCTCATGTGGTATGGCAGCGGCACCAAGGGAGCAGACTTGTAGCCTGACACTTGTGTGGATTGTTTGTTCCACTGAGTGATTATCAGGCCCAGGCTGACGTTGTTTACTGATTGAGGGATTTTCGGTTTGTTTTTATTTGGGGGGCATATGCAGTGGTGCTCAGAGGTGTTCCTGGCTGTGGTCATGTCTGGTGGTGCCTGGGGGACTAGGCGGAGGTTGGGATCCAATCCCACAGGCCCCCTGCATGCAAAGCTGGTGCTGCAGCCCCTGGTGCCGTCTCTTTGACTCCAAAACTAACACCTGTGAGTCAGGTATTGCCTTGTTGTGGCAACCCAAGTGTTGAAAGGGTTTCCTTAAACCAAATGCTAATGAGCAATTCGCAGTTGGACGCCTCCATCCTGGAGCTCTGATGAGTTAGGGCAGCCCCCAACCTGTGGCTTCAAATTCAATTCCATCCTAGAGGATTGTGTGTTGGGGGTAGGGAGGGGATTTACACCCTGAGGTGCTCCGGGATTACTCCCATCTGTGCTCAGGGATCACTCCAGGTGGTGCTGGAGGATCAGATGCAATGCCAGGAATTAAACCGGGGTCACCCACAAGCAAGGCAAGCACCTTAGTCCCGGTAGTCTCCGTCCAGCCCTAGGATGCAGGCTTGCTCCCCCGCCCCCTCACCACTTGCCATCATATCACAATTCTCCTGCTCCACCACATACTCAGGTGAAAGCAGCCCAGGTAAGAAGCTGTGGAGGGGGGCTGGAGCAATAGCACAGCGCGTAGGGCGTTTGCCTTGCACACAGCCGACCCGGGTTTGATTCCCAGCATCCCATATGGTCCCCTGAGCACCGCCAGGAGTGATTCCTGAGTGCAGAGCCAGGAGTAACCCCTGTGCATCGCCAGGTGTGACCCAAAAAGCAAAACAAACAAACAAAAAAAGAAACTGTGGAAGGAGGGGTTGGGGAGGGAACGGTGTGTCTCGTATCCCCCTGCTCAGCAGTGCCTGCACTGCGTGCCCCGCACCCCCAGGGCTCGGTTCTGTGGGTTGGCAGTGCCTGCTGGCTCAGTGGTTTCGGTTTATTTGGTTAGGACACCACACCTGGTGGTACTCGAGAGTACTCGCAGGTCAGTGCCAGGAAACCATGAGGTGTGGGGATTGCACCCGCAAGGCCGGCGTGGAAGTCCTGGCCTTTGACCCATGCCCCCCGCCCTGCCACATAGCCACTGTGGACTCTTTGGGGACTCAGCTCTGTTGTCCCCTTTCTAGAACCCTGCTCAGGCACACTGGGCGTGGGGGTTGCTTTTCCTCTGACTGCCCCTTGCACCTGGGTCCGGTTTCTGCCCAATATGTCTTGCGAGGTGCCAGCCCCCGCAGTAGCAGCCCTGAGGCAGACAGTGAATGAGAACAAGCCCCAAGCCCGAATGGAACCCGAGCCCAGCACAGGCTGAGTGCCTGGTCATGACTGACAGCTTCCCGTATGTCAGATCAAGTGTGGGAGACCCCTTGGTGAGCAGGACCTGCCCCCTCTTTTCCCCAGCCCCACACAGGCATACGGAGTGCTGGGCCCAGCCACCAGGAAACAGGTCAGGGCACTGCGTCTCGGTGGAGTTGCATCCCCCTTTCCCCTGAGAATCAAGAGGGGCCTCACCGCCACCTGGCTGCCAAGGGACTGATAATTCTGAGCTGAACCCAGCCTCAAATAGCAGCTGAGGTGGAGAAGAGCTCAGATTGTTCTCTAAATAGCTTCACGCTCCGCCATCTGCCAGGCAGCCAGGGAAGCCAGCCACGCTGCCTGGCTTCCTCCAGGAACTGCCGGGGCCGCGTCCCTGTGCTGCTCACACTCTCGCCCCTGCTGCTTCGCGTCTTGGGGGTTCCGGACAGAACTAGGGAAGGGAAGAGGAGCTCGGTCCCTCCATTCCCCAAATCAAAGAGCCTAGAATTGGGAAAGGATCACGTGGTTCTCTGTCCTGCAGCTGGGTCGTTTTGGCTTCCCAGTCAGGAGGCACCCCTGGAGAGATCTGGAAAGTGGGGGTTGTGAGTGGAGGCTCTACCCTGCGGTGCTCAGGGGACCATATGGGGTTTGGGGATCGAGCCCGGGTTGGCCACGTGCAAGGCAAGCGCCTTCCCTGCCTGTGCTATCTCTGGCTCTGGGAAAGATTTGAAAGCAAACCCACGTTTGGGAGAGAACTCCAAAAATGCTTTGGTGATTTGGTGGTTTGAGGTTTTGGTTTGCGAGATTTTCCTAATCCAGGGTGAACAAGGAACTACAAGTCTGTTGACTTTCCCATTCCCTTTGAGCTCAAGAGAGCAGTGAGTAAATAGACGATTTCAGCCCTTAAGTGTTCTCTCCCTGCCTAACTGTACCTCACCTCCAGCTATTGTGTCCCTTTATTTGAACAGCAGAGAACACACCAGAGAAGCTTTTTGACAAGAGTTACCCATAGCACAAGTCTTTTCAGTACAATCAAGGAAGAAGGCTCTTCAGTTTCTTTATGCAAAACTTATTTGGGTTTTATTTTTAGTCCAATATTTTAAATTTTTTAATTTTATTTATTTATTTTGCTCATTGGGTCACACCTGGCACAGGGGTTATTCCTGGCTTTGCACTCAGGAGTTACGCCTGACAATGCTCAGGGGACCATGTGGGATGCTGGGAATCGAACCCAGGTCAGCCACATGCAAGCAAATGCCCTACCCGTTTTACTATTGCTTCAGCCCCAAATTAAAAATTTTTTTTAAAATGAATCACCGTGAGAGAAGAGGCCAGGCAGTCTGGTGAGCAACGTGGCTGGAGCAATGCTCCAGATCCGAATCCGGGCCAACAACACCGGGAATCCAGACGGAGGAGGTACAGCTGGTACACCTTCTCCAGATGGAGCCCTGGCGACACTGAGCAGCAACTAAAATGGCTCCGGGTTGTGGGACTGGAACACATCCGAACCGCGCAGACGCATTAGCACAAAAACAAACAAACAAAAAAACCCAAAAACTGAAAACATACAATCTTTTAATGGAAAACCAATTATCAAATGCTTCCTCAGTAGGGCTGTCTTTCTTGGGGGGAAAGTCCAACAACAATAGTGAGTTTTTTTGTGTTTTTTTTTTTGTTTTTTTTTGCTTTTTGGGTCACACCTGGCGATGCACAGGGATTACTCCTGGCTCTGCACTCAGGAATTAACCCTGGCTGTGCTCAGGGGACCATATGGGATGCTGGGATTTGAACCCGGGTCAGCCGCGTGCAAGGCAAACACCCTACCCGCTGTGCTATCTCTCCAGCCCAGTGAGTTTTGTTTTGCAATGTGGAACGCAATCAAGGTAAAGAGAAAATGAAGTGAAATTCATCAATTATACAGTTGGGGGTGGGGGGCGGGGGGTATACTGGGGATTTTGGTGGTGGAATATGGGCACTGGTGAAGGGATGGTGTTTGAATATTGTATAACTGAGACATAAACCTGAAAACTTTAACTTTCCACATGGTGATATAATAAAAATTAAAAAATAAATAAATAAAAAAGAATCACCGTGAGATACAGTTACAAAGCTTTCATGATTTTTAGTCATACAATGATCGGACACTGATCCTTCCACTAGAGTACATTCTCCACCACCAATGTCCCCATATCCCTCCCACCACCCCCACCCACCCCAGTCTCTGCCTCTGCCTCTATGACAGATAATTTCCTTCTTATTCTACTTTTGGGCATTATGGTTTGCAATACAGATACTGAGAGGCCATCATGTTTGGTCCTTTATCTACTTTCACACACATCTCCCATTCCGAGCGATCTCTCCAACCAGCATTGACTTAGTGATCCCTTCTCTATCCCAGCTGCTTCTCCCCCAGCTCGTGAGGCAGGTTGCCAACTGTGGAGCAATCTTCCTGGCCCTTGTCTCTACTGTCCTTGGGTGTTAGTCTCATGTTATTTTATATTCCACAAATGAGTGCAGTCATTCTATGTCTATCCCTCTTTCTGACTCATTTCACTTAGCATGATACTCTCCATGTCCAGCCACTTATAAGCAAATTTCATGACTTCGTCTTTTCTAACAGCTGCAAAGTATTCCACTGTGTAGATGTACCATAGTTTCTTCTGTCTACTTGTTTGTTCACTGCAGTTAGGGTAACTTTAATAAACACGTTCAGCTGTTCCCCACAATGCCCCAAATCAAAATCCACATTTCAAAGGAAGGCTTACTTTATTTATTGAATAACAGAGAGAAAACTATGTGATTTGAGGTCCAACTTCAAATAAATGACAAGTTTTTGTAAACATAGGCCTAAGCGTTGTCAGTTGAATCACCAGATGACCCTGTATGAGGGCAGGACAGGGCCTGTTTCAGCATCTTTTATTTATTTTTATTGAGATACTTACAAAGCTTTCATTTGGAGTTTCAGTCATACAATGATCGCACGAACACCAATGCCTCCACCACTGCACATCTTCCACCACCAATGTCCCCAGTATACGCCGTTCCCTCCCCCACACCATCTCACCCCTGTCCCTGCACCTATGGCAGACAATCTCCCCCATACTCTCTTTTGTATTGCTTGTTACCTGGAATTCTAAAATTTTAGATAATTAGGGGTCTGGAGAAATCTCTGCAGTGAGCTGCTCTGTTCTGAGATTCTTTTGTGTGTCTCTGGATCATGGCCGTTAAGGAGCTTGAATAGCAGCCGAAGGCAGTTCATGGGTATGGCCTCCAGGGTCCCATAGGGAGGAGATAAGAAGGACCGGCACATCCCCTATCCCATGAGGAGAGTTTGCTGTCACTGAACCCGAGTACCTGCACTTCTCATTGGGTTCTGAAAGTTGGCAGCCGCCGGGACTCTTAGGGTGCAGGTTGAGGGAGGACCCCTGCTCTCATCCGAGGCACCCCGGTGAAATCAGCCTGGCTTAAGGTTCGGAGGCATCTCTGCACTGAAGCTGCTCGGTTCTCAGTACCTTCTCTTAAATGGTTACATTCTAAGATGTTCTCAAGGATGGTGGCCACCACCCAGAGGGCCCATTTCTGTTCCTTCTCAAGTCTTTTACTTTCTGTTAGGGACTCTGACACTTGGGTTGATGCAGCTAAATTCACAAAGATAAACTGAACTTCACTTTTTTAGAATTTGTCCCATCAACACATTCCCTATGTGTTCATGTCCTTTTGTTTTTTTGTTTTGGTGGAAGTGGGTTTGGCCACGCCTGACCGTGCTCAGGGATCACTCCTGGCAGGGCTAGAATCATATGTGGTGCCAGGGACCAAACCTGGGTTGGCTGTTGTGTTTTGTCTCTCTGGCCCCTATCTCCTTGTTAATTTGGAATCAACAGAAATTTAAACCCATACTCTCAGTAAATCTCTCCTTTGGTTGATTCGATTGTAATAGGGTCATGATCTGTTTGTTAAAGAACTAGCACAGAACTTGCGGTCCTGCACATTGTTGGGAGGAAGGCTAATGGAATGTTTGCATTTAAGTCTCAGAGTTACTCTAAAGGGCCAGATTTAGTTCTAGCTACAGTGGCACATTTCTAACATGGGTGAGGTCCTGAGTTGATTTCAGGCACTCTACCTCACAACAACAGCAATGGGTGTGGTGTGTGTGTGGGGGGGATGGGAGGGACAGCAGGGGTGGGGGAATGGGGAAGAGTTTACCAAAATGATTAGTATTTTTCTTTACTGATAGCTCAAGGATCACTTAGTATTATTAACAGTTTTGTTTTATTGCTTTCTTTTAAAGTTCCACACATTCTGACTAGCAGGTGATAAACTGAGAAGCTTATAAAATATTCAGATTGCTGAGGCCGAAGTGGTAACACAAGGGAAAGGGCTCTGTCGTTGCACAGTCAGCCTGGGTTCAATCCTCGGCACCTCATATGGTTCCCTAAGCCCACCAGGAGTGATCCCTGAGTGCAGAGCCCCGAGTCAGCCCTGAGCCTTGCCAGTGTGGCTCCCAAACCAAACTGAGACAAAAAAAAAAAAGGTGCAGATTGCTGCCTGAATTCTAGTGAATCATAATTTTGGTGAGTTTTTTTTCTTTTTGTTATTTATTTTGTTGGCTTTAAAGCCATATCCAGCAATGTTCAGGGGCTATTCCTGGATCTGTGCTCGAGAGTGACCTCTGGCAGTACTCAGGGGACCATATGTGGTGTTCAGGATTCAGGTCGCAGCCAACACTGCTGCATACGGGGCAAGTGCCTATGCTCCCATGCTATCTTTCTGGCCCTTCTGTTTTTAAAAGGTCTTCTGGAGAGACTGATGTATACTAAAACTAGAAACCTGGATGTAAATAAAAGCAATAGGTTGTCTTACTTTTCACATTTAACTGATACAATGTGAAGATGTTTTCAGTCTTACAGGGTCGAATAGGTACTGAAGCAAAGACTGGAAAGTTCTAATATTGTGTTCAAAGGTCAAGAAATTTCTAGTGAGCAAATAAAAACTAAGGTGATGATAAAAATAAAATGTGATGGGCTGGAGCAATAGCACAGCGGGTAGGGCGTTTGTGTTGCGCACGGCTGACCCGGGTTCAATTCCCAGCATCCCATATGGTCCCCTGAGCACCGCCAGGGGTAATTCCTGAGTGCATAGCCAGGAGTAATCCCTGTGCATCGCCGGGTGAACCCAAAAAGTAAAAAAAAAGAATAAAAACTAAAAAAAAAATAAGGAATGTGACACTGGAGTTTTTCAAAGACAAAGTTAGCATTTTATTTTTCTATTCCTGACACTCAAATTCAGAGGATGAAAAGATAATAGAACATAATCAAAATTAACATACAAACACAATTCAAGAACATTTAACCATCTACTATAGCTGTTCTTTGTAAAACACATGAAGGTAAACAGAAATGTCTTTATAAATTATGCTTAACAATCTGTATATACTGTAAAACAATTGTTAAAATTCACACCTAAGGTGCTAGTGCAAGCAGTGGTGTACAAAAGTGCAAATAAGTTTAGGATGGAAAACTTATCACCAACTTACCGATGCAACATCTCTGCATTCAGCCCAACACGTAAGGCCTCACCGTGGGAAACACTGACCACTTTGAAACTAACTTGTCTATACACTCACCCTGAGTGCTCTGGCCTTCTTAGCACAGCAGCTGATTATAAATTCATGTTCAGAGCAGCACTGGAGAATACAGAAACCCACAGGAAGTTGGCTATTTCAACATGAATGGAACCTTACACTTGGTAATGAAAACATTTCTGAAGATTTACATGTCAAGAACTGTAGGGTTCATTCCCCTCTACATTCCCCAATATTTAAAACTACAATGAAATATAATCTTCCCACTTAAAGTGCATGTTAAAGAAGGATTCATTCACTCCAGTGTAGCTTTGCCAAAAGTAATTTTGCCCAACACAAAAGCCTTTCCCATTATTTTGTCCTCAAAGATAATCAGGGTGGGGAAACATTCCTGAAAACAAAGTTTACTTTGAATGACTTCGTTTACTTTGGATTGTAATCACAAGCGCGTCAAAGCCCTGGCCACTGATATTAAGTAAACTTGCGATTTAGTGTTCTAAATAATGACAAAAAATAGTGGTTCAGAACTGCATTGTCAGTATTCTGGAGACTTCCATCACATTCAAGTGTGGGGTAGAGACTGGTTGAGGGGTTAAGGAATGGAAACAGTTTTAACAAAGCCCCAGTCATTTACACAGAGGCACAGTCATATTCCAAGAGCCAGTTCTTCTCTCGTTAAAAAGAGGGACTTGCACTTCAACAGGAGATGAGCAGTAATGGGAATGACTAGGGACATCAGCATGTAGCTTTGAGAATTTAGTCTTTAAAAAGAACTGTTTTCTGAACTCACAAAAGAAAAAATGCTTATAGAAAACCTTTCATTCCTTATTTTAATTATGAAATTCTTATTTATTTTTTCATGCATAAGAGATTTTTTGGAAGCTTCAATAACAGTATATAAGCTTAAAATGATCTGAACAGTAAACTGGAAATAAAATGAACACAGGATATTTTGGGAGACTTCTTTTTAGCTGGTCAAGACTCACTTGCTAATAAAGGACCTGTGAACTTAAATCATGAAGTCATATTAGGACACAAAATTGAAATACCACCTTGAGTTACATACCAAATACAGTTTTCAAAAAATATAAACCTTCTGAAATTCTCAAATCATGTCAATTAGAAGTAAATATACTGTTGTTGATGGTGAAATGGTGAAATGCTAGGTTCTGATTGTGGTTGACGGATTGTTTTGCAGAAGGCAGGGAACACTTAACAGCCATTGCCCTATTTTAATGATTTACAAGTAGTTTACAAGCTGAAGTGTACTAGAGAAGTGAGTCAGCTGGAAACTGAAACAGTGTTCTGCTAAAGCACAGAAAATTTATGTATACAGGCACACAAAACATGAGATTTAGACTTATGCAGGCAATATCTGAATTCATACGCCTTTGGCACTCAAAGATACTGGATTAACTAAGCCAATGAGGAAGAATATTTTTGCATATGCCTTAGAAAATATCTATGCCACATTTTTTTAAATTCTATAATCTTCATTCTAAGATTTCACTGAAATAAAAATAAACTGAATTTATCAGTTTAACCAGTTCCCTAAATTATAATTCACAAGTCAGAGTTATTGAAATAGGTGTGGAATTATTAAGAATTTCTTTAAAGATGTAAAAGTGAGCCGAGACCTTATGTTCAATGTGCTTTGTTTTGTTTTAGGGCCACACTTAGTGGTGGTCAGGTCTTACTCCTGGCTCTGTACCTGGATTGCACCTGGTGGGGTTTGGGGGACCACACAGGATTCTGGAGAACGAACCTGGTTAGCTTTGTGCAAAGCAAAGGCCCTACCTGCTGTACTCTCTGTTCCCCCCACGTCCCCCCAGCACTTTTTACCTGTAGAGGAACTTCCCCCTTTATGCCACATTATTTATGACATAAATAACTCAAATGAACTATCTAGCCACACAATAAGTAATTTAGGAAATACCAGAAAAAGGCATATCTCTGTTGGTAGTAAGAAAAATGACAACAGCGGGAGGCAATTCCTTTTACAGTAAAGATTAGTTCTTATCAGAATGTTAGAAAAGAGCAGTTCAGACCTATCTGGTAGAGTAAACCAATAGGCTGCTGTGTCATGACTTTTCCTGTGGTGCTACTGATATTTCTAAGCAAGGAAGAAGTTCTTTTTCTTTAGAAGGAATCTGAAAGTGAAATAACCAGATTACTAAAACCAACTATCATGAGAAATGACCTTGTTGGCTCAACTAAGTGGCAATTCCTTCTAGTGCCTGGTATGTTACAGTGATTACATCAGAAAGAACTGTGATGGCTCTGACTGGCTAGGAAAAAACACTACATTTGATAGTAAAGTTATTGATGGAATTGAGTTTATTCTTGATGAAACTGGGTAAAATAGACAAAATAGGCTTGATTTATAACCTAGAGAAAAATCTTACACTGAGAGTCTTTAAAAATACATATTTGGCACTTTCATTTTATTTTACTAATTATGAGAGTCTCAGATAGGGGGACAGTAAGGAGGGAGAGTTAATTTCTTTGGAAATTAAAATGCTTTAAAAAGCGAACTAAAATTGTATATCAATGAGGCTTGCAGACACTCTCACACAGCAAGCATTATAAGACAAAAGCCTTTGGGCAATAAAGCAAGAGCTATTTGATGGCAACTGAGCAAAAAAAAGAAACTACAAGTATTCATCTTCTTTGTATCAAGAAATAACATATGCCAAAGAATATGAAAGAGTAGAATAGAGGCCAAATCCCCACACTCCTTGGGGCTAACGAAGCAGGGGAAGTTTCTGTTTTCTTGGACATGAAGACCTCCACAATGACAGCCTGTTGCTCACCTGTGGGAGAACCTAACCGTCCGGAGACCAACGCCTTCTGTGAAGAGGCAGATTACCACACAGAGCACCAAAAAGACTCCTTCACAGTTTCACAACTGCAATAGAGCGTGAGCATCTACCAAACAGAAGCCAGTGTCATGCCGTACCAGCAGACGTGCTGTTCTTTAGAAAATGCAAATCCTACAGAGTGGCAGGGATCCCGTCCGCTCTGGTAAAGAGTGTGGCACTGATAAAAAAAGACATGATTCAGAGAGAAGTGTGTGATAAGGTACAACCAAGCACAACCGACCCAGTAAATACAAAAGCCTCAAGGGATTTAAACATTATTCTAAATATTCTGAAGTAATCTCCTTTTCCAGCAATCCCCTCAAATGCATAATAATTATTTCCGATTTCAGAACATACTAGCTAGGTAACAAACATTAAAATAAAACATTTGCCCAGTAAGAATGCCAGATATTAGTTTGTTTTATTGCATGACGTTTGCATATGAAAAAATGTTATTGACAACTGTAAGGCATCATGCAATGATCAATAAGCTGATTATGAACTGTACAGTTAAGTGGACATATAATCTAAAATTTAAAAACTAGTTCCAAAAAAGTACATAAAAAATTTAACATGATGAGCTTTTAAATATGGTTTATATTTGTAATTTCATGTTAAAAAGTGCTTCAAGTGTACTGCTGGAAATTTACTCTTTATAAATGGCGCTGGGGGTAATGTCAGATTACAAACTGTAAAAACGAATTATTTTTATGGAATTAGAAAGCTAACATTGTCATAGTCAAACTTCTTTGAATCAGTTTTTGATTCTCACTCAAATTAAGTTGATATAATATTAATAATCTAAAAAACATCTGTTTTCTAACCAACAAAAGTCTATTGAATTCAAGTTATGCATGTTGAGTGATTAAATCTCTGAGTAGGCCTGAATGGCGAGACCTGGAGTTGACGGGGGTGGAGGTTAATCGATGTACTGCGCCATCCAGCGGAAGCCTTCTCCGTAACCTTGCCTTTTGAGCACACTGCACATGAAAACTTCTAAGGGCCGGGCATTCAGTTCTTTCAAAGACACACTGCCCTAGAAGGAAAGACAGACATCATGTTGGGTGGCTCCCTTAAGAAATACGGGCTCCCACCCCCACCAGGTGAAATTGCAACTTAGCTCAGAACAAAGGGTGGTTGTGATAAAGCCAAGACTTTTTGGCACCCCAAACCCCTTAACACACAAAATAGCTCCTGTTTACTTTTTTAACACAAGATGTCCACTTAGGGGGAAAGAGGTAAGCTTGCGAAGCACACAGAAATACAAGCTTTAATTTAGAAAAATCTTTAAGTCATCCAAACTGGCTTCACTACAATTAAAACCTTTTTCTGTGTAGGTTTATAAGGCAATTCCTAAAATGACTGGAGCAGACTTACTGGAAAAGAAACCAGAAGTACACACACACACACACACACACACACACACACACACACACACACACACACACGCACGCACTCACACGCACGCACGCACACACATGCACACACAGACCAAATTGTGACTCAGCGGTCAAGTGCTTGCCTTGCATGTGTGAGGTCCTGTGTTTGATTACTGGCACTCACCCTCAACCCCCAAATAAAACCCACAACACCCAAAGTCTACATTATTGAATGTATCTGACATGAAAATTTTACAGGTAGACCATGGTTCCTTTTTCTTCCCTCCCCAAACTGTGCCCCCGGGGTCTCAGGGCAGCTCCCCGATGTGGGGTGGATAGTTTAGTGCAGTGATATAGAGCAGCTGGGGTGGGCAGAACTGTGGGCCAACAGAGCTTCACCCAGAAGGGCATAGGGGCCCATGTGGTGTTGGGGAGCAAAGTTGGGGCTTCATGCATGCCACACACACGCTCCATCTACCTGGTCCCTATTCACTTTATTTTTTTCTTTTTGGGTCACACCCGGTGATGCATAGGGGTTACTCCTGGCTCTGCACTCAGGAATGACTCCTGGCGGTGCTCAGGGGACCATATGGGATGCTGGGAATCGAACCCAGGTCGTGCAAGGCAAATGCTACCCGCTGTGCTATTGCTCCAACCCCTTACTCACTTTCTTTTACTGTTGACATGGGAATTTGCAATACTAAGCTGCTGTACCCAAACATGTCTTCATTAAAAGTGAATGTTGGGGGCTGGAGCACCGCGGGTAGGGTGTTTGCCTTGCACGCCGCCGACCCGGGTTCGACGATTCCCAGCATCCCATATGGTCCCCCTGAGCACCACCAGGAGTAATTCCTGAGTGCAGAGCCAGGAGTAACCCCTGTACATTGCCGGGTGTGACCCAAAAAGTAGAAAAAAAAAAGTTTATGTTAAAGCTATTTAAGGGCCAGGGATATTCAAAGGGCTAAAGCACAGGCTTTGCATGTGGGAGGTCTGAGTTTTATCTCTGCTACCTGCACGGTCCCCCAAACACATCAAGTATGGCCCCAAAACAAAATCAAAAAAGCTTAGTTATAAACTGTATGTTTATATAATTTTAAAACACCCTAAACCAAAATTTACATTTTTTTTTTTGGGGGGGGGGTCACACCCAGCAATGCTCAGGGTTTACAGTGGGTAGAACATTTGCCTTCCACGTGGCCAACCCAAGTTTGATCCCTGGGACCCCATATGGTCCTTTGAGCACCTCCAAAAACAATTCCTGAGTGTAGAGCCAGGAGTAACTCCTGAGCACTGCCAGATGTAACCCAAAAATAAAACAAGACCCTTAGGATTAGAGTGATAGCACAGTAGTTGCCTTGTACATAGCTGACCTGGGTTCAATCCCAAGCACCTGCTATGGTCCTGAGTGCAGAACCAGAAGTAAGCCCTGAGCACTACTGGGTGTGCCCCCACACCCACACCAAAAGTGGAAGTTTTTCTTTAAGAAAAGAGCAGACTTCTGTAGTCAAAAAGACATTTGTGGGGCCAGGGCGATAATACAGCAGGGAGGGCGTTTGTCTTGCATGTGGCCAAACCGGGTTCGATCCCCAGCATCCCATATGGTCCCTGAGCACTGCTAAGAGTAATTCCTGAGTACTGTAGGGCCAGGAGTACCCTTGAGCATCACCGGGTGTGACCCGAAAGGGAAAAATAAATTGTTTGTGGGCTGAAGCAATAGCACAGCGGGTAGGGCATTTGCCTTGCACGCGGCCGACCCGGGTTCAATTCCTAGCATCCCATATGGTCCCCTGAGCACCACCAGGAGTAATTCCTGAGTGAGAGCCAGGAGTAATCCCTGTGCATTGCCGGGTGTGACCCAAAAAGCAAAACAAAAAAAAAAAAAAAAAAAGAAAAAAAAATTGTTTGGGACCAGAAAGATAGTACAGTAGGGAGAGTGCTATGACACCCACTATGGTCCCTTAAGCAGAAAGCTAGGAATAAGCCCTGAGTTTATCAGATATGGTTCAAAATAAACCAAAAACTCACTTGTTCTGTTGAATGAAATATAACTTGTCAAAAAAGTTGTTTTCTGGGGGCCAAGAGATAGTCCAGTGGGTAAGGTAACTGCTTCACATGTGCCAGACACAGGTTCGATCGCTGGCACCCCTATATAGTTCCCTGAGCCCTGCTGGGAGTAATCCCTTAGTGCAGAGCCAGGAGCAAGCTATGAGCAGGGGAAAAAAACGTTGTTTACTTACTTTTCCTGTTGTCTGACCATATAAACCAAACATCTCTCGTAACCTCTCTTCGCTAATGGCTTCAGGTCTGTCAATTTTATTCCCAAGAATCAGGATAGGCACGTTAGCAATGGTTTCATCTGTCATTAGTGACTGAAAACAAAAGACAAGCTGTTGGTGGGAAAATCACCTAAAAGCCTTATTTTGACAACCTACGAAATGTGCATCAATTCCCTACAGCATCATATCAGTTTCGCAAATTTTCTTTGGTAAATTTAGATATTTTAAAGTGATGTCAGTGAAACCCTAAGCTCAGTTCTCTCTGGGCTTCTGCAAATGCTCACTCTTATTTACCAGTGAGGTTCGACAACTGAAGCAACACCTGAGAGTTGGGCAGACCTGATTTCCTTTCAGATTCCTCTCCTGAGCGGTGAGATCTTAGAGAAATAAGCCTCACTGAGGCACACAGAGCATTCACAATAGTCGGACTGCCTTGTGGAAAAGACAGCACATTCTATTTCCAGGTTCTGAACAACTCCCAAAGAAATTGTGGTAATTAGATTTACCACATTCTAAAGAGCAAGCTGGTCCTGGGATATAGGAAATATCCCGGTAGGGCACATCCAAAGAGCAAATCCCTCCAGGTTTCAGGAAGGGAGTCTGTGCGAGCGCCTGTCAGAAGCTCTCCTGAGCCCAGGCTGCTCCTCCATATCCTGAGGAGCGTGATCACTGAGCTCCACAAATTGTCATGTCAAGGCAGAAGAGCTGCAGTCGGATGCCCACACCTCCTGTGTATTTCCTGAGGATTATGGGTGGGACTGAATTATGTGTAGTTTCAACTTACATCAAGTTCTTCTTTTGATTCTAGCAGCCTTTCATGGTCTGCACAATCCACCAGAAATACAATACCGTTGATAGCAGGAAGGTAGTTTTTCCACACTCTTCGAGCTACAAACAGAAGTTAGATTTTATTTACTGATCAGATGGTGGGGAACCACTGCTCTGCCAACTGCTATTTGTACACCTGGAACTTCATTCATGAGCCATTCAATATACGGAGAGCCACCTTGGGCAGCTGACAAAAAGCATAAGCATCAGCCTGTCAGGGGCCAGACTTCATGTCACGGGCCTTATATGGCTCTCTCCTGGTTTAATGGAAGAATCCAGTAAGACTGTCTTATCCAATGAGATACCCTTCAGCTGCTGCTTCATTAGATAGTCAAGTGAAATTTTATTATGTGTTGCCGAGTCCTTTTCAGAATACCAAAAAAGAAATTGTAGCTTGATTTGTGGGGAAAATGAAATACTTTATATTTGCTGCCAATAAAGAGTGATACACATTAATTCCACTAAAGGACCTAAAAACAATATAAAGGACTTTTTTCTTTTCTTGTAGCAAAGAAAATAAAATTCACACATGCCAGACAAGTGTTCTTTTGGAAGTTTGTGTTTGTTTTGGACCACACCCGGCTATGGTCAAGGGCATCTCAGGATTTGGGGTATAGGGATAGAACCTGGGTTGTCCATATGCAAGGCAAGCACCCTCCCTGCTTTGTTATCTCTTTGGCCTCATGAATCTTCATTTTAGAAATTTCTAGAGTGCCAGGTTTTGGTTTTTTGTGTATGTAGAGTTTTGCTTTGGTTTTCTGAGATACAGCGAGCCCTAGGCTTGGGGAACTGTGTGCTGGGGCTCATGCCTGTGCCTCCTGCATGCACAGCATCCCTCAGCTTGTTGCTCTCTTTCTGGCCCCTAGATTACCAGTTGTCTTTCTCTGTCAGTGGATTGTTTAGTCAGTAATGGAAGGAAATCAGTACCAAGCATAGGCCTGTCAATAATATAAAAGCAAACTGATCTACTCATAACAGAAATGAAGGTCTATGACATCATTAGGGTAATTATTTTTGACGTGTGGGCAGTGGGCAATATCCAGTGGTGCTTATTGACTACTCCTGGAGCTGCTCAGGGATTGCTCCCGGTGGTGCTCGGGGAACCACGAGGAAGAGATGGAATGAAGATTCCCACATGGAAACTTCCTCACACAAAACGTGTGTATTAGTCCTTTGAGTTATCGCCTCATGCCCAAAAAAGTAGTTTCCTATGTGACATTTCCCCCACCCAGAGGAACAAACAGTTCTGGGGATTCTTCAGAACAAAGTAAGTTTTCTCTGATGTAAGCTTTGTTTTGGTGGGTATACCCGATTGTGCTCAGGATTTACTCCTGGTTCTTTGCTCAGGGATCACTCCTGGAGAGACTTGGGGGACCCTAAGTGGTGCTGGGGATCTAACCCACACATGCAAGACAAGTGCCTTAGTTGCTCTACTATCTCTCTAGCCTTCTGATTTGAGTTTTCTGAACTACAGAGAAACGGTCTTAAAGTCCAGTAAGTTCTAATTCTGTTTTCCCCAAATTAATTGATGTATGTTTCAGTGATTATTATTACACTATATATAAACATATGTCTCAGCTGTGCTTTTACTAGCCACTACTAGCTAAAATCTTTTATTTTTATTTTATTTTTTTGCTTTTTGGGTCACACCCGGCAATGCACAGGGGTTACCACTGGCTCATTACTCCTGGTGGTGCTCAGGGAACCATATGGGATGCTGGGAATCGAACCCAGGTCAGCCACGTGCAAGGCAAACGCCCTACCCACTGTGCTATTGCTCCAGCCCCTAGCTAAAATCTTTTCAACTATTTGTTACACATTCATTTTGGAGTATTCATCCAATAAGTTAGGACTTATTATGTGTTAGGTATTGCCAAGTCCTTTGGGGATATACAGAGGGACCAGAATTTCAGTCCCAGAAAGGTTTCTTTTTATTTTGGGGTTTCATCCAGCGGGTGCTCAGGGCTTACTTTTGGCTCTGCACTCAGGAATCACTCCTGGTAATGCTCCATGGACCATATGGGTGCCAGGGATTAGGTGTTAGGTCATATTTTAATTTTTTAATATGTCTGCCACATATAAAGCAAGAGTCCTACCCACTGTACGATCATCCGGCCAAGCCTCAGAAGGTCATACTCATGTGCACAATGTGTATGTAGTTGAGAGAAGCCCCAGATGGAGTGTCATTCTGAGCAGAAGTACAGAAACACGAGACCACCAAGAATCCGGTTCAATTATAGAATGAGATGGGAGAATAGTGGGAGACAGAGAAGAACAGCAAACTGGGATCAGAGCATAAAAGAATGCCAGGTCAATGAACTTGGCCTTTATTTTGTGGCAGTAACTTAGCTACTGGCAGCAAGTCTCTTGCCCGAGCGCCTGGCTGTCTTCCCTGGGGCCCCTCGGAGGGGATGGGCTCCAGGTTCCTTCCCCGCCCCAAGCAGAGCTCCTGGCGGCCGAAGACCTCCAGAACCTAGCCATAGCCATGCTCAAGGCCCCTCTCCACACATTCAGACGAGCCTCATGCATGAAGGTACCAGCAGAGGAACTCAGGTGTGTGGGACCCGGGGCTGAGACCTCCGAGCCTGCTTGGATCGGGACTGGGCCTCCTCCGCCCAGATTTCCCATTTCCCAGTAGCTAGGGGGTCACACCCAGGGACTGCCCCCAGTGCGGTGTAATCCCATCCACAGCCAGCATCCAGAGACTTAAAAGCAAGCTCCCCGAAGTGCGCCCGCGCAATATCTTATAGCCTACTTCTCCTCAGGGAGAACCTGGCAAACTACCTGGAGTTTCCTGCCCACATGGGAGAACCTCACAAGGTCCCCATTGTGTATTACTATGCCAAAACCAGTAACAAGCTGGATCTCATTCTCCTGACCCTGAAAGAGCCTCCAATGCAGCATCGTTGGGAAGGACGAATATAGAGAGGCTTCTAAAATCTCAGGGCTAGGAGGAATGGAGATGTTACTGAGACCGCTCAAGAAATTCGACAATCAACGGGATGATGATGATGATGATGATGATGACGAATCTAGCTACTGAAGATTTTTAATATGGGGCAGTAACATTTAACAAGTAAGCAGTAGGCTGGAGCGATAAAGAGGGAAGGGTGTTTGTCTTGCATGCAGCTGAGTCATGTTCAATCCCCGGCATCCCATATGGTCCCCTGAGCACTGCCAGGAGTGATTCCTGAATGCAGAGCCAGGAGTTAACCCCTGAGCATCATAAGGTGTGACCCCAAAAGCCTAAATAAATAAATAAACAAACAAGTGAGCAGTGAATCAGTAAGAGAACAGAGGCTAAATTGTACTCGGCTTTACTACCAAAAGTGATTCTGAGGGGCTGTAGTGATAGTACAGTGGGTAGGGTGTTTGCATTGTGCGTGGCCGACCCAGGTTCGATTCCTAGCATCCCATATGGTCCCCTGAGCAGCGCCAGGACTAATTCCTGAGCGTGAAGTCTGGTGTAACTCCTGAGCATCACTGGGTGTGACCCAAAAAGGGAAAAAAAAAATCTGAAATATTAACCAAGAATACCACAGAAAGCACCTTTTTGCTTTGAATAATTTCTCTTTGAGTAATAAATCCTAACTTTAAGTCTATTCTAGTCTGCCTTGATTATAGTGAGATTTCATGCACTGGAACACAATGGTCATATTTTTATTGTTTAAATACAAGCAACCGGAGGGTTGGGGCTGGGGACATTGGAGCATTGGTGGTGGGAAATGCACTCTGGTGAAAGGAGGGTGCTGGAACATTGTATGACTGAAAACTAATCATGAACAACTCTGTAGCTGTGTATCTCACTGATTCCATTTAAAAAATTAATTAAAAATAAATACAAGCAATTAACAGCAAGAGAGTCTTACCTTGAACATGTCCACCCAGATCAAAAGTTGTAAAGGTCATGCCAGCAATGGTTAGCTCTTCCGAAGCTAAATAACACAACAAAATATTTTTATAACAATAAATAAAAAGTACACTCATGGTATATAGTCTGACTTACTCTAATAGCTAGTAAGAATCAAATATTTAAGGAACAAAGTTCATTCTTTGTTATTGGATTATTCCATATTGACAATATAACCCAGGTAAATAATTCTAGTTTGCATTACCTACCATATATCTAACACGTTTTTATTTTGCCTATTAAAATTATCTATAAACTTATTTGCTACAAATTCAATGGGCTACTCTAGTCTAATACTTTATCATGTAATTCATCTGAAATGATATAAAAATGTTTTTCCTGTGATAAAGTTTAAAGGATTTGTTTCTCTTTTCTTGGGAATTACAGTTCAGTAATTGGGCTAGCTATTGCCAATATCTGAAAATAGCTGCAGGAAATAATTTTTTTGAGTTTCTAATCATTTACAAAAGGGGAATAATTTCAAACTGTTACTCCCTTATGAACGAGCAGATGTCCTCTGCAGTTACAATGAAAGGTTCAGTGTAATTGTTAACTCTTCAATAGCACTCAGGTTAAAAAATATCCTGCAAAGGACTAGAGTTGGAGCTCAGTGAGAAAACACATGCTTTGCAGTCCTGGGTTTGATCCCATTATTGCAGCAAAATTAACAAACATGTCGGTAGATTGCCAAATTGAAGAAAATAGTATAATTTGTGTACAAAATCATTATAGGAAAAAGATAATGCTCAGAAATGGTTAGCAAACTACCTTTGGTTACAATGCCCAAACACTCACTGACTTATAAAAGAAATTCAAATCTGCTTAAAATAAAGACACTGTTAACCACCCTAGGAAGTCTCCTCTTGGCACTTCTCAGTCAATGCCTGCTCCACGTCCAGAACTCCCACTTTCTCTCATGGGAATTCTATCGGCACGTTAGTTTTGCCTATTCCACAATATGATATGATACCATATAATGGCTATATATATGTGTATATATATTAATTATGCAATAGTATTTAGCTGTAGTTTATTCCTCTTTCTTGTTGAGTAGAATTCCGCTGTTTATTCATTCTTTTTTGGATGGATATCCAAAAAAGCCATTTTTGGCTACTACAGATAAAGTAGTATAAACATAATTGTATAAGGATTCTGATGAACGTGTTTTCATTTCTTCTGGATAATTACCTAGAACTGGAGTTATAGATCATAGGACAGATTTTTGTCCCCATCTATGTTATTAACTGTAGAATATAATAGAAATGAGTGTAAACTGAAGGCACATTTGTGCCACTGGTCTACTCCTAGTATTGAAAACAAGGTTTGACAAAATGTAGATGCTCATAAATATTTAATAAAAGGAGAGCAACATCAAAAAATTAAAGCATGACTTACACCTACTATAAGACCACTCTGTAATCTTCCATTTCTGCTGTTTTTGCAGACAATTTTATATACTCAATTTCACCATGATCACTCTTTAACAGTACTGTTCCGGTATCACTCTTATTTGCCAATCCCTACTCTTTTCTTCTAATATAAAAAGAGATTTATCAAGTTTATGAAATCTTCCTTTTCTACTTTCACTAACAATTTTAGATAATAGTAATAACATGAATAGATAAAAATAGTACTTTATTTTATCTTTTCACTTTTTTTAATATTCACCAAACCAAAGAATTATCCTATGATCTATTTTTTGGTCTAATTCTTGACTTTATACTCATTATGTATACTCATTATGATTTTATACTCACTATACACACTCCTTTTTCATGTGAATTTACTTGCCTGTAAACTTCTTGTCTACGTGATTCATAGTTTTTCCAACAACTGACATAAGGTTACAGGTAATTGTAAGTTAAATTTCTGTTTCTAATAACTGTCACTTGAACATCTTTCTCAAACAACATATATTACATAACTGCGTAAAGGATGATTATGTATTAAGTCATTTGTATAGTCATTATCAAATGTCTTTCAGGTGGATCTTAAAGCACAGTAAATTATTTTTGTGTTTGTTTTGAAACTATCTTTATATATTTCAGTATATATTCTATTTTTGTGAATAATTCTATGGTCTTCATTATATTTTGTTTAAGTTGTTAGGGGGAAAAATAGCTAATCATCATTAAGCAGCAAAGTACAAAACAATGTTTGTCCATGGAATTAAATGACTAAAATTGGGGCACTGGAGAGATAGTATGGAGGCCAGGGCACTTGCCTTCCAACGTGTTGCTAGCCTGGTTTGACCTCCACAATTGCATCCCCCAGTGGCTTATGGTCCCCCTCAAACCTCTCACCAGCACCGCCAAAAGTGGCCCCTAGGTTCATTCAGGTGTGGCCTCCCAAAAAGTGCAAAAAAAATTTTTTTTTTTTAAGTTCAGGTTATATAGGGCTGGAGAGTTAGTACAGTGGGTAGGGCATTTGTACATGACAAATCCGGGTCCTAGGTTCAATCCCCCACATCCCACATGGTTCCCAGAGCACCAGAAGTAATGCCTGAATGCAGAGCCAGGAATACTCACTGAGCAACACTTGGTGTGTGACCCAAAAGCAAACAAGTAAAAAAACCTTTAGGTCAAAAAAAAAAAAAAAAAAACACAAGAAACCCTTTAGGTCAAGTAAACAAATTAATGGTGAATGGTTAACTTTTTACAACCAAAGCAGCATCTGCCTGGACAGAACCTTTCTAATTCTTTGAGCTGGAGAAGGAAGTACTAATAAAAATGAGTAGATGGCCTTGCTTCAGAGACCTAGAAATAAATCTCAAAAGAGATCAAAAGCCGAAATTAAACTCGGATCCACACATGGCTGACCAGACTGGAGTAAAACAGAGGGGATCGGTTGGCCTGGGGCCCGCCCAAGCAGAGCCCCTAGATCCAAAATTGCCACAATCCAAAATTGCCGCCATACCTCCGGTCTGACTCCACTGTCTCAGGAAGAACCTCACCAAGATATGGTATGAAAATTCGGGTATGCAGGTTTTGTGAATGAAATCTCCACGCTTTCTCAGGGTTGGGATGGGCTACCTCCCCCCACCTCCTTGTACTTCTGGAAGTCTTAGCAGTCATATCCATACCTCAAATTGGCCACCCAATTAAGAAGCTACTTCAGCCTTACCATCCTGATAAAAACACTGAATGCCCTGAACAAACACCATGACCTCTTGGCACCTGTACTGTAAACCATAATGCACAAAAGGAAAGGAAGGAAAGTGCCTCCCATAGAGGGAGGCTGGGGGTGGGGGGTGGAGTGTTGGGGAATGGTGGTAGGGAAACAGGGGACACTGGTGATGGGAAATGTACACTGGTGGAGGGATGGGTGCTGGATCACTGTATGACTGAAACCCAACTATGAACAGTTTTGTAATGGTCTATCTTATGGATACTCAAAAAAATTTTTTTAAAAAAAGAGTAATGTGGAGTTCATGTCCAATTCAATCAGCATTATCAGTGGCTGAATAAAAAGCAGTACTCCTACATTAAAAAAATAGTAGAGCACTGAGGAGTGGCTCAAGTGGCAGAGGCAAAAAATGAGACCCTGGGTCCAATCTTTAACAGTGAAAACCCCTTCCTTCCTACACAGCTAAGAGTGATCCTGCCAGGGGCTGGAGCAATAGCACAGCAGGTAGGGCTTTTGCTGTGCATGTGGCCGACCCAGGTTCGATTCACAGCATCCCATATGGTCCCCTGAGCACAGCCAGGAGTAACCCCTGTGCATCGCCAGGTGTGACCCAACCCCCCGCTAAAAAAAGTGGTCCTGACAATCACAACTATAAACCCCGCCCCCCCCCACCACCAAATGCATTCGTAGGGCTGAGAATATGGCTTGGCATAGAGAATATGTCTGACATGGTCAAATTCTGGGTTTGACCCCACTGCAAAAAAAGTTATATATTGGGGCCTCAAGAGGTAATACCGTGAGTAAGGTGCTTACTTTGCCAGTGGCTGACCTGAATTCAATCTCCAGCACCCTATACAGTCCCCTAGGCACCACTAGGAGTGCTTCTGAGTGCAGAGCCAGGAGTAACCACTGAGAATCACCAGATGTTCCCCCCAGCCCACCAAAAGAGACTATATATTATCAGATATCTATCAAGATATAGATCTATTACCTGTGAGCTGGACCACCTATTATTTTAGTATTTTGATACATTATATGGAAGAACATACTTACTAGGATGTAATGTTGGAACATGCTGTCCAAGTCTGTCATCTTTTAGCATGTGTAGCAATGTTGTTTTTCCTGCATTATCCAATCCAAGAAATACCAATTTACCAGTTTTCTTATATAACCCTGCAGAGTAAAATATGATTAGTCAAAATATCTGATAGATTATTCAAATAAAGTGGGGGAAGTGTTTTTGGGTTGCACCCAGGAGTGACCCTAGGGCTGAACCACTTAGCCACTGCAGCTGTATGCAAGGCAAGGGCCCTACCTTCTGTACCATCTCTCTGGCCCAGTCTTTTGGATTTTAATATCTTATAAATTTACCAGAATTAACTTGGATTTTGAAGGGCAATTTAAAATTTATTCTTATTTTGTATCTTAAATCATAATAAAAACAGGGCTGCAGCAATAGAGTTCATTCAAGTTCGGAGTTTGTTAAAGTATTTGCCCTGCATCCCACCAATCCCAGTTGGAATTGCCGCACCACATATGCTCCCCTGAGTACCTCCAGGGGTCACATCTGAGTGAGGTCCCTGAACACTTGGTGTGGCCGAAACCCCCAGGCCCCTCAAAAATAGAAATAAACTTTGCCCCAATCAATATAAGGTGTATGTTACCTAAGCTTATCTGCAATGCCAAATTGCTAATTGTTTAAAAATTAATGACATAATATACATCATTAAGTCATATTTTCACTGCCCTACAATTTCCCTGTGCTCTCCCAATTTACCCTCTCCACTTCAACCACATACCCAGCAGCAAACACTAATTTAATCTTTTTTCCCATTCTCGTATTTTTGCATTCCCAGAATATCACGAAGTTGAATTCATATAGTATATCACCTTTTCAGATTGGGTCTTTTTTAATAATAGGCACTTGAAAAAAATTTAAAATACTAAGCACTTGGGGTTCCTTAGTGTCTTTTCATGACTTGGTAGATCATTTAGTTTTTCAGTGCTAAATAATATTCTATTGTCTAGAAGCACCACAGTTAATCTATTCATCTGTTGAAGACCATCTCGACTGCTTTCAAATTTTAGCAATTATGAATGAAGCTGCTACAAACAATGGTGTATAGATCTTTGGTTAGATGTTTTTCAACTACTCTGGGGAAATACTACGGAATATGATGCTGGATTGTACAATAAGACTGTTTAGTACTATTTTAAAAATAGCAAATGGAGTGTGGGTAGCGGAGTGATAGAATAGCAGATAGGGTGTTTGCCTTGTATGTGGCTGTCCTGATTCAATCCGTGGTTCCCCATATGGTCCCCTGAGCCCACCAGGAGTGATCCCTGAGTAAAGTCAGGAGTAAGCCCTGAGCACTTCTGAATATGGCCCCAAAACAAAACAACAACAAAAATAGCAAATTGAGTCAGGTGTGCATGCTTTGTGGAGGGGCATGGAATGTGTACTGCCAGCTGCCAGGTTCCACCCCTGGCATCATACTGTTTCTGAATAATATGCTGGGAGCAGCCCCTGAACACTGCCGGGTGAGATCTAAAAATAAGACCCAAATCCAATTGTCTTCCAAAGTAATTCTACCATCTTACAGTCTTAATAGTAATGTATGTGAATGCTTGTCACTCCACATCCTCAAAGCATATGTGTGAGACTATTAATAGGCTATATAATATATACATACACACACACACACACACACGAATAGGTTTGAAACAAGTACTTCTATAAAAATAGGACTAAATGAGATAACAACAAAGAACAAAGTGCCGAATTTACCTAAAAATTGTAGCACACTGCTGAAACCACTGTAAATCCAGTCAAATATGAAGGACATATCCAAATCTTACAGGGTCTGGAATAAAAAAGTGTTTTGAATTTAGTAATCATCATTAAACAACTTTGAGTAAATAATCCTATGGACAATCTTACACAGATTTAAACACTCTTTTCCAGGGTGAGCTAACTTGATCTATATGGATGCATTTAAAACCAAAATGCCATTAAATTATACCAAGTAGATGGGACTGTACAGTGGGTAGGGCGCTTGCTTTACATGCATCTGACCTGGGTTTGATCCCTGGCACCCTGGGTGGTCCTCCAAGCCTGCCAGGGGTGATCCCTGAGCACAGAGCCAAGAGTAAGACTTGTGCATTTAGAGTGTGACCCCCAAAAAAGAAAAATACCAAGTAGAGACCCATCTTTTCCTATCAAAGTAGCATACATGAAAAATAATTATGAAAGTCAGGTCTAGAAAAGATTAGGGGAAAGAGGAAATGTTAGTGGCAGTAAAAACATGTATCTGCTAGCATCTGAATGAAGATTTTTTTTTTTTTTGCTTTTTGGGTCACACCTGGCGATGCACAGGGGTTACTCCTGGCTCTGCACTCAGGAATTACCCCTGGCGGTGCTCAGGGGACCATATGGGATGCTGGGATTCGAACCCGGGTTGGCCGCGTGCAAGGCAAACGCCCTACCCGCTGTGCTATCACTCCAGCCCCTGAATGAAGAATTTTACTTTTTAAAAAATCCCTGGCTTCCCTTCAAGCCCATGTTCACCCTGAACATGTCTCCCACTTGCTTGTTTCTGCCTCTTGTTTGATGGCTCTTTCAGAGCTCCTGTTCTCTCTTCTTTCCTTTTCCCTATTTCTTTTCCTCTCTCCTCTCATATTTTTCTAAATTTGTTCAATAAAAGCTACCCTGTTCCACTAAGAAATAAACACAAATCCTAAATATAGGAAAGATATACATATAAAAACATTATCAAAGTATACTTAGGCCAGAGAGATAGTATAGAAGGGGTTAAGGAACTTGCCTTGCAAATGACAAGGGTTCAGTACCCAGTACTGCATGGTCCCCAGGCACTGCCTGGAGTGACTCCAAAGCACACAGCCAGGAGTAGTTCCCCAAGCACTACTGGATATGGCGCCAATTCCCCAACTCAAAGAAGTGTCATGTGTTGGCTGGGGCCAGAGAGAGTACAGCAGTGTAGGGCTCGAGCCTTGCATGCAACTGTCTTGAACTTGATCCTTAGCACCTCATACGGTCCCCTGAGCCCACCAGGAGTAAGCCCTGAGCATTGCCAGGTGTGTACAAAAAGCTAAAAACAACAACAAAATATCAGAGGACTGAGGAGGTAACTCAACGTACTTAGCGTTATACTCTGAATGCAGGAGACCCAGGTTTGATCCCTGGCATGTAAGGTCCCCCTGAGTACTGCCGGGAGTGACCTGCAAGCACCACCAGGTATATGGCCAAACAAAAACCTTAAAAAATTAAGTTAAATAGCCTGGAGAGATAGAACAGTGGGTAAGGCATTCGTCTTGCTTGTGGCCAACCAGAGTTTGATCTCTGACACCCCTTTTGTCCCCTAAGTTCTGTCTGGTGTGAAATCTAAGCACAGAACCCGGAGTAAGCCCTGAGTATCACAAGAACAAAAAATGACTTAAGCTAAATGCATACATGGCCTACAGAGTATTTACCAAACCCTTCTTGGAATTAAGAGGAAGAGAAAGAAGGAAATTCATGGATATTAAGTTCCCAAATCTGACTATACCTATGTAGCAAAAAAGCCTATATAATAGATGGGAAATGTATAAATTTGTTCCTTTTACATTTTTACAATTTTAGTTATTAGTAAATTTTTCTTTAGTAAATATTTTAAAAAACCCATTCCCTAAACCACAAGAGAAACTGTAGCGTATAGGGGCTGGAAATTCAGGACACTTTCTTTGCACGCAGACAACCTGGGTTTGATCCCCAGTACCATATATGATCCCCCAAGCACTGTCAGGAGTGAAGGAATGATCTCTGAACACAGAGCCAGAGTAAACCCTGAACACCACCGTGTGTGGCCCGTACCCCGCCCTCACTCCCCCTACCAAAGTGTAAAGTATAGAGTCATATGTCAGGGCTGGAGCAATAGTACAGTGGGTAAAGTGAATGCCTTATACAGGCCAACCCTGGTTTGATCACCAGCACCACATCTGGTCACCCAAGCACTAACAGGAGTGATCCCTGAGCAAAGAGCTTAGAGTAAACCCTGAGCACTGCCATGTGTGGCCCAAAAACAAATTTAAAAAGTTATTTGTCACTTAATGGACATCTGGAGCAATAAATGATCCAAATGCAACAATGGACTTTATAGGCTAGCATTTCTCAACCAGTGAGCTATATCTACACCCCCCCCCCCCCATCTCCCAGAGGCCCCTAGGATACTCCCAGCGGGGCAGAGGAAGGAAACAAGGTTGGAAGGGGGCCACAGTTGGGAAAAGGTTAAGAAACACTTGGTGAGACCCTAAGGTATCAGGTTGGAAGCTATCCAACCTAGGTCCATGTAGTAACATTCTCTGGCATTCTACAATGATGACACTGAATTGCTTCCTGATGCATTCAGAATGAATCCTTGGTATTTAGTGACATGAGTATAGTTCAGTTCAGCATTTACATGACTTGTGTTTAATAAAGGGGGATAAACCCTCTTGAGAAAAGAAAGGCCATATATACAGGAATAATTTTGGGGGTACTTTTTCAAATAAAGTTATTTTCTAGAGCTGAACAAAACCCAAACCCAGGTGCTGGAGAGCTAGTACAGGATTAAGGCACTTTCCTTGCATGTGGCCAACCCTAGTTCAATTCTCATCTGGGACAACAAACAGCCCACTGGGCACCGCTGGGTTTGGCTAAATCTCCCACGCCTCCCAATTAACACAGGGAGGTTAGAGAGACAGTTCAAGAGACTCAGTGCCTGCTTTTCACGCAGAAGACCTTGGGTTTGATCCCTAGAACCAGAAAAAAAAATGTGAGCAGTAATTTGGCTTGTTTTTTTTGTTCTTTCAAGCCCATGTTCTCTCTTGTAATCACTTTACCTCTCCTATCTCTAAGTTTCTTTCAATTAACTTTTGCTTCACACACACACACACACACAGTGAACAGTATATTATCTAGGATACTAACAGCTTACACTATAGTTTCAAGACATACAGACACAAATAACAATATTTCCCATATTCTAAATTATAAGCTACGAGGGGATTAAAAAAAGAACATAAAAACAATACAAGTAATGCATTAGGAAGAGGTATGGCATGCTCACAAATGCATTTTACGCTTAAACAAACAAATAAACAAAAAACCAGTCCTGCTTGTCTCGACATCCAAAGTCTAAGTTCCATAGTTCTAGAGAGGCAACCAGGAGCAGTGAAGGAATGGGCTCTGGGATGATAATTTGGCCTGAATCACGATGATTTCAGAGTTAGCCAAAAAATAATAAAGAGCATTCCTCTGTGGAGGTGTGCAGCTGGATTCAACGAAAGGGATAACTGGGGTTGGAGAAACAGGACAGTGGGTAAGGTGCCTGCTTTGCACATGTCCCCTCTAGGTTTGATCTCCCCAAGACCCACTGGCCTGGAGCCAGGAGTAAGTCCTGAGCACCTACGGGACTCAAGAACAAACAATAACAACAAAGGTATTGTTATGTGAAGGAATGGGGATGAGGCACTGTAAACCGAGAAATAAAATCACAGGAGCTAATTATCTGAGGCAGGAGCCAGAATGGTAAGACAAATCTGAGACTACCTTCAGGTATTTGGTTTTCATGATATACAGATATAAATAATACTAAGTAAGCCTTCCAATTTCATAAAACAAAATCCAAGCAAAATATAGAAGTAATGATTTTGAAGCCCTATAGCATTACGGTCTAGAGCAGAAGTGTCTAAACTTATTTGGCCTACTACCCTTCTGTGTGCTTTTGGTTTTTTTGCGGGGTGGTGGTGGTGGTGGGGGCTGTCACACCCAGTGGTGCTCAGGGCTTACTCCTGGTGGGGTTTGAAGAACCAAAGGCAGCGCTGGATACTGAACCTGGGTGGGCCGTGTGTGTAAGGCAAGTGCCCTGTGTTGCTGTCAAACACACAGAACAAAAACAAAAAAAACAAACACTTTACCCCCACCCCTCGACGACAAACAATCTCAGTGGAATTATAATAACATTTGCATTTCCTTTTACATTTGGGTTCTGTTTTAGGTGGACAAAGAGCCAGCACCATGACCAGGGAGTGCAACCTCTGGCAAGTTTGTGGGTGAGCACCACAGAGACTCCTGGCAAGCACCATGCTCAACTACAGGTTTCAAGTAACAGTGCTAGCTCAGTGGATAGAGCAATAGCTCAACATGTGTTGCAAGTGGGAGGCATGGGTTCGATCCCCAGGACCACTTGATCCCAAGCACAGAGTTGGGAGTACCCACAGCACAGGAGCCAAATATGACCCATCAAGAGACAAACAAGGGGCTGGAGCGATAGCACAGCGGGTAGGGCGTTTGCCTTGCACGTGGCCAACCCGGGTTCGAGTCCCAGCATCCCATATGGTCCTCTGAGCACTGTCAGGAGTAATTCCTGAGTGCAGAGCCAGGAGTAACCCCTGTGCATTGCCGGTTGTGACCCAAAAAGGGAAAAAAAAAAAAATGGAGTTTGAGTTCAGGTGAGCACATGCAAGGATTGCAACAAAAGGAGGGCAGAGCTTGCTGCGTGCCGTGGCTGAATATGTGAGTGGCCTGACTCTGACCCCAGGGAACACCATGGCCAGGAGTGTGCGCAACTTCCAGTCACAATACCACAACAACACAGGGAAAGGGGAGGAGTAGAATTTTTGAAGGGAAAAAGGAACCAATGAATGGCAAGTGGAATTTGACAAAGAAGCAGCCACATCTAAAAGACAGTTGCAAAAATGTCAAGACTGGTTTGGTGACAGGAGGTTTAATTGTTTCTTTTTGGACTTGGGGCCATAACTGTTAATGCTCAGGGGTTACTCCTGGCTCTGCACTCAGAAATTATATACGGATGACCAGGATCGATCCAGGGTCGACCTATACAGTGCACGGGTTGACCTACACAGTCCACTCTCTCTAGCCTCAGAGATAATTTGTCCAAGAACAGGAAAGAGCAATACAGAAAAGTCTCTAGTCAGTACTTAGAACAGCAGAGCCAATCTGAGGATGTGACTTAGCGGTAGAGCACATACCCCACCTGGGTGAGGCCCTAGGTTCAATCTTAGGCACATGAATAAGTACATACGTAGTTTAAATGTGCCATAGAAGCAGTTAATAGTACCTGGTGCTCTTATTACTGACAAGTGAATGGGACAGGATTTTAATAGATACAGGCAATAAGAGAAGATGATTCCTCTTTTCAAAACTTTCTGAAAATGGAAGATATTCTTAAAAAAGGGACAGGTTGATAAGCAGAAGAGAAGGGATGAGTGCAAAGGGAAAGATCAGAAAAAGAGAAGGAAGGAATTGACTCCAAGGGTCAAAGTCTCCAGAGGAGTCTGAGTGGAGGACATCTCTCCCTCTACGTTCAGAGGAGGGCCAGGAAATGTTTAGTGGAGGTGGCAGGGCCTGATTCCAAATAGCGTGCAAGCAGAGAAGTTCTGAGAAGCAGAGTAAAAGGCAGAATAGTAGGCCTGAGAGAGAATTCAATGGTGGAAGCACCTGCCTTGCACACAGCTGACCCCGGTTCTACATATAGTTCCTTAAGCCTAAGCACAGCTGGGTGTGCACACACCCCACCTCCATCACCCCCAAAAAGTACAGAAGCAGAATAACAGAGCCTGGAGGTGGAGAGCAGGGGTTCAGCATCTTCCTTGCAAACACGTGGTCCTGAGTTTAAGTGGCTGTCTCCCAAGAGCCAGGGCAGCCTCGCTGTCTGAACCCACTATCTGTGATCCTGGGCTTGGCAAGTGATCTCTGGTTGCCATAGCTGTGTGTAAGCACCAAAAATGCACGCAGCAAAACTAAAAAGGTATGCATACATCATGGCCAGAAAGCCAGTGTGTGAGCTCAACAGCCAGCCCCAAAGAGCATCAAGACTTGTATAATTTAACTAAGAGAGCCAGCCCTAGCGAGCATTACCATTAGGAGTGCAAACATTAGTGAGCACTGCAACTGAGTATGTGAGCACCACAGCTGAAAACTAATATACACATATATGCCATAGCCAGGCATGTGTGCAAAGCTATCAAAACATGGGAAGGAGGAATACAATTTTAATAAAAATAAAATACTGATGGAAAGATAGAGCAGCAGGTAGGGTTGTGTCAGAGAGGTAGTACAGTACAGAGCCAAAAGTACGCCCTGAGCAATGCAGTTTTGGGTGGGTCCTCAAAACAACAACCATAAAAACAAAAAAAGAACTTCAGGCTGAGTAGATAAAGTATAGATAGAGTGGGATTAAAACACACACACACACACACCAAAAAAAACTGGGAAAATAGGGGCCTGAGTGATAGTATAGCTTATAGGGTGTTTACCTTGCATGTGGCCATGGTTCAATTCCCACCACCCTGAGCCCACCAGGAATGATCCCTGAGCATAGCCAGGTGCGACCCCAAAACAAAAACAAACAAACAAAAAAAACCCTGGGGAAATAGGGAAGAGATCTTTGGTAGAAAAGGAGCTACAGATGGGGCTGGAGTGATAGCACAATAGGTAGGGCGTTTGCCTTGTACGCGGCTGACCGGGGTTGGGTTTGATTCCCAGCATCCCATATGGTCCCCTGAGCACCGCCAGGAGTAATTCCTGAGTGCAGAGCCAGGAGTAACCCCTGAGCATTGCTGGCTGTGACCCAAAAAAAGAAAAGGAGCTACAGATGCAGTAAAATGTGCCAGAGCAGTGAATAGTGGGCCAGACGGTGCCAGCAAAATGTAGAAGAATGTGGGAACTCAAAAATACAAAAGATGGTGCATATGCTGCCTGAGCCCATGTACTGCTTGTGCCTGCGTGGCTGAGCACATGTGTCGCCCGCATCTCCCCTCTTGAGATGTGTACTTTCATACTTTTGTGTCTAAAGCTCGGTTATGTGTAGGGGCTTCCTCCACCCTTGGAGAAGCCCGCGTTCTCCCTTGAATGCGTTATTCTTACTATTTCTCTCTCCCACTTATCCCTTCCTCCCTCCCTCAGAAACGTCTGAATAAAATCTATTTATTTCAAAAAAAAAAAAAATACAGAAGATGAGGCCAGAGAAATAGCTCAATAGGCTGAGCACGGACTTTGTATATTGACGGTCCAGGTTCATGCCCAGAAACCCACATCCTCCAAGCAAAGCTGGGTCTGTCTCCCCCAAAAATAGTCAAGCATCAGTGGAGGCAAACTCTTTAGGCCTGGCTTTGAGGCGGAAAGCTGAAGAGAACTGGAGGTAGCAGCTAGCACACACTGCACACCACAGTGTACGGAGGGCATGGGGGCCGGAGAGAGGGGAAACACTGAGACCATTACAGTTTCACAAAGTTGTATATTCTAAGAATCTTAAGACAAGCTACTAGTTGTTAGACATTTTAACGTAAAGGTAAAAATACCCAAGCTTAGAATATGTTATTTAGCCACAAACAGATACCTGAGCCCTGAAAATAGGTTACACAACACCATGGACACCCTATTAAGGCATGTGAAGAGCCAAAGGTCAAGAACAAGAAACCTATACACGTCAGCAGATTTATTTATTGCATGAACACCAAGCAGGAAAAGTCCAAATGCAGATCTGCAGATTAGAAAAGTGATCTCTCAAGTAATGTGAAAATCAGTGCAAAGGGTATAATGGAACAAGACCTCTCAGATTACACGTAATTCTTAAAGCCCTGTCCCACTTATAGGAGATGTTCAGAAAGGCAAAACTTTAGTAAGTTAGTGATTGACAGGGGTGGAGTAGGAGAATCTGGGAGAATTGCTCATGAGAACTGGGGGTTTATTTTTTTGGGCAATATGTTCTGGAATTAGTTGCAAAATATTGCAATCATAATAAAAATGCTAAATCATAAATTTTATAGGAGCAATGTGATAAGCAAATTATTGTTCAATAAAGCTATTGTTAAAAAATTAGAGGTAAAACTGAAAAAAATTGACATATTTACCATGAGCTTATATGTAATCAAGCAGAACTATTTAGGTATGACCATTGAAAAAGTCACCCAGAGGGGGCTGGAGTGATAGCACAGCGGGTAGGGCGTTTGCCTTGCATGTGGCCGACCCGGGTTCGATTCCCAGCATCCCATACGGTCCCCTGAGCACCGCCAGGGGTAATTCCTGAGTGCAGAGCCAGGAGTGACCCAAAAAGCAAAAAAAGAAAAAAAGAAAAAAAAGAAAAAGTACACCCAGAGACCAGAGCAATACAGCAGGTAGGGCCTTGTCTTACAAGCAGCCAACCTGGGTTTGAATCCTTGGCACCCCATTGGGTCCCCTGAGCCCCACCAGGAATAGTTCCTGAGCATGCTGGATGTGGCCCAAAAACAAGAAACAAAACAAACCACATATATATGCCAAAAGATTAGTAGCTAAATTAGGAATTAAGTATCTCTCTCTCAAATTCCATTAGTACTATTAATAGAAAACCAAACTGCTTGGCCATGTTTTATAGAATTTCAACAAGGTCCTGTGCTATACTAAGGACAGACAGTTACAAAGTTGAATGCTTCAAGACAATGCTGCTTTCTTTAGAGATATTCTCCCCTAACATTGTTAGATTTTCTTTCCATAGCCTTCTAGGTTTTGAAACAGTGACACAAACTAAAGAAAATATTATGTACTAAATCCAGAGCAATAGCATAAGAACTTTCCTTTGGTCTGTTATCAACAAAAAGAATAAACTGGTGATTGGGGAGTTGCACTGAAGAGACTGTACAGTGGGGTGGGCGTTACCCACTTGCCTTACATTCTGCTGATCGAGGTTGGATCCAGCACCCCATATGGTGCCGCCTCACTATGAGTGATCCGTGAACAAAGAGACAGATGGAAGTACTGAGTTCTGCTCTGTGTGGCCCAAAAATTTAAAAAAAAAAAAAATTCAAGTTTCATTCAAGGGAAGGGAAAGACAAAACAAATAATCACAAAAACAGCTGTTTCAGGGGCTGGAGTAATAGTACAGGTAGGTAGGTGGGGCTCCAGCATCCCATAATGTACCCCAAGCCCTGCCAAGAGTAACCCCTGAGAATCGCTGGGTGTTTTTTGGGGGAGAATTGCTGTTTCATTACTGAGTTTGCATATAATGAATTAAGGGACAAAATAGACATAAGCCACACCAAAGCCAATCCTCAAAATACTTTTGAAACTGTTCTAAAAGTCACACACAAAGCTTTTCCATACTGTGACTTTAAAATTATTTGCTTGGTA
Source organism: Sorex araneus (assembly GCF_027595985.1). NCBI lineage: Eukaryota > Metazoa > Chordata > Mammalia > Eulipotyphla > Soricidae > Sorex > Sorex araneus. The sequence continues at coordinate 26,321,949 of NC_073307.1, read as the reverse complement.
ATGTTCTGCTGAGAAATAATTTCAATGAGTCTTGTCAAGAGTATTTAAAAGATAAGAGTGGAGGGAAAAAATGAATCATTGAGTTGTAAGCTTCAAATGACTAGGCAGTGATTTTCAGTTATAATATCCCAATCTTTTGTTTCAATTCCTGCTTTAAGTACAAGGTTATAATGTTCCTTATTTCACTTATATCGACAATGCTGCTCTAAAATTTCTAAAATGAAGGCGACACCTTCCTTTTCTGCAAACTAAGAAAATGCCAGTGAACTAAAATTTCAAATAACTTTGGTAATAAATCCAAGTCCAGCAAAATATTAGATATACACATTGTTTTGATATATCAGCAATACGAATCGACAAATTACAAATTCCCTGCATCTGTAAACCAGAGGCAGGTGATACTCCCGTGTTCCTTAGGTGGGCTGCTGTACGCACATTAAGACAGTTCAGAAATGCTCCTTTCCCGTCTTCTCGCCTTGACTTCGCGGCAACTTACTGCCAAATGGTATTTCGTTTAGTTCTGGAGCTACCACAGGCGATGCTAAGGGCTGACTCCTGGCCCCTACTCTGGAGACCATGTGGGTGGGCTGCCGGGGGTCGAACCCGGGGCTGCCACGTCCAGGCACTCGCCCTCCCGGCTATACTACGGCTTTGGCACGCCAACTGGTTACTTTTAACCCTGTTGGAGTTAAACAGCCTTCGGAGTGAAAACACGTGGTTAAAACAAATCTGAACGTGCAAGCACTGTTCTGGGCTCATCTTTTCGGGTGGAAATGACTCCCTCGGAAATACTCCCCAATTCCCGTCGAGTTTGGTTCTCCGGTATGTTTTTTATTTTAGCTCCTACCAACACAAGAAAATCTGAGAACGGTTTGTACATCATCACAGTTTCTCCCAATGGGGCATCCCCCCCGCGCAGTCAACCGGGAGTCGGGCTCCGGCGAAACGCTCGGCAGCGCGCAAGGACGCTCCGCGGGGCCCGCGAGGCCGACAGGGAGCGTCCGGGGCCGTCGGGGCCCGCCGGCGCCCGCACTCCCGAGCCCGGGCACCGGCGGCCGCGGCCCGCCGGCAGCTCCGCGTCCCCTCGGCCTCCTCCAGAAATGCCCCTTCGCCTGCCCGCGCGGCTGTCACGCCCCGGGGGATCCCCGGAGCGGACACCGCGACCCAGGACGGGCGCCCGTCCCCGCCCGCGCCGCCCGCGCCCGGGAGGAAACCGGGAGCGCCTCCGCGGGCGAACCGGGCCGCCGGCGTGCCGGGCGCGGGGGCAGCCACTCACCTGCCACAGGCGAGAACGCAAAGCGCAGCTCGGCGTCGGCGCCACAGCCCCGGAGACACGACCACAAAGCGCGATGGCTGCCGCGGCCCGACTCTCAGCGGCTCCTTCCGGGCAGGCGGTGCCGCAGCCCCGACGGTCCGCGCGCCTCGGCGCCGCGCGACACAGTTCCGCCTCCCCACTGTTCCGCCCCGGAGGTTTTTTTTTTTTTTTTTTTCCAAGTGCCCGCTGTCCTGGTCTTCCGGACCCCAGCTTCCCAGGCTCGCCCAAGGTGTTTTAGGGACTCCCGGGCTTAGGCAGAGGAGGGAACGGCTGTCCCTAATTTGGAGACATTATGTGGCGACACGTTTTCTGAAAAACAATATTGGGAGACCTGGCGGTAAGCAGAGAGATGAAGCGCCTGTATGAGACCCCGGGTTGATTCCCAGCCCCACAAAACAAAAAGAGTAAAAAACATCTCAAAGTACACTACAAAAGGTAAAAATGTGTCAGATCAAGTGTTGGGTGCTGGGTATTGGACTTTAAGTAAGTCTTGATTGTGAACTACCTTACTAATGAATTTATTATCTGACTAAAGAGTGACTGTTCTGGTTTTGGTCTGGGGCCACACTCGGTGTGCTCAGGGCATACTTCCTGGCGGTGCGCTCAGGACCACTCCTGGTGGGATCGGGGTCGGCTTCATGCAAGGCAAGCGCCCTTCTGCGGTATTGTCCCTTCAGACCCCCAAACATTATCTTTCTTAAACCTGTTTCATTTAAATTTTTATTTGAACCACATTCTAAGGCAAAAACATGCAAAGAGAAAAATCATTTAGTAATAAAAATGCCCAAGTAGTAGTTTTTCAGTGGGATCTGACAAGACGCTAGTGATCTTCACACAGCAACAACTGTGCCATCTCACAGGTAATTCCCTAGAGCTGTGGCATGTTGCTTCTCCAATGTCTCTTCTTGGGGTTGTATTTTATTTTATTACCATCTTCTATCCAAATTCCACTGTGGAATGAACAATCCTGCCTTTCTTTTCTTTTATTTATTTTTTGCTTTTTGGGTCACACCAGCGATGCACAGGGGTTACTTCTGGTTCATGCACTCAGGAATTATTCCTGGTGGTGCCCAGGGGACCATATGGGATGCTGGGAATCGAACCCAGGTTGGCTGCATGCAAGGCAAATGCCCTACCTGCTGTGCTACCACTCCAGCTCCCATCCTGCTTTTATTTCTTTGCCAGGATTCTGAAAGTGTTGTGAGAAGACTTGGGGAGGAAGTCAGCTGCACATAGTGGAAGAAGGTAGCCAGAGAGAAGCACTCAGTAGTCTTAAGTTGGTATAGTCAGATGCTTTCTGACTCAGGTCCAAATGTGACAACAGTGTTTAGATTGCTTTTGGGGCTGGAGCGGTTGTACTTGTAGGTAGTGTGTTTGCCTTGTATGCAGCCAATCCACATTTGATTCCCAGAACCCCAAAGGTCCCCCAGATCTGCCAGGAGTAATCCTTGAACACAGAGGAAGAATCAGCCCTGAACACTACTGGATGTGGCCCAGAAAACAAACAAAAAACCCATCAAGTTTGTTTTCAATGGAGCAGACATGGATAGGTTACAAACTAAGCCTATAACTGGCTTTGCTGGATCTCCCTCTCTTGCTTCTTCTGTCTCAGGAAATGCCTTATTCTGTGCATGTTCTCAATTTCTCCTGCCTTTTGTTTTGTTTTGGGGCCACACCTGGCAGTGCTCAGAATTTCCTCCTGGTTCTGTGCTCAGGGATCACTTCTAATAGTGCTCAGGGGATTATATGCAGTGTTGGGAATCAAACTGAGTTAGACCAAGGCAGAGCCTTAACTCTACTATCTATTCCTCTGGGTCAGTTGTCCATTTTTAAAACCAGAGCCACTCCTCCAGGGCTCTCCTCCCCATCCAGCTTGCTCCTATACTCAGTTGAGGGCTCAGCACAGATCTCTTTTTGAAATCTCCCCGCAAACATGGTAGAGGCCTTTCTTACCAATTTCACCAGGAACTATAGAGTGTGCCTCACCATTTGGGGTCATCTTTTTATAATTGTAAAATTAAATAGATACAGTAGTTTTTCTAAAGTTTTGCCCAAAGACTTTAGATAAAAATAAAAATTTCTTGAGGTCAAGAGCCATTCCTGCATTCCTGCCTTTTCCCCTCTGATACTGATATTCAGTGCTTGATATACAATAGCTGCTCAGTAAATATGATTAATTCATAGCATGAAAAAAACCCATATTACGAAGGGCTTACAGACATTTTTATCCTCAAGGGATTGAAGAATTCCCTAGAGATATTTGTCTGTGGGAGGAACCTGTTGTTCCAGTATGAGTTCCCCTCTACTCTCTTTTCCACTTTCCACTCCTGGTCTGGATGTCAGTTTGCTCTAATAAGCACCTTAGGGTGGCCTCCGGCACTGCACTGAGTGATTGAGATTGCAGCCCTTGTTCTAGATGGCATTTCTTTTCAGATATCCCTGACAATAGGTATCTGTTTATTAATTCATTAAAAAATAAAGCTTGCTATATATGACACATTAACATTGAAAACAAATTTTTATTGAAAAGAGAAGAAACAGGGGCCAGAGAGAGATTACAGTAAAGCTTTGTCCTTCATGCAGGTTTGATCCCCTGCACCACATACAGTCTCTGGAGCACTGCAGGAGTGATCCCTCAGTGTAGAGCCAGGATTAATCCCTCGGCACAGCACAACTGGGTGTGGCCCGCAAACGAAAAATTGACAGAGATAGAGAGAGAGAGTGGGGGGGAGGGAGGAAAGGAGGGAGGGAGGGAGGGAAGGAGGGAGGGAGGGAGGGAGAGAAAGAGAGACAGAGACAGAAAGAGACAAAGAGACCGAGAGAGAGAGAGACAGAGAAAAGAGGGCTGGGACATGGCCCAAAGGTTGGTGCACATGTTCTGCCCACTTAGGGTTTTTAATGTCTTCAAGTTTAAATGACTCCCCAAAATAGAGTCTGAAAGAAAACTAGGTAGAATTTATTGGTGGGGTCAGTGGTAGCTGGTCAGTGGTAGAACACGTGTCTTGCATATTTGGAGTCTTGGGTTTGATCCTCTCAGCATGGCAAAAAAAGAAATAAAAATGGTAGTGTTGTGGGACTGGAACAATGGCACAGCGGGTAGGGCATTTGCCTTGCATGCGGCTGACCTGGGTTCGATTCCCAGCATCCCATATGGCCCCCTGAGCACCACCAGGAGTAATTCCTGAGTGCAGAGCCAGGAGTAGCCCCTGTTAATCGCCAGGCATGACCCAAAAGCTAAAAAAAAAAAAAAAAAAGGTAGTGTTGTTGGTAAGAAGATAGAGGAAAAGGGAACCCATATGTGTTCTTGGTGTTAATATAAATTGATGCAACCACTACAGAAAAGAGTAGAGAGGTCACTAAAATGTTGTAGTATTTTTATTTTTTGTTTTGGGGCCACATCTGGTAACACTCAGAGCTTACTCCTGGCTCCACTGAAGGATCATTCCTGGAGGTGCTCTCAGGGGGACCAAATGGGATGTTAGGGATCGAACCCAGTCTGCCACATGCAAGACAAGCACCCTGACTGCTGTACTATCCCTCTGGACTCTTGTGTGATTTTTTTTTTTTCTTTTTGGGTCCCACCCGGAAATGCACAGGGGTTACTCCTGGCTCTGCACTCAGGAATTACCCCTGGCGGTGCTCAGGGGACCATATGGGATGCTGGGAATCGAACCCGGGTTGGCCGCGTGCAAGGCAAACACCCTCCCCGCTGTGCTATCACTCCAGCCCCGACCCTCGTGTGATTTTGTGTTTTGCTTTGGAGTCATATCCAGCAATGCTTATGACTTATTCCAGTATTTGCACTTCTGGCAGGTTTGGGGACTACAAAGGTTGCCAGGGATCGAACCCAGGTTGGGCACATGCAAGGCAAGCACCCTGCCCACTATGTTACCTCTCTGACCCCTGTTTTTTTTGTGTGTGTGTGTGTGAAATAAAGTTTTATTTAGAGGGGTCAGATCAATAGTACAGTGGGGAGGGTGTATGCCTTGCTTGTGACCAACCCTGGTTTGATCCCCAGTACACCAGATAGTCCCCGAGTCCACCAGGAGTGATCCCTGAGCACAGAGCCAGGAGTAAGTCCTGAGCACTGCCAGTGTGATCCAAAAACTTAAAAAACATGTTTTACTTAGAGACTGGAGTGATAGTACAGTGGGTAGGGCACTTGCCTTGCATGTGGCTGAACCAAATTTAATCCCCAGCATCCCTGAGCACTACCAGGAGTAATTTCTGACAGCAGAGCCAGGAGTAACCCCTGAGTATCACGGGGTGTGGCCCAAAACAACAACAAAAAAGTTTTTTTTTTTTGCTTTCTGGGTCACACCTAGCAATGCACAAGGTCACTCCTGCTCATGTACTCAGGAATCATCCCTGGTGGTGCTCAGGGGACCATATGGGATGCTGGGATTTGAACCCAGGTCGGCCACATGCAAGGCAAACACCCTACCTGCTGTGCTATCACTCCAGTCCCAAAAAGTTTTATTTCGGAAGAGTGAGAGAAGAGAGAAGAATGTCAGAGTAGCATAAAGTAAAGGAAGAAAAATTACTAAAGGATGTAGTGACTTCAAAACAGAACGTGCCCAAAGTTTAAAATAGATATGGCTCAGTGGTAGAACGAATGTTTTGTATGCAAGAGACACTTGATTCTGGCTGGAGAGATAGTATAGCAGGTAATTCACTTGCCTGGTATGTAGCCAACTGGGTTCTATGTCCAACACATATGGTCCTCTGAGCAACCAATCAGGAGTGATCCCTGAGTACAACCAGGTATGGCCTAACCCCATCCTACGCCCTTCCAAAAAGAGACAGGTGGCTCCTCTTTACTACCCCTCCTCTGAAAAAGAGAATTACCATCTGATTTAGTAATCCTATTTCTAGGTATTTTATTGAAGAGAAAAAAAACATTAGTTGAAAAATATATACACGATCCCATGTTATGTTTACTACAGCATTATTTACAGCAGCCAGACATATAGGCATTCTAAATTTCTAATTGGGGTGAATAAGGAAAATGTAGATAAATTTGAGTGGACAATCAGAGAAGTGGACTCCCAAACTACAGTCTAGAGGAATAGGAAGATAGTTAGCATTGTCTACAGCCATGCCAGCCTCAGAGTGCTAGAGCGGAAGCTAAGCAGGGTCAGGCCTGGTTAGTACTTGGATAGGAGAACATGGCTATTGTGGGATTTTTTTATTTGTTTGTGGCCACACCCAGTGATGCTCAGGGGTTACTCCTAGCTCTGCACTCAAAAATTACTCCTGGTGGCGCTTGGGGGAAGCTTATGTGATGCTGGGAATCAAATCTGGGTGTGCCCTACCTGCTGTACTATCTCTTCAGCTCCTGATTAGCGTGTGTTTGAAAGTTTGCTCTAGCAGCAAGTGTGTGGGTTGTTCTGGAACAAAAGCTGAGATCTGGAACAAGGCTGGGATAATTGCAATTACGCAGGTGAGAGATAATATGGGTTGGGTCAGGGGACAGAGAAATAGGAAGTCAAGTAGTACAATGGGTAAGGCACTTGCCTTGCACAAGGCTGACCTGGGATTGAGCTCTGGCACCGTATCTTCTCCCCTGAACTCTTTCAGGAGTGATTCCTGAGTGCAGAGGCAGGAGTAAGTCCTGAGTATCGTCAGGTGTGACCAAACATCCCTCCAAAAAAGAAGGAAGGAAAGAAAGAAAGAAAGAAAGAAAGAAAGAAAGAAAGAAAGAAAGAAAGAAAGAAAGAAAGAAAGAAAGAAAGAAAGAAAGAAAGAAAGAAAGAAAGAAAGAAAGAAAGAAGGAGAGAAAGAGATAAGGAGAGAAAGAGAAAGGACAAAGAAAAAGAGAGGGAAGAAAAGAAAAGAAAAGAGAAGAAAAGAAAAGAGAAGAAAAGAAAAGAAAGAGGCTTCCGTGGGGCGGCAGGCGGCGGCGCGTCCTGGGGGGCCAGCATGCGCATCACTTCTGCTCTGGGCCCATCTACCCCGAAGGTGTTCAGATTCTGTAAATCCAAGTGTCATAAAAACTTCAAGAAGAAGCGCAACCCTCGCAAAGTCAGGTGGGCGAAAGCCTTCAGGAAAGCGGCCGGCGGGGCCAGAGCGATAGCACAGCGGGTAGGGCGTTTGCCTTGCACACGGCCAACCCGGGTTCGATCCCCGGCATCTCATATGGTCCCCCAAGCACCGCCAGGAGTAATTCCTGAGTGCAAAGCCAGTAGTAACCCCTGTGCATCGCTGGATGTGACCCCCCCTCCAAAGAAAAAAAGGAAAGCGGCCAGCAAAGAGTGACAGTGTATAATTCATTTGAATTTGAAAAACGAAGAAATGAACCTATCAAGTACCAGCGAGAGCTATGGAATAAGACAACTGATGCAATGAAGAGAGTCGAAGAGATCAAGCAGAAGCGGCAAGCTAAGTTTATAATGAACAGGTTGAAGAAACATAAAGAACTACAGAAAGTGGAGGATATCAAGGAAGTAAAGCAAAATATCCATCTCATCCTTGCACCTATAGCAGACAAAGGAAAGCAGCTGGAAGAAAAAATGTTACAGAAATTACAACAGGATGTGGACATGGAAGATGTTTCTTAAAAATCCTACTGTCGAAAACCATCTCTATACAGGCATTTGAAAATCTCCTTTGGAGTCTCAGAATTTTGAAATCATTGTTTCATTTTGTTTCATGTTAGTTCCTTCAAAGGAAAGGTTTGAAAGTGCGTCTGCCTTGCTATCTCCAAAGCTTAAGTGAGTATAGATGTTCAGTTGTATCTCAGTGTTAGCCCTTCACTGACAGGTATACTTATATAAGTCTTGAAAATTCTGTTGTAAATAGAAAAGTGCATTGAGAAAATAAAGTCATACTGGTTGAATATTGCAGCATTTACAAATAATTGATAAAAACTTTGACTGTTATATAAAACACCTTTGCTGTAAAATACTTTCTTAATGTTGTAGAAGGAAAATACAAGAAGGAACTAACAATCTGTGATGCTTAAATAACTTTTGATTTCCTTTTCTTTTCATTAAACTCTCTGAAAATTATAGTGGGCTCTTGTGTTGAGAGCTAATTATTTTGAACTATTTTGACCTAACTTGATTGGTGTGATAAGTCGGGTAAGAATTGAGTTGTGTGTCCCTGGATTGGCACTGCACTGTGTAACTTGATGTTTCCGGTAACAGCTATTTCTCCAGTTGCACAGTGATTTAGAAGCGAGGAGATCATGTGCCTTTAATAAAATTTTTATTTTCCTGTAAAATACAAAAAATTTTTTTCAAAGTTGAATTTATGGGTTGCATCTTTATATATTGTTTGAATATAAAATAAACTATGTATAAAGGTAAAAAGAAAGAAGGAAGGGAAGAAAGAAAGAAAGAAAGAAAGAAAGAAAGAAAGAAAGAAAGAAAGGAGAAAAAAGGAAAGACATAGGGAATCATGTGTAAGTATAAAGGTTGGAACCTAAAGATTTCATGATCGATGACGTGTTGGTAACAGAAGTAAAGGACATAGCAAAGTCCAAAGATTCAACCTGGGTTAGTGAGACTCATTGTCTTTATCTCTATTACAATCACCTGACTGTAGGCTGCCATCATCTCGGCCAGGGATTACTCTGTTTAAAATTCTTTAACTGCTTCCCAAAGCCAATAAACTCCTTATAAGGCTTATGCATGTGTAAGGCCTTATAAGGCCCTTGTGCTCTGGGCAATTTTTCTCCGTTCTGCCTGGCTCACCACAGCAAGTTTATTCCTGCCTCTGGACCCTGAGAAATGCTCCCCCTTTCCCCAGGACCTTATTTCCTTCTCTTTAAGGATAGTGTTTTCATCCTTTAGAGTACAGCTTAAATGTCACCTCCTGCCTGAATCATCCTAGCAAAATCAGGTCACTTGCCATTCTCAATACTGATTTTACTATAGCTTTTACCAAACTTGAAACTTCAAAATGATATTTTTTTATTTCCCTTTTTTTCCTCCACTGGAAACCACAGAAATGACCTTGTCTATTTTTTTTAGTTATTGGTGTTTATTAGAGTATCTGCCATATGGAAGATAGTACATATTTGTTAAATGAGAAAATTAGTCAATGAATATAAAAACTACTTAGGTTATTGGTCGGAAAGTATGAAAAAAAGAGGTTTAGAGTGAAATTTTATTTCTTATCTCTGTTACTATGGCGCAAGGGTGTTTGTAGAGGAGGATAGTGCAGAGACCTACTTGGGGACAGAAAAGGAAAAGGAGTTAGCATTTGATATTGTACCTCCATTCTGTTCAGACGTCATAGGACCTGACCATAAGATGACACTATTTTTGCTATGCTGCTAGGTTCACCTCAGAGCATATGATGTAACATAATAATTAAGAACCTAAAGGAGGGTTGAAAGAAGGGCACATGCTTTGCATGTGGAAGGCTCAGAGTTCCACTCCAGGTACCACTGGACTCCCAAGTGCCTGATGAAGCTCTGGTTGCCCCCAGGTACCATTGGTGGGACCTTATTTAGTGTTTGAGCCACACCTGGCAATGCTCAGGAGCACTCCTGGCTCAATGTTCAGGGGTCACTGTGGCAGTGTGTATGTGTATGTGTATGTGTATGTGTATGTGTATGTCTGGGTTCAACCCGACATACACATACACTTGTATATACTCCTATATGCAAAGGTTATTCTCTAGTCTGTTATCTCCCTGACAACTTTGGAGGTCTTTTTTTTTGGGGGGGGGGCTTTTTTTTAATCACACCCAGCAATGCACAGTGGTTACTCCTGGCTCTGCATTCAGGAATTACTCCTGGCAGTGCTTTGGGGACCATATGGGATGCTGAGAATTGAACCCGGGTTGGCCATGTGCAAGGCAAACACCCTACCCACTCTGCTATCACTCCAGCCCTGGAGGTCTTTATTTAATAACTAAAAAGAGCCTAAAGGAATGAGAGGGGGGGCAGAGTGACAGTACAGCAGGTAGGGTGTTTGCCTTGCATATGGCCAATCCCAGTTTGATCTCTGGCATTCCATATGGTTCCCTGAGCACCGCCAGGAGTGATTCCAGAGTGGAGAGCCAGGAGTAACCTCTAAGCCTTACCGGGTGTCACCCAAAAAGCCAAAAAAAAAAAAAAAGAGGGGGTGGTGGGCCAGAGCGATAGTACAGCCGTTATCACTTGCTTTGCAAGTAGCCAATCTGTATTTGATCTATGCTCTCCTGAGCCCCACCAGGAGTGATCCCTGAGTACAGAGCCAGGAGTAAATACTGAGCACTATTTACTTAGTGACCCTAAAACAAAACACACACAGAATGAGAGACTGAAAGGCTTGGCAATGATAGGACCACACTGTTACCTGAGAATTGCTGGGAGCAATTCCCAAACAATAATCTCTAGATAGCCCCAAGAACTGTCAGGGTTGACTTAAAAGTAAAACAAAACAAAAAATGGATTACAGTTGACAAGATACACATGGATTCTGATTCCACTGAAGTATGATCAACATCAGGGCTTGAGAAATAAATACAGCAGGTAGAGTGCTTGCTTGCCTTGCACACAGCTGACTCAGGTTTGATCCTTGGCACCTGTGTGGTTCTCTGAGCTCCTGCCAAAAGTGATTCCTGAGAGCAGAGTCAGGAGTAACCCCTATGCATGGCCCAGGTGTGACCCTCAGACAAACAAAGAAGCAAACAATAATGAGACCACAGAGTTTCAGAACAAACCTGTTTGTAATTGAAACCATTTTTTGTTTAAAATTTAAAAATAATAAGATCTTGTGTTTATTAACTAACAATTCAATAGTCATGAGTAGGCAGGCAGAGAGGCCCTGGTGTGAGCTTAAGTCCACATATGCATAGTGGCAACTTTATTAGGAATGCCTATCACCCTCTGTGTCTAAATGATCACATTTAATGGAATCATCTATATACACAGCTGTCTCCTGACTGAGACACTTTTTTGGGTATAATTTTCTTAAACAAATTTGAAGACTGAAAATAACGTACAAAAAATCAGATACACATATGTATGTATGTGTGGGTAGGTGGCAGAGGGTCCTGTTCTGAAAAAATGAGGATTAAAAAAAATAAGATAGGGGCTGGAGTGATAGCATAGCGGGTAGGGCGTTTGCCTTGCACACGGCCGACCCGGGTTCAAATCCCAGCATCCCATATGGTCCCCTGAGCACCGCCAGGGGTGATTCCTGAGTGCAGAGCCAGGAGTAACCCCTGTGCATCGCCAGGTGTGACCCAAAAACAAACAAACAAAAAAAATAAGATAGGCGCCAGAGAGATAGTACAGTGCACACAGCTTACCTGGGTTTCATTCTCAGCACTGCATATGGTCCCCTTCTCCCCAACAAAAAGGAACATCAATATATTAGTAACCAGTAGTAACAATAATATTTTCTTCACATTTATATGATTAGAGGATTTAACAATGTATGGATGATACTTAATATAAGAATAAAACTTTTTAGGTGCCAAATCAATACAGTGGTGAGTGTGCTGGCCTTGCACCTTGCTGACCCAGGTTCGATCCCTGGCATCCAATATGAATCCTGGTGCACCCCCAGGAGTGATTCCTGAGTGTCAAGCCAGGAGCTCCCTTTAAGCATTGCTGGATGTGAGCTTAACCACGCCTCTAATAAATAAAATATAACTTTTAAAAATATGTTGTCTAAATTATTATTTTTTAGGGGCCACACCCAGCGGGTGTTCAGGGTTAACTCCTGGCAGTGCTCATAAGTGGTACTGGGGAGTGAACTAGGATCAGCTGCATGCAAGGCAAGTACTCTTAATCTCAGTACAGTCTCTCCGGCCGCTCACCTAAATTATTATTATTTTTGTTTTGAGGCCATTCCTAGCAGTGCTAGGGATCACTCGTGATAGGGCTCAGGGGGACCATATGGGGTGTCAGAGATCAAACCCAGTCAGCTATGTGCAAGGCAAGCACCCTACCCACTACTCTCGCCCCTGACGAGTTATTATTTTATGTAGTATCACCCATAAAGTACCAGTTATCGAACCTGGATTCCTACCTGCTATACTGTCTCTCTGGCCAGTCACCTAAATTATTTAAACTTAACTAATATTTTTTCATAAGGGTAGGCAAATGCTAAGTGATTTTTTTCCCTCACTGTATATGTGTAGATACATTTTCTGGTTTTGGATCACTCTCAGAAGCGCTGAGGGACTGGCTCAGTATTCAGTGGTCTCTCCTGGTGGTGTTCAAGAGACCGTGACCCTGAGCCTTCTGCACACAAAGCACACACTCCAGCTCACTGAAGCATGTCTTGAAACCAGGGCTTCACTCTTGCAAGGCATGGAATCAACCACTGAACCACATGTCTGGGACCTCTCCTCAACGTTTGAAAGCTGACTGTATTTAAAATGTAAAACAATTTGGGGGAAGACTTTGGTTGTGTGGAATAGCAGTAACAAATTTAGGGAGTGAAAAAAATTATAGAAAAAAGACATTTTGATAGTTAAGCTGATTTAACCAATGAGTTTATTTCCTTTGTGTATGTGCTGAGGACGGAACTCAGGGTCTCACGCACATGGGACCTGTGCTCTGCCACCGAGGCTGTGCTTAGGGATTACGACCAGCTCAGTGATGGGTGCCTTATCAGTGCTGCGGGATCCAGCCATTTAAGCTGTTTCCTCATCCCACTTATTTATTTGCTTTTTCAAATGCTTGACCCTGTCCACTAAATCTTTGAACACACATTTATTGCTTAAACTGAACAAAGTCTAAAAGAGCTTGGCTTAGCCAAAGTAAACCCCTATGCCAAGGCCAACAAACTTAGATTGATAAGGAGCTGCATTTTTCAAAATGAAGAGAGTTGCACTTAAAAGAAAACAAAACTGGATTGGAGAGACAGCCCAAACCTGTTGATTGGAGCTCATGCTTTGTATGCAGGAAGTCTGGGTTTACTGTAGTCATACTACTTGGTCCCCTGAGCACAACCAGAAGTAAAGCCTATTCCCCTCAACTGAGCAGGAGCCAGCCCCTGAGCACTGTTGGGTGTGCAAAAAATCAAACCAAACAAAAACTAATGTAACTTAGAGAACAAGCCAAAGAATTTTTGTTCCTTTGAAGCGTGGCCTTCATTTATATTTTGCTTTCTTCTCTTTCACTCTCTTACTGTCTCTTTAGGGATGAACCAAGGTTAGCTAATGTGCAGGGAATGTGTCCTGCCTACTGTACTCTTTCCAGTGGAATTTACTGTCTTCTCAGAAAGGATCAGTTTCTCTTTGAGATCTGTTTTCTCTTTAAAACATCCAGAAGCTAGTGTCTTGTGTGTGTTTTAAGATTTCTTGGGACATATGTCTTGGGATTTTATTATAGGGAATAATTTAAGTGACAACACTATGACTAAAAGTATCATCTTCATCCTAAAATAGCCTTTGTATTTGTACCTTGTACAAAGGCCTTTGTTTAATTCTACACAGAGCAAATATATTTCTACTAAGATTAGGAGGCCAAGGATAAAAATAGACTTTGGATAGAATGTAACAGTTATTTGACTTCTTTCTGTTTGTTTTTTAGGCTGAACACTGTGGTTCAGTTTTGTTCCTTTTGTATATAATGTAATATTTCATAGTCGATATTTGATAAGAAAGAAACGTACTTCACAGTTGAGAAACCCGTTTTATCAACAGTACGAATCTGTGGTTTAAAGAAGTTTTAACATCAGCTCACAGCAAACCTAAATACACCGAAAGTAGCTATGATTGTTTCAAATAATCAACAAACTATGCTGTTCAATCTCTGCAGTTTCCACCAGTCTTTGGCATTGAAAGTAAAAACAAAACGAAGCAGCCCACTTGCCCAGAGAGGAAGTTTATAAGTTTTTATCTTACTGTAAAACCTTAAAGGAGGAAATCAAAACTGATACTTAAATGTGTTCTTCAATGTGCTGCTGACGAACTTCAGCGTGACTGTGCTATGAATCAGCGAGTTTCAACATTATTAACATCATTTCTGTGTGCTCCAGCAACTCCGACTCCGAATCAGATCCGACTCCTCGATCTGATTCGACTTTTATAACACGTATTCGTTATTACTGTTTTTTTAAAACCCCGCTTTAAAACAAGGCAAAACAACCAAGCTTGGCTCGGCTCCCGGGGTACAGTGTCAGGCCATAACAGTGACGCCTGCCCTCGCTGGAAGTCTTCGGGACGCTCCCGGGGGAGGGAGAGCCACTGTCACCTGCCGAAACCGGTCCCCGTGCCTGACGGCTCTAGGAACCTGGCCCCGATGACGTTCACGGCGGCGGGGGATTTCCGTGCCGGTGACACACGCCACTTCCTGCCCGCCGTGGGAGCCAGTGACGTGGCAGGCGAGGCCGGGCGCGTTCCGGGCGGCGGGTCGGGACACCCGAAGCTGTCAGGTGGCCCCGAGGCCGCCCCAGCCAAGCGCGGAGACGACACCGACCAGCGGCAGCGGCCCGCGAGCCCGGAGCCGGAAGTGCCACGTGTCCCCACTGCGCCTGCGCCGGCGGCGGCTGACAGACACTTCCGGTCTCGGCCTCCCTCCTCGCTAGGCTCGGCTGCCGCCTCCCAGCCCGGCGTCCTGGGCTCGGCCGGCCGGATCCGCAGGCCTCGGCTCACAGGCTCGGCTGCGGCGGCCGGCGGGCTGGGAACGATGCAACGCCATGTCTAGGGCCTGACGCGCTGCCCGCTCTGCGCCCCACCTCGAGTCCTAAAGCCGCGAGCCCCGCTTCCAGCTTTCCGCCCGGCGCTGGCGCAGCCCGCGACCGGCCCCGGCAGCCACCACCGTCATGTCCCAGCCTGGGATCCCGGCCCCCGGCGGCGTGCCCGCCGGCCTCCAGGCCCCGAACGGGGCCGGCCTGGCCTCGGGGTCCGTCTACACCAACGGTGAGTGCCGCTCGGAGCCGGGCGCGAGTTGACCTTTGGTTGCCGCCGCCGCCGCGGGAGGAGACCGAGGAGGAGAGAGTGACCTCCCGGCCCGGGGTGGGGAGTGGGGTCTGGGGCCGGGCCACGGGGGCCGCGGTGGAGGCGAAGGCGGCGCCTGCCGCTCCGCTTTGGGTCAGGGTCTCCTGTTCCTTCCTTCATTCATTCGGCAGCCGCGTTGGCGAGGCCCGGCCGGCGGGTCCGGGTCTGAGCAGGGCCAAAACCAGCCTGCGAGCCACGGAGCCACGGAGCCACGGAGCCACGGTGTCTGTTTACGTGTCCCGGCCATGCGCCCCCCCCTCCGCCCCGCCCCGCACCCCTGTGCCTCGGAGAGTCCAGCTTGCGATGCGTTCCTTTTTCCGCCGCTTTGCCCGCCTTGGCTGCTGCTGGTGGTGGGGATGCCTAAAGCGGGGCTGGGGGGGTGGGGAGGGGGGGCTCAGATTTTGAATTTGCGGAGATGGGAGGGGGTGACTGTCGGGGGCCTTGCACATCTTCCGCAGTTGCCTTGCTCGGAATTGTCCTCAGGCCATCCCCAGTTCAGTGGGTCGGCTTTGTTTTCGGGCCGGGTTGCAGCGGTGCTTGCTTCGGGAATCACTTCCTGGGGACTCGGGACCATATGGGGTGCCGGGGAGGGGGCTCGAACCCGGGTCAGCCGCGTGCAAGGCACGCGCACTCCCTGCTGCACTATCTCAGATGTGGGATGCGCGGGGAGCTTCGAGGAAGTGTTGGGTTACCTGGGAAAGCGGTCGCACGCAGGTCTGCGCCTTTGACGCCAGTGTACAGGTGGCAGAGGCGTTTGGCGCTGGACCGCCTTCTACTTCTAGCAGGGTTCCTCCCCAAGTGTCCGACTGTGTGATTTTGCTTATTAGAGTTCTAACAAAGACATTTTCTATCGGCAGCCCTGTCAAGTTACTCATTTTACTTGGGGATTTTTGGTTTATGGAAATAAAACTAGTAGAATGTTTTAAAGTACAGTACAATCCAGGATTACTGTGAAGTTCGAGAATATAGGCATTCTTCGAGATTGCTCATTTGCATTTTTTTTTAAAGAGAAGACTACTGTTTTTCTTAACAAAGAAGGCTCTAAAAAACTTTTAACAATGTCTTTGAGTAGGCAGAAGAGAATTAAGTGTGGGTACTCACTGAAATGGGGTTTAATTTGAACCTATTATGCCTTCACATTTATGGTAAAGATTTAGGTAATTTCATTCTAAACTAATTATCAATATGTTTATTGAAGATGGAAATAATTTGTTTTTGTTTTTGAGGTCACACCCGGGGATGCTTAGGGGTTACTCCTGACTCTCCACTCAGAAATGACTCCTAGCAGTATTCAGGGGACCATATGGGATGCCAGGAATCGAACTTGGGTTGGCTGCATGCAAAGCAAGCACCATACCCGCTGTACTATCTCTCCAACCCCATAAAGATGAAATATGAAGTAAATAATCTTTATTCATAAATAGTTTAGCTTAAAAAGCTATCTAAGGTTATGGCTTTTTCTTATGCATAAATGCACTTTCTTCATGAACTTTAAATGGCAAAACTGCTATTAGTATTAATAAGTTTCCATGAAAGTGTAGTTTTCATAATCTTTAAATGTGAAAGGCATTATACTGTGATTTACTATATTGGAGATGCTAGCACTTTGTTGATTTGACCCAGTGCAACAGATGTTTATTGCACACCTACAGTGTCCTGTCTTTGGGAATATGAATGATGAATGATGGTAAGAAAAAAAAGTCCGTGTACACAGATTGTATAGAGCCAGTTGAGCATCCAGATAAGGGAGAATTTTTTTTTTTCTTTTTGGGTTATACCTGGCGATGCTCAGCGTTATTCCTGGCTCTGCACTCAGGAATTACCCCTGGCAGTACTCAGGGGACCATATGGGATGCTGGGAATTGAATCCGGGTCAGCTGCATGCAAGGCAAATGCCCTACCCACTGTGCTATAGCTCCAGCCCCAGATAAGGGAGAAAATTATTGAACTACAAAATGCATATCCTTGTAAAAATGTTATTCAGCACTGGAGCTATAGTACACTGGGTGGGGCGCTTTCCTTGTGCTAGGAAAGATCAAGGTTTGGGTTTGATCTCTAGTACCACCTATGGTCTTAGAGCACTGCTAGGTGTGACCCCAAGCCCTCCACCCCAAAGTAAAAAAAAAAAAAATTAAGAGATCACTTCCAGTAATGTTACAGTGTGAACCTGGTGAGGGTCAGTAGGCCACACCCAACAGTCCTGGGGATGGGGTGGGATGGATGGTGCCTAGGATAGAACTCAGTGTCTTTAATATGCTAGGGATGTATTCCTCCATTTAAGCTATCTTCCTACATTCATTTTTTAAAAATTAAATCAACTTACTGTTATCATTTTGCTACACTCAGCATCGTTTAGGGCTTACTCCTGGAGTGCTTCGGGATGTCTCAGGAACAGTATTCATTGCTGGGGATCAAACCTGGGTCAGCTATGTGCAAGGCAGAAGCTTTTTTTGGGTCACACCTGACTGTGCTCAGGGCTTACTCCTTGCTCTGCACTAAGAATTCACTACTGGTGGGCTCAGGGGACCATATGGGGTGCCAGGGATCAAATCTGGGTCAGCCACTCCATTCAAGGCAAGCGCTGTACCTGCTGTATATACTGTTTACTGTTCAGCCAGACCCCAGCAAGGCTTAGGGCTTATCCACTGTAAGCTCTCTCTAGGCTCCCCGTTTTAATTTTATTTACATACTATTTTGGGTGGGGGGGGTGCGCCACACCGAGTAGCTCACTGGCTGTTCCTGGTCCTGTGCTCAGGGTTTGTACCTGGTGTATGTTTGGGGTACCATACATAATGCTGGGATTGAACCAGGCTTGACTGATTGCAAGGCAAATGCCTTACCCTATCCCCTGTAAAGATATAGTTTTGAGGGACTGGAGAGATAGCTCAGTAGATTGATGAACTCATGCTTTGCATGCAAGAGGCTCAGCTTCGAGTCCTGCTGTGGTATGGTCCTCTGAACCCCAGCGCCATCTGGGAGTAGCCCCTGAGCACAGCGGATACAGCCCCAAAACCAAAAAAGCAAACTAAGCAAGATTCAATTTTGACAGTCCCTTTTTTAAAAAATTCCCTTTAATAGTCCTATTTCTTTTTTTGTTGTTGTTTGTTTTGTTTTTGGGTCACACCTGACGATGCACAGGGGTTACTCCTGGCTCGTGCACTCAGGAATTACTCCTGGTGGTGCTCAGGGAACCATATGGGATGCTGGGAATCGGACCTGGGTCCGCCGCATGCAAGGCAAACGCCCTACCCGCTGTGCTATCACTCCAGCCCCTAATAGTCCTATTTCTGAAGCTTGCTGTAGAAGTATTCTCAGGAAAATAGGTAGTATCCTATGTAGTAGATTCACTTATTGTTCAATCCCCTAATAATAAAAAGTAGGAATGTAGTAGATAATTGTGGGTGTGGGGTGTTATTTCCCTAAAATGCCCATTGAACTTCAATGCTGAAGTCTAGGGGCGTTATTTAAAACAACAACCACAACTTTTAGGTTGGCCAGAAAAAGGCAGTGCACTTGCCTTTTATGCTGCCAACCCAAATTTGATCCCAGCACCCATGGTTCGATCTCCAGTTCCCCGAGTCCCACCAGGAATGACCCTTGAGCACAGAACCGTAAGCCCTGAGCACTGCTGGTTGTGGCCCAGAAATCTAAATAAACAGGAAACCCAGTTTAACTCTTAGTTTAACTGCTTAACTGTTGTGTCAGAGGTCCAGAGAGAGAGCTCAGTGGGTTTTCCCTACAGGGAAACCCGGGTCTGATGGCTTGCTTGTCAAATCCTCTCAGTAACAGTTCCCCAGCATAGAGCTGGGAGTAGCTCCATAGCACCACCAGGTCTGGCCCCAAGCACCCCCCTTCCTCCATATCTATCTGTTTATACATTTTATGTACAAATTCAATACTCTGGGCTTGCTTGCAGTGTAAGCAAGGTATGGCATGGTTCATGTTAAATTGAATCATGTGTAGATGTTTCAAAAGTTTTTTTGTTCGTGGTGTTGGAGATTAAACCCAGGGCAAGGCAAGTGAAGTACATCCCCAGCCACTTGCTCTTATGGTTTTGTTTTTTGTTATGGGGCCATACGTGGGGGTGTACAGGGCTTACTTCTGGTTCTGTGCTCAGGGATCACTCGTGGTGGTGCTTAGGTGACCAAATGATGTTGGGGAGCAAACTCAGGTTGGCTGCATGCGGGCAAGCACCTACCCACTGTACTATAGCTCTGTCCCGAATCTTAAGATATTTTCAGGTTAAAGCAAAAACCTTAATGAAAACCCTTTTTATTTTTCTATCAGCGGTTTAATATTGCAATGTCATACTAAACAATTACACATCAAGACATTTCTTTCTTTGATAGATTGTTGCATTGTTTATAATCCAAGGTTTGTCTAGACAGATTTTTCTGTCTGTGTAGATTTATGTACACATTTCCTTTGCAAATATTGATCATGAAACTGCAAGTTTATTTGAACTGGCAGCTGTTCATTTCCATGTACTATCATGTAATGAGGCTAAAGGCAAATAATGACTCCTAGGGCGGGGAACCCCCCCCTCTTTCTGAGGATGGGCAAACCCGGTGGTGCTTCGGGGACCATTCAAGTATTGAGGATGGAACCTCCTGCATGCAAGCTTTGAACTGTCAAGCCCATTGAGCTGTCTTTTGCACCCCTGACTTCAACTTTGTTTGTTTAGGGCCACACCCTACCTGCTATACATTTGTTCCAGCTTCCACATTTAGTTAGATGCTTCAATAACTATTTAAATCTTTTTAAATTTTTTTGGTTTTGGACCATACCTGAGCTTACTCCTGGCTCTGTGCTCAGGGATCACCCAATATGGGCCTCTGGGAACCATATGGGGTACCAGGAATCATACTTTGCTCTGGCCCCTCGATTATTTGAATCATTTTGCCCAAAGCAGTTAGAAACTAGATTTTTTTTAATAGTTATGTAATATTTGCTTCTTTTCATACAAATTAAGTGTATGAAAGTCAATTTTCATCCTCTCTACCACCCAGATTCTCTTGTTATAGTGTACTTTTTTTTTTAAAATACAGTCAGGGGCTGGAGTTATAGTACAGCGATAAAGTGCTTGCCTTGCATACGTGGACCCTGAGTGCAGAGCTAGGAGCAAGACCTGAGCACTGCTGGGTGTGGCCCACATAGAAACAAAAAAGTGCCCCTCCTCCCCTCCCCCCAACACATGCACACACACACTAGTATATCTCATATCTCTATAATTGTTCTATTGTTATTATCTTCTATTATGCCTAATTTATAAATTATAGTTGTGTGTGGGGAACAAAAAGCTATAGTATATATAATGTACTGTACTGTTCACAGTTGCAGACCCCTTGTACTGGAGTCTTTGGGACAGATACAGGGGAAATTCCTTAATGTCTGTGTTTCCTCAATTGTAAATCCTATGAGTGTATCATCTTTCCCCACATGGTACCTAGAAAACTTTTTTGGCAGGGGAGAGGTGGGGGGCTGGAGTGATAGTACAGTAGTAGGGCATTTGCCTTGCACACAGCCGACATAGGTTTGATCCCCAGCATCCCATGTGGTCTTCCGATCGCCACCAGGTGTGGTGCTCCACAAAAAAAATTGTTTTTGTTTTGGGACTATATCCAGTGGTGCTCTAGACTTACTCCTGGCAGTACTCGGGGACGATAAGTGATGCCAGGAATTGAACACGGCTTGGCAGCATGCAAGGCAAGTGTCCTACCCACTGCTGGCCCCACCTAGCACATTTTAGGACTTTCCAGTCTTATTGAAAAAAAAATTTAGAAATGGGCATCTCTGGTTTTTTTTGGGGGGGTTGTGTGGGGGGGAGGGGGCTGGGTGGTGGCACCCGTTGTGCCCAGGACTTACTGCTGGCTCTTTGCTTAGGGATCATTTTTGAAAGTGCTTGGGGAACTATATGTGGTCCCAGGGATTGACTAGGGTTGGCCACATGCACAGCAAGTGACTTAACCCCTCTTCAGGTTAACTATCTCTTTGGACTGGAAATGGCTATTTTAAAAATTAGGTAACTAAACATGTATTCATCATTATTATTATTATTACTTTTGCTTTTTGGGTCACACCCAGCAATGCACAGGGGTCACTCCTGGCTCATGCACTCAGGAATCACTCCTGGTGATGCTCAGGGGACCATATGGGATGCTGGGATTTGAACCCTAGTCAAGCTTGCAAGGCAAACTCCCTACCCGCTGTGCTATCACTCCAGCCCCATGTATTCATTATTATTGTTTTGGGCCACACCTGGCAGTGCACAGAGCTTACTTCTGGCTCTCTGCTTAGGGATCACTCTTGGTGGGTCTTGGGGACCATTGGGAGATCGTGTGGGGCGCGGGTATTGAACCTGAGTCAGCCTCATGCAAGGCAAATGTCCTACCCGCTGTACTATCTCTCCAGTCTCATATTTATTCTTAATAATACTAGAGTACCTTTTTGTTTCATTCGGTCTGGGGTAGATTTTGCACAGTGTTATCAACTAAAATAATATGTGAATTTTTTTAAATTCAAATGCTAGACTTGTGTTAGAACTCTTTTAGAAATAAATGTCAGAAATGTAGAGCTCTACCAGTTTTACTTTGATATTAACTATGTTTATAATTGGTATTTAATACAGGAAGATTTTTTTGTCTGGTTTTTGGTTACACTTGGCTGTGCTCAGGTGTCACTTCTGGCAGTGTTCTGGGGATTGACCATACGTGGTGCCAGAGACCAAATCCAAGTCAGTGCCTTGCAAGGCAAGTGCCTTACCCACACTCTGTACTATCTTTCCGGGCCTGATAAGAGGAAATCTTTAGTCATGATCCGAGCAGACTTTGAATAAAATTGCATATAGTCATAACACTGATTGTTGCAGGTTGTACTCGCTTTAATATTTTCAGTGGTGCAAATAACTTTATACACCCATAAGACTCTTTTTATACCTCTACTTAATGCATTGAGCTTCTTTTCTTGTTTGCTGATGGACTGGGATTTTCAGGCAAACAAATAGTAATTAATATTTCTTGTTGATTATATTATTATATAATATATTATTTGTATTATATGTACTATTTATTGCTATTATTATTATTATTAACTCTTCAGTCACTGTGCAGGTACATTAGAAGCATCACTTTAAAAAAAATTTTTTTCTTTTAAATTTTTTTGAATCACCGTGAGATAGTTACAAGCTTTCACGTTTGGGCTACAGTCTCACAATGATCAAACACCCATCCCTCCACCAGTGCACATTCCCCACCACCAATGTCCCGGGTATAACCCCCGTTTCCCACCCTCCCCCTGCCTCGGAGGGTGGGAAATATTCTCCCCCAGAGAATATTCCCCATATTCTCTCTCTACTTTTGGGCATTATAGTTTGCAACACAGACACTGAGAGGTCATCATGTTTGGTCCATTATCTACTTTTGACATGCATCTCCCATCCCAGCTGGTTCCTCCAGCCATCATTTTCTTAGTGATCCCTTCTCTATTCCATCTGCCTTCTCCCTTCCACTCATGAAGCAGTTGTCCAGCTATGGGGCAATCCCCCTGGCCCTTGTATCTACGGTCCTTGGGTGTCAGCCTCATGTGATGTTATTTTATACTCCACAAATGAGTGCAGTCCAGAGCATCACTTTTGACCTTCACAACAACCCTATGAGGAAGAACTGTTAAGTTTACTGATAAGAAGGCTGAGATGAGGGGTGGAGCCATATAGTACAGTTTGTTAACAGGCACTGCATATGGTACTCTGAGCATGCCAGAAATGATCCCTGAGTGCAGAGCCAGGAGTAAGCCCTTGAGCACCACCACGTGTGGCCCAAAAACCAAAAACAAACACAAAAAAAGAAGACTAAGATGCGTGGCTAGGCAACTAGCCTAAGGTTATGCAGTAGATAACCAGTGATCTGTCTAGATTTGAACACTTGACACCAGGGAAAATCATGCATATATATGAGGTGGGGGACAAGTAAGCAAGTGCAGCTGAAGGAACATCCAGTGAACAAAATAATCATACACTCTACATACAGAAAGTAGGGAAGAAACCTCATCAGTGGCGTGGTTTTCAGTAGGGTAATGAAGGATTCTGTTGAGTAGCCTCCTCTGACCAGTTTTATCAGGGGTCTGAGATCCTGATCAATACAAAGTTCTTTCTTCAAAAACAAACAGATACCCCAAAGATAGTTCAGGAGAGATAGAGTACATGCTTTGCATGCCGGAGGCCTGGCTCTACCTGAGGTACCTCCAGGAACTGCCCTGGACATCGAGCTGGGAGTAGTTTTCATGCACCTGGTATCCCCAGAACTGAAAACAGAAAAACTGAAATTCTTTCTTGGTCTAGCGAAATCCAGGAGGCTAACGTGTGAGAGGGTTATCACACTACAAGACTCAGGCCACTTTTTAAAAAACCATTAGGATGGGGCTAGAGCAATGGCACAGTGGGTAGGACGTTTGCCTTGCATGCAGCAGACCCGGGTTCGAATCCCAGCGTCCCATATGGTCCCCTGAGCACCGCCAGAAGTAATTCCTGAGTGCAGAGCCAGGAGTAAGCCCTGTGCATTGCCGGGTGTGACCCAAAAAGGGAAAAAGAAAAAAACCATTATGAGTTACACTCAGAGATGCTGGTGCTGAGAGGACCTTATGGTGCAAGGGAAATCTTAGCTAGAGTTACATCCGGGTTCCTATTGGCGTTTTTCATCTGAGTCTGTCTCAGTTTTCACAAGAGGAGAGGGAGCGAAGTTGCATGAAATTTGATTATCTAATTCCATTTCTCCCGTTTGATCAGAACCTGATCTGCAGGACAGCACTCTTACACAGCTCTACAGTTAGATTGCCTTTGGACCTGATGGCCGTCCTGTGCCAAAGCAGTTTGCTCTGAGATCATGTGAGAGGTCTGTCTAAGGGTTAGGAGACAAGACCAGTTTACACTGTTAGGACAGTCTGCTGTTCTGAGGACCCAGGGCTTTGTGAAGAGGAGTTTGTTCGGGGGCCTGCCAGGGAGCTAGCAGAGCAGGAGGGCAGCGCCTGCACATGGCCTACCTGGGATGACCGTACCACCATCTCAGATGGTCCCCCAAGCACCACCAGGATTAATTTCTGAGTCCAGAGACAGAAGTAACCCCTGAGCATCACTGGGTGGGCCTCAAAAATATATATATATATATATATGTTATAGATACAAAAATTTAAAAAAATAATTTTTTAAAAAGTCACCATTTCAGTTCTGATCATTTCTTAGCTGGCCACATTTCCATAAATATCCATAGAAAACAAAATACAAGTGCTATCTATTAAAAGTATTATTCACATTTAGCCTTCAATCTTTATATCTATTGGTTGATATTAGATGATCATTGTGTAAGTATTGGACATCACTGTCACTGCTTAATTGCTTATCGATTTGCTTGAGTAGGCACCAGTAATGTCTCCATTGTGAGACTTGTTACTGTTTTTGGCATATCGAATGCCACTGGTAGCTTGCCAGGCTCTGCCATGTGGGTGAAATACTCTTGGTAGCTTGCTGGGCTCTCCGAGAGGGGCAGAGGAATTGAACCCGGGTCGGCTGCGTGCAAGGCAAACTCCCTACCCACTGTGCTATCGCTCCAGTATTGGACATGGTTAACTTAAAAAAAAAATATATATATATCTGTACATATATATATATATATATATACACACACACATAATATGAGCATTAAAGAAATCAAATTAGCACTGTACACATACATATATTTTTATTTTGGGCTTTGCACCACACATGTGCTGGGGCTTACTACTGGGTAGGTCCTGGTGGTAGCACCTGCCAGTGTTCAAGGAACCATGTGGTGCATGTAATCTCACCCAGGCGTCCCACACGCAACGCATGAACTCAGCTCTTTGAACTGTCTCTCCATTCCCCAATTAAAGATTTGTTGTTGCTGTTTCTGTTTTGGGCCATACCTGGCAGTGCTCAGGGTGTACTGGCATGTGAGGTCCCAGAGACTGAACCAGGGTCAGCAGTGTGCAAGGCAAGGACATTACCTGGTAACATTTGTCTAGTCCCCAATTAAAAATATTTAAGAGAATATATATGTACATGTGTATATATGTACATATATATGTATATATGTGTGTGTGTGTGTATATATAGGCTTTCTGACATAGCTTAGCTCAGCACAATGCTAACAGGACTATATTTCTTATTGAACTAGAGACCTGAGGGTTAAGATAAATTGTAGTACTTCTACACCTTTAGATTACTTAAGTTTATAATCTGTTACAAAAGGCTGACCATTTTGTGTTTGTTTTGTTTTGGGGTCACACCCCGCATGCTCAGGATTACTCCTGGCTCTGCACTCTGGAATCACTCCTGGCAGTGGTCAGGGGACCATATGGGATGCCAGGCATCAACCAGGCAAGGCAAATGCCCTACCTGCTGTCCTATCCTCCAGCCCCTTTAGGACCATGTGGGTGCTGGTTGAACTCAGGTCAGGCGTGTGAGTCAAATGCCTTACCCACTTTACTATCTATCTTTCCAGCCCCAAAGCTGGTCAGTTTTTTTTTTTCCTTCTTTTTTCTTTTTCGTCACACCTGGCGATGCTCAGGGGTTACTCCTGGTTCTGAACTCAGGAATTACTCCTGGCGGTGCTTGGGGGACTATATGGGATGCTGGGAATCGAACCTGAGTCGGCCGCCTGCAAGGCAGAAGCCCTACCCGCTATCCCGCTATACTATCACTTCAGCTCCCAAGCTGACCAATTTTAATCACACTTTTGTCGTTTTTGTAGATGAGATAATTGAGGGCTTTTTTTGGTTTGTTTTGCTTTTTGGCTTTCTGGGTCACATCTAGCAAAGCTCAGGGATTATTCCTGGCTCTGCACTCAGGAGTCACTTCTGGCTGTGCTCAGGGGACCATTGGGGGTGCCGGGGATTGAACCCAAGTTGGCTGCATGCAGGGAAATACCCTACCTTCTATACTGTTGCTCTGGGTCCCTAGTTTGGTTTTTCAGTATAAATATTATATATATTTCTGGTGGAAGTGTAACTTAAAAATTATTTGATCTTATTCAGATCTTATTTTATTTTCCGTATAAAATTCCATTTCTATTTGATTCTCCCATTTCCTTACTGGTAAAACCTTTTTTTTTTGTTTTTTTTTTCTTTTGGTTTTTGGGTCACACCTGGCGATGCACAGGGGTTACTCCAGGCTCTACACTCAGGAATCACCCTTGGCGGTGCTCAGGGGACCATATGGGATGCTGGCAAACGCCCTCCCTGCTGTGCTATTGCTCCAGCCCCTGGTAAAACCTGTTTCACCTAGAGACTGAATTTGTTTCTCACAAACCTTTTATACATTACTTTTTTGGGAGGGAGCTTCACACTCAGCACCCTAACTGCTGTGCTATCTCTCTCTGGCCCCTACTTATGGGATATTTTTAGTTGACCATGGGTTTATCCAGAGATAAGACCATGTTAAGTATGCGTCTGTACATACTTAAGAAGTTTATATTTTGGAAGTGGGTACTCTTAAAAGGCATTATAAATTTGCTTACAAAAGATCTTGAGGATTGGAGGCAGCTTAGAAACCAAAAAGGAGTCTACAACACTAATCCATTCAAGAGAAGATGAGCTAGGAGGTAGAGAGATATTGCAGTAGATGGGATGCTTGCTTGCTCTGAGCACAGAGCCAGGAGTAAGCCTGAGCATTGCTGGGTGTGGCTTCACCCCCACCCACCCAAAAAGGATATACTGTATGTGAAAAATGCTGGCTACACACCAGTACCCTTTAGCGGATTGGTTAGTTGCACTGGTGATTTATTTTGTGCCCGACTGGCCATTTTAGCCCACTGCTGCTTCCAGCATTGTGACAGAGAATTGCAAAACCATATTGTTTGTCTAAGAAAAAAAAGACCAAAATTGGAAATATTATTTTACTGTTAGGGATCGAGTCAAGGACCTCAAACTTAGAAGGCAGGTGCTCTACCACTGAGCCACATTTCTGGCTCTCAAAATACTATTTCAACTGAGTGAATATTATCTTGGTACCATTCTAAAGTAAAAATATTGTAAGTCAGGCCAATCATCATTAATCGGCCATCTGTAGTCCTCAGCTCCTACTTCATTCCAGATACTTAAGTCGTTTCTCTCTGAGTTATCAATACTGAACATTTTTCAGAATGCCTTTTCTTTCTTTCTTTTTTCTGTTTCTTTTTTCTCTTTGTTTCTTTGTTTCTTTCTTTTCTCCTTTCTTTTTTTTTTATAATGGAGGAGTATTGCTATTTATTCAGCCATTGATTAAGCTGATTGAACTGGGCATGAACTCCACATTACTTTTTCTTTTTTTATTCAAAATGTTAATTTTATTTTATTATTTTATTACTATTTCCCCCCACCCCTTTTTTTATTCACTGTGAGAAACAGTTACACAGCTTTCATGTTTGAGTTTCAATCATACAATCATCAAACACCCATCCCTTCACCAGTGCACCTTTTCCACCACCAAAATCCTCAGTATTTCCCCCCCCCATTCCCATTCCAACCCTTTCCTTGCCTATTTGCAGACAATTTCCCCCATACTCTCTACTTTGGTTACGTTCAGTATTTCGACACCAGTCTCACCACCAGTCAAACTTGCCGAAAAGGCAATGCTAGACAATCTGTTCTGTATTGTTTGTTATGGATAGAATATACTGTCCAGAAAATTCTGCGTTGTTCTCTTCCAGGAGCTTTAGTTTATAAACTAAACTTTTGAGATTACATGGCACTGGGCGGGGGGAGCAGTTTGTGGGTGTGACTGCCCAGCTACTGGAAAACTGGGAAGCTGGGGGGAGGAGGCCCAGTGTCGATCCGAACGGGCTTGGAGATCTTCCCTCATACCTGGGTTTTCCGGCCAGTTGGTCTCCAGTGAGGTTCATCCCGTCTCAAGTGAGGCTCATCCCCTTTTGGGAAATGTCATCCGAGCATGTGGAGAGTAGGTCTTGTGGCCTTGAACATGACGGTGGTTGGGCTCTGGAGGTTTTAGGCTGCCAGGGCTCTGCTTGGGGTAGGAAAGGAGACTCAACCCGCTCTACTTCGAGGTGCCCTGGTGAGGACAGCCTGGCACGGGGTCAGGAGATTCTGTGGTGCTCTCTTCCCGGAGCTTTAGTTTATAGTCACTGGGTCTTGGCCATTGATGAGATTACATGGTGCGGGGGGGGGAGCGGGGAAGTTTGTGGGTATGACTACCAGGCTACTGGAAAACTGGGGAGCTGGGGGGAGGAGGCCCAGTCCCGATCCAAGCGGATTTGGAGAGCTCAGTCATGGGTTCCCATGTACGTGGGTTTTCCGGCCGGTCTGCTCTCCAGTGAGATTCATCCCCTCTTGGGTAAGGCTCATTCTCTCTTGGGAGAGGTTGTCCAAGCGTGTGGAGAGTGGCCTTGAACATGGCTGCGGTTGGGTTGTGAAGGTTTTCGGCTGCTGGGCTTCTGTTTGGGGCGGGAAGGGAGACTCGCCCCCCTCTGGGGTGCCCCAGTGAAGATAGCCTGGTGCAGGGTCAGGACATTTTGTGGTGCTCTCTTCTGGGAGCTTTAGTTTGTAGTCTGGGTCTTGGTCATTGATGAGATTGCATGGTGCCGGGGGCATTCTGTGGGTGTGACTGTCAAGCTCTTGGAAAATTGGGGAGCTGGTGCACCTTGGAAAATTGGGGAGCTGGTGCACTGAGGAGGCCCAGTCCCGATCCAAGGGGGCCTGGAAATCTCAGTCATGGATTTTCACCTACCGCTGTGCTACAGGCCCTAACTGCATCTTTTGATCTATTTTGAGATTTATGGGTCTCTGAAATAAGGCCAATAAGTGAGCCTATATAGCTGAGCTGGAGGTGGTTTGTGGGTATGGCTTCCACATGCCTAAATTTTGGCTGTTTAATTTCTTGGTAAATTAGCCCCAAGCTGTTGGGGTCTGGCCAAAGGCATAGCAGCAGTTTTGGGATATCTGGAAGCCTGAAGGCACCATCAGGCTGCTGATGCACTTGCCCCGCAGGTACAGGTTGATCTGCTGGTGACACCACACCCCCTCAGAATGCCTTTTCATGACCATGAACTTCAGCACATGTTGTTCCTTGTTTGGGAACTCTGTAGACACTCTGTTTCATGGGGTTGACTCTCTCTTTAAATCATTGTTGGGATTACTCCTGGTGATACCTAGAGACCCCAGTGGTATGATGCTCTTGTTCAGCAGTGCTGGGGGTAGGGAGTGGGGGGAGGGGCACGACATTTTATTTTGTGTGTGGGAAATTGTATAAAGTTTGGGTTAGAGAGAGCGTAAAGGGGTTAAAGCACATACCTTCCATGCAGTTGACCAGATTTGATTCCTGTTACCAGATGGTACCCCAAGCATCCCTGGATATAACCCTGAAGACCCCCAAGCTCTGCTGTGGTCTCTCAGGTATTCCCATGCCACTTCCACAAGATCGCACACACAGTGACATGCTGACTAGTTGAGAATTGCTTGGTCTGGTCCTTGGGTCATTTCCTTCCTTTACTTTTTTGTGTATGTCTGAAATTTGTTTTCAAAGTTTCACATATTGTGCGGAGGATCAAACTGGGGTCATTTGTGTATAATGCAAGTGCTTTAACCGCAATACTGTCTTTGTGACACCACCACCACTTTTCTTTTCCATTTTAACCATCCAGTTGGTGTGAGGTATTTCTCATTATGGTTTTGATTTACATTTCTGTAATGACTGATAATGTTAAGTATATATGTATACTTCCTGGTTATTTGTATATTGTCTTTGGAAAATATTTGAATAACTGCATAAATCATTTGCTCAGTTTTAAATTGGATTATTTGACTTTTTATCGTTGAATTGTATATGTTTATAAAGTAATACTTTGTTTGCCTGATTAATTTTTCTTTTTATTCTCTTATTGAAAGGTCCTGTCCAAAATGCACTGTTATCCTCACAAGTGCCAGCGAGCCAAGGATATAATTCTCAGCTTCCAGGATCCTACCCTCATCTAATGCCAGCAAAGACTTTGAATCCAGTTTCTGGACAGTCTAACCTTGGTGGTTCTCAGACTTTTTCTCCATTGAGTAATTATCAGGGACATGGGCAGACTATTAATAGACCACCTGTGGCTTCCAATCCAGTGACAGCCCCACTCCATAGTGCTTCTGTTCCCCGAATGCCTCCTCCACCTACTCCTCAGAATCCAGCTGCTACACCAATGCCTTCTGGTAGCTTTCTTCCTGGAGTGAATGTACCACCACCTGTGAATTGGCAATATAACTATCCATCCCCAGGAACACAGACAAATCATATTCCTCATACGTCATCCCAAACAACGGTGTCTGGGAATACAAACTTTCCAAGTCATCAGTATATTTCTTCTGGAGAGCCTTCACTTCAAAACAACTTCATAAAATCAGGTAGAGGTCGTAATGTGTAAAGATGGGAAACTTTCATACGATATTTGAATTAATGTTTTGAGCCTTAAGAAGTTATGAGAGACTAATGGTTCTTATTGATCTTCTTTGCTATTTGATTATTTGCCTCATCCAGCATTACTTGGGGGCTACTCTTGGATCACTGTTTCAGGGGTTGCTACCTGTGTTGCTCAGTGGACCTTGCAGTGCTGGGACTTGAACCCAGGGCTCAGCACTTTGACTCCTTTGAGGAAAGGTGGCAGAAAAAGTGAGGCCCTTACCTCTGCTATGGAGTTTGCTGCTTGTTTCTTCTCTGCCTAGGGTATAACTCAGGGGGCCAGAAACATCTCCTATATAAGGCATAAACTCTGCCACTGAGCTACATCTGTTAAACTTCTTGTTTTATTTTTTGGGGCCACATCTAGAGGTGTGTGGTGACCCCAGGGGTCATTTCTCTTAGTACTTTGGGGATCATATGTTGCCAGGGTTAAACTCATGCCTCATTGCATGCAAATCATGTACTCAGCTGTTGAGATCTCTCTCCAGCCTCTGCCCTTTCCTGATATTGGTGTGTTTGGGGGTGGGGTGGGGGTTGCAGGTTCCTGGGCTCCATCTGGCAGTACTTGGGGGCTGCTCTCAGCTCTGTGCTTGTGAGTTGCTCCCAGTAGTGCTCAGGGGTGATGTGGTGCTGGATGGCTCGCTCTGAGCTAGCTCTCCAGCTCCCAATTTGTTTTTTAACCTCAGTTTTTAGTTAAAAAGTAGATTTGTCTAAGGGACCCAAATACTGCATTCGCCTTGCAAACTGCCAACCCTGTTTCAATTCTGTAGCACTCATATGATCTCCTGAGCACCTCCAGGTATGGCCCCAAACCGCACTCTTTCCCCCAAAAGAGTAGATTAATTTAATAATTTCATTGTTTTTCACTTTCTGGTATTAAAATTAGTGGTTATACACTGTCAGTCAGATGATTCACTGCTTAGGCTTCATGAAGGAGTGACGGTGTGCATGTGATGCAGGGATTGAACTCAGGACCTCACAAATGCCAGGCATGTGTTCCTGCCCTTTGAACTGGCTCCCTGCCTCTAAACTACTATTTAAGTAGGTGTAGCACATACA
Organism: Sorex araneus; assembly: GCF_027595985.1. Lineage (NCBI taxonomy): Eukaryota > Metazoa > Chordata > Mammalia > Eulipotyphla > Soricidae > Sorex > Sorex araneus. The sequence continues at coordinate 26,290,246 of NC_073307.1, read as the reverse complement.
TCAGATAAAGTGCTAATATCTGACATATATAAAGTGCTCACAAAGTTCACAGGGTGATAGAAAACCAATAATCTCATCAAAGAAACAGGAAGAGGCTGAGAACAGACACATCTGTCAAGAGTATTAAGGATAGACAGTTGGTATGTGAAAAAGCGTGGGAGGACAACTTCCCAGACTGAAAAGATGGATAGATGGTGGGAGGGTGTTTGCCTTGCACACAGCCAATGTGGGTTCAATCCTTGGCACCTCTGAGCAATACCAGGAGTGATCCCTGAGCACAGAGCTAGGAGTTTGGCCCAAAAAACAAATGAAAAGAGTGAATAGAAAAATTGTTGGGGCCGGAGAGAGCACAGTGGGTAAGGTGCTTGCCTTGCATGTGACTGACCGATCCCTAGCACCCATAAGGCTCCCAATCTCTGAGTATAGAGCTCTTACTGTGAGCACTGTAAGGGCTTTCCCTTGGCAGAGTTCAAAATCATAATCAGTAGGTCTAGTTTCTCATTAAAAATCACCTAAAGGCAGGGGAGATAACTCAAGGGGCATAGATCACTTACCTAGCATGTGTGAGGCCCTGAGTATATCTTTGGCACTGTATGGCCGTTCAAGTACTGTTTAATGAACCCTGGTCACTTCTTGGTATTTTGGGAGTATTTCTGGTGGTCCCTGAGCACAAAACCTTCAGCTTGTACTCCCAAGCTAAGCATCATTGAGTGAACTCAAGCCCCCCCAAGCTATTAGGGAGGGCCCCTATAGCACTGTAGCACTGTCGTCCCGTTGTTCATCGATTTGCTCGAGCAGGCACCAGTAACGTCTCCACTGTCAGACCTGCTGTTACTGTTCTTGGCATATCGAATATGCCATGGATGACTTGCCAAGTTCTGCCGTGTGGGCGGGACACCCTCGGTTGCTTGCTGGGCTCTCTGAGAGGGACGGAGGATTCCGCAGGGCCCCTGTAAATTTAAAAAACAAATGACTTACAATCTGAAAATCTTTTGCTGTAATAACTTCTGCCATAATTGCAGCTCATATGTGGTGAGAGAGACATATATAGCAACATGATTGATGGTTCTCATATAAGAAGGGTTTAGAGGGGCCCATTTCTTCTTTAAAAGAAGAATTTAAAAGAATTCTTCTTTTAAAATTGTAACCCATCTTTTTTTTTTTCCTTCTTTCTTTCCTTTTTTTTAACTTCACCGACAGTGCTCAGGGCTTAATTCTGTCTCTGCATTCAGGTGTCTCTCCTGGCAGGGCTCAGGGGACCATATGAGATGCCCTCAGTGGAACCTGGCAGGCAAGGCAAGAACCCTACCCTCTGTACTATTGCTCTGGCTAATTTGTGTTCTGTTAAAGATTAAGTTGTTACATCTTCCTGGCCAGTAGTGTGTCATACATTCTCCTTCATGCTGAGTTGGTAATGGACCTTGCTCTTTGGTTCTTTTGACGTGTCTCTCTCACCATAGGTATATGTGGGAGCTTCTTTGATAAGGGTGTTGCAAGGCAGTAATCTTTGCCTCACTTTGTCCCCAGAGTACTGATTAGTTGGTAGCTATAAAATGAAACAATAGGATCATTTTTCAACTTGGCCTTGGAAAATTGAAAGTTTCAAAAAAGCATATTACTGTAGTTAACCCTGTGGAATGTATTGCATGTAATTTATTATTACTTAACTTATAAATTTAAAGCACCATTGGAAAGGATGAGTAAAGATAGGCTTCTAAAATCTCAGGGCTAGGACGAATGTAGATGTTACTGAGACTGCTTGAGAAATTTGATGATCAGTGGGATGATGATGATGATGATGATGATGATGATGATGATAAATTCAAAAGTTTTTAGAAAGTCTTGGAGTAAAAATTAAATTACATTTATCAATGACATTTTTTTTTTAGTTGACTTTGTTCTTCCTCTGGCAAATGAGTAGGTGGAAACAGTATTGCTGATTTGAATGAATCATCTGTGGATTTTGCAATTTATAGTCTTTTCCTCCAGCGATTGGGAAGATAGTTCAGGAGTTAGAGCTCAAGGTTTAGATTGTGAGCCTCCTAATTCACATGTCTTCCCACATCCACAGAGTCAGGTGTGTGACTGGTGACTTCAGCCTTCAGCCTCTTGGCTGTATCACTGGGAATGGCCTCCCATTTTATTTTTTTTAAAGAAAATTTATTAATAGTAACACTTGTGGGTTTATAAAGTACAGTGGATAGGTTGCTTGCCTTGCTTGCAGCTCAGGGGACCATATGGGATGCTGGGAATCGAACCCAGGTCGGCCGCGTGCAAGGCAAACACCCTACCTGCTGTGCTATCGCCCTGAGTTTCATTTTCAACCTTTTGAGCCATTCTCTCACTCTCTCTTTCTCTCTCCCCCTTCCTCCCTCTTTCCCTCTCTCCCTCATTCCCTCCCTTTCTCTCCTTCCCTCCCTCCCCTCCTCCCCCCTTCTCTCTCCCTCCTACTTTCTCTTCCCCTTCTCCCCCCCCCCCCACACATTATTGCCCCAGTTGTGCTTAGGGTTTACTCTTGGTTTTGCACTCAAGAATCACTCCTGGTGGTGCACAGATGACCACATGTCATGCCAGAGAGAGCCTTAAACCCTGTCCTTTCTCTCTGGCTCTGTAGTTTTCCCTCTCCCCCTCCCACCAACCTTCCCCCCCCCACACACACAAATGCACCTCTCTTTCCTTTTTAACTGAGCTAGATTCCTAGATTGGTCATGTGCAAAGAAAGCACCCTACCTACTGTACTATTGTTTTTGCCGCTTGGTGCTCATTTTATATTTATAATTAAATTAAAAATTGGTAAGAAGCTTGGTAATAGGAGAAAGTTGAAAATGTATTAAGTATGCCTATACATTTAAAAATCATAAACCTGGGAAATGAACAGTTCTAGTAATTTGTTGATTATAATTAAAGTGTTAATTGGGAAAATACTCAGATTTGGTGAAAGACTACTTTTGGTTTTTGTGTGAAGTTCTTAAGTGATGTGTGAAAAAAAATGTTTCCATAGGTTCTGTACCTCCTTCAGTGAATCCACCGCTACTCACCCCTTTTCAACCAGGAGCTCCCCCTGGGCCCCCTCCAGTTGGAGGGCCACCTCCAGTGAGAGCACCCCCTCCAGTTGGAGGGCCACCTCCAGTGAGAGCACCTCCTCCTCCGAAATTATCGCAGAATGCCGTGTCCCAACCCTCGTTTAATTCCGCTCTCAACCCAGAAGGTAAGCATGGCAAGACCCAAATCAAGTCCTAAAGTTTTGACTTAGAGGAGAAGAAGAATAAGTATCTGAATTCTGTGTATCTACTTACTTTTCAAAAAAAATCTGGTTATTTCAATTAGGAATAGCCATCCATTTGGAACTGAGCTTTAAAAAGATCCTAATGTAGGGAGCCTACCATGACGCTTGCCAGAACCATGCTGCTGTACCCCGCACTAGGCTGTTTCACTCGGGGCGCCCTAGAGGGGGTGGGTGAGAGCCCTCCCCACCCTAAGGGACCCAGCCCTGGCAGCTGAAAACCCCCAGAACTCCATGCTCATGGCCACTCTCCACACATTCAGGCCAAGCCTCATCCACGAGTGAACCTATTCCTGGACTGTACGACACTTCATAGGACATACCCTACCCATACTACAAGAGTACCATACCACATTTGATGGGGTTCAAAATAGTAGGCAACCAATCTTAGAGGGAAATATATATAAATATCCCCGTTACTCATCGATTTGTTTGAGCGGGCACCAGTAACGTCTCTCATTGAGAGACTTATTGTTACTGTTTTTGGCATATCCAGTATGCACGGGTAGCTTGCCAGGCTCTGCCTCGAGGGCTCTATACTCTCGGTAGCTTGCCGGACTCTCCAAGAGGGGCGGAGGAATCGACCTCTGGTCGGCAGCGTGAAAGGCGAACGCCCAACCGCTGTGCTATCGCTCCAGCCCTATATTTTACAAATACATATATAAAAGCAAACAAGGCTCAACCTTTAACAACACGTTAGTGATCTTTTACAGAAGGCCTTAATGGCCCCTTCATGAAATACAAGTGTGAAATCTTCACACTTTTTCCTCTAAGGATACTTTTTTAGTAGCATTTTCAGCGGTTTTTCATAACAAGCAACACAAAATATATTATTTTGGTTCTGCTTTGGGACAGAGTTCAGGATGGAAACATCCGAAATATGGTGATGGGAAGGTATAATGGTAGTGGGATTGGTGTTTGAATATTAAATGTAATCAAATATTGTGAACTACTTAATAAAACAAAAAATTTTTTTAAAAAGTTCGTAGTGGTGGGGCGAGAGAAGTAGTTACAGAGGTTAAGACGTTTGCCTTGAATGCTGTTGATCTTGGCATCAAATATGATTCCCTGAGCATCACCCCCAAAGTTCTCAATGAATTCTAGTAAGCCTGTTTTGGACTGGGTACCAGAACTTGGGCCTCACTACTCCTATTGTCTTAGTTACCATAGAGATTTAAAAATCATGAATGGGGTCTAGAGAGATAGTATGGCAGGCAGAACCCTTGCATTGATGTGACTGATGTGGGTTCAGTCCCTGACACCCCATATGGTCCCCTGAGCACAGAGCCAAAAGTGTGCCCTGAGCACTGCTGGGTGTGGCCCCCAAACTAACAAATCATCAGTGGGGCCTGAGGAGGTGATTCAGTGGTAAAGTTTGTGCCTTGAATGAGACCTGAGTGCAATTCCTGCCACTACAGAAAAAGAAAAATAATAAGATCCAGAGAGAGCTCAGGGGCTGGGCTGCTTGCATTGCATGCTGGAAAATTGGGTTTGATCTCTGGCACTGCATTTTCCTTCAAGCTCCATTGAGAATGACCCATGCTAGGGGCAGGAGCAATAGTGTAGCAGGGAGAGCATTTGCCTTGCATGTGGCCGACCCAGGTTTAATTCCTGGCCTCCAAGCACTGCCAGGAGTTATTCCTGAGTGCTGAGTCAGCAGTATTGCCTGAGCATCTCTGGGTGTGACCCTAAAAGCCGAGAGAGAGAGAGAGAGAGAGAGAGAGAGAGAGAGAGAGAGAGAGAGAGAGAGAGAGAGAGAGAGAGAGAAGAAGGAGGGAGAGTGAGGGAGGGGGAGAGAGAGAGAGAGAGAGAGAGAAGAAGGAGGGAGAGAGGGGAAGGGAGGGAGGGAGAGTGAGGGAGAGAGGGAGAGAGAGAGAGAGAGAGAATGAGAGAGAGAGAGAGAGAGAGAGAGAGAGAGAATATGATCCATGCACACAAAACTAGGGGAGCCCTTGAGCACCTGCTGCCAGGTGTGACCCAAAACCGGACCAAATAAATCATGAATGTGAATGGACTTTACACCATGAATCATGAATGGACTGTGGCTCAGTATACAAGTATCTTCTTCTTCTTGTTTTGATGTTTGGGGGCCACACCCAGCAGTGCTCTAGGTTTACTCCTGACTCAACACTCTGGGATCACTCTTGGTGGTGCTCGGGGAAACATCGTGTACCAGGGGTTGAACCCTGGTTGACTACATGCATGACAAGCACCTGCTCAGTGTACTGTTGCTCTGGTCCCTAGCGTGGGTCATTCTCGTGGAGCTTGAAGGGTAATTCAGTGCCCCAGTATACAGATACCTTGAGGTCTTTGTACATGAGAAAAATTTTATTGTGCTGGGAAGACAGTACAGGAGTATTTGATTTTGCTACTTGATTCCGAGCACTGCATACAGCACACTGAGCATTTCCAGAAGTGGTCCCTGAGTGTAGAGCCAGAAGTAAGCCTTGAGCATTGCCACGTGTCACTCAGAAAAAAATAAAAAACAACTTGAATTATTTAAAAAAATCTGGGTTTTGGACCACACTGGTGGTGCTTGTGGGCAATTCCCTGGTCTGGTGCTCAGAAATTGTTTTAGGCAGTGGGGCTGGAGCGATAGCACAGCGGGTGGGGCGTTTGAGTTCGATCCCCGGCATCCCATATGGTCCCCCAAGCACTGCCAGGAGTAATTCCTGAGTGCAAAGCCAGGAGTAACCCCTGAGCATTGCTGGGTGTGACCCAAAAAGAAAAAAAAAAAAAAGAAAGAAATTGTTTTAGGCAGAACTGGGGGTGATACTGGGGTCTAACCCGGACCTCACATATGCAAAGCATGTACTTGAATCTGTTTGCCTATCTCCCCAGCCCTTTTTTTTTTTTCCTTTTTGGGTCACACCCAGTGATGCACAGGGTTTACTCCTGGTTTTTCCTGGCTTTACACTCAGGAATCACCCTTGGTGGTGCTCAGGAGACCATATGGGGTGCTGGGAATTGAACCCAGGTCGGCCGTGTGCAAGGCAAACGCCCTACCCGCTGTGCTATCGCTCCAGCCCCTCCCCAGCCCGTTTTTAAAATGTAAAATTTACTTCAGCATTTGACGATTTCCTGCTTTCTGAACTATTTATTTGAAAAGTTAAACTGTAGATACTAGCTCAACTCTTACAGAAATTGTACTGATAATTCAAATTTAACTGTTTTAATAAACTCTTTTTTAGGTATCGCATCAAATACCAATAATGGATCTATGGTGGCTCACAATAGTTATGATGAAATTGAAGGCGGTGGATTCATGGGTGAGATGCAATAAAATAATTATTTACAAAAACTTGTTTTTTTTAATAAAACAAATAAAATTATTTACTAACTTTGGTTTTGGGGCCACACCAAATAGTGCTCAGGGCTTACTCCAGGCTCTGCACTCAGAGATCACTCCTGGTAGGTTATCGAGACCATATGGATTGCTGGGGATTGAACCTGGGTTGTAAGCAAGCGCCCTACCTGCTGTACTATCTCTCTGGTCCTGAGGCAAAAATGTTTTATGAAAGAAATTTACTCAGAGAAATAGGAGAGAAGGTGAGAGATATGTGTTCTCTCCAGAGTGTAAAGAACCTGCAATAAAAGATTTAAAATAAAATGAAAAATGCTCACTGTAGAAAACAAAGAAAATTTTCTAATCATGTTATGAAGTAATACTTGCTATTAGCATTTTGATCTCTGTACATCTAGATGTTTGTTTTTTTTTTGCAGTGCTGGGAATAGTACCCAGGGCCTCACACATGCAAGGGAAATGCTCAAATGCTGAGCTACATTCTTGCCCCTTGCTTTTAGAGTTTTTGTTATTCTTTCTCCCCTTCAAAATTGGGATCATCAGCTTTATTTTTATTATGTATGACAGTAAAATATAATTTATATCTATTTAAGTTAATTTAACCAGATGAACAGTGGAGTTGTTTCAAATTAGAATTTTAGTCTGAAGACAAAGTTTAGTACATGATTTGAAGGTAAATGAATTGTATCAAACTTAGTTTTTTTTAAATAAATTTTTTAATTGTTTTTTTATTTTTTGGGTCAGAGAGGGTTATGACACTTGCTTTGTCCAGTTTGGTCCCTAGCAAAGCACTGCCGAGAATGACCCCTAAGCAAAGAACCAGAAGTAAATCCTACCACTACTGGGTGTTACCCAAGCCCGCCCAGAATAATAAAAATTGAAAAGAAATTTAGGTTACATGGTTACAGTATGCTTTTGTATGTGTAAATACATGGTTAATATTTATGGTTTTTGTCGACAAAGTTCATTGCACTTCCACCACCACCATCAAGCTTATTTTTATGTGTTTCAGTTGTAATTTGCATGAACTAGATTTTAATCACATAGCTATTATGAGAGCTTGTCTTTCACAGATTTGATAGTTTTAAATCACCCATGGATTTGGTAGTTAAAATCCCTGCAATTTAATGAATCTGTATGTTTATTTAAAGTATTTTGGAGTATAAAATAGAACTTAAAAGTTACCTTGTCTTTAGCAACACCGCAGGTTACTAATAAGAATCCCACAATGAGCCGAAATGTTGGATATTCATATCCCTCCTTACCGCCTGGTTATCAGAACACAGCTGGAATGCCACCCTCTTCCTTGAGCTATCCAAGTGGGCCACAGCCCTTTTCTCAGGTAACTTGTTTTATTTTGGTTTTGTATAATTATTTTGCCACCCATCGTGGTGCTCGGGGCTACTTCTGTTGTTGCTCAGGGGACTGTTCAGTGCCAACCCAGGCCTCCCAGATTTTGGAGTGGGGGTCGGGGTTGGGGTGGGGGGGTCATTTGGACCACACCTGCCAGTGCTCAGGGGCAGCTGGCTCTATGCCCGGAGGTTGTTCTTGGAGGTGGTCTAGGAACCGAGCAGTGCTGGGAAATCTTAACTGGGGTTAGCTATAGGCTAAGCAACTTCTTTAATCCCTCTTCTGTCTTTGTGGCCTTAAACTTTGTGGGTTTTTTTTTTTTAATATTTTTTGCATTTTGGCTTAAATTGTATATATGGAAGAATTTTTGTTGAGTTTTGTTTTTTGTTTTGGACCACATCTGGCAGGGCTCAGAGGGCTGCTTCTGACTGCTGGGGGGTGGCTGTTTTTGGCAATGCTGGACGACCATGTACTTCTGGGGATCAAACCCAGGCCTGCAGTATGCAAAGGTGCAGTCAGCCTATGCATGAAAAATTTTAAGAAGCTATATTGAATGCCCCTCCCCTCAGTTTTATTGAGAATAATTGACATGTGTCACTGTAGAGGTTTAAGAAGTACAGCATGATGCTTTGACTTACATATATTTAAAAATGTTTACTACATTGCTTGAACTACATTTCAAGCACTTTACCTGCTATACTGTTGGTCTTTCAGATCCCTAAATGACTATATTATAAAATCTATTTACATTGAAATTATATATCTTTAGACTCCCTTAGGTGCTAATCATTTAACTGCAAGCATGAGTGGATTAAGTCTTCATCCAGAGGGTCTAAGAGTTGTCAATCTTCTTCAAGAAAGAAACATGCTTCCATCAACACCTTTGAAGCCTCCAGTTCCAAATTTGCATGAAGATATCCAGAAACTTAACTGTAGCCCAGAGTAAGGCTTCAAAGACCATTTTTAATTAAACATTAAATGTTTTACTTTTTCTAAAAGTTTTCTAGATTTTTTTGAGCTCATTTGTAATAAACAAGATGTAAAAAGGTGATAATTTATGTAAGTAGCTCTGTATGTAAAAAATAGCATTATTAATTGCTTACTGGAAGTTTAAATGTTCTAAGTCAGAAAACAGTGTTGAAGTCTCTAATTGATTGCTGTTCTTATCAGTTCTAATGTGACTATGATATTCATTATCATTATCATTACGGTGGCTATTATTCTTCCAGATCCAAAGTGCCAGGCTTTAGTTATTTGTATTTGTTCTAATGTAAAAATTTTTTTATGATAAGTGTTATACTTTCTCTCAAAAAATTCACCTTAATTTTAAATGTATGTGCTAAAGACTTCCTGATAAAATAATTTTTTCCCCCTACTTTCACATCAGATGGGTAATTGTGCCAAATGCATAACAAGATTTAAGGGAGGCACATGTCACACAAACATCATGCTAATGGATTGGAAAAGGATCCCACAAATTGAATTTTTAGGTAGTCTTTAAAATCTTTAGCAAAACTCTTCAGTAATAAAATTGCTTTGCACCTGCAATTTGTAATCCTTTGTAATACACATTTTGGTAAAGAAAATAGTCCAGACTTTTATTTGTTAGTTTATTTTCCTTATCAGTGTAGCTCAATTTCCTAGCTTGAACAATACTGAATTTTCCCTCACTCCCCGGGGTGTGGCAGTGGAGCAGCCCAGCGGGGTGGTAGTCGCCTTGGGTGCAGCTGGGACTTGCTCTGTGTCTGTTAGGTTAGAGATGGTAGATTTCCAAGGTACTGCTGAGAAGAGCATATGACCAAAAAGAGTCATATGACACTACAAGGTTATAACTATATTCAAAGGATTAGATTTATGTATTGAGCTGGATACATTTTATTTATTTTATTTATTTTTTATTTTTTAAGTTTTATTGAATCACCGTGAGATAGTTACAAGCTTCCATGTTTGGGTTACAATCACACAATGATCAAACACCCATCCCTCCACCAGTGCACATTCCCCACCACCAGTATCTCCGGTATATTCCACCCTCCCCCTACCTCTATGGCAGACAATATTCCCCATACTTTCTCTCTACTTTTGGGCATTATGGCTTGCAACACAGACACTGAGAGGTCATCATGTTTGGTCCATTATCTACTCTTGGCACACATCTCCCATCCCGACTGATTCCTCCAGAGCTGGATACATTTTAAAAGGTGCTTATCAAAATAACTCATTTGTCATCTGATTGAATGTTAAGATGTATCTTTTAAATCTTTATTTTTGTCAGAAAATAATCGTAGGAACAACTGACCTGTGATTTCTGCTTTGCTGTAGGTTATTTCGATGCACACTGACTGGCATTCCTCAGACTCAGGCCTTACTGAATAAAGCCAAACTTCCTTTGGGACTTCTACTTCATCCTTTTAAAGACCTCGTGGTATGTTTCTCTAGTGAAAGCAACTACAAAAAATTGTCTTGAGGAACTTTCTATAGTAGTACGAGAACCACATAAAATTTATTTGGGGGGCTGGAGCGATAGCACAGCGGGTAGGGCGTTTGCCTTGCACACAACCGACCCAAGTTCAATTCCCAGCATCCCATATGGTCCCCTGAGCACCGCCAGGAGTGATTCCTGAGTGCAGAGCTAGGAGTAACCCCTGAGCATCGCCAGGTGTGACCCCCCAAAAAAAAATTTGTGCTCATAAAGTTGATTTGGGGAGCTGGAGCGATAGCACAGCAGGCAGGATATTTGCCTTACACACGGCTGACCCGGGTTCAATTCCCAGCATCCCATATGGTCCCCCGAGCACCACCAGAAGTAATTCCTGAGCACAGAGCCAGGAGTAACCCCAGTGCCAAGAATGACCCCTAAGCTGTACTAAATCACTCTGGCACCCATGTGATTTACTTTATTATTTTTTTAATTAAATGTTTGCTTTTTAATTTGTGTTGAGGATCAGACACTGGTCCTCACACAAGTAAAGCAAGTGCTGTGCTGCTCAGCTCTGGCCTGGTCCCTGTCCTTTCGTCTAAGAGAACTTAGTTGTCCTCTTAATGTAACATCAAGAAATTTTCTGATTTCACTGGTTTACTATTTTAGACTATTTGGTTGTTTTGCCACTCATTAAAATTGTGCATCATGAATTTATGGTGGTTTTCTGGTGTAAATGTTTGAGAAAATAAATACTTTTGAGTTGTTAGTTTCGGGTAGTTCCATGGTCAGGGGTTTCCAGGGCCATCCCTGGTGGTGTGACAGGGTGGGGGCACGGGTAAGGAGGAAAGGCCGTATGTTTGGTGCTAGGGGTAGAACCCTGGTCCAGGCACATGCAAGGCATGTGCTCTATCACTTGAATAGAGTCCCTAACCCCTAAATAAATACTATGTTAAAGACAAAATTTTTTGACTTGACTCCTGGCAAAATCAATGGGGGTTAAAAATCAGTACATTTCAGGGCTGGGGATAAATCTCAGTGGCAGGGCACGGCACATGCTTGGCATATGTGAGGCCCTGGATTTTCTTTTTTTTAATTGCTAAATTTCAGGTAATCTTTCTGTGGCAGTTTGGATACTTCTTCCTACCCTAAATTTACCTCAACAAAATTAATACCTCAATAATTATTTGAAAGGTATTGATTAATACTTGACCTTTAGACATGATGGTCACTGCCTTTAAAAAATTAGTTCTGTTTTTTCAGCAACTGCCTGTGGTTACCTCCAGCACAATCGTGAGATGCCGTTCCTGCAGGACTTACATCAACCCTTTTGTCAGCTTTCTTGATCAAAGGAGATGGAAGTGTAACTTATGTTACCGAATCAATGATGGTATGCTGCTCTTTGTAACATTTTAAAACTTCTACTTGCATTCTAGTGAGATAAGATAATACAAATTGTGAAGTTGTTAAAAAAAAAAGTCTTATTTACTTACACTCAGAACTAACTTCTATTTATTTTTTATGTGTCCTTATATATGAATTATATACTTTTGTTTTGGGACCATTTGGTGTTTGGGACTTGCTCCTTACAGTGCTTGGGGGAGGACCGTGTGGCACTGGAAATCAAACCTGGGTCTGGATCTCACACATGCAAAGCATATGTGCCTCCAGCCCTTTGAACCATCTTCCCAGTCATCATTCAAAACTCTTTTTTGTTGTTGTTTTTTGGGGCCACACCTGTTGGTGTTTAGGGCTTACTTCTGACTCTCAGTCAGGGATCACTCTTGGCTGGTTTCGGGGACCATCTGGGCTGCCAGGAATCAAACCCAGGTTGGCTGCATGCAAGGCAAGCACCCTATCCTTTGCACTGTTGCTCCATCCCCTAATCAAGCACTTCAAGCAGAAGATATTAACAGTACTTTGGTGCTGCTTTTTTATATTTATCACAGTGGATATACTATAAATGGCATGCCTATGACAATATTTGAAATTTTATATATACATATATATATACATATACATATACATATACATATAGTTATATATGATGTATAAAAAATAATGGGTTTTGGTCCATACCTGGCGGTGCTGGGGTCTGGGGAACTACTTTGGCTCTGTGCTTGGGGACCATTTGGTGCCACTTTCTAATTGGTTGCATGCAAAGCAAGCACCTTTACTCCTCCGGTACTGAGGAAAAAAAATACTTCCTCTTTTTTTTTTTTGGTACTGTTCCTTTTGAGTAAAAAAATTTCTATAGAATAGCTGCTGTTAGCTTCATTCATTGCTGTGGGGAGGGAGGTAGGCAGTGCTGAAAGTACTGCAGTACTGAAAGTGCGGTAGAGAGTGCTGAAAGTAGGTATGTTAGGTAACAGTACTTTCTTAGGAATTGAGATATATGTATATTTTATTTGCTTTTTGGGTCACACCTGGCGATGCACAGGGGTTACTCCTGGCTCTGCACTCAGGAATTACTCCTTGTAGTGCTTGGGAGACCATATGGGATGCTGGGAATCGAACCCGGGTCGGCCGCGTGCAAGGCAAATGCCCTACCCACTGTGCTATCGCTCCAGCACCTTGAGATCTTTTTTTAGTAGTTATATTTCTGTTCATATTCTAGACGTACCATCTAACACTAGCATTCTGTTTGGGTTAGAGAAACAAAAGGATATGGCAGTATCCTAACAAAAAATTAAATCAGGCCGGAGCGATAGTACAGTGGGTAGGGTGTTTGCCTTGTATGTTGCTGACTTGGGTTCAATCCTGGCATCCCATATGGTCCCTCCATGCACCGCCGGGAGTAATTCCTGAGTCCAGGGCTAGGAGTAACCTTGAGCATCACTGTGTGTGACCCAAAAAGCCCCCCCCCAAAAAAAAGTCATTGTTTGGAAGGAAATATTAAACTACAGAAAAAGAAATGTAAGCAGTTTTTTGAAAGACATTTTTGTTATGTATATTTGTTAGAGCAAAGTGAGCGTAGGGTAAGAGCATTCTTTTTCTCTAGTTCAGAAAATATAGGCATAAGTTTTACTTTAATTTTCAGTTTTTGGGCCCCACGAGGCACTGCTTAGGGCTTACTTCTGGCTCTGTGTCACTTCTGGTGGGGCTCAGGGCACTATATGGGGTGCTGGAGATCAAATCTGTCCTACCCTCTGTACTATCTCCAGCCCTATCGATTTTAAATATTTCAAAAAGATGACATGAACTTTAGTTTATTAAATAAAATTGTAATAAAGCTGGTCTTTTTCATATGCAGATCAGACTGCATATGAAATATGGCTTACCTGTTGATTTTTGGGTCACACCTGGCGGTGCTCAGGGGACCATATGGGAATAGAACATGGGTCAGCCGTGTGCAAGGCAAAACGCCTTACCTGCTGTGCTATAGCTCCAGCCCCTCTACTATACCTTTTTGCCTCTCCAGGATATATTCCCAGCAGTGGTATTGCTGGGACAAATGGGAGCTCACTTTCTAATTTTCTGAGAATCGTCCATGTTGTTTTCCAAATGGGCCGAACCAGTCAGCATTCCTACCAGCACTGAAGGAGAGTCCCTTTCTCCCCACATCCGTGCCAACACCGGTTGCTTTTGTTCTTTTGGATGGGGGCCGATGCTAGGGTTTGAACCGGGTCAGCTGTGTGCAAGTCAAATGCCCTACCTGCTGTACTATCACTCCAGCTCCTGGCTTACCTTTTAATAAATGTAGGGTAGAGGTGGCACATATATGCAGGGTTTTGTTTGTTTTCATTTGTGGGGAGGGGGAGATGGGTTTCATCTGACATTACTAAGAGGCTACTCCTGGCATTGTGCTTGGTGATTGTTCTCAGCAGTGCTCAGGGACCATGAAATACGAAGGATCGAACCATGTCTTCTGCCTTTGAGCTTATCTTGGCAGTCTTCAAGAATTTTGAATTCCCAAATAATACTGGGAAGACAGGTGCATTGATCTGGATAATTCAGAAAATACTCAGCACTGGTATATTAAAGTGGTAAAACAACTGTTCTCCTACAGAAGTCTCCTTAAGTAGTGAAATTTGCAAATTCATGTATCTTTAATCTGTGAAAAAATGTTTTACCTTGATCATTTTAGGTACAGCTAGTCTTTCATATCTGAGATAGTTGCTGTACCATTGTGAACTTTAAATACAGTGTTTTTGTATTTAAACTAAAAAAAGTATGTAAACTAAAAAAATGTTTAGTTTTGCCTTTAAGAAAATAATTGATGGGGCCAAAGAGTTAAGGGGTTAACAGGCTTTGCCTTTCATGTAGCTGCTCTGTTCATTCCCTGTACTTCTTGGTTCCTAAACACTATCACGAGTAGTCCTGAGCACCACTGGGTGTGGCTTGACCCTCCCGCTCACTGGTAAAATAATGGGCATCTAATATGTGATTTTAAGTAATTTTTTTTGTTTTTGGGTTGCATGCTGCAGTTCTCAGGGCTTACTCCTGGCATACCCTCAGAGATCACTCCTAACAGGGCACAAGGGACCCTTAGGGTGCTAGGATTGAACCCGGTTGGCTGCACACAAGGCAAGTGCCTTTCCCAACGTACTATCTTTCTGACCATGTTTTTTAATGATTTTTTAAAGCAGTTTTTGCAAGAATTAAGACATAGGATATTAATAGGAAAAGAAAAGCTGCAGTGATTGTAGTTATAAAAGCAATCCATGCTTAGTGACATTCCATATGTAGGGAAATTGGACACAAATTAACTGTATTCATGCCTTAATATTTTATCTTGGGCCAGAGAGCTCGTACATCAGTAAGGTGCTTGCTTTTCGTACATCTGACCCAGATTTGATTTCCAGCACTGCATAGGGCTCCCCAAGCCCTTTCAGAAATGATTCCTGAGTATAGAGCCAGGGGTAAGCCCTGAGCAAGCTGGGTGTGGCCTAACCTGCCCGCTCCCCTCCCCACCAAATGTCATCTGTATTGAATTATTTATAAACACCTAATTAAGAAAACATCAGATTTCAATCTATTATATTTAATCCTTTCAGTTTTATCATTATATGTTGTTAACTTACATAGTTCCTGAAGAGTTCATGTACAACCCTTTGACCAGAGTCTATGGAGAACCTCATAAAAGACCGGAAGTTCAGAATGCTACTATTGAGTTTATGGCTCCTTCAGAATACATGGTAAGCTCTTATATATACATGAATCTCTGTATTTATAATTAAAAAGAATTTGGGGTTTGGGGCCATACTGGCTGTGTTGGGGCTTACTCCTGCCCTGGGAATACTGCTGACTGGGCTTAGGGGACCATTTGCAGTGCTGGGGATCAAACCTGCATTGGTTAGGTGCGAGGCAAGTACCTTACATGATGTACTATCTCTCTGGCTCCTAAGCTTATATTTTTTCATTAAACATTTTATAATACTGGGTTTTAAATAAAAATAATTTATCATCTTTCAATAAAAATTGTGGGGTTGTTTTTGAGGGGGGGGAGTTTCGCAGTTGGCGGTACCCAGGGCTTATATCTATCTCTGCACTCAGGGATCACTCCTGGTAGGATTTGGGGAACTGTACAGGGTACTGGAAATTAAACCCAGGTCAATTGTATGCAAGGGAAACACCTTTCCTGCTGTACATTCTCTCCAGCTCCTCAATTTTGGGGGTTTTAACAAATTTATAGAGGCTGGAGACAGTACAACAGATAGGGCACTTGCCTTGTACATGGCAATCTGGGTTTGATTTCTGCATCCCAATTGGTGCCCCAAGCCCTGCCTGGTGTGATCCTTGCGTGTAGGGCTAGGAGTAAGCCCTGACTACCGTGGGTATGACCCCAAACCAAACAAACAAAAATATATATGTAAATTAAAATATAAATATATGTAAATATATATATTTTTTATTATGGAGATTACAGAGAGATATTATAGTGGGTAGGTCGCTTGCCTTGTACACAGCCAACCTGGCTTCTATCTCTAGCATCCCATATGGTCTCCCAGACACCACCAGGAGTGATCCCTTAGTGTAGAGTCGAGAGTAAGCCTTGAACACTGCTTGGTATGGATTAAACCCAAAAATTAATAAAAAAAATTCAAGTATATGCAAAACTTAATCCCCCCCCACGTAATGTTTCTTATAGCACTTTTCCAGAAGTTTGTGACATATTGAAATGATCCTTCCTTCCTTCCTTCCTTCCTTCCTTCCTTCCTTCCTTCCTTCCTTCCTTCCTTCCTTCCTTCCTTCCTTCCTTCCTTCCTTCCTTCCTTCCTTCCTTCCTTCCTCCTTCCCTCCCTCCCTGCTTTCCTCCCTCCCTCTCTCTCTCCCTCTACTTTCTCCCCTCACCCCCTCTGCTACCCTGTCTCTGTAAGGCACAGGGATATGAACCACATCCCTTTTTAAAAATACTCATTTCTGGGGACCAGACAGATAGCACAATGGGTAAAGCTTGCCTTGTGTGTAGCTGACCCAAGTTTGAACCCTGACATCCCATATGGTTCCCTAAGCACCACCAGGAGTCATTCCTGAGTGCAGGGCCAGGAGTAACTCCTGTGTATCTTTAAGTGTGCCCTCCCACCCCTCTCCTCTCAAAAAAGAGCTTCCTTATGTCGCTTCACTTTTTTCTGTTACACATGATGCCATTATGTGCATCCTCTTTGTATATAACTAAATTTTTTATCAACTCTCTGAAGTAAGCTGGAGAAATATGGCTAATTCTATTTTGTAATAAATAGTAGAGCTTACATAAATTTTCAGTTCATTTAATTTGATTGTTCTTTCATTGTGCCGTAATTCTTGTGAAGATTTGTCTTAGCATCGATGCTTAATATTTATTTTAATATGACTCTTTTTTTGCTGGTTGGTCTTTTTATTTGAGGTTATATCCAGCTGTGTTCATGGGTTATTCCTGGCTTTGTGCTCAGGTTTTATACCTGGTGAGCTCAGGGTTACTGTAAAGGGTGTCAGGGATTGAACCCGAAGTTGGCCACATCTAGGCAAGCCTTACCCACTGTACTTCAGTTCGGCCTCTCTGTGTGTCTTTTTGTTAGTTTGGTTTTGGTAATTTGGGGTCACCTCTTGCTATTCCTGGCTCTGTATTTGGGGCTTGTTCTTAGCAGGGCTCAGAGGACCTTGTGCTGGTTGAACCCAGAACCATGTGGATCAAACCCAGGGCATGCAAAGCATGTCCTTTATCCGTTTGAGCTGTTTCTCTGGCCTGTTGTATTTTCTTGATTTATGGGTCACGCCTGGCAGTGCTCCGGGCTTACTCTTGGCTTTGCACTCAGGATCATTCCTGGTGGGGCTTAGAGACCATATAGGGTGCTGGGGATTAAATTCAGGTTACTGCATTGAAGATGATGACTCTATCCACTGTACAGCCCCTCTCTGGCGTATCTAGGGGCCTATTTCCAACTCCTCTCTCACCGGTTTTATTTATTTTTGTCATTTTATTTTACAAAGTTGTTTATGGTGATTTGTTACAGGCATTCAATATTCCAATACCAATCCCACCGTCATTGCTCCCTGTCACCACAGTTATTTCCAGTTTTCCCAACTGCCCTTTAAGTCTGCCTCATTAGTAATATCTGTGCTGTTCTCGTGTACTTTCGTGCTCTAGCTGCGTGATAGATGCTCAGGTTTGGTGTTGGTACTGCTCAGGCCCAGCAGTCTGGGAGCCACAAGGGACAGACCTCTGGGGTACTCAGCGCAACTTGCTGTGCTCGGAATCAGACTCAGGGCCTCAAGAGGGCAGTGCGTGCACTCTGCCCTTGTGGACCATTTCCTTTTCAAACTCACAGATGCCATAGCAGCGCCAGGTGAAGAAATCAAACACCACAAATATTACCTGAAGCCCATCTTCCCAGATTTCCTCCCCTATCCTCTTAGAGAATGTACTTGTGGCAATCACATCCTCACTTTTCTTTTTTAAAATATGCTTCTGAAAGCAGCATTGTATAGTTTTTCTCATGTCCTCTCTAGGAGTTGCAGCCTGTGTTTGACTGCAAGCAGGACCTGACACTTGGTCACAGGCTCACAGGCTTGGCTGTGGTGCTGGCACATATTTGGGCACACTCGACCTGCGGGCTGGTGTGCAGGTTCAGCTCACGGCCTGTAGGCGTGCTCTCCTTGAGCCCATGTTCTTTTTTTTTTTCTATTTTTATATGCTTCTGATATGACTAAATAGTATATCCCTAAATATTTATTATAAACTCCACTTTGCCTGTGAACAGTCATTTCTCTTTTGCTGCATGTGAGCATAGCAAATGATCATTTTCGGCTCAGTCCCATATAATATTTATTAAATGAGATTCTTTTCTTTTGTCAGTTGAGACCACCTCAGCCTCCAGTTTACCTCTTCGTATTTGATGTGTCCCATAATGCAGTTGAAACTGGATACCTGAATTCAGTTTGCCAGAGTTTGTTGAACAATCTGGATTTGTAAGTATCTTTATTCAGCAAAAAAAGTTAAATTAAGAAAGTTGTATAAAAAACAAAATCAGAATACCTATTAGAAACACATTGGCAAATATTTCACACTATTTTAGCAGCTTATTAATTAATCAATTAAAAACAGGGGAAGGTGTTGGGGGAGGCATATTAGGGACATTCATGGTGAAAAATGTACACTGGTGGAGAGGTAGGTGTTCAACCATTGTAAGATTGAAACTCAAACATGAAAGTTATGTAAATGATTTATTTAAAAAAATTAAAAAAGCAACAAAAACCTAAAAAAAAAGTTGTATAATTCTGTTTTAAAAATCCAGTTAAGTTAGTTAACTTTAGGCCTTGCTTTTGGGGACCCCTATTCCTCAACTTCATCCTTTTCAACACTCAGCTAGTTAGACTTTATTTAATCACATACAGGCTCACATTCCCTCCTGCTCTTCATAACGCATATCTTAGCTACTATATCTTTTTATATCTACTTGGGCTTCTTTCTTTATTTTGTTTTTGGGGCCACACCAAGTGCTCAGGGTTTATTCCTGGCTCTGTGCTCAGGGGAACATTTGGGATGCTGGGGATAAAATCTGGGTTGGCCATGTGCCAGGGAGGTGCTCTACCTGCTGTGCCATCCCCGAGTACAGCAGGGTGGCTCCCAAAAAAAAACTAACCAAAGATAAAAATAACTGTACTTGAGATGATATTTAGTGTCATATTGGTGTCATCAGAAGCTAATGTGTCCTTCCTTATAGTCTAATGAAGTGTGTATTGTACATTGTACTTTGTAGAGGAACGTAGAGGGGCCAGATCGTCAGAATGCATCACTTCTCTTTGGTGTGTGCAGTACCCTTTTCTTTCAAGACTTTTATTTAGTTTTTGGTTTGGGGGGGCCACACTCAGCATTGCTCAGGTTCAAGGCTACTGCTGGCTCTGTGCTCAGGGGTCACTCCTGACGGTGCCTAAAGTATTGTATACAGTGCTATGAATTGAACTGAAGTTAGTTGTGTGCAAGCAAGTGCTTAACAATGTACTATTTCCGAGCCTCTTGCTAACATCTTAAAATTCTTTCTTGATTTTTTTCTTTTACGGACCACCCCCAGTGGTACTCAAATGGACCAGGGGCCACTCCTTGCAATGCTTAGCCTGTTCATTTTTGGCCTGATGTTTCAAAGCTTATGTTTAGTACTTTTGAGCTGTGATGCTTAGACCTAGTGCTTCCTGGAGGCCTTCAGGATTACTCCCAGCAGGAGGTGCTCAGGGGTGTGTGAGTGCTAAGGACTTTTCACGTGGGAATAGGGCCTAAGGCCTTGTGGGTGCAAGGCTGGTGTCAGCCCTTTAAGCTGTCTTCTGTTCCAGTGTTTGTTCTTGTTCCAGGCAGGACAGCACCCAGTGGTGTCAGTGGTGCTCTTGGCACTACTTGGGGGACCATACAGTCCTGGGATCATGCCAGGACCTCTCACATGTAACTTCCCACATGCAAAGCATGTGCTCCATCTTTCTGAGCCGTCTCCCTGACTCCCAGTATTTGTGTTCTTTTTTTTTTTTCTTTTTGGGTCACACCCAGCAATGCTCAGGGGTTACTCCTGGCTCTGCACTCAGGAATTGCCCCTGGTGATGCTCGGAGGACCATATGTAGAAGAATGTAGTGGGGCCAGATAGGAATCGAACCCGGGTCGGCCACATGCAAGGCAAACACCCTACTTGCTGTGCTATCGCTCCAGTCCCATTATTTGTGTTCTTAATGTTATAGGTTATACATGAAAATTGAGAGTCTACTAGTACTATTGCAGTACGATTACTAACATAAATTAGTTTGTCTTTCCCCTTTTTGAAACGGTAAATAACTTGTATTTAATTTCTTTAAAACAGGTTCTTTGGCTTTTATTTATTTATTTTATTGGTTTAGGAGCTACACCCAGCTGTACTCCGGTCTTCCTCCTGGTTCTCTGCCCAGGCAACACTCTTGGCAGGGCACAGGGGACTATACGGGGTTCCAGGGATTGAACTCAGATCGACTGTCACTCCGGCCCTCTCTGAATACATATAGTAACTAAATTGAAAGCAAACAAACATTTTGGTTGGCCTCGCATGCTCATGATGCCCTGGGATCATGCCTGGTGATAGTTGGCCACCTGGGCTGGACCTTTCAATGCTAAGGCTTGAGGGTACACAGCTGGCTGGACCCATTGGTGTGTAGTAACCTCTATAGCCATCCCATTGGATCTTGGGGTGGGGGCTCCAGGCTTACCTGGTGGTGCTAAGTTTGTTTTTTATTTGTGTGTGTGTGTATAATTTTTTTGTTTGTTTGTTTGTTTGGATCACACCTGGCGATGCACAGGGGTTACTCCTGGCTCATGCACTCAGGAATTACTCCTCCTGGCGGTGCTCAGGGGGCCATATGGGACTCTGGGAATCAAATCCGGGTCTGCCGTGTGCAAGACAAACGCCCTACCTGCTGTGCTATTGCTCCAGCCCCTTGTGTATATATTTTTAATGGTTTATGTACTATATTCTAAATGATTTATATAACTTTATATAGGTATAATGAGTCTAGACTGCTGTTTTATTGCTGGGTTTTGTTGGTTGACTTTTACATAGTATTTATGTATATTTGGAGAATTTAATAAAATACTCTTCTGAATTTATTTCAGGCTTCCAGGGAACACTAGGACAAAAATTGGCTTCATAACTTTTGATAGTACAATCCATTTCTACAGTCTTCAGGAGGGTCTTTCTCAACCTCAAATGCTAATAGTTTCTGATATTGAAGGTATGTTATGTTACTTAAAATTACTGAGCTGCCTTAGTAATGTTTAGTTTTAGAAAAATTCAATGTATTAGTAGTGAATGGTATAATTCTACCATATTGAGGAAAATAGTATAAAATGACAAAATAATTGGAATTATAAGAATCTTTCAGTTCCATCCCTTATTCATCTATTTCTATTATATACAGTTTATTATGATATCATTAGCAAGAAATTTTGTTATTAATTATTTTTGTGCAACCTCTTATTTTGCAGCAGATGAAACAACTTATTCAATTTAAAGTGAATTCCGAGGGGCTGGAGTGATAACACAGTGGGTAGGGCGTTTGCCTTGCATGCGGCCGACCTGGGTCCAATTCCCAGCATCCCATATGGTCCCCCGAGCACTGCCAGGAGGAGTAATTCCTGAGTGCATGAGCCAGGAGTAACCCCTGTGCATCGCCAGGTGTGACCCAAAAATAAAAAAATTAAAAAATAAAGTGAGTTCTGAACAGAGCACCAAACAATTAATGTTGAAGGACTCATAAATTTTTTCTTTTTTCCTTTCTCATTTACTTATTACTTATTAATTAATTAATTAATTAATTAATGCTATTTGTTCCAAAACCAGTGATGCTCAGGGCTCTGCATTCAGGAATTATTTCTGGCAGTGCTCAGGAGACTTTATGGCATGTTGGGGATTGAGCCTGGGTCAGCCGCTTGCAAGGCAAATGCCTTATCTGCTGTACTATTTATTTGCTCTGGCCCCTCATTTACTTTTTAGAAAAATAAATATTGAGAACAGACATATAGACAAGTGGGATAGACTAGAGAAGCTAGAAATAAAATCTCAAACATACGGTCACTTAATTTTTTTTGTTCGTTTGATTTTGATACACAGCGGTGCTCAGGGCTTACTCCTGACTCTGCATTCAGGTATTATTCCCGGCAGGCAAAGAGCATCGGGGATGCTCGGGATCAAACCCGCATTGAGTGCATGTATAGTATACCTGTACTATTGCGCCAGCCTGTATTAGAACCTACTATAGAGTGTAGGAGATAGTGGAATTTTTTTAAGTATAGGGATGGACATCTGTTGGTATTATGTACTTCAAACATCTCTAAGTACAACATTTATTTACTCTTTCAGATGTTTTTATACCTATGCCAGAGAACTTACTTGTAAATTTAAATGAGAGTAAAGAGGTAAGTCACGTTTCCCTATCTGACTGGTTTCAACTTAATGCAGTTATGAAGGAGTATATTTCTGAAATTTTAAATAAAAATTTGCTTTTTTTTGGTGACATTTCTAGAATGTTAGCATTTCATATTTGTTATTAGTTAACATTGATTGGATGGACAACTTTTGAGTTTGCCCTTGAAATGATTACTTTTAAGTCTAATAAAGCAAGTTACATGTTGTAGGATAGAAGATAATCCTGTTCCACAAAGGAGGAAAACCTGAAAGAAACCTGCCTTCCTGGCATTTGGGGAATTGGAAGGTTGCTGAGATTACCTTCTGTTTCCTGCTAACAGCACTGTAGCTAGGCTGCTTTCAGTGCCCTTTGCTTTTCTGATCCACAGAGTATCACTGGGGTCAGTTCAGAAGAAACTCTTATTACCTGCCTGGAAATTGCCATGACATAATACAGTGAGAGGTGAACAGAATGTGTCTGAGGGGGGATGTTATCTACCTGGATATGCACATATGCCATATTGGTAACTTTTAAACTAGCAAGTCTGTAGTCTTAGCTGGTGGCAGTGGGGAATTAGCCATAGAGAGAAGTCATTTTTTCCCATTTACTATTTCTATAACCTAACCTGAACAGGTAGTTTTTTTTTATATGATGTTTTTCTTTTATAGTGCTATTAATAGTTGGCAAATTTACTGGTTCTCCTAGATTTTGTAATAGGTAAAGAGTTAAACTCACTTTGGAAGTAAAAAGAATAAAGTTAAGAGGTTATTGAGAAGGCCGTATTTCATGGCATGAATATAAATCAGATCTCTAAGTTGTGATGGTTCTTTGGATATATTTTGGACTTACAGTCTTGCTGGACTATAGCATGTACTAAAACTCTAACATGTGCAAGAACTGTAAGGCCCGAATTTTGATTTGTTTTGCTTGGCAACTTATGATGTTGACGTAAAATGGCTTTCTTATTATTTGACCAACGCCATTGTTTCATGTACTGTTTGTAGATCGCTGACCATCATCTTGTCTTGTCTCATATATTAGCTGTAGACATTGTGAAAGAATATTCATTGTAATATATTTGAGTTTTCTTGCTTTATTTCACAAGCTTGTGCAAGATTTACTGAAAACTTTGCCGCAAATGTTCACCAAGACCCTGGAGACCCAGAGTGCCTTGGGTCCTGCATTGCAGGCTGCCTTTAAGCTGATGTCCCCAACTGGTGGTCGGATGACTGTCTTCCAAACACAACTTCCCACTCTTGGTGTGGGAGCCCTGAAGCCACGAGAAGAACCCAACCACAAGTCATCTGCTAAGGTTAGGAAGTCATCGAATGTATATGCTGAGATTTTCAGAATGATAGGTCCTATCTCACTAGTGCTGGGGTCACCTGGCCACTCAGATGGTGCTAGGAGAGTGGTGATCAGAGGCAGTGTCCATCTCCCCAGCCTCCATGGCCATGTCTTACGGTGATTATGGCATCTTGTCTTGGTATTCTGCTCCTTTTACTTTATTATTGTTATCGCTGCCGTTGTGGGAGCTCCACCCACAGTTCTCAGAGCAGACTCCCAGCTCCATACCTGGGGGCTTTATCTGCATGTAAAGCATCTACTCCAACCCAGTTCACTTCTGACTGATCCTCCACTCCTTTTTAGATGTTATCTTCAATAGTTACTTAGTTTCTTTGCTCTCTACCCCACCATTTTTCAGGGGGGTGGATTTGGTTTCTGGGTACAGCTGGTGCTGCTGAGGAGACCATGTATGGTGCCAGGCACTGAACACAGGCTCCTGCGTACAAAGCATGTGCTCTGCCTGTTCAGCTTCCTCTGTAATAATAAAATAATAAAATTTTGTTGCAGTGATAGTACAGAGGTTAAGACACATGCTTTGTGACTTAGTCCCTGGCACGACACAATCCCTGAGCATTGACAGGCGAGGTCCCTGAAGGTCCCCGAAGGTCCCCCTGCACCACTGGGGTGGCCTGGTTAATCTCTGTCACTGCAGGGCCCTAGAACTGAATTGTTGGTCCAATTGGCAGAGTGCCGGGAGGGTTCCCCAGGGAAGTCCTCTTACCCCCAAATAAGCAAATAGAAACTACCTGATCACTGCATACTTCTTACTGAAAAACCAGAAAGTTCACAATACCAAAGGATTTTGTAAACTGCCTACAGGTAGTGATGGGTTTGTGTGTTATCTGTTTATTTGTGTTCTATTAGCTATTTACATTTATGTTATTTTTTATTAATAGGAAATTCACTTAACTCCATCCACTGACTTCTACAAGAAATTAGCTTTGGACTGTTCAGGTCAGCAGGTCGCTGTTGACTTATTCCTTCTCAGTGGACAGTATTCGGATTTGGCATCTTTGGGTAAGTGACTATTTTTTTCTAATGTTTATTTTTTTTTCTCAAGTGAATATAAAAGTGATATTTATGGTGGTATTCTAAACAGAGGACAAAATGAAAGAATTTTATTTCCTTTGGACAGTTACTCATTCAGTTTAGTCTTTTATAAAATAAACCTCTTATTTCAAACAGAACAGAAATTCCTATACTACTGTTTAAAAAAGTGAAATATTCTTTGGACAGTGCCTAAATAAAAGAAGTTATCTTGGTACAGAAGTCAATGGAGACTGTTGGAAAACTGTCAAAGGATTTGTATTTTTCTTCTTCCAGGTTGTATTTCTCGGTATTCAGCAGGTAGCGTCTATTATTATCCCTCTTACCACCATCAGCACAACCCAGTCCAGGTGCAGAAATTGCAGAAGGAACTACAAAGATACCTCACTCGTAAGATTGGCTTCGAGGCAGTCATGAGGATTCGGTGCACCAAAGGTTGGGCACATTTTTTTTTTCTCATTTATATAGGAGAAAATGTTTCTCTCCCTCCCTCCCCCCTCTTCTTCTCTCCCCTCTTCATCCCTTCCTCCCATCCCCTTCGTCCACTCCCTCCCCTCCCTTTCTTCTTCCCTTCCTCCCTTTCTTCCTCCCTTCTCCCTCTCTTCCTTTAAGTGTCCGGGATCAAACCCAGATTGACAGTATGCAAGGCAAATGCCCTATCCACTGTACTATCTCTCCAACCCATATAGGAACAAATGTTTCTTTTATTACCAAGAAACATGCAGTTTTCATCTAGTTTTGCAGATTTTTCTCTTCTAAGCTATTTTCTTACTCAGGTGGGTGATACAGTTAGAGAGCTATGGATGTGGCTCAAATGGTAGATGTACCTTGCTGTGGGCAAGATGCTCAGTTCTCACCCCAGCACCTCAGGTGTAGCCCTTTAGGGCTGGACAGGTAGTGCAACAAGCTGAGGGCATGCGGAGGCCTAGTTTCAGTCCTCGGCAATGCATGGTCTCCTGAGCAACACCAGAAATGACCCCCAAGCACTAAATTTAGAGTACTGCAGAGTGTGGCTCCCCTGAGCCCCCAACAAGTAGAGAAGAAACAGAACACAGTAGCCACTTGGACTATACCCAAAATCACTGAGTCATATGCTTGAAAGGGGTGATTTCTGTCATCTGAACTGTCTCTGAAAAATCATGTATCCCTAAAGAAAATAAAGCTTAAAACTGAAGAATGTGCTCAGGGGCTCCTTTTGTCTTTTTCTTGGGGCTTGCTCCCTGAGGTGCTCAGAGACCGTGGCAGAGCTTCGGGACCAAACCCAGAGTTCTTGCATGCCAAGCATCCCCTCTAGTCCTAAGAACCATGTCCTGGGCCAAATGCGGGCATCTTTAGTCACATGGTTGAGTGGCATTAAGCACATCCTTATTGTGTAACCATCATGAGCACCTGTCTCCAGAATTTCTCATCTCCTAAGTTTTGCTCTTCTTACCCTCCTACTCACACCAAATCACATTATTGTTTTGGGAATGATAGTTTCAGAATAATTAAATCCTTTTGGTTTTTCAGGGTAAAATTTTTGTGGCTTCTAAATGATAGCTCTTCATTATTCTTTAAAGGGAAGTGGGGAAAGTTAAATTTTAATATTTTATTTCTCCATATTACCAATTAGCAGTACCAGTTAGCAATTGCTTCTCATTTCCGCCTCCACTCTGGCAGCCCTGGGCAAATGCTATTCTACTTTCCATCTGTGTATTTGCCTATTCTGGGTACTTCATGTTAATGGAGTCAAACAAGATGAAGTACTTTCTTTTTTTTTTTTTTTTTTAATTTTGTTTTATTTTTGGGCCACATCCGGTGATGCTCAGGGCTCACTCCTGGCTCTGCACTCAGGAATTACTCCTGGCAGTGCTTGGGGGGCCATATGAGGTTCCGGGGATTAAACCCCAGATTGGCCACATGCAAGGCAAATGCCCTACTTGCTGTACTATCACTGGGGCCATGAGGTACTTTCTGACTCACTTTTTGACGCTTAGCAATATTTTAAAGAATCATCTATATCGGGGCGGGATCGATAGCACAGCGAGTAGTGCGCTTGCCTTGCATGCGGCCAACCCGGGTTCGATTTCCAGCATCCCATATGGTCCCCCAGCACTGCCAGGAGTAATTCCTGAGTGCATGAGCCAGGAGTAACCCCTGTGCATTGCTGGGTGTGACCCCCCCCCAAAAAAAAAGCCCAAAAAAAGAATCATCTATATTATATAATGTGCATTTTTTTATATGTTTTAAATTTTGTTTTGTAGGGGGGCGTTTGAACCACACCAGGTTATTCTCCGGAGCTACTCCTGTCTCTACACTCAGGAATCACTCCTGGGTATGCTCAGGGGACCATATGGGATGCCAGGGATTGAACCCGGGTCAGCAACATGCAAAGCCAGCGCCTTACCCACTGCACTCACTCTTCAGCCCTCGATAATTTTTAAGAGGCCAGAGTGGTAATTCAGTAGGTGGGGTGTTTGCCTTGCATACAGCTGACCCGGGTTCGATTCCCCTCATCTCTTTTGGTCCTCCAAGCATGGTCAGGAGTGAATTGCTGAGTACAGAGCTAGGAGAAAGCCCTGAGCACTTATGGGTATGGCCCAAAAGCAAACAAAAGATAAAATATGTATATTTCTTACTATAAATCACAATATTATATCTAAATTTTTTAATTGCAAAAGTAATTAGCATTAAATGTAAAAGTCTGTATGTATGTGTGTATAACTCATTTTTTAAATTTATCTCTTGTAGGTCTTTCCATTCATACCTTCCATGGGAACTTCTTTGTTCGGTCAACAGATTTATTGTCTTTGCCCAATGTAAACCCAGATGCTGGTTATGCAGTCCAGATGTCAGTGGAAGAAAATCTCACTGACACGCAGTTGGTTTCCTTTCAGTCAGCTCTGTTATATACATCTAGCAAAGGTAAGTTGTTTCTTCCTGGCAAAAAGCCCCTAACATGAAATATACCCTCTCAACAAAACTGAAGGTGTACTTAGGGCCCATCCATACAAGGCTTTTGCTCTAGTTTGTTGAGCTTTTCCCTGGACCCACAAAGGTTAAGATTTTTAAATTTGGTATTCTGTGATTTCTGACAAATTTCCTCCTTTTTGGAGAAGTTTATTATTTCTATTAAGCCAAAAGTATATTCCTAATTTTTCAAAAGACTTAATACTTTTCTTTTTTGGGGGGCAGAGGGGCTGTTGCGGGGGGCTACCCCTGTTGGTGCTTAGAGCTTGCTCACTCCTGACTGCTCTGGGATCACTCCTGTTGTGCCCAGGGGACGTTAAGGAATGCTGGCGATGGGCTGGAACCTAGGTCAGCCACATGTAAGGCAGTTGTATTGCTCCACCCCCCTAATAACTTCTTTTAAGAGCTTTTTTGCTATTCCTGATAAAGCCACGATGTTTGCTATTCATTTTCCTTAATCATTTTACTTTCCTTTTATTTAATAAATACCTATTGAAAACCTTTTTATGTTTGGTACTGAAATATGTTTGATGACATAAGACTAAATTAAAAATTATTCTTTTCCTCATAGTTTATTCAACTAGGGGAGACATAAAGAGGATAATTTAAAAAAATAGTATCTTATATAGTTATATTAGTAAGGGAAACTGTAAAACAAGTAAAGGATTTGAGAAATGCTATGTTTTTTTTTGTTTGTTTGTTTTTGGGTCACACCCGGCGATGCACAGGGGTCACTCCTGGCTCTGCACTCAGGAATCACCCCTGGAGGTGCTCAGGGGACCATATGGGATGCTGGGATTCGAATCCGGGTCGGCCGCGTACAAGGCAAACGCCCTACCCGCTGTGCTATCGCTCCAGCCCCATGCTATGTTTTTTTTAATTAGCAAAACTTTACCAGGGTGATGATTGAATTTCTGCTTTTTTTTATGTTTTTGGTTTGGGGTCCTTATTTGGGAGTGTATGGGGCTCTTCCTGGCTGTGCTTGGGCAAACAGCCAGTACTGGGGGGTAGTTAAATCCAAATTTCCAGAGTGCAAAATGTGCTTGAGCTTCTTGAGCTATTTCTCTGGCCCTTAAATGAAAATTTAAAGGTGCTCAAATGGATGATTCAACACATTTTAAGAATGTATGTTAGGGATATAAAAAAACAAAGTATGAGACTAATGCCTAAGGACAGTAGAAACAAGGGTGAGGATGATTGGTCCACAGTTGGAAATCTGTCTCAGTCGTCCACAGATGGAAGCCTGCCTCAATGGCTGGAGAGGGCAGCTGGGATAGAGAAGGGACTCAGAGATGGTTGGAGGGGACTGCTCAGGATGGGAGATGTGTGCTGAATGTGGTAGCATGATGGCCTCTCAGTATCTATTGCAAACCATAATGCCCAGAAGGGGGGTGAAGGAGGAGAGGACGGAAGGGAAGGGGGGAGGGGACAGGAGGAAAAGTGTTTGCCATAGAGGCAGGTGGGGGAAAGGAGGTGGCATTAGGGATGCAAGGGGTATTGGTGGTCGGAAATGTACACTCTTGGAGCGATGGATGTTGGAACATTGTGCGACTGAAACCTGGTCATGAAAGCTTTGTAACTATATCTCACGGTGATTCAATTGAAATAATAATAATTTACTTTATGGGGTCAAAGTGATAGTACAGTGGGTAGGACATTTGCCTTATACATGGCTGACCCAGGTTCAGTCCCTGGCGCCCCATATGGTCCCAGAGTCCTCCCAGGAGTGATCCCTGAGCACAGCCAGGAGTAAGCTTGAACACTGCTGGGTGTGGTCCCAAAACAAAACAAAAGACTCAAGGGACTATATGAGATGTTGGAGATAGAACTTGGGTTGACTGAGGAAAATTAAATGTTATAAAAGCAAACAAACGAAAACCCCACTTTTTATCTATCTATTTATTGCTTTTTGGGTCACACCCGGCGATGCACAGGGGTCACTCCTGGCTCTGCACTCAGGAATCACCCCTGGCAGTGCTCAGGGGACCATATGGGATGCTGGGATTTGAACCCGGGTCGGCCGCGTGCAAGGCAAATGCCCTACCCGCTGTGCTATTACTCCAGCCCCAAAACCCCACTTTTTAAAAATAGTTGTGTAGGGGCTGGAGAGATAGTATAGCAGGTGGGGCACTCCCCTTGTCTGCAGCCAACCCAGGTTGAATCCCACCAGGAATGATTCCTAAGTGCTAAGGCAGAAGTAAGCCCTGTATATGGCCAGGTGTGACCAAATATAAATAAACAAACACCCTACTCAGTTAAAAATAAGAAACTGTTGTCCCTTACTGTCTTACGTGTTTTCCCCAAAGGTGAAAGAAGAATTCGTGTTCACACTCTGTGTTTACCGGTCGTTGCATCTCTCAATGAAGTCTTTCTTGGAGCTGATGTTCAAGCGATTTCAGGATTACTGGCCAATATGGGTAAGAATCATTATTCCTTATTAATAACACTAATTTGCAATTAATAACATTAGACATACTCAGTGATTTTTTTTCCTCCATTTAAATAGTGTTAAGGATTTAAATACTTTGGATCCTTTATTTGCCTGCTAAATAATTATTTGAGTGGAAGATAATCTTTTGTTTTTAGGTTGTTCTGGGGAGGGGGGTGGACGAACCATACCTGGTATTGGTTGGAAGCTACTCCCAGCTCAGTGCTGGGTCATTCCCCACGGTGCTTGGAGAGCCAAGTAGTGCTGGGATTGAATCTGGCACTCCTGCATACACAGCCTGCACTCTACTGCATTGAGCTGCCTCACTGGCCCCAAGCTTAATTTTTAAAAGATAAATTGAATAGGGGCCTAGAGAGGTAGTACAGCAATTAAGGTGCTTGCCTTGCATGTGACTAATGACTGGTTCATCCCCTGACCCGGCATTTGGTTCCCCAAGCACTGCCAGGAATGATCTCCAAGCACAGGGCAGGAGTAAGCCCTAGGCACTGTCAGTTGCGGCCTCAAAGCAATTAAAAAAAACTGGAAAAAATGGGGAAAAAACTTTATTGATGCATAATTTATAACCATTATATAACCTATTATAAAACCGGTTTCATTACTTTTAGTATATCTGTGAAGTTGTGTGACCATCACATGATTCTTAATATTTAAATTAAAAAATTTTTTTTGTATGTTTCTGGCCCATACTTTGTGGTGGTTACATGCTCATATGCTTGGGATGAAGCCCAAGTCATCCTTCATGCCTAGCATGGACTTAGTCCTAGCAGCTCTCTCTGGCCATCAACATAATTATATAAATGTCTTTTGTTTTGCCTTTTGGACTACACTTAATGCTGCATAGGGCTTACTCCTGGCTTTGCACTCAGGGATCATTCCTGACGGTGCTCGGGGGCCATGTGTTCAGCTGAGAGCAAGGCAAGTGCCCTGTTCTCTGTACTATTTTTCCAGCCGCCATCTGTTTCTTGTTTGTGGGCAGCTGCACCCAGCAATTCTCAGGATCTGTTCCTAGCTCCGTGTCAGGAATGACCCTGGATGCTAGGGATGAAACTGGGCTCAGCTGCATAGCCAGGTGCCTTACTACCGGAACTAGCTCCCTGGCCCTTCAGTTTTGTATTTCTTCACCCCCTAAGGAACCTCATTCTGCTAAATAGTTTCTCCCTTCTCCCTCTGTCACTTGCCTTTGAAGTGCATTCTCGCTCATAATCTATGAGCTTAAGTGCTTTTGCACATATGTATGTGTATCTATGTATGTATTTTGGCACCTGATGGTGCTCAGGGCTTATTCCTGGCTCTGAACTCAGGGATCACTCCTGGTGGTGGGGTTCGAGGAGCCTTATGTGGTGCTGCAGATGGAACCCAGGTTGGTCGCCAGCAAGGCAAGTGCCCTACCTACTCTATTTTCTCTCCAGCGCCAAGAAATCATATTTTAATTAATATATTATGAGACAGGATACCATAAAGATCAGTAGACGTGGAATCCTGGAACTTGGAATTGAAAATGAGTTTTGAGACTGGGGAGAGCCTTGCGAGCTGGAGTGCCTCCTTTGTGTGCTGAGGCCTGGGTCCTGGCAGTGCGTGATCTCCCAAATGGGAGTGGCCTCTGACAGCCAAGTGGAAAGTCAAGACCAAGAAAAAAAAGAAAATGAGATCGCTCTTAGAAAGTTTGGATTCCTGGGGGCTGGAACGATAGCACAGCGGGTAGGGCGTTTGCCTTGCACGCGTCTGACCCGGGTTCGAATCCCAGCATCCCATATGGTCCCCTGAGCACCGCTAGGAGTAATTCCTGAGTGTAGAACCAGGAGTAACCCCTGTGCATCACCAGGTGTAACCCAAAAAAAAAGAAAAAAAAAAAGTTTGGATTCCTGACCAGTTCATATGGAGCTAGCAGAAATTTGCTGATATGGGCTGAAACAGTAGCACAGTGGGTAGGGCGTTTGCCTTGCACGCGGCCGACCCGGGTTTGATTCTTCCATCCCTCTCAGAGAGCCCGGCAAGCTACCTGTGGTGTATTTGATATGCCAAAAACAGTAACAACAAGCCTCACAATGGAGATGTTACTGGTGCAATTCGATGAGCAACGGGATGACAGTGATACAGTGATCTTTATTTTTGGGCTGTTGTTTGTTGTATTTTGGTGTGGAGGAGCCTGCCCGCGGTGCTCAGGGCTTACTCCTAATTATTTTGAGGAGAGATTGATAGTACAAGGGTAAGGTGTTTGCCTTGTATTGTGGCCGACCCTAGTTCGATTCGGGCACTGCTAGGGGTCACTCCTGAGCACAGCGCCAGGAGTATTCATTCTGAGCACTGAGTGTGACTCCCCCCAAATGAATCAGTTCAGAGATTCTTACAATTACTGTCCACTAGGACAGCAATAGGCTTTATTCTTGTGCATGTGCAAATTTTATATAGCAGTTGAATGAAATAAATCAGTTGAGAGGTTCTTACAATTATTGTTCACTGGGAAACAATAGACTTCTTCCATGTGCATGTGCAGATTTTATATAGCAGTTGAATGCAGTTTGCAGTTCCACATGAATTGAGTTTAGCAACAGACTGAAAAGTCTTCAGAACAGTTACAGCGATTTTAGTATTATAAAACTGTCTTAGTATGCAAAAATACTTATAGACAGTGGCATGAGAGTTCGTGAAAAAAGTATCTCCCTGAGGATTCAGTTATCTCTCTCTGAGTAAACAATTTAAGTTACACGTGTTTTTTTTTACTTAACATTTTTTGTGGCATATAAGACAAGGATGAATTATGTTAATAATGTTTTAATAGATTCTACAAACATTGTTTTCCCACTGAGATTTAATGTTTTTCCATTAAGACTCATGAAAGTTGAATTGCTTGTCAAATTGTCCCATAGTTAGGAAACAGAGCACCATTCCAGCTTCATTAGAAGTTCATTTGAGCGTCCAAAATATGTGTTTTTGTTTGACTTGTGATGAATGGAGGGAAAATTTATGTAAAGAAAAGTTATTGGGACTGGAGCGATAGTACAGCGGGTAGGGCGTTTGCGTTGCATGCACCTGACCCGGGTTCTATCCCCAGCATCCCATATGGTCCCCCAAGCACCGCCAGGAGTAATTCCTGAGTGCAAAGCCAGGAATAACCTCTGTGCAATGCCGGGTGTGACCTAAAAAGCAAAAAAAAGAAAAGTTCTCTTTGGCCAGAGATAGTACAGGAGTTAGGGCACTTGCCTAGCACATGGCTGACCCCAGTTCAGGCCTGTCACCACTCCCTGGATACCGCCAGGAATGCTATTTGAGCACGGAACCAGGAGTAGTCCCCGAGCACACCCAGGTCTGGCCAAGCTCCCGGGTCCCCAGAATTTCCCTCTTCTGTGCTTAGGAATGGGGTAAATGTGTATTTTCTTTGTCTCTCGTCCTCTCTGCACCACTGTTAGCTGTGGACAGGTCTGTGACGGCCAGTCTGAGTGACGCTCGAGACGCCCTGGTGAACGCAGTCATCGACTCGCTCTCGGCTTTCCGCGCCTCAGTCCTGAGTAACCAGCAGCCTGGCCTCATGGTTCCTTTCTCTCTGAGGCTTTTTCCACTCTTCGTGTTGGCTCTCCTTAAACAGGTAAGAGGATCAGCACCCTAAACTAACACTGAAAATGTCAAAACCAAATTTTAATTTTACACATTGTTTATATTTCTTTAACACTTAAGTCTTCTGAGGATAGGAACCTTAACTCTTACCTGAACGTTGAAAGGCCTTTTAAATAAATTATTAACGTACTGTCTTATAGACCTTATTCAGCAAATATTTAGATATTACATTTTAAAAAATGTAAACTAGGATGAATTTTCCAAAATAAAAACTATGTATTATTTTCAGAACAAGAAATCGCATGTATCTTTTCCTTCTTTCAAATCTTTCTTGTTACCTACATGCTGCTCCCTGCCCCTCATCCTCATTTTCATTTTGAACTGCACCTGACAGTGCTCAGGGCACTGTCATGACTTACTGCTTACGGGATTGTGCAATGCTGTGGATTGAATCTAGTACTCCTGCATTAAAGAATATACTCCAATACTTGGAGCCATCTCTTCTCTGGGTCTCTACACTTTCTTTCTTTCTTTCTTTCTTTCTTTCTTTCTTTCTTTCTTTTTTTTTTTTTTTTTTATTTTGCCACCCACAGCAGTGCTCTGGGGCTTCTCCTGGCCCTGACTTAGGGATCACTTCTAGCAGTATTTGGAGGAGCCATATGTGGTGCCATGGATTGAACCGGGGTCTGCTACGTGCAAGGCAAGCTCCTCAACCGCTATTCTATCTCTCTAGTTCCTACTTAATTTTAATAGGCCTTCCCAGACCGTATACCCATTCCACGGTCTGTATTGTACTTAACTGCAGATGTCAGAGTTTGGGTCATACCTGGTGATGCTTAGGGGTTACTCCTGGCTCTGCACACTCAGGAATTACTCCTGGTGGTATTTCAGGGACCCTATGGAGTGTTAAGAATTAAACTTGGTTCAGTAAAAAAAAATTTTTTTAATTAAAAAAATTCAATAAAAAATTTTAAAGAATTAAAAAAAATCAATTGATCTTGCCAAAAAAAAAAAGAATTAAACTTGGGGGGCTGGAGCGATAGCAAAGCGGGTAGGGTGTTTGACTTGCATGCGGCTGACCTGGGTTCAATTTCCAGCATCCCATATGGTCCCCTGAGCACCGCCAGGAGTAATTCCTGGGTGCATGAGCCAGGAGTAACCTCTGTGCATCACCTGGTGTGATCTAAAAAGCAAAAAAAAAAAAGAAAAAGAATTAAACTTGGGTAGGCTTTGTGCAAGGCAAGTTTCCTACCTGCTGACCTATCTCTCTGACCCCCATGTTGTACTTTCTTCTCCTTATCTTTGAGCTTGGTTGGATGTTCTTTCTGTATTTAGGGCCTTTGTTTTTTTTTTTGTTTGTTTGTTTGTTTTTGTTTTTTTGCTTTTTGGGTCACACCTGGCAATGCACAGGGGTTACTCCTGGCTCTGCACTCAGGAATTACCCCTGGCTGTGCTCAGGGGACCATATGGGATGCTGGGATTCGAACCTGGGTCGGCCGCGTGCAAGGCAAACGCCCTACCCGTTGTGCTATCTCTCCAGCCCCTGTTTTTTTGTTTTTTTGTTTTTTTTTAAGCAACAGAGGTTTTACTTAGAGAGATACGAAGGGAAATAGTGAGCCTTTGTGTTCTAGAGAGAACCATGGGCTTTGCAGAGAGGAGAGTCAGGAGTACATCTCAGGTTGAGAAGGGGGTGACCACCATGCTGGAGAACATGCTGGAGTGAAGCGAGAGAGAGGAGTTCCATGTCTCAGGCCTCAGAGACAGCACCATGGGTAGGGTGCCTGCCTTGCATGGTGCCCACCTAGGTGCACTCCCAGACACTCCAGATGGTTCCCTGAGCCTCCACCAGGGGTGGGCCCTGAGCACAGTTAGGTGTAGGTCAGGAGCTCAGCCTGGTGTTGCCCAGAATAAAATTTAAAAAAAAAAGAAAAGACTTACATATCTTAGTTTGAGATTCATTCAAATCCCCAAAATGGAGGATGTGATTTTCAGATTATTTTTTAAATTTTGGGGGTTTGGGGCTATAGCCTGTGATGTTCAGTGACTGCTCCTGGCCCTGTACTCAGGAGTGGTCCCTGGCGGTGCTCAGAGTACCGTGTGCAGTTCCAGGGATTGAACCAAGATCCTAGCCAAAGCAGCTACTGACTATCTCTTGTGCTTAGATTTATTTATAAGTTTTTCTTTATCTGTCATTTGTTTCCCTCCCCTTCCCGCCCATTTCTACTCTCCTGACTTCCCAAAATAAGACAGCTGTGGGCAATTGAGGGCGGCTTATTTTTTCAGTACTTTAAATATAATGTCCATGTGTGTAGATTTCAGGTTAGCTGTCTTAGTTAAATAAACTAATGTTAATGAAGTACCCGGGTAGGCCAGGGAGAGAGCTGAAAGGGCTGTAGCACATGCCCTGGGTTGGGTTCCCGTAACACATGGCCCCCTGAACACACTGGGAATAACCCCTGCTCGCGTCAGGGTTTCTTCTCAAAAGGCCCTAAATCAAAAATGAAGCACCTGAGAAAACGTCCCAGATTCCAGAATTGTTCAGGGAGTGCTCTGGCTCTTGTTAGTTTGTGTGCTTTGCTGAGCTCAGATTTTTGGAGTCTGTCATCTTTTCCCACGAGAAGGGCCAATTCCCTGCACCCTAATGGGAATGGTGTTTGGATCTACATCTAGTTTCTTTAACTCAGTTATGTGTTTTTATGTCTGAATATGCTACACATGTGTAGAATTTTCATGAATTAAGATATAAAACTTTAAAAAACTTTAAAACAAGATTTTTCTTGGACTGGGGCGATAGTTCGAGCAGTCTATCGAGTATAATAGCCTTCCATGAATCAGGCCCTGGATTTGGTCACAGATTCTATAATGCCCCTCACTGCCCCCAGCTGCTTTGTCACCAGGCCCAGCAGCAAACCAGCAGGTCTGCCAGGGGAATGTTGCCCTGGGGATGGCTTTAGCACTGCAAGGTGTGACCCCTGTGAAAAGATCCCGTCTTGGCCCTTCCCGTTTCAGATGCAGCCCTTTCCCCGAGGCCTGCTTTCCCGGCTTGCCTTTTGCTGTGCGTGCTTTCGCGCCACCCCGCTCAGGCATTCTTCATTTCTTTTTCCTCAATTTTCCCTTATAGCCTTGCCTCTAATATATTGTAATATAACATGACATAGTCTTAGTTTTTTTCTAAAGAATAGAATAGTTCTGTTTGAGTCGCACAAAGCTTAGGGGCTACTCCCAGCTCAGTGCTCTGTGGGCTTTGTGGGGACTGTGTCAGGTACTTTGGAGATCCTGAATTACTGGCCAGTGAAACCTGGGGCTCAAGGATGCAAGAAGCTCCAGGTCTTCGAGGTATCTCCTCTGCCCAAGAGAACAAGGACTTTTACTTCTTCATTTTGTTGTCACACCTACAACAGATGCTAGGACATATAAGGCTCTCAGCAAATATTTTTTGAATGAGTAAATGGAACTTTTCTTCTTTCTTTGTATTTTTGGAGGGGCACACTCAGCGATGCTCAGGGGTTCCTTCTAGCTCTGCATTCAGGAATTACTCCTGGCAGTGATTGGGGGACCATATGGGATGCTGGGGATCGAACCCTGGTTGGCCACATACAAGGCAAACGCCCTACAGGCTGTGCTATTACTTTGGCCCAGCTTTTCTTTTTTTCATTGTGACTAGCCAGTTTAAAGTATCTAAAGATTCTCTTCTAAGCGCGTGCATACACACACACACACACACAGACACAGGACAGTGCACTTGGCTTGGGATTTTGGTTTTGTTTTGTTTTGCTTTTGGTTTTTGGACCACATCTGGCTGTTCTCAGGAATTACTCCTGCCAGGCCTCAAGGGACCAGATATATAGGATGTGGGGGATCAAATCCAGGTCACCCACATATAAGGTAAATTCCCTACCTGCTGTACTATTGCTCTAGCACTACACCTGTTTTAATGCATAATTTTATTGTTGTTATAGGTCTTTGTTTCTAATCATTTGATTGGAATGTGTAAAACCTACCGCATCACTTTATTTTCATGAAGTTACTATATCTGTTAAGGTGCACGATCATTTAGTAACTATTAAGTACCTGTCCTCATTTGTATTACTATTTTTTATTGTTGATTGTAAGCATTGTTGCATTCTTTAATTTCTGTTAGTAGTGGGATAAACAGTAAACACCACTGATGATCACCAAGCATGTATAGAGTACTTAAAGGTTTTTTTTTTTTTTTTTTTTTTTTTGGGGTCACACCCGGCGATGCACAGGGGTTACTCCTGGCTTTACACTCAGGAATCACCCTTGGCGGTGCTCAGGAGACCATATGGGTTGCTGGGAATCGAACCCGGGTCGGCCGCGTGCAAGGCAAACGCTCTACCCGCTGTGCTATCACTCCAGCCCCTAGAGTACTTAAAGTTTTGATTCTTCATTTGTATGTGTTGTCATGTGCAGTGTATTTTTATCTTTTGTAGTTGAGTAGACTCCGAAATGGTTTTCTGAAGGCTGTAGGGCCACTACTGTTAATATGCAGTTGGGTAGGATTGAAGAGATAACACAATGGGCTGGAGCTCATGTTTTGTGTACAGGAGGCATGGGTTCAGTCTCTGACCCTGCAGGGTGTGGCCAAAACCATGTTGGTGTTTAGATGGTTACATTATTGTCACTGTACATAAATAACGTTTTGTTTTGTTCTGGTATGCCCAGCCGTGCACTCAGGGATCACTCCTGGCAGTGCTCAAGGTACCATATCAGATACTGGGGATCAAATGGGCTGGCTACATGCAAGGCCAACCCTACTTGCTGTACTGTCTCTTCAACCCCAGTATAGTGTTTTAGATCTGCTTTAGTGATTAGGGAACAGACACCAGTGTGGTCAGATCACTTTGATATGGTAAGGTAATTATTGTATCAAGACAATTAGCTTAGGATACAATTCAATGCAGATATGTATGACTTTGTATAGGATTTTCAAAGATTAATAGTAAATTTGCTACTTCTGTATGAAGATACTTTTAAATTTACTAATTCTATCTAAAAATGTTCTTATATCTGCTATTTATATGTATTTATTAAATAACTCCCTCCTCGCTTTTTTTTTTTTTTTTAATTGCATGTGGGGTTTTTTTTTGTTGCAGAAATCATTCCAGACTGGGACAAATGCACGGCTAGATGAACGCATTTTTGCAATGTGTCAAGTAAAAAACCAGCCTTTGATTTACTTTATGCTCACAACTCATCCCAGTTTGTATAGAGTTGACAATCTCTCAGATGAGGTATGATTGATTTTATTATTTTAGTGGCTTTTACTTGCATGTTTTTATAAGTGCAATTTATTGAAATATGCAGAAATTAATAAAGGTTTTAAAGTTTTCTCTTTTATTCTTTGCTGGATATGTTTAAAGTGTTATTTGGGTTAGTTCCTAAAACGAATGTCTTTATTTCTTGAGCTGCTTCTTTTTTTAATTGGAACACTGATACCATCAGTGTTCAGAGGGGTTTGCAGTGCTGGGAGTTGAACTCAGGACTTCACATGTTATTAGCATGTGCTCTAACAGTTGTATCACATCCTGTTTCCCCATTTATTTATGTAAACAAATTAATATGAGAGGAGTAATATGAGTGAAATTAAACTTGACCATCTTAGGTTAATATTTAGTATGAGATCTTGTTTTGGGGGGGTCACACCCTGTGATGTTCAGGGGTTACCCCTAGCTCTGCACTAGGAATTACGCCCAGCGGTGTTTGAGGGACCATATGGGATGCACCAGGTAAGCCACTTGCAAGGCAAATGCCCTCCCCACTGTACTGTTGGCTCCCCTCTCTAGTGTGAGATCTTGAATGAGAGAATATTCACACCAAGGATATATGGTGTGGCCATTGGTAGTGTATAGGCTCTGCACATATTAGGCCCTTCGTTCAAGCATAAGCATAAAAAATAAAAAGGAAAAACTGCATAATTATCTACCTTAAAAATAAATTGAGGGACCGGAAAATAGTACAGTTGGTAGGGCATTTACCTTGCATGCTGCCGACCCAGATTCAATCCCCAGCACCTCTTATGGTCCCCCAAGCACTGCCAGGAGTATTCCCTGAGCATCACCAGGTGTGACCCAAAAGGAAAAAAAAAAGATCATGGTTGTAAACATGGTAATATTAAATTCTGAAGTTTAATCATATTAACATATGTAGATTCACAATAATATTTTAGTCAAAAACCTTTCTAAGGGGCTGGAGTGATAGCACAGTGGGTAGGGCATTTGCCTTGCATGTGGCCACCCGGGTTTGGTTCCCAGCATCCCATATGGTCCCCTGAGCACTGCCAGGAGAAATTCCTGAGTGCAGAGCCAGGAGTAACTCCTGTGCATTGCCAGGTGTGAACTAAAAAGCAGAAAAAAAAAAAAACCTTTCAAAGTTTAAATTATGGAAAAATAATAAATAAGGAGGGGGAAAAATATCCCATGTTTTCTTTTTTTTTCTTTTTGGGTCACACCCGGCAATGCACAGGGCTCACTCCTGGCTCTGCATTCAGGAATTATTCCTGGCGGTGCTCAGGGGACCATATGGGTTGCTGGGAATCAAACCTGGGTCGGCCGTGTGCAAGGCAAATGCCCTACCCACTGTACTATCGCTCCAGCCCAGAAACATCCATTAATAAATTCCAAATAGAAAAGAACTATTAAGATTCACTGCAAAAAAATCATTTCTCCCCAAGGAAGGGTACATGACCTAAGCCACAGTCAGCCTTTATTAACTAAATTCCACTTTATTTGAATCTTACTAAGTTAATTATATATTACTATTATTTGTTGTTGTTATTATTATTATTATTGCTTTTTGTGTCACACCCGGCGATGCACAGGGGTTACTCCTGGCTCTGCACTCAGGAATTACTCCTGGCAGTGCTCAGGGGACCATATGGGATGCTGGGATTCGAACCCGGGTCAGCCATGTGCAAGGCAAACACCCTAACCGCTGTACTGTTGCTCCAGCCCCCTTGCTATTATTGTTAAGTAAATTTCAGACTTTCTTTGACTCTCACTACATTTATTCAGGAAATGTGAATATTGGGTGCACTTGTTTTTAAAAAATTTTAGTTAAAATAATTGCTTTGGTTTTATTGGGATTCACAGTGATTTTAAATATTTCTTTTTCTTTGATATTTAAGTGTGAATAAGACTGAAATCCTCGGTGGTAATAATATACATTAAAATACTTTGTTTGCGTGTCACTCCATTAACCTTCAATATTTTGGCAATTCCTTAGGGAGCACTCAATATCAACGATCGCACTATACCTCAGCCACCTATTCTTCAGCTTTCAGTGGAGAAGCTGAGCAGGGATGGAGCGTTTCTCATGGATGCAGGCTCTGTGAGTCTTCTGATTATAGTCCTTCTATCTTACTTCACTATTTCTTTATTCCCCTAAATCTCTTTCTTTCTCCTCAGATTTTGTGCTATTTAACTTGTTTTTTTGTTTTATTTTTATTTTTTTGCCTTTTGGGTCACACCTAGCGATGCACAAGGATTACTCCTGGCTCATGCACTCAGGAATTACTCCTGGCAGTGTTCTGGGGAACATATGGGATGCTGGGAATCGAACCCTGGTTGGCTGAGTGCAAGGCAAATGCCCTACCCACTGTGCCCCTAACTTACGTTTTTTTGGTTTTTGACTTTTTGGTCATACCCAGCAATACTCACTGCACTTAGGAATCATTCCTGGTGGTGTTCGGGGGACCATATGGGGTGCCAGGGATCAAATCTGGGGTGGCTGTGTGCAAGGCAAACACCATGCCCGCTGTACTATTGCTCCAGCCCCAACTTAAATTTTTTTATTAACTATCTTTGTCCTTTGTGGTGCTTTCTAATACCATGCATAATATTGGTAAATGGCAAATATTAGTTCAAGTTGTTGATTATACAATCTCACTGAACTTAGTAATTGTTTTGGTCTTTTAACACCTATTCAGTTATAAAAGTGAGTCAGTAATTATTACAAAATCATTTTCTTCTTGACTTCAGGTTCTGATGCTTTTTGTTGGAAAAAATTGTGGACAGCATTTTCTCCGCCAGGTTCTAGGAGTAGAAAACTATGCATTAATTCCACCGACTATGGTAAGACTCTAATACAATGATTATGGTAGACATAAAGGACATTCAAAATATGTGAAACATGAATATTTCATTTTGAAATTAGTGTAATATTGGAATTTTAAAAAATGTTCAGATTATTATTTTTTTCCTATTGAAAATGCTCTTTTTTTGTTTATTTTGGTGCCAAACCTGGTAGTGGTCAGGGCTCTCCTCCTTCCTGGTTCTGCACTCAGGGCAGTGCTGGGGGAGCCAGATGGGCTGCCAGGGATGAACCCGTGCTGGCCACATACAAGGCAAGTGCCTTACCACTATACTAGCTCTCTGGCCTGAAAATGCTCATTTTATACTTTAAAGGTATTCACGAGGTTATTTTGCTTTATTCGCTTATTCATTCTTGGTGTTATGACAGTATATGATTTAAAAAAATTTTTTTTTAAAGAATCATGTTTACAAATGTATTAATTGAGTTTTTTTATTTATTGTTTTGGGTCACCTGCCTTGCTCAAGGGG
The DNA here is from genome assembly GCF_027595985.1 of Sorex araneus. Taxonomy (NCBI): domain Eukaryota; kingdom Metazoa; phylum Chordata; class Mammalia; order Eulipotyphla; family Soricidae; genus Sorex; species Sorex araneus. Next base: position 26,247,630 of record NC_073307.1, on the reverse strand, counting down.
TTACTCCTGATTCTGCACTCAGGAATTACTCCTGCTCAGGGGACTATATGGGATGCTGGGGATTGAACCCAGGTCAGCTGCATTCAAGGCAAATGCCCTACCTGCTGTTCTAGCACTCCAGTCCCTGAAGTTGAGTTTTAAACATATATTCTAGAACCAATCTCACCACAGTGTCAACTTCCTTCCACCAATATTCCCAGGTTCTTTCCCACCCTGTCCCCAAATTCCATCCTTCCAGGAAAGCGCCTTACTCTGCTGTTGCACCAGCCCCTGCATTTTAAGTTTTGTTGTAGTGTGGATCTCGTGCTCATTGTTGTTGATTCTGTGGTTTGGATATATAGGTATACCACTCCTCTACACCACTGATGTACCCAAACCCTTCCCCTACTCCCATTACTTCCCATTTGCATCTTCTTACTAACCCCCTCCATTTTCCTTCTATACTCTTCCCCCTATATGCTGTGCTCAAAGGTGATAGAGACCCCCTTTACTATGTTGTGTGTCCTGGTCCAGTTAATCTATAGACTAGCCGTCCAGCAGCTATTGAACCCTGCGGATGTGAGACAGTTTTCTGGCACCCAGGTAACAAATGCTCAAAGGTTGATGTGCACAGCATGACCAAGACAAAGTCACCCACACGGTCCATAGACTTGTAGTCATATGAGAGACGTTATTAGGGGAGAACAGTGGTATATAGGAGCAGAAAGGAATGCACTACATGTGGATCACGAAACAGGAGGAAGAAGGTGAATTCTATGATTACATGGGCTAGACAGGATGGAGTGTCATGAGGTTTCATGGGCTCTCTATAAACTAGTGCAGAGGTGGAATGAACTAGTGCAGTGAGCTTCACAGACACTCCCTATCTCAAACCCCAGCCACAGGCAATTGCCAGGCCATCAAGCTATGCTAATTATTGGGAATGCCGGTTCCCCTGGCAACAGCTCGCTCCCATCAAAGCTGTGAGGGGTGAGGGAGTGAGAAATAGCAATGCGTAGAGCACTTTCCTTGCATGCGACCAACCCGGATTCAATTCCCAAGCATCCCATATGGTTCCCAAACATCAATGGATATGGCTCAACCCCCCCAAAAAACTACAAAAAAACCTGTGTTTTTCCTTTTGTAGTTATAGGGACTCACATTTTTTTTTTAATGTTTATTTTATTATTATTACTGTTATTATTATTTGCTTTTTTTGGGTCACACCCAGCAATGCACAGGGTTATTCCTGGCTCATGAACTCAGGAATTACTCCTGGCGGTGCTCGGGGGGCCATATGGGATGCTGGGAATCGAACCTGGGTCGGCCGCGTGCAAGGCAAACGCCCTACCCACTGTGCTATCACTCCAGCCCCGGGACTCACATGTTTAAGGTGGACTATGTTCTGCCCCTGAGCTACATCCTTACTTAGCACTATGCTCATGTTGTGGCAGGTGATTTATTGTTCTTGGGACTGTTTTTTTTTTTTAATTCTCTAATTAGTGAATCACCATGAGGGTACAGATACAGATTTACACATATTAGAACTTGTTTTTCCCTCATACAATGTTCACATACACATCCCTCCATCAGTGCCCGTTCTCCATCACCAATAAACCCAGTATCCCTCCCAGGGACTGTTTGTTTTTGACTTGAGGGTTACACTGGCATGCTTAGTAATATAGCTTGGGGATTACTCCTGGGGGTGCTCAGAGTCACCATGTGGTGCTGGGCCTCCTGACTGAAGAGTATGTGCTTAGCCTTTGAGCTCCTTTCAGTGGCTGTTTTGGAGTAAGAATAAACCGTTTCTCACCCAGAGAGATGATTTGTGGTCAGTGTTAGTTATTTGATTATTGAAAAAAAGTATTAATAGTCTCTACCACTACCTCTATGACCTTGAACAAGCCATTAACAGTCTCATTTATAAAGTAAAAATGTTGTTTATGGAGGATTAAGTAAATTAGTTCATGACAAAACAATAGCTCAATCCCATAGAATTTGAATAGTTTTTAAATTTTAAAGGTAAAATTAATTAGAGGATGGTCTTATTTAATTCACTTTTCAATACCCTACCAGTTTGTCCTAATATTTTAATGTGTTTATGCCACCACTTTTCTATAGGTTTAACTCTATTTGTGGAAGTTGTTGGAAGGTTAATGTGTTTAAATTAATATATATGGACACCAGGAAGGTAACTCAAGTTGTAGACTAAAAATCAAACATGTGCAGGACCCAGAATTTGATCCCAGTACCACATACTCCCACAAGCATTATCAGGTGTGTGGTCCAGGTGGTTCCTGAGTTTCACCTAGCCCAAGCAGCACTGTGAGAAATCCTTGTCAAAATTAATTGGGCCAGAGAAGTAGCTCAGTGGGTTGAAACACATATTTTGTATGTATTGTTTTTTTGGTGTGTGTGTGTGTGGTTTTAAATTTTTGGTGATGGTGATGGGAGTGTTGGGGCCACCCCCAGTGGTACTCAGGGAGCTGTTCCTGCCTCTATGCAAGAGCTCAAAAGTGACCCCTGCAGGTGTGTGGAGGACCACATGTGGTGCTTGGGATTTGGGATTTGAACCTGAATGGGCGGGATGCAGGGCAAGCACCTTAACCTGTCTCTTTCTAGCCCCTAAATGCTAGTTGTTTTTTTTTTTTGGGGGGGGGTCACACCTGGCAATGCACAGGGATTACTCCTGCCTCTGTACTCAGGAATTACTCCTGGCGGTGCTTAGGGGACCATATGGGATGCTGGGAATCGAACTCAGGTTGGCTGTGTTCAAGGCAAACGCCATACCCGCTGTGCTATCGCTCCAGCCCCTTTTTTATTTTTATTTTCACTTTTTTTGCTTTTTGGGTCACACTGGTGATGCACAAGGGTTACTCCTGGGTCTGAGCTCAGGAATTTCTCCTGGCGATGCTCAGGGGACCATATGGGATGCTGAGAATTGAACCCGGGTTGGCCGCGTGCAAGGCAAACTCCCTACCCACTATACTCTCACTCTAGCCCCATTTGTTTTGTTTTTTATTTTATTTTATTTATTTTTAATTTTTTTGTTATATATTTTTTGTTATATATAAATATATATATATATTTTTTAATTATAACAAGTTTCTTGGGAAATAAAGGGGGGTAAGGAGAGGTAAGTTAAGGTGTCCAAAAGAGAACACGGGCTTCTCCAGAGTGGATGGAGGCCAAAGTGCACATCTCAAGGGGGAGATGCAGTGGCATGTGTGCAGGCTGCCTTGGCATGGTCACCCTGAGCTGGCAACCCACGCACCCTGAAGCAACACATGGGCCAAGTGCTGGTTTTTAATTCTTGAGTTGCACCGATAGTTTGGAATACTAAGTATTCTGAATATTGAGTAGTTTCCATCTTTGATATAACGGGTGAATGTATTCCATAGTAAAGTGAAGAGGTAGGGTGGTTTTTTAGGACAAGACTTGGCAACTTGTTATTTTTTTCCTCCCCTTTGAAATTTTTGTGATGACCATGGGTCAGAGATGCTCTCCTCTGTGGTCCTTGAGCACTTGAGTGTGGAGATGATTTTAGGGTACATACTAGTTGCAGTGTTTGCAACCTTGACTAAAGCGTTAGTTGGGCACTTGAGTGCTCAACCCAGAGGCCATATTTCTTATCTGTGGTGCTTGCAAACTCCTTGGTTCTGGTGCTTGTCCAGGCTCACTGTGGTGCTCAGATGTTCATCAGAGCTCGTGCTCCTGGAGCCACAATGCTTCTCATCTGTCATTGTGCTCACCATGTCTTACACCTTGTGTGGCACTGGTAGTCATAGTAGCAGAGAAGCAGGAACCATCCTTGATGCATGTGGTAGTACTGGTCAGTAAACTCACCTCTGACTCGAACGGCAGGCACTTCGAGACAGAGCTTTCCCCCCAGACCCTGTTTCTAGCTATTTTAGTGGAACAGCAGAACTGAGTAGTTGCAAGAGAGACTAAATGATCTATAAACCTCACATAGTTGTTTGACCCCTTACTAGAAAGTTTTATATGTAGCCTCAGCTTTTTCCCAGATCCCTGAAATAATTATCTTAGTTGAGTGAGATCACTTGTGATTCATATACATGATCAAATTTGTACAGCACTGTAGATACATTAGATAGTAGAGTAAGTTGAATGTTGCCTTTTTATTTTTGTTTTTAAATAGACAGACCTTCCAGAACTTGATACCCCAGAATCTGCGAGAACAATAACTTTTATCTCTTGGCTTCGAGAGCAGAGACCATTTTACCCAATACTTTATGTAATACGGTAAGTTAAATTTTTCCTTTGCTAGACATGAAATTATTTGAAATTTTAAGAAGCTGTTTTGAGTCACAGATGTATGTAACATATTGTTTTAGCAAACCCTTTAGTATAATCTAGAAAAAATGTAATTGTTTCTAATAATGGCATAAAATTATGCTTCCAATCCAGTTATTCATAAAAATAAGTCAATTTCTTTCTGTCAACTGTTCTCAGATGTCCCCCAGAATTAGCTACTTATGTTTTAGATGCAATCATTAACAGTGTTTGTTAACAGTGTGTTAAAAGCCTTGTAACAAATCTAGTTTATATTTTGTCTATTATATATATTAATTATGTTTATCTTTTATTTCTAAGAGATGAGAGTCCAATGAAAGCAAGTTTTCTTCAAAACATGGTAGAAGACAGAACAGAATCTGCATTATCATATTACGAATTCCTTTTGCATATACAACAGCAAGTGAATAAGTGAACAAATGAAGATACTTGTTAGTTATTTTAAGAAAAGTCATGAAATGCACAATGAGAATGTGTAATAATACCTTCCTTTTCTACTAGGCTTGAGGACTAATGTGATGATTATATGTTCTCACTGTGATTTCAACAAACTATAGCAAATAAAGGACCACCACAAAGAATCAAGCATACAACTCTAAAATACTGTATTTTTAAAATCAGAATATACCTACATATGATTTTATGCCCTTTTTCATTTGCTGCCAATTATATTTGCATTGTTAGGGGTTAAAATAAGATGAGACAATATTGCAGAGGCAAAGTACATTTTGTAAAATAAAGTCTTCTGTGTTCCAGTTGTATATTTCTCATTTTTCCTGAATTTTGGGCTGCTACATTTAAAACCTCACAAGACTAAGTGTTGCAGGGAAGTTACAAATCCATTGATTATGATCTTTTTCAAATGAAAACATTTCAGAAGTACATGCTACGTAGAAAAACTATAATCTACCCTCCATCTCTGTTTTGCTTTTTTATGGACAAAGGCTCACTATAGTCACCAAAATGAGAGTAAACGAACTCTAATCAAGCTTGAGAAGAATATGAATACATTCAAGCTTTAAAATCTGTCAGTATTCTGTATACTTGAAGAACAAAGTCACTTTTATTGGAAGTGAAAACTATTATTTTTCCGATTTGACTGCAGAACACCTGGACATACGATCTTATTCTGCAGTGAAAAGAATCTGAGCTCTTTTCATTAATACATCACATACATCAGGACTGGCAGTGATGGCAGGGAAATGACGAACCTTAGTTATCTTGATTCTTTAAGTGGGTAATATTTGGTGTATTTCTGCTCTGTGATGTGTAATAATGCAAATATTATATTGGTGAAATGAAGAAGAATTAAAGACAAAGCTTTCTTAAGTACTGTCTTAAATGCATTGGTAGCCTTTTTCTAAGGAGTTAATAATTAAATCAGGGCTGGGAATATAGCTCAGTGGTAGAGTGCTTGCCTTGCATGTGTGAGGTCCTGGGTTAAATCCCCAGCATTACACACAGAGAAATAACAGATAATTAAATTGAAAGCCGCTCATAAGAAATATTTATTCTGGGATAGTAAATCTTATTAAAGCATGGATGCTGCTGTTGATTTTGGTGGGTACTAAGATTAAACAGATTTGATTTAGGGAGGTTATGAAAGAAACATTCTGAACATGCTCAAGAGGTTTTTTTGTTTCAGTCAGAGAAATAAAGTAAAAATCATTTAATGAATTTTGTTTACAAATGGATATATTATACATTTGTATGTTTAAAGTGCTGTGACAGAATATCTTTAAAAGAGTTTGGCCTGGTTTTCAGAGATTTATTTTGTCTTGTATGAACTTCTTAAAGTAAAAGATGTTCATGTGTAATACTTGATAAAGAGAATTTTCCTTGTTTTAATGGGTTAGAAAAATGTGTTTACAATCTTGGTCTCACATGGTCACCAATAAAATAGTAATTTTCAAGTTTACATCAATATGAGCTGACTTTAATTGAGTTGTTTTGGATAGGGAAGAAGCAAGTCCCAGGTCCCACATTACTGCCTGCCTGCCTGCCAGATTATAATTGTGTTTTACAAAACTAGCATCTTCCCATGGTGGGGAGATAGCTCCAAGTGCTGGAGCACATGCTTTGCACGTGTGGAAAGCCTGGTTTGATCCCTGGCACTGCATGGTCCCCCAGCACCTCTGGGAGTGAACACTGAGCATTGCCAGGTATGGCCCAGAAACAATAAAAGTAAAATAGGAATATCATCTTCCTTAAACAGTGTTAAGATTTCTTTTCAGTATGCAAGTTATATGATGAACTGGAAACTTTTTTGAAAATAGCTTAATTTATTAGGAAGTAATTTTAAAACTGTAGAAATTAAAATCGATTTACATTTTCCCTTTTGAAGAAACTGAGAGTAGGTACAATGCACTGATGTTTCTTAAAATAACAGATTATCTTCATAATGTGAATTTGAAATGCTGATATTTGTAAGTTCTTTCTTACCAGTAGTGAAGAATCTTCCAGAGGGAAATGTTTCTGCTTCTAGGGACAATACTCTTTCTTGTGCCTCACTTTATCCCTGAGTGGTATGAATCTTGTTACCACATGCTTTGTTAGTATGTTTCACAAATTCACTTAAAAAACATTCTTTTCGGGGCTGAAGATGTAGTGCAGAAGGTAATGTGCTGGCCTTGAAGGTGGCCAACCCCAGTGTGGTCCCCAGTACAGCATATGGTCCCCGGAGCAACACCAAGACTGTTCCTTGAGCACAGAGCCGAGTAAGCCTGAGCACTCTAGGTGTGGCCCAAAAACCAAAAAAAAAAAAAATTATTTTTGGTATTGCATAATGTGCGATCCAGAATAATTTTATAAAGGTAGGTCACAAAAACATAACTTTTGTTAGGATTCATAATATTTGTTCTCCAGATAACGAGGGAATGAGCGACTCTTTTGGAGATACTGATATTAAGCAATTATCTTTTGCAATATTGAATGTGTTTTTTAGGTTTTTTGGTTTTTTTGGGCAGTAGGGCACTACTTGCTATCTCATCTTGTATTACTTTTTGATGTAAAGCAACTAATATTTACACTATGCCATATTTTTTTTATTGTAGTTATAAATTATGAAAGATCCTTGAATTTTCTACAGATCTACAACTACTAAAGTGACAAGGGCAATCTTGGTATTTAAATCTGAGCATGGCAGTTCTACCATAAAAAGTACTATATTTTTCTAATTTCTAGGATTTTTAAAATAACATTTCTGTAAGTCTGACATTAATATTCACTCAAGCAGTACCATTTATTTACTTTGCATATATTTCATTGTTTTAATTTAATGTTTTGAGTCTAATAGACTTTTACAATAATTAGAATAAAAGAATTATTTCTTCTAATCAATGATGCATAACAGCTTTTATTTAGGGGACCACCAAATGTGATTTCAAGATTTTGTTATCTATTGCAAATATAATCCTTATATTGAAATTTTAATTTTGTAAAGTAGTGTATAATATTGTAACATTAAATTCTGTTCTGAAATTCAAATATGTATTGATCTTTCATGTGTTGTATTCTATTTTTTCTTAGGAAAAGATAGGATGCAAGATTTGTCTTCCTTTTTATAGTTTGTAATTTTCACTGTTTTATTCCTGTTTTAAAATAATGTCATTTGTAACCCATGCAAATAATCTTTGGAACTGTGCTAACTTATCAATTTGGCTATTCAATAAAGTTGATTGAAAGAGCTTACACATTGTGACTACTTAAAGTGATATATGTAGCTTCCAAGAGGGCCGGAGCCATAGTATAGTGCGTAGGGTCCTTGCCTTGCACATGGCTGATGGGGGTTCCGTCCTTGGCATCCTATATGGTCCCTGAGCACTGCCAGGGGAGTAGCCCCTAAGAATCACTGGGTGTGTTTCCAAAACCAAGTAAATAGTTTCCAGTCACTTAAGTTGTTATGTATTCATGTTAAGTCAGTGGAAACTTAACTGCTGAAAGTACTTAATTCCATGTTGGTGTGGGAGGGGCAGAGAGATGCTACAGCAGGCAGGGAGCTTTTCTCGCGTGCAGTGATCTCTGGCACCCCAGAAGGCCTGAGCCCAGTCAGGAGTTACCCTGAGCACCATGGGTTGTGCTCACAAACCCATGAAGTGCAACAACAACAAACATCAAGTGAGAGTCATACACAGAATTTTTTCTTGTTTTCAACAGCTATGATAAGTATCACATAGAAGGCATTCATTTCCATTGTAAATTAACATGGTTTTCAGTATTTTTACTGGAATAGGCTAAAATAACCACAAGTCTATTTTTAGAACATTTTATTCCCCTCATAAGAAACCCTGTGTTTTCTATCACTCATCAGTGAATCACAAATCCCATTTATATTTTGTTTATTTCTAAAGATGTCTCTTCTGCCTTTACCATGGAAATTGAATTCTATAATTTGTGCTCTGCCAGGCTTCACTGCATATTGTCTTCAAGATTTTTACCTTGTAGGACCGGAGAGATTGCAGTGGGTGAACAGCACTGCCTGCCATGGTTTGATCGCTAGTGGCACAAATAGTCCTCCCAGACCAGTCAGGAGTGATCCTTGAGCACTGCTCCATCTCCTCCAATCTACTGTCTTGCATGGAATGTAATACGTTTTGTTTATTCTACAGGATGCCTTTTATAATAAATACTGTTTTTGATTTTGTTTTTGGGTCATATACATTGTTGCTCCTGAGTCACTCTCCGTGGGGATCAGGGGATCATATGTGGTGCTGGGAATAGAACCTGGGTAACCTGAAATGCCCTGCAAGCTGTACTATTACTCAAGCCACAAACACTTCTTTTAAATTAAGTACATTTCTGAAATCTCCAGGCTTTCACGAAGTCGGGGATGGGCTACCTCTCCCCATCTCCCTGTACTTTTAGTAGCCCTGACAGTCACACACATGCCCCAAAGCCACCACCCAGTTAAAAATTTAACTCCAGCTGTATCACCCCATGAAAATTTTGGATTTTCTGGAGTGCATGTTCTCAAACTCTACAATAGTAATTAAACCAAGAGTAGCACACCAGATTGAATGGGATTTAATGTAGAAGGCAACCAGACTGGATGGGATTTAATGTAGAAGGTAACCAATCTTGATTAACAAAAATACAGAAGGCTTAATCTGTAACATTTTAGTAATATCATACAAATACTTTATGGCTCCATTGTGAGATATACCAATCTTCACTAACTTTCTTCTCAGGAAACATTTGTTGATCATTGATATTTATAACAAACAATATAATTTAAATTGAGGACCTGCAACAGGGGCAGGCTTAAGAGGTGGTTGGGAAAATAGGAGACAATGCTGGAAGAGAAGATGTAATGGTAGTGGGATTGGTGTTGGAATACTGACTAACAAATCATCGTGAACAACTTTTTAAACTCGTGTTTATATAAAGTATAAAGGAAAATTTTTTAAAAAACATTAAGTACATTTTTAATGGCTGGAAAGATAATACAGTGGGTAGGGAACTTGCCTTACACGCAGCTGACCAGGGTTAGACTGACCCGAATGGTCCACAGAGCCTCACTAGGAATATGCCCTGAGCATCACAGGGGGTGGCCAATAATAAATCAATCATAAAATTAAGTATATTTTCATTATTATTAATTTATGGAGGGTGCGATTTTTGGGATCACACCTGACAGTGCTCAGGGCTTATTCCTGGTAAGCTCAGGAGACCGATGGATATCAGGGATCAGACCCAGGTTAGCCATGTGCAAAGCAAGGGCCTCGCTCATTGTAGTATTAAGAGAGGAAGCCTCAGTTTCCCCTGCCAGGGAGACAGAAAGCCAGATTCCATTTTGTACCTCAGGGTCATGAGTTTACAACCTCGTAGGAAAAACATGCCAGATCCCAAGGCCATGGACATAAACGCCCAGACATCTGACCCCAGATAAAATGTAACAAGATGTGTCAACCACTCTGTTTTGCTCTTGTACCTCCCTTGCTTGCTTAAGGCCGTGAGAATGCACCTGGCAGAGGGCACCCAGACACACAAGCATGCTCCCAGGCTAGTAGGCAAGACGGCATAGCCGGAAGGTATAGGACTAAAATCCCACTCCCTGAAGGCTATCGGGGTTTCAAGCCCAGGGAGCGGTCCCAGCTTGCAGACCCTCAGCGCGGAGTCCCTTGTATGTGTTTTGATGGTTGAAGAAAACCTTAAAGTTGGGGCTGGAGCAATAGCACAGCGGGTAGGGCGTTTGCCTTGCATGCGGCCAACCGGGGTTCGATTCCTAGCATCCCATATGGTCCCCTGAGCACCGCCAGGAGTAATTCCTGAGTGCAGAGCCAGGAAGAAACCCCTGTGCATCGCGGGGTGTGATCCAAAAAGCAAAAAACAACACCAAAAAAACCTTAAAGTTGTCTGTGTGTGTCTCAGTCCGCAGCTGAGCTCAGGCTTGTGGCCACTTAATATCCATTTGGGGAGCTTTTCTTTTCTCTTCTACTTTCCAATAAACTTTTCTACTTTCCAACTCTTGAGTCTGAGCATCTTTATTATTCAATATTTTCGTTCTTTAAAATATTGAAGAACCTGGGAATTGCGAAGGAACAAAGACCTGCCGCCACAGCTTCCGCCTTATCTGCATCACTTCAGTACATGTTATTAAAAAATAAAATAAATATTTATTGGGGCCGGAGTGATAGTACAGCGGATAGGGCTCTTGTCGTGCACTCAGCCGACGTGGGTTCGACCATGAGTAAATCCCGTTTTTTTTTTTTTTTACCAGGAGTAAATCCCTGGGCATCCCCGAATGTGGCCCAAAATCCAAAAAATAAAAATAAAATCACGGGTGTTGGAACACTGTATGGCTGAAACCCAACATGAAAAACTCTATAACAGTATACCTCACTGTGATTCAATTTTTAAATATATATGTATATATACATATTTATGTATATATATGTATATACATATTTAAAAACAGTACATTTCTCATGCCAGACGGTAACTCAGGCGAATATTTATATATACTACCTTTATTATGCCAGTCGATTATGAAGCAGATTAGAAAACTTGTTGGGAGAAGTGTTGGGAGGGGGTAGTAATTTTAAATATTCTTTGGGGAACTGAAGGGGCAAAACCTGGAACAAGCCAGCAGAACATCGCCCGCAGATTTGCAGTTGAGTCATGAAAAGCAAGCGCCGAGAACGGGTCGCATCTGCCAGTCTCCCCGGTGTCGCGCGCCGAGTGACGTAGCACTGACGTTAACTGGAAACAGGCGACTGCCGCTAGGCCTCCATTTTGCTTCCTGGCACCGCACCTACGAGCCAGTTTCTGCCCCGCCCGCCAGATCTTAATCTTGTCAGGCCGGGTGCTGCTTTCCTTCGTCTCCACTGCACGCAGTCCAGCGTCAAGAGAAACGAACAGGGAGGGCGTCTGGAGGCACGCTGGGACCAACGCAGCCCCGCCGCCCTCACTCAAGATGGTGCCACCGGCTTCGCTCCCGTGCCTGTGCGGGCGGCGCGCATGCTCACGTCGCGGCCCTGGCTCCGCTTTGTGGGTGGGCTTAGGGGCGGAGCGGGGACGGGAGTCCAGCGGCAGAGCCTCAAGTCGTGGGCGTCGCGGTGGCCGCAATCCTCCACTGTGCGGGAGATGGAGTCGATGACCGCCCCTCCCGACAACGCGGAGCGGCTGGGGGCCCCGGCGGGCTCGGGTCTGTCGGCTTCCCAGCGTCGCGCTGAGCTGCGGCGGAGAAAACTGCTGATGAACTCGGAGCAGCGCATCAACCGGATCATGGGCTTCCACAGGCCCGCGGGTGAGCGCCCCTGCTTCCCCTCCCTCCCGCCACCGCTTTGAGCCTGCAGAATCATCCCTCGTGGCCCCAGCCCCACCCCGCTGCCCATCCCTGCTCTGACTTGAACCTGGCTCCTCGGTGATGCTCCGAGTTCCCACTCCTTCCCCTCCAGACCGTGCCACTGGCTGCCCTCGGTTTTCCCGGTGTTGCGCCCTGGGGTCTTTTTACTCCCGCCGCTGGGTCCCTCAGCCGCGCTCCTCCCGTATCACAGCCCCCCCTTTCCTTCCCCACCTCCTGGCCTCGCGTGCAGGTGCAGCCTGTTGTGCCCCTCGGGAAGATCGCGCCCTTTCTCTCCATTCCGAACGCTGTCCTGTCCACTGCGTTCCCTGATGTCGCCCTCTTTTTTGCTATAATAATCGCTCACATGCACTTGTCTTCAGTTGAACTGTCCCCTAGTTCTGGATACGTGGCTCAGGCCTTCTTACCTTAGTATCTAGTATCTGTGGTCAGTAGCCTCCGGTGAAAAGTATAGGAGTGGACATTCTTTACAGACCCAACAAGTGGGACGTTGCATAGGTCCGGAAGTCCCAGTGTCCTGAGATTGATGTCAGGAACTGTGTTTAACCCTAAGAGGAGTGCCTCATTTCTCCCCCAGGCACAATTTTGGTGAGTTCATTGAACACTTAGTATGTGCTGGTGCCTCCCAGGTTTCCATGGAATCTTGCCTTAAGTCACTGGATGCAAGTTTCTTAGATCTCTGTGCCTTCTGTAACATACAGCTTCGACATATAGCTTTGAACTTGATAGGCCTGCCACAGATTTCCAGATTGAAACTAGGTAACCATTATTTTAAAGTCTAAAAAAGTAGTTAAAAGATGTATTTCTTGGGTCAAAGAGATGGTAGGGCTTGTAAGGCACTCGCCTTGCACTGACTTGGTTAGGTCCCCTGCACCACATTTATTCCCACTGACCCCTTTAGAAGTCATTCCTGAACACAGAGCCAGGAGAGAGTCCTGAGCACTGCAGGGGTTGGGTGTGGTTCCCCTTTCAAAAAGACATTTCTTCCCATAATGATTAAAACCAGGACGTTTATTCTTTCTCACAGTTTTTATTTATCTCTCTTGGATACATTCCGCCCTTTGTTCTTTTGCTTTGAAAACTGATGTCTTTTTTAAAAAAAAAAAAACAACTGGTGTGGGGCTGGAGCGATAGCACAGCGGGTAGGGCGTTTGCCTTGCACGCGGCCGACCCGGGTTCGAATCCCAGCATCCCATATGGTCTCCTGAGCGCAGCCAGGGGTAATTCCTGAGTGCAGAGCCAGGAGTAACCCCTGTGCATTGCCAGGTGTGACCCAAAAAGCAAAAAAAAAAAAAACCAAAAAAAAAACCCTGGTGTCTTTTAAAGGCTTTTGTTTTGTTTTGTTTTGAGGCCACACCCAGTGGTACTCAGGGTTTCCTAGCTCTTGTCAGTGCTCAGGGGACCCTCTGTGATGCCAGGGACAGAACCTTGTTTGGCCAGGTGCAAGGCAGGCACCTTACTTGCTATACTATTTCTCTGACCCTTCTGTTTAATTTTTAAATCAAAACACCATTCTAATGCAACTTAAGCACCTACTATTACAATTAATGGCTTCCTGGCTATACTAGAAGAATTACATAAACCGGAACTGTTGCATATGCCACACCCTATGCTGATGGGATTCTGTCTGCAGTAATCTGATATTAAAATAGATTTTTAAAAGGGTTTAATAATTGAACATTTTTAGCGAAGTAAATGGGAGCAGGCAATACAGTTCATACTTCTGGGACATATTACCCATGGAAGCTTGCTACATCCCTGATTATCTTTCTACTTTGTCTACTAAATATTTCCTTTGTCCCCGAAGTTTGCATTTTAGTTTCTGCAGGGATATTTCTGGGTAGTCAATTTTGAAGGTGTAGATAGGGGAAGAAAGTAGGTCATGTTTTCTGCAGAGTCAGTTTTTCGATGTAGACATACATGGTTTAGCTGTTGCAGCACGTTTTGGCTATTAACATGAAAGGTCTGACAGGATGCTATACAATAAGACCACCTAATTTCTTTTCTCAGAAGAAGAAAGTCAAATAAATTCAAAGTCACAGGACATCGATAAACTCAGCTCCCTCAACATTCCTTCTGTTTCCAAGCGGGTAGTGCTGGGCGATTCGGTGAGTACAGGCACTCCAGAGCAGCAGAGTGGAGTGGCCGAGGTGATGGGAACTCCGCTGGGAGATAAACTGGATTCGTTGATGAAACCTCCTGAGTGCAGTAACGATATCAACCTGGAGCTGCGGCAGCGCGGCAGAGGGGAACTGACGGCTGATGCTGGCCAGAGGGGTTCGCGCCACGGCCTCGAACAGTATCTCTCCAGATTTGAGGAAGCAATGAAGCTAAGGAAACAGCTGATCAGTGAAAAACCCAGTCAAGAGGATGGAAACGCATCGGAAGAATTTGACTCTTTTCGAATATTTAGGTTGGTGGGATGTGCTCTGCTTGCCCTCGGAGTCAGAGCCTTTGTCTGCAAATATTTGGTAAGAAGCATAATGGATACTGCAAATGGTTTTAATAAGAAGCACTTTCAATCCATAGGATTCATTGCCAGTGTTAATACTTGCCAAATTCGCATGCCTGTTTGGCAGTGTGTTATGAATTTTACTTTAGTTATAGAGCAAGGTGGTCCAAATAAATACAGAACCCAGGCATACTTTGTTCTAGGGGTACCATCCTCCCAGATGTGTGTGTGTAATCTCACATTTACTTTTGGTCACTGGAGAATCCTACATTATTAATTATATTATTAAATAATATAATGTATTTCTGAGCTTCTTGAAATTTTTTTTTGGGGGGGTCACACCCAGTGATGCACAGGGGTTACTCCTGGCTCTGCACTCAGGAATTACTCCTGGTGGTGCTGGGGGACCATATGGGATGCTGGGATTCGAACCTGGGTTGGCCGAGTGCCAGGCAAATGCCCTACCTGCTATGCTATCACTCCAACCCCAAAATGTTTTCTTTTGATACATGTTGACATTTTTTGTGGTTCAGATATGTTTTGCCATTTTATTTAAAAAAATTTAAAATATATACACACACAGACACATATATTATGTACACATATATATATATGCATACACATATACACACAGACACACACACATATATGTGTGTGTATATATATATGTATATTTATTTATATATATATATAGATAGATAGATAGATAGACTTTTTGGGTCACAACCGGTGATGCTCAGGCATTACTCCTATTACTCCTGGCTCTGCAGTCAGGAATTACGGGGATCAAATCATCTGGGGTGGTTGCATGCAGGGTAAACGCTTTGGCCCCCATTTTGCCACTTTATAATGTCTTACTATGACAGTCCATTTTTATTGTGAAGGCATGCAGTAAATTATTAACTCACAATTCATTGGTTCTTTGATATATTCTCATTCAGTAGATTTTTTTTTTTTCTTTCTTGGTTCGAAACCATGTGGGTCTACGCATAGGGGCTCCTCCTAGAACTTGGAGATCAGAGGCTTCTGCATGCCAAATGTACAATCAAGACCAGAATGATAGTATAGTGGGTAAGGCCCTTGCCTTGCATGTGGCCAACCTGGCTCTGATCTCCAGCACTGCAGAGCCCATGTTGTGGTACCCCAAGCCCTGTCAGGAGTAATCCCTGAGTGCAGAGCCAGGGGTAATCCCAGAGCACCACTGGGTGTGTCTATAAACAACAACAAACCAAAGCACTTGCATTCCAGCTTGATAAACTATATCCCTGGCCCTCAGTAGGCATTGTGAGAAGACCTCGGGCCGCAGATAGTACAGCAAGCAGGTAAGATGCTTGCTTTGTATGCAGCAGGAACCGCATATAACCCTGAGCCACCCCAGGAGTGCCCCGAGCCTGGGCCCCCCTCAAAAAACAAAGTGAAGGATTCCTACCATGTACTGGGCACATTTAAAATAAAAAAGCAGGTCATTAAAGTTTATGTTATTAAGCAAGAACATTTTTCAAACCTATTTTTTATAAATGTTTCATCTATATGGGTGGGAGACCAGAGTGCACCCTGTGGTGCTTGGGGACTGGTCCTGACAGTGCTGAGAGTGACAGGCTGGAGGATTGAACCAGAACCGGTGACATGCAAGACGAGTGCCAGGACCCCTGTGGTGTATCCCCAGTGCCTGTGCGAATGTTTCAAGGAGAAAGTTGGAAAGATTTGTTATTTTGCTATTAAATGTATGTGCTACTTTCATGGCTTGTTTCTATGTGAACTTTCAAAATTTTCTTTATTAGGTTTTTAACTTTGTTATTTTTTTTTACTGCTCTCATTATACTTCCATCTAGTAGTGTTTCCTTCTTCATTCCCTGATTTTTTAAATTGATCTGTAGTTAAAAAAAAGAATAACCGTATGATGACCAAAGATGTAACCATAGGAGTTAATTCCTTAAAGTATGAAGAATATATGATATCTACTTTGGTTACTAGTCCTTTTTAAGTATACTTTGAATTGTTTGTTAAGTACCTTCAAATGAGAGATCTGTTTCTGTATCATGTACTATTTATTATACATGTCACTCCATAGTACTTTGGGTATATATGTGTGGGGAGGGACATCCCTGACTGTGCTTACTCCTATCAATGCTCAGGGGAACATGTGCTGTGCCAGGGAGCAAACTGGTTTTGACCACATGCAATGCAAGTGTCTTACACCCTCTACTACCTCTCCAGTCCCAGAATATTTTTGTATTAAGGATCCTGAGCAGTAGTACAGTGGGGAGGGCCCTTGTACAATGGCCGGCCTGAGTTTGATGCCCATATGGTTCCCTGAGCCTGCCACGAGTGATCCTTGAGTGCAGAGCCATTGAGTAAGCCCTGAGTGCTACCGGGTGTGGCCCAAAAACAAAATTAAAAAGAAGTGTTTTTGCATCACAGAGTACTTTAAATTAAAAATAATTTTTTGGGAGGATGGGCCACATCCAGTCATGTTCAGGGCTTACTCTGGACTCTGCTCAGGGTCACTTCTGGTGGTGCTCAGGGGGTCATATAAGGTGCTAGGGATGGAATAAGAGTTGGCCGTGTGCAGAACACATACCTTATTCCCTGTGCTGTCTCTCTTTGGCCCTAAAACATGTTTTTATGTGAGAGGACATGTTTTTGGACAGTAAAAAAAATATGACTTGGGGACTGGAGTGATGCACAGCAGTCAGGGCGTTTGCCTTGCACGCAGCTGACCTGACCCGGGTTCAATTCCTAGCATTTCATAAGGTCCCCTGAGCACTGCCAGGAGTGATTCCTGAATGCAAAGCCAGGAGTTACCCAAGCACCTCCGGGTGTGACAAGAAAAGAAAAAAAAAATGTGATTTGGGCTGGGAATATGGCTTACAGGGCATGCATTACATCTCTTTCCCCCAGTTCAATCCCCAGCACTGCATGGTCCCCTCAAAACCAAAAATGAACTCAGCCTCTTTCGGGGGCCTGAGAGAGAGAGAGCTTAAAGAGCTGGAGTATGTGTGTTGAGTGTGTGATGTAGCCTGGATTTGATCCCCGGCACTGTATGGTTCCTTGAACACTACCAAAACCGCTGTCAAGTGCCACTGGGTGTGATCCCAAAGGACAAAGTCAAATAAGAATGTGATTTGATGTGAGAAACATGACTTAAGGTTAAAATATAACATGATTGAATTCTTTTATATTCTTACCTGTCGACTTTTAGCCACTAAAGTTAAATGATGCAATTTTGTACTTGGAATTTTATAGCTGTTATTAGCTTCATTTATTGTGATTTGAATGATTATATTGGACACGATGTAATTTTATTTCTTTTCTTTACAGTCCATCTTTGCGCCATTTCTTACATTACAACTTGCGTACATGGGACTATACAAATATTTTCCCAAGGTAAATAGGAGTTTATTTTTAAGTTATTTTGATGTAAATGTGTTGATTAATAAGTTGATTATTTTAAGAACCTTTAAATAATTACTGACATTCTGGTCTGAGTCCAGACTTCTCAAATATGCTTGGCCCACCGTTAGTGATACTCAAATATTTGTTTCTGTTTGCAGTGATTCAGTTCAGAAATTTAATAACGAGAAACTTTTCTTTTGCTCTTTGTTCCACACCTGATGATGCTCAGGGCTTCCTCCTGGCTCTGCACTCAGGAATTACTCTTGGTGTTGCATGGGGGACCATGTGGGATGAGGGGGATTGAACTCTGGTCGCTGCGTGCAAGGCAAACAGCCTACTCTCTGTACTGTTGCTGTGACCCGAGAAACTTTTTTTTAATAGCCACTGGATATTGCTGTAGCATATTATTTTATAAAAACATTGGAACATGCTAGATTGGGGGAAACCTCCTGGCAGGGAGGGAGCTGCTGCACAAGGGCAGTGTGTGTCCTGTGCACACTCAAGCCTGGGTTTATTCCTGTTACCGGAGCAATAAGAGACAGTAGAGTTTCAATGGTATGTAGTTAAGAAAGTCAGGGCCAGAGAGATATAGTGAGTAAGGTGCTTGCCTGTACACAACTGATCCGGGTTCAACCCCTGGCAACGCATATGTTCCCCAGAGTCGGCCAGGAGTGATCTCTGAGTGCAGAGCCTGGAGTAAACCCTGATCCCTGCCAGGCTATTTTTTTCAAGACTATTCTGTTTTATATTTTTGTTTTTGGACCACACCTGCTCTGCTCGGTTGCTGCTCCTGGCACGTTATTCAGGGATTGCTCCCACAGTGCTTGGGGACCATCCAGTGCTGGGAATTGGACCTGGGCCTCCCACAAGCGAAGCATGCATTCCAGCCTTTGAGCGGTCTCCCCAGCCCCCGCAAAAATAGTTCAATGTACAGAAAAGTTGAAAGAATTGTGAAGTAACTTTGGTGCTTACCACCGAGATCCTAGATTTTACTTTCATTGTGTATTTAGTTCTGTATACTTTCAGTGCTGCTTTTTTTAGGCACATCAGCTCCATGCAGTTGTAGACATCAGTGTATCACACCCATTGCCGCTTACATGTCATTAAAGTCATTGTGTATAGTTCTGTATTTTTTACCTTAGGTTAGAATTTCAGATAGTATTACTCAAACTTTTTTTTTTTTCCAATGGTGGGCAAGGCCCCCATCTGGTGGTATTCAGGGCTGACTGCTGGCTCTGGGCTCATGGCTCACTCCTGGAGGGTTTTGTGGGGGACCTTATGGGATGCCCTAGATTGGCATTTGGGACACACCTGGCCATGATCAGGGGATTACTCCTGGCTCTGCACTAAAGGATTACCCTGGTGGTGCTCAGGAGACCACATGGGATGACGACCTGGGCTAGCTGCGTGCAAGGCAGATGCCCTACCCACTATACTATTGCTCCAGCTCCTGCTGCTCAAACTTCAGTGTAGCATTTCAATAAGTTTGAATGACTTGTAAACAATAAGTCCTTTCAAGATTTTTGAGCATTTCTGTTACAACTTTGCCTCTTTCCAGGTAGCCTCAGCACATAAACCTTGAAGGCCCGATTTTCTTTCCAATTGCAGATGTGCCTGTTTTGGGCACATATAAATGAGAATGTTTTTTTCTACCTTTTATTTATTTATTTATTTACAATGCTGGGAATTAAACCCAGGGCCTCATACATGTGATGGTTGTGCTTTTCCACCAGGCTACGTTCCTCATCTCAGTGTATACGTTTATTTATTTATTTATTTACTTATTCTTTTTGGGTCACACCTGGTGATGCACAGGGGTCACTCCTGGCTCATGCACTCAGGAATTACTCCTGGTGGTGCTTAGGAGACCATAAGGGATGCTGGGAATCGAACCTGGGTCGGCCGCGTGCAAGGCATACGCCCTACCTGCTGTGCTATCGCTCCAGCCCCCAGTGTATACCTTTTATACAAGGCCTCTTTTATTGTGTTTATTGTGTATGGGTATGATTTTCCCCCCTTTTTTTCTTTGTGGGAGTGGGTTGCACATCCAGAGGTGCTAAGGTATATTTCCCTTTTAGTGCTCTGGAGTTGCTCCTGGCCAGGCAGCCCACACTGCAATGGGGGCATACATTCCAGCCCAGTGAGCTGTCTCTCTGGCCCACTGCTGATTTTTTTTTTTTTAATATTTGAAATAAAATGGTTTTATTTGGAGAAATTTGCTTTGAGAAATATGTTTGGCTAGAGAATAATATGCATGTTAAAAACAGTATCTGGGGGCTGGAGAGATAGTACAGCGGGTAGGGCGTTTGCCTTGCATGCGACTGACCCGGGTTTAATTCCCAGCATCCCATATGGTTCCCTGAGCACTGGCAGGAGTAATTCCTGAGTGCAGAACCAGGAGGAACCCCTGTGCAACACCAGGTGTGACCCAAAAAGCAAAAAAAAAAAAACAAAAAAAAAAACCCAGTATCTGGGCTTCTTCAGAGGGGAAAAAGCTAAGAGTACAATTTCCAGGGTCGTGAGTTTTTTATACATTAAAAGACTGTCTAGACTTTCATGCGACCTGAGTTGTGTAATTCTTCTATACAGTAAAAGAAAAATTATGCAGCTCAGTTCTAGATGGGCTATGCACTCCTGCTTAATATTTTGAGATACATTCTCATTGTTAAATGGTAAAAAAGTTTCATTTCTCTTTTTCCTGTGAAATATCATCCTATTGTAGGAATATATTCATTTATTTAATTTCCTCCTGTTGATGGGCATCTTGGTGGTATCCAATTTTGGGTTATTATGATGGGAGCAGCTAAGAATTTTCTTATGAATATTTTTGTGCATTTAGACTTTGATTTCCCTTATATTACTTTATATAAGGCTTTTTATATATAAGACAAGTGCCTTAACCCCTGTCCTATCTCTTGGGCCCATCTTTTTGTATTTCTTAAATTTTTGGACCAAGTAATTGAATTTGATACCAAATAAATCAAAAGAAAAATTCTGTCTTTTTTTTTCCCCTTTTGTGGGGGTGGTTAATACCCAGCAGTGCTTTAGGAACTGTTTCTGGTTTTGTGCTCAGAAATAACCGTTGGTAGTGCCCAGGACCAAATGTCTTGTTGCTGGGGATCGAACCAGGGTCGGCCACTTATAAGGCAAGTGCCTTAACCCCTGTACTCTCTGTCCAGTATAGTTTGAACCTTCTGTAGCAAGAATGGTATTTTTATTTTACTGTCTATAAACATTTTCATTATAGATTGATATTTTGAAATTTAATAGTTTTGAGATCAGTTAGGCAAAAATAGCAGAACTGATGAAGTTTTTTTCTAGAGCTTGAGTACTCTTCTAAAAGCTGTGAGACTTATTTAAATTTTTCTCTTTTACAGGGAGAAAAGAAGGTAAAGACAACAGTACTCACAGCTGCACTGCTGTTATCTGGAATTCCTGCCGAAGTGATCAATCGTTCCATGGATACCTATAGCAAAATGGGCGAAGTTTTCACAGATCTCTGTGTCTACTTTTTCACTTTTATCTTTTGTCACGAACTGCTTGATTATTGGGGCTCAGAGGTGCCGTGACACCTGCGGAATTCCGAAGCAGCTAACAGGGCGGGGATAAGGCTCAGTGTGGAGCATTTGCCTTCCCTCTGTGAGGCCCCAGGCTTCATCCCTGGCACTGCCAAAAATAAAAACAACAAAAGAAACCCATTAAAAACCCCAGTCTTTTTCTGAAGTGTCTCTAAAGGAGGCAGATTGGTTTACACCTTCATATTTAAACCTTTACTTAATAGAAGTTGTAAAACGACTTGATCAGTGGCAGGTTCCCTGATTTAGGAGGGTTCCTCTGTATTGATACCAGTGCCATTAATTGAGCTTTTTCTTGTTTAGTTGGAATTCCTAGCCCCACTTGACCTTTCATACTTGCTTCAATTTGTAATTCTTGTTTAGGGGCTGAGCTTGTACATTTAAGGAGAGCAGACGAGCATGGTCTCAGCCATCAAGGACAGCATCTTGAATATTTGTTGTTTTATGCTAAGAAATTGAGCTATCTTATAATGAGAGAAACTTGTATATAAACAAGTCTGCACATTCTAACTTACAAGGGCTGAATAAGATAGGCAATTTTGTTTCCTTGTCTTAATTTTTACTGTAGTTGAAGTATTTAATGAAAAAATGATTAATATTCATTTTTGTGAAATTAGAGGATCTATATTGAGATCTTTATTTTTGTTTTGGAGCCACACCTAAGCAGTGTGCAGAGACTATTCTTGGCTTTATTATTTTTTTTCTTTTTGGCTTTTTGGGTCACACCTGGCAATGCTCCTGGGTTACTCCTGTCTCTGCACTCAGTAACTGGTGTTGCTCAGGGGACCATATGGGATGCTGGGTATCAAACCCGGCTCAGCCGTGTGCAAGACAAATGCCCTACCCACTATACTATAACTCTGGCCCTCCTCTTGGCTTCTTGAGCAGGAGTCACTCTTGGTGGTGCTTGTGGGACCACGTAGTGCTGGGGATCAAATCTGGGCCTCCTCGATGCAAAACATGCACTTCCGCCCAATGAGCTCTCTCTCGGGCCCTTTATTTTATCTTGTTTGTGGAGTTTTCTAATTACCAAACGCAGAATTGGTATTTTCACTTTTGAGTTAAAAATTTTAACAAGTATATTTTATAAGCATCTAGAATAGAATGATTAGACATAAAAGTGGGATTTGAAATACTTAGGTATGCAGACAAGTAACTATAAAAACCTGTTGAAATAAACACTCATATTTGGACGTGTTTCCTTAAAACATATGAAGCATAAGTTTTATGTCCTTGGTGTTACATATCCTTATAGGTTTTTGTATGGTATCCTTTTTATTTGGTTAATCCTTGTGACATTAAAAGCATATGTACTTTTATTTAATAGTCACAAAAATCTTGATTTTTGTCATTTTATTTTGAACCAAAATTGTGGAGAATAAGTATAATAACTTCTGACTTTCATACTGGTTTTCTGAGTCCATAATGAATCTGGTATCAAAAGATTGGAAAGAGTTCTGGGATTTGTTAATTTACCCCTTTGAATAACACACTTATCTTCAATGACTCACATTAAATTCTTTTGTTTCTTAGTGTTTGCAAAAAGAAGGCCACCACGTTTAATCTGTGGACACATGCAAAGTTTTAATTCAGTTCACAAATTTTATTATTACTTAAGTTTGGGGACCAAAATGCATCGGTGTGAACATGACTTTCTGTCCTGTGTGCTCAGGGATCACCCTTAGGGAATCACTCATGTGATGCTGACAATCTAACTCCTTTCAGCGCACATGCAAGTGCCTGGCCAACAAAATCTCCTGGCCAACAAAAGATTCCAGCTGAAGTAAGATAATTTTATTTAAAAAAAATGAAAGGAGAGTCAATGAGAGAAAAATCTCCTGGCCAACAAAAGATTCCAGCTGAAGTAAGATAATTTTATTTAAAAAAATGAAAGGAGAGTAATGAGAGAAAAAGCATGTACCCCACAGATTGTGATGAGGGTAGAAAAGAATGCCAATAAATTTTTTTATAAGTATTTAATTCAATTAACAAAATTTATTATTTTTGGTCTGGGTGCCACTTTTTCTCTTTAGCTGACTAGCCTCTCCCTGAGTGCTTGCTGAAGTTTACTGAACAATTTAATATCAAAAAGGAAATAGAGGGGCTGGAGCAATAGCACAGCGGGTAGAGCATTTGCCTTGCATGGAGCCGACCCCGGTTCAATTCCCAGCATCCCATATGGTCCCCTGAGCACCGCTAGGGGTAATTCCTGAGTGCAGAGCCAGGAGTAGCCCCTGTGCATCGCCTGGTGTGACCCAAAAAGCAAAAAAAAGGAAATAGAAACTTCCTATTGTTCTGTTAAAATAATTATGTAGAAATTTTTGGAATTTGAAATGTGTGAGTTAAAAGTAGATCAGCAAGATGATTGTTTAGAGGTTACATCTTAGACTACTTTACCCAGTAACTTTTCAGTCAGATTAATTTTGTAAATGGCTTCTTGATTGCTACTAAAATAGTAGAGGGTTAGGAGATAGTCAGAACTGGGTTAATTAGAATCAAAATCTATTTTTTTTTGAGGCCACAGCTGACAATGCTTAGGGGTTGCTCTTGGCTCTGCATTTAGAAATCACTCCTAGCCGTACTCAGGAGACCATATGGGATGCTGGGGAATGAAGGTGGGTAAGCTGTTTGTCTCTCCAGCCCCTCAGGTTACACATTTCATAAAATCTCAAAGTTACAAAGTTGTCCATGACTGGCTTTCAGTCATACATTGTTTCAACAGCCATCCCTTCACAAGTGTTTATTTCTATCACCAATTTCTCCAATTTCACTTTTGTTTTGTTTTGGGGCTACACTTGCTTGCAGTTTAGGCAGTGCTCAGTCCATGATGGGTTCTAACCTCTAACCCATTCCTTTGAGCTATCTCCCAGGCCCCATTGCTGTTTCATTAGGGGAGAAAAGCCAAAACCAAAGCCCTGTGGGGCAGTGAGGAGGCTCACGGAGCTAGAGTGCATGCTTGGCATGCAGGAGGCCCAGGTATGATCTTAGTACCACTTGGTCCTCTGGGCACCACACCGAAAGGCCTCAGAATGGTAACAATTTATAAGTTATATCTGAGTAAAACAAATGTATCAGTTAAAATGAACTAAGGAGCCAGGGAGTACTGACCTACCAAGGAGCTTTCCTTGCCTTTGGCCAACATTGGTTTGAATCCTCGCACAACTCAATAGTCCCCTGAGCACCTCTGGGTGTGCACTCCCCCAGTCTCCCCTCAAATGAACAATAAATTCATAAAGCCATACTTGGTGATACTCAAGGGTTACTCCTGGAGGTGCTTGGGGGACTGTATGGGATGCCAGGAATCAAACCTAGGTGGGCTGCATGCAAGACAAGCACCCTATCTGCTGTACTATCTTCAGCCCTCGAAATGAAAAGGCTTTCTGGGTGGTATGGGTCATACCTGTGGGTCCTCAAGGTCACCCTCAATGGTGCTTAGGTGAACATCAGTGGTGCCATGGATTGAACTTCATGCAAGGTAAATGCCTTAGCCCCTGTACAATCTCTCTAGTCCAAGAAGTTTTTAATTTTTGGTTACATCAGGAGATGCTTAGGGGTTACTCCTGGCTGTTACCGGGGGACCAAATGGGATGCCAGGGATCGAACACGGGTTGGCCACAGGCAAGGCAAACTACCCTATCTGCCATATTATTGCTCATACCCTGCCATTCCAAGAGTTCTGATGTGCAAATCCACTCAAAGACCACACTATAAAACTTTTCTGGGATCCACCAGAGTGATAGTACAGCGGGTAGGGTAGTATCCTTGCTTGCCTTGCATGCAGCCTAATCAGGTTGGATCCCTGTCACCGATCCGCTGTGTCATGTCCCCTGGTTCATTTGGGATTGATAGTCATTCCCCCAGCTGATGAAACAAAGAGTCACAGGCTGGTGGCTTCAACATTTATTGAAAATAGCTGGGCTAATCGAGGGAAAGAGGAACTGCTTAAAGAGTCGGGGAACAGGGATAGAATGGGAAACGAGGCTGGGAAGTACAGCACTTCGAAGTTGAACATAATCATGGAGAACTGGCAGTGCTCTTGGGGCGTGAGATGTGCCTTGGATGCACTGTGTTGGGTGAAACTATGGTAGGAAGGGTGATTTGGTGACTCAACATAAGCTTTCTGAGAGGGAGGAAAGTCGACCCAAAGTCAAACTGAGCTGCTGGTAATATATGGGGCAATGATTCAGCAGATTCTGTTAACTGAGGCACAGCAATTACAGATTATGTGGAGACAGCACCTCTTTTGGTGCTGTTTTTCTCCATCTTTGGACCAGTGTCTCTGAAGCCCTCAGCCTTGAGGAAAATTCTGGAGGTTTACTCAACAAGGTGAGTAAAGCCCAGGTAGTTCGGAAACAGTGCCAGGAGGGAATCCAACAGATCTCCAGCATCCTATATGGTCCCTCAAGCCCACCAGGAGTGATTCTGAGCACATCCCCTAAACAAACAAAACCCAAAAACCCTTCAAAAACAAAAAACCAAAAAGCCTTCTATATTATGCTTTGATGTGAAAACTTAAAACATTAGGTAAATGTGAGTTTTCAACTCTATGACAGTTTTCAGCTAAAAATCTGGAAACAACTCAAGTGTCCAATGGTAATGGATGAGTGGATAAAGAAATTGGTCAATTGCATATAATGGGATACTACTTAGCTATGAGAAGAGTTGAAATCTTGCTTTTGGCTGCAACTTTGATGGGAATAGAGTGTCCTGTTGAGCAAAATAAATCAGAGTGTGGGGGCTGGAGAGAGTATAGTAGATCTAGTAGGCAAGTGGCTGACCGGGGTTTGATCCCCGGCATCCACTACAGTTCCCTAGCCGTGCCCTGGAGTGATTCTTGAGCACAGAACTGGGAGTAAGCCTGGAGCACTGCCAGATGTGGTCTCAAAACAACCAAAATAATAAATTGGAAGTGGAGAGATGGGCCGGAGAGATGGGTAGGGTGCTTGCCTTGCATTTGATTCCCAGCATCGATATGATCCCCAGGAATAATTCCTGAGTGCAGAGCCAGGAGTAAGCCCTGAGTACCACCCGGTGTGGACCCAAAACAAAACAAAACAAAACAAAATATAGTAAGGAAATGGAAAAAATTATTTGATTCTGACCCACAGAATTTACCAATATGAATATAAAAGCGGTTGGAAGAAGGTAGGGAGGGTTGAAATGGACCAAAAGGACCTAAAGGTAGTGGTGAGAGTATTTGACACTTTGGTGACCCTGATGTTGCAGTACTTGTATGTCAAAAGCACAAAAATTACAACACCAAATACAGTATAACAATATATTGCAATTATAATTGTCACTGTATAATTATCACTGTATCACTGTCATCCCGTTGCTCATTGAATACGTCATGGGCATATAACGTAATATAACACTTTTGGGTATCACTGTCACTATCATCCCGTTGCTCATCGATTAGCCTGGCAAGCTACCAAAGAGTATCTCGCCCGCATGGCAGAGCCTGGCAAGCTACCTGTGGCGTATTTGATATTCCAAAAACAGTAACACCATAATCTAAAAAAAAATTTCATTAGTACAGGAAACACTCCACACCAATTAAATCAGAGTATTTGGACTAATTATAGATGAAAATAACCAGTCCATCCCTTTTTATTGGGGGTTGCCCCGGGGACACTGTGCACCAGTGCTTAGGGTTTAGTTCTGGCTCTGTGTTAAGGGATTACTCTTAGTGGTGCTGGGGGGACCATATAACAACTGTAGTCGAGTGCAACGCAAGCTCCTTAACCCCTGTATTATATCTTTGATACCAATCCCTAAGTTGTTTTTTTTTTTTTTTTTTTTGCTTTTTGGGTCACACCCAGCGATGCTCAGGGGTTACTCCTGGCTTTGCACTCAGGAATTACTCCTGGCAGTGCTTGGGGGACCATATGGGATGCCGGGGATCGAACCCGGGTCGGCCGCGTGCAAGGCCAACGCCCTACCCGCTGTGCTATCGCTCCGGCCCCCCCTAAGTTTTTTTTAAAGTATCCATTGCATGCTATCTTCCTGATTCATTTTAGATCTTCCATCAGCTCCACCACGATGCAAATATTCAAGTGAAGACTATTCAATGATCAAATACTACTTCGAGGGCCACTTCCTCAGGAAATATACATATGTGTTCCATAGATGTTGTGTTTTCAATGTTTTCATCCCTGGGATTTAGCACAATATCTAAGGAGGTACAAAAATGAATGAATGCATGAATAAAAGCGTGAGAAGTGTGTAGCATCTCTTAGTGCAGGTTAAGGTAGACGTCAATCAAGAAACAAGTTGGGGGGGCTGGAGTGATAGCACAGCGGGTAGGGCGTTTGCCTTGCATGCGGCCGACCCGGGTTCGATTCCCAGCATCCCATATGGTCCCCTGAGCAGCACCAGGGGTAATTCCTGAGTGTAAAACCAGGAGTAACCTGTGCATCGCCGGGTGTGACCCAAAAAGCAAGCAAAAAAAAAAAAAGAAACAAGTTGGGGCCGCTCAGGGATGCCTTATGACGTCTTGGTGGTCTCCTGGCTGATCTTGGCTGAATTTCAGGATTGAGACACCTTCCAAGGAGTAGTGACTTCTTAGTGGCGCAAACAAAACAAAACAAAACAAAACAAAACAAAACACCAAAAAACACTCCTCCCAGGCTTTTTCCTTGGGCGCGCGCCCTCCGGGCGAGGGGTGGCGCTGTGGCGGAGTCGGCAGCTTCCGGCCGCATTTTCTCTCTCTCCTGCTGCCGGGGCCGGCACTTCCTGTTTTCGTTGGCCGCCCTCGTATGGCCGTCAGCGCCGTCCGTGCCGCCGCCTGCTAGCGCTACTCCTCCCGGGGCGAGCGGGCGCAGCGCGGCCTCCCCATTGTCCGCTTCTCCAGCGCGTGCTCGCGTGCGGCCGGCGGGATGGGCCGGGAGTCACGGTGAGGCCTGAGCGGGCAGGCGGCTTCCTGCGGGCTGCGGGGGATGGTAGGGGCAGGAGCGGGGTGGGGGGGCGCAGGCCTGGCCTGGCCGGGCCGGGCGCGACCCCACGTGCGGCCACTCGGGTGTCCTCGCCCTGTAGCTGGGCCCGCCAGTTCACACCCTCCCCAGGGCGGCCCCGGCCGGGGGTCCCGGCGCTGCGCGTCTGCAGCCCCGCCTGGACGCGCGTCCCCCCCGGGTTCCCTCCCTGCCGATGTGTTATTTCCTAAGTCCGTTGAGAGGAGTCTGCGGCCAAGCGTTTCCTCCACCCAACGGGGCAGGGGATGGCCAGGCATCTACGGGGTGGGCGGTGTGCGCATTTATTGCCCGAATATAGATCACACACACGCCCACCCACCCACCCCTTTTTTTTCCCGCTCTTGGGAGGTGGTGGTGGGACCCACCAGGCCTGCTCAGGGTGCTCTTCCGGCCTCTGTGCTTAGTGGGCGCTCCTCACTCTGGGGGCACGGTGGCGTAGGGGGGATGGAGCGGGGGCTCGACGCGAGGTCCTGCCTCCGCTGCCCCGATTTCATAGTTCTTTATGTGTTTCCTGGCGTGCTGGATCTTGGGGGCTGGGAAGTAGCATCCTTGTAGAGAAAGCTCTCGGGCGGGAGCCTGTTCACCGGTCAAGGCTTGAGATTTTATTTTGTCTCATTTATTTAATAGTTAAGTTTAGGAGGGAGGCGAGCCGACCGAAGCTCACAGTGTAAAAGAGACAGGAACCTCACACCCCTGGGACTCTGAGGGTTTTGTGTTATTTTAAAAAAAAAAATTGTAGGGCCGGAGCGCTCAGGGCGTTTGCCTTGCATGCACCCCAACCAGGCTTGATCCTAGGTATTTTATATGCTCTCCTAGTTGGCCAGGTGGGACCCCTGAGTGCAGAGCCAGGAGTAACCAACCCTGAGTACTGCCAGGTGTGGCCCAAAAACAAAAACAACTTTTTCTTATACGATTTTATTTATTTTTTGTTTTTTTTGGGGAGGTCACACTTGATGGTGATCAGGGCTTACTCCTTCCTGTGCTCCCCGGTCATTCTTGGTGTACTGCAGGGACCATATGTGGTGCTGGGTTTGAACTTGGGTTAGGTGCATGCAGGGCAAGTGCCCTGTCTGATGTGCTTATTATGAAACTTACTTAGAAGGATGGGAGGGGAGCAAGAACAGGGGCTTCTCAGTGGTATGTAGGCCTGCAAAGATGCATGGAGACAAGCTAGTGAGATTGTGTTCAAGGGAGAACACAGACTTGATAACTGGAGGTTATCAAGACAAGAAAACAGAAGGTTTTTGTTTTAAAGATGACTAGCAATGACTGGAAGATTGTAGATCTTGGATTTTTACTTTTATTTCTTATTTTTTTACTTTTTAAAAAATGCTAATAGTGCTTTATTGAAATGAAATTTATATTCATGGAATTGGAGTTTAAGGGTCGAGTTTGCCAAATACCAGGAAATAATGCTTTTTTTGTTTGTTTGTTTGTTGTTTGTTTTTTGCTTTTTTGCTTTTTGAGTCACACTTTTTGCTTTTTTGCTTTTTGGATGAACAGGGGTCACTCCTGGCTCTGCACTCAGGAATCAACCCTGGCGGTGCTCAGGGGACCATATGGGATGCTTAGAATTGAACCTGGGTTGGCCGCGTGCAAGGCAAACGCCTTACCCTATGCTATGATAGAGCTATGCTATCACTCCAGCCCCGTATACCAGGAAATATGCTAACTGCAAAATAAACTGCTGTGTAAAAACTGTGTAACTACAGAAAATTCTTGTGAAGGTGTTTTATTTACTTTTTTGTTCTGGGCCTATAACAAAGGCGGCTGTGCTAGGGTTACTCCTGACTCTGTTTGGGGCTTAATCGCTGTAGGTGCTCGGGATATCCTCTTGGGTCTAAACTGGGCTCGCAAAGTATGTGCTTAGCCCATTGAACTGTTTCTCTGGCCGTGAAGTCTTTCTTGGACTTTTCCTGGATGTGCTCAGGGATCACTTTCGCAGAGCCCAAGGGTCATACATGGTGTTTGGGAAGTGCTTATATTCTGTCCCACTTCATGGAAGTGTTATTTATTTTTACTCTTTTTTTTTTTTTTTAAACCTCTATTCCTCTCGGAGAGCCTGGCAAGCTACCGAGAGTATCCCGCCTGCATGGCAGAGCCTGGCGAGCTACCTGTGGTGTACTCGATATGTCAAAATCAGTAACAATGACGGTCCTCGTTCCCCTGACCCTGAAAAAGCCCCCAGTATGCCATTGGGCTACAGTAGCACATGATGGGGATTAATGGAGACCTTACTGGCTCCTGCTCGAGTAAATCGATGAACAACGGGATGACAGTGACAGTGATACAGAGGTTACGAAAACACAGTGAGGGTCCCGTAGATGGCTGAGAGCGCTGGGCTGTATGCCCTGCTTGTGGGGAACCCTGCAGTGCGGAGGGAGCGCCTCTGAACGTAGCCAGGAACATACTCTCTGCTCGATCGAGTTCTTATAAAGCAAGAGCCAATCCTTTTAATGTCCTGTTAGACTTCGTAAAGCGCTCTCCATATTTTGCTACCTTGCCTATTTCTGTGACTTTGTCATGGCGCTTTCACTCATTCAGCCCTGGCCGAAGTTGCCTTCCTTGTTGTTTCATGAACACACCAATTAAGCTTACTTCTCCAGTACTGAAGCTTGCGGTGTCTGTGGCCCAATTGCTCCTCCCCCATCCATAGCCTTGATTCCTTCTTTTTTCCTTCAAGAC
The DNA here is from genome assembly GCF_027595985.1 of Sorex araneus. Classification (NCBI taxonomy): domain Eukaryota; kingdom Metazoa; phylum Chordata; class Mammalia; order Eulipotyphla; family Soricidae; genus Sorex; species Sorex araneus. The sequence continues at coordinate 26,216,454 of NC_073307.1, read as the reverse complement.
TGAAACAAACACTAATAGCTGGGTGTTTTTTAATTCCCTAGTAAGAATAGCAAATCTCCTGCCTCTCATTCCCCTTTTGCCCCTTGACTATGTTTTCTCCAAACACAACATCCTGTTCTTTCCTTCGGCACATCTTCCTCTCCCAGGATGCAAGCTGCGCTGAACCCAGAGGATGGAGCTTGGTCTGTACTGTGCAGTGTCTTTGCTTTTCTTTCAAGACAGTTTTTTTTCCTTTTCTAAATGTCCTCTAGCAGAAGAGTTCTTTTTTTTTTTTTAGAAAGATTGATTTTATAATTTTAAAGAATAATTTTAAAGGGGCTGGAGCAATACAGTGGGTCAGGCATTTGCCTTGCACGTAGCTGACCTGGGTTCGATCCCCAGCATCCCATATGGTCCCCTGAGCACTGCCAGGAATAAGAGTAACCCCTGTACATCGCCAGGTGTGACCCGAAAAGCAAAAAAAAAAAGAATAATTTTAAAGAAATTTTAAATTTTTAAAAAAATTTTAAAAAATTTATTAAGTTTGAGGATTTAATCTGCAGGTTGATATTTTGTTGCTGTTATTTTTTTTTCACATTTAAAATTTTTATTTAAACACCATGATTTACAAAGTTGTTCACAACACAGTTGTTTCAGGTATTCAGTATTCTGACACCAGTCACACTTCTCACCTACTTGTGCCAAGCCTGCTTCCTTAGCCACTAATTAATTTCCTTTATATTGCTTATTACAACATAGATCCCATAATGGTGTTGCCAGAGTGATGGCCTGAGGATTTACTGAGCTGTTAGTGCGAGTTAAGACTTCCGTGTTCTAGTTTTCACCCACTGAGCTTAGTGGGCTTCTACTCAATTTTCCCATCTAATTTCTTTGTTTGTTTCTCCTGGGCTGTCAGCTCTGTGAAGTTTGGAGGTTTAGTGCAGGGACTTTGGGGCCGGGAAGATCAGCTACAGGTGTTTCTCTGGCAGTGGTTGGAGCTGGATGTGGGTGGGTGGAGCGCCAGGCCTTTGGTAGGTGGGAACTCGCCTGCCCCCATCCTGCCTACGATCCAGAGACCTTGGGCCAGTGGCAGCCAGTGGTGGCTGGGCCTTCCTAGGATAGCTCAGCTTCCAGCATCTCTGAGATCAGTTTGTCTCTCTCAGCCTTGAGAAGCAGGGACCCTTGAGCTTCTCCACGTGGTCAGATGACACGTGGCTGATGCCCCTGTCTTCCCACTGGCGATCCTTGTTGAGTATGTATGCCTTCACCCCGTGCCCCCTTGCCAGGTATCATTCGTCATGCTACCCCGCAGGCTGGGCCGAGGTCCCACCAGAATCACACCGGAAGGGCAGGGGCTGGGGCAGGAGGACCCTTGCAAGCAGAGGGACTTTCACTGCCACTGCTTGCTGTCTCCCAGCCCTGTTGCTGTTATTTTCATTTTTTGCTTACTTATTTTTGGTTTTGGCCCTTCCCTCCCTCTTGTCAGGGCTTTCTCCTGGCTGTGCATTCAGAGATCACTCCCAGAAGTGTTGAGGGAACCATATGGTGCCTGGGATCTAGTGGGGTGGGCTGTGTGCAAGTCAGGTGCCTTAGCATCTGTCCTGTCTTTCCGACTCTACTTTTAAGATCATACCTGGCAGTGCTCGGGAGCTACTCATGGCTCTATGTTCATAATCTGTTCTTGTGGTACTTAGAGAACCATGTTTGTGGACAAAACTCGGGCCTTCCATGTCCAAAGCATGCCCCTCGGACCTTTGCACACTCTGGTCCTGTTGAATTAAAAAAAATACATAATTTTTTTTTTTTTTTGGGTCACACCCGGCGATGCACAGGGGTTACTCCTGGCTCTGCACTCAGGAATTACTCCTGGCGGTGCTCAGGGGACCATATGGGATGCTGGGATTTGAACCCGGGTCGGCCGCGTGCAAGGCAAACGCCCTACCCGCTGTGCTATCACTCCAGCCCAAAATACATAATATTTAAGTTAGGTATATAAAAAGCTACTTGGTTATTTTATTTTATTTTATATTTTTGCTTTTTGGGTCATATCCGGCAATGCATAGGGGTTACTTCTGGTTCTGCACTCAGAAATTACTCCTGGTGGTGCTTGGGGCACAATATGGGATGCTGGAAATTGAACCCAGGTCGGCCACAATCAAGGCAAATACCCACCTGCTGTATTATCGCTCTACCCCCCCACCCCAACAGCTACTTCTTTGACTAACATAATCTTGAATTTAATATTCTAGCCACTACCGTAAGCGATCAGCATCTCGAGGCCGCTCTGGAAGTCGGTCTAGAAGTCGCTCACCCTCAGACAAAAGAAGTAAAAGAAGTGATGACAGACGTTCTAGAAGCAGAGATAGAGACCGAAGGAGAGAGCGGTCTCGGAGCAGGGATAAAAGAAGATCTCGGTCAAGGGACCGAAAACGCCTAAGGTAAGGCACTCATCGCCAGAGAACTCAGATAAATTGGCTTTCTCAGCTAAATCAGACTTCCTTAGAAAGATGTTTTGGACTGGTGTTTAGAGGCCCTTGCAGGCCTTGTTCTTTAGTCCTAGCTTGTTTGAATAGATATGGAAATAATTTGCTGCGAATAAAAACTTTCAAGTAGTGTATTTTCAGTTTGGAAATGTTAGGATGTATTTTTCTGCAATCCAAAGAACCCCTGAATTCCTCTGGAGGTTAAAAACAGAAGAGAATGATAGATCCTGTGCCATGAAGGTGTTTCTATTCTAACTGTCCTGAGAATTATTTCATTGGGTCTGAACACCCTAATTTTTATTTAACTTTTCTTGATTACATATTACTTGACTCGAGTCAGATGTTTTTACCTTGAGATAAAAGGTTGTGTTTTGAGGGACAGGCAAGGGGGTGCAGTGAGTAAGGCTCTTCCTTTGTATGTGGCTGACCCAAGTTCAGTCCTTGTTAATCTGTGTGGTCCCCTGAACACTCAGGAATGATGCCTGAGTGAGAACCAGGATAATCCCTGAGTACCCAAAACAAACAAATCCAAAAAGTATTTTCGTTTGGTTTTTGATCGTGGACACTGACCATTGTGGAACCAAACCAGTTTTATTTATTTATCTTTGGTTTGGGGCCGTATCTATCTGTGCTCAGGGCTTATTTCTGACTCTGCACCCAGAGATCACTCCTGGCAGGAATGCTCTAGTCCTCTAAAGTACAGTTTAAAAACAAAAATCCCTTTACTGAAAAAGATTTTATCAATAGTTTCTTATTAAAATTGGAAGGAAGGGCTGGAGTGATAGCACAGCAGGTAGGTCATTTGCCTTGAACACAGCCGACCCGGGTTTGATTCCCAGCATTCCATAAGGTCCCCTGAGCACCGCCAGGAGTAATTCCTGAGTGTAGAGCCAGGAGTGACCCCTGTGCATTGCCAGGTGTGACCCAGAAAGCAAAAAAAAAAAAAAAAATTGGAAGGAACTGGAGTGATAGCACAGCGGATAGGGCGTTTGCCCTGCATGTAGCCGACCCGGGTTCGATTCCTCCATCCCTCTCAGAGAGCCCGGCAAGCTACCGAGAGTATCCCGCCCTCATGGCAGAGCCTGCAAAGCTACCTGTGGTGTATTCGATATGCCAGAAACATTAACAGTAAATCTTACAGTGGAAACATTGCTGGTGCCCACTTGAGCAAATCGATGAACAATGGGACTATAGTGCTACAGCGCTAAAATTGGAAAGATGTCAAGGTTGAACAGGTGCTGTGAGCTGGTCATAAAATAATTTAAATTTTTTTGAAACATTGAGAGCAGAGTTTGCAAAGGTTTTACATGTTTCTAAGGGAAAATACTCTTCCTTGATGGTTAGAGAGGTAGTATAATGGGTCGGACATTTGCGTGGGTTCAACTCCTAGCATCTCATATGGTCCCCCGAGCACCACCAGGAATGATTCCTGAGTGCAGAGCCAGGAGTTACCTGTGTTTCATCGCTAGGTGTGGGCAAAAACTGGAAAAAATAAAATTCTAACTTGACATTTAGATTGTGCTAACTTATGTATTTGAATTTTTTTTTTTTTAATATTATGTGGTCGCAGACGTTCCAGAAGTAGAGAAAGAGACAGGAGTCGGGAACGAAGAAGATCTCGAAGTCGAGACAGGAGGCGGTCAAGGAGTCGAAGCCGGGGCCGGCGATCCCGATCTTCCAGTCCTGGCAACAAGAGCAAGAAAACTGAGAATAGGTGAATATTATTGGTTTGAATGTGTCATGCAGGTTGGGAGCTGACTCTTTCTCCAGTTATTTTTATTGGATTTTATTCCCCTGGTGCTAGGATCAAACCCAGGGCTTCACGTGCAAGTTAGTGTTCTCCCACTGCGCAAAATCCCAAGCCTATCTTCATTTTCAAAAGAGTCTTTATTGTTCATAAAGAATGAGTGTCTCACTTGGAAGCCGGCCTCACATGCTGAGGGGAAAGGCAGCCCGGATAGAGAAGGGAACACCAAGTAAAATGTGGTTGGGGATCCCTCGAGGGAAAGGAGATGCGTGCTGAAAGTAGACTAGAGACTGAACGCGATGGCCACTCAATACCCCTATTGAAAACCACAACACCCAAAAGGAGAGAGAGAACAATAAAAAGGGAATACCCTGCCACAGAGGCGGGGTGGGATGGGGGTGGGGGAGATGAGGATTGGAGAGTGGGAGGGATACTGGGTTCATTGGTGGTGGAGAATGGAACACTGGCGGAGAGATGGGTTCTCGAACATTGTATGAGGGAAACACAAGCACGAAGATGGGTAAATTTGTAACTACCATTATGGTGACTCACTAATTAAAAAAATAAATTAATTAAAAAAAATAGACATAGGATAATATTAGTAATGGAGAATGTTCCCATTGCAGCTACTATTATGAAATGCTCAAAAAAATAAATATAAAAAATAGTTTTTTGAGTCCAACTATTAATATAGTAGGTATAAAACTATTTTCAAAATAATCTCTGGTCCTTCTAAATGATTTATGGTTTTCTGTGCCAAATATGCATATTTATATACCTTTGTATGGAAATTAAAATATTGATTTATCATTTCTAAAAAAAAAGTATGAGTGTCTCATCATAAACTCTTGTCTGAATTTTGTTTTTTGGGGCCGTAGTCAGCAGTGCTTGGGTCTATTCTGGCTCTTTGCTCAGGTGTCGCTCTTCATGGTGATGCTCAGCAGCTGTGTGCGTGCAGTGTTGGGGGTCAGATCAGTGTTGACTGTATGTAGGTCAAATGACATAACCCCTGTATTTTCTTTTTTTTGCTTTTGGGTAACAAGTCTCACAATGGAGACGTTACTTGTGCCCGCTCGAGCAAATTGATGAACAAAGGGACGACAGTGCTACAGTGCTTTTGGGTCATACCTGGCGATGCTCAGGGGCTACTTCTGGCTCTGCACTCAGGACTTACTCCTCGAGGTGCTCGGGGGACCATATGGGATGCTGAGAATCGAACCCTGGTTGGCTGTGTGCAAGGCGAACGTCCTACCCACTGTCCTATTGCTCTAGTCCCCACCCACTGTATTATCTGTTTTGTCCCTGTTTGTTGAAATTCACTTTAATAGGCTTTAAAGTTTACAATTGAATTTGACAAATAGTAATTGTTGTCTGTCAGCTTTTGGAAGATATCAAAGAAAGCACCAATCATGATAGAAAAGCATCTTGTTTACATAAAACTAAGTAATCTCCATTGCAAGAATTCATAAGCTAAGGTCAAAATATACATTACTGCCACTTAACATATTTTATAGGGGCTGGAATGATAGTACAGTGGGTAGGACACTTGCCTTGCACATGGCTAACCTGGGTTCTGTCCTCAGCACCACATGGTCCCCAGCGGTCACCGGGAGTGAGCCCTGAGCACTGAGCCAAGAGTAAGCTCCAGCATTACAGGGTGTAACCTAAAGACCCCAATTATTTATATAAATTGTTACATACTATTTAAATCTGTACTTTTTTAAGTACTAAATTTTATCACTTAGATTTTGCAGTTGTTTTTATGCTTTTACTTTAGCAGATTTTCTTATAATATTTGCAGTCAGTGTTGTATGGTTTATAACACATTTTGCTATATTGCATTTAAAAGTTTTATTCTTTGGCTTTTGGAACACACCCCAAAAACAGAAGTGCTCAGGACTTCTTCCTGACTCTGCACTTGAGGATCAGTCCTGGCAGGGCTGGGAGACCATTATGGAGTGCCTGGTTTCTTTCCCACGTCTGCTCTGTGCAACGCAAGTGCCCTATCTACTGTACTGTTACTCTGATCTAAAAGTATTTTTAAGTGTTTTATTTTAAAGCAGTAATGGGATGTTGACATTCTCTTTCTGTCTCCTTTTTTAGAAGATCTAGGTCCAAAGAAAAAACAGATAGTGGGGAAAGTTCTAAAGAGAAGAAAAAAGACAAAGACGACAAGGAGGATGAAAAAGAAAAAGATGCTGGCGTATGTTAACTAATTTACAAGTATCACTTCAGACTGGAAATAATAGCAGTTTTCTCTTCTGCAGTTAATTTCTTTTTAAAAAGTGTACTGTATGTTTTATCCAGTGCTAGGGATTGAACTCGGGGCTTTATATATGCAAGGCATATGCTTTAATATTGAGCCACATCTCTGCTCCTTGTTCCTTATCGTTAAATTTAAAAGTGTTTTTTATTTTTTACTTTTATTTTTTCCACATCTAGTATTTCTCAGGGCTCACTCCTGAGTCTGCTCAGGAAACACTTCTGGTGATGCTTGAGGGATCATATAGGATGCCTGGGATCAAACCAGGATTGGTTGCATGCAAGTCAGACACCCTACCTGCTATACTGTTGCTCCAGCACTAAAAGTGAATTTCTTTTTTTTTTTTAAGTATTTGGGTCATACCTGGCGATGCACAGGGGTTACTCCTGGCTCATGCACTCAGGAATTATTCCTGGCAGTGCTCAGGGGACCATATGGGATGCAGGGAATGGAACCCAAGTCGGCCGCATGCAAGGCAAACGCCCTACCCGCTGTGCTATTGCTCCAGCCCCCTAAAAGTGAATTTTTAAGGGCTTGGGAGAGAGTACAGGGGTTAAGATATTTTCCTTGCTTGCAACCAACTTGGTTCCACCTGGACGACTGCATGAGTTATCCCTGAACATAGACACAGGGTTAGTAAGCCCACTGGGTATGGTTCCAAAATTAACAAAGGAATAAATGTTGAAATCTTTGGACTGTAGAAATAGTATAGTGGGTATGGTGCTTTTCTTGTATGCAGCTCACCTGGGTTTGCTCTCCAGCACCACCTACAGTTCCCTGAGCACAGCCAGGAATGATTCCTGAGCACCGAGCCAGAAGTATGTCTCTAGCATCTTTAGGTGTGGCCCAACACTCCCTCATTGCCTACACCCTCAAATAGAAATTTTAAATTATGTGAATGTAGCATAAGTAGTACAAGTGATATTTTTTTGTTGGTGTTTGGTTTTGGGGTGTACCTTCATCTTTTTTTTTTTTTGGAGGGGTATTGGTTGCCACACAGCAGTATCAGGACTTAACTCCTGGCTCTGTGCTCTGGGATCACTCGTGGTGGGGCTTGGGTGTCATACTTGGGATTGAACTCCATTGGCTGCATGCAAAGCTAGTATCTTCCCTACTGTACACTCTATCTGTGCCTGTTAATCATCTCAATAAATCTTTGGCATGACTTTTTATAGGAACTTTATAACTGGAGGCTAGAAAAATAAAACTTTCTGCTGGGAAGTAACCCTAATGTCATATATACATAAAGCATCAGCTTTACTTTTTTTTTTATTTGGTTTTTTGGTCACACCCGGCGATGTGCTCAGGGCTTTCTCCTGCCTCTGCTCTCAGGAATCACCTGGTGTTGCTCAGGGTACCACATGGGATGCCGGGGATCAATCCCAGCTCGACTGAGTACAAGGCAAATGCCCTAACCACTGTACTATTGCTCCAGTCCCAGTTATGCTTGTATTTAAAAGGTGTATCACGGGCCACAGCGGTAGTACAGCAGGTAAGGCACTTGGACACGGCCTACCCATGTCTGAGCCCAGATACCACATGTGGCCCCCCTGACTCACCAGGATCTCTGAGTGCAGAGCCAGGAGTCAAATGAAACAGAAAGATGTGTCATCTACTAAATAGGCTGTGTATTTTGGAGTTTCTATATATACTTATTGTTCTTTTCTGTACTTTGTTATTTGTTGGTTTTGGGGGCATATCAGGTAGTTACTGTGCGCAGGGTTCATTCTCTGGGTATTCAGCAGATCACGTGGTACTGGGAACTGAACCAGGTCTTCAGCATGCGAAGCATGCACTCATCCCATTGGACTAGCTCTCTACCTCCCTTTTTTTTTTTTTTATTTTGAAAACTTCTTTGGAATGTCACATGGAATAAAATTGTTTACTTCTTTTCTTCTTTGTCTTATTTTCCTCCAAGAACTTTGACCAGAATAAGCTAGAGGAAGAGATGAGAAAGCGTAAAGAAAGAGTAGAAAAATGGCGAGAAGAGCAACGTAAAAAGGCCATGGAAAATATCGGAGAACTGAAAAAGGAGATTGAAGAAATGAAACAAGGGAAAAAATGGAGTTTAGAAGATGATGATGGTACATTAATAATCTGTGTAGCAACTCTTGTAGAATATTTTAGAATCATGAGTAATATTTCACTTGGAATTTTAAGAACATTTTGTCATTGTGAGGAGCACACACTTTTGATGCTAGAGAGAGGTTAAAATTTGAGGTGAGGGGTGGCAAGGATAAGCCCTACCTGTAAAACCCTCAAATGCCTAAGTGTGGGGCTAGGGAAGTAGCTCGGTCGAAGAGTACTTGTGTAATGTGTCTAGGAGCCCCTGGGTTAGATTCCTTGCCCTGCATGGTCTCCTGCACTGCTGGGAGCAAGCAAATCCAGGGATAGCTTCTGACAACAGCCAAGTGACCGAAAAATAAAAAACTTTCAAGTGTGACTATATGAATTGCAGTTTGCCTAAAGTAATGGGAGAGGATATTTGGCTTGTGAGGAAGAAAATGTTAGAAAGGTAGAATGTGTTCTGATTATGAAGTAGTTCCTTTTGAGACTCTTATACCAAAAGAGGTATTTTTTTGTTATTTTAGATGATGAAGAAGATCCTGCAGAAGGTGAAAAGGAAGGAAATGAAATGGAGGGTGAAGAATTAGATCCTTTAGATGCTTACATGGAAGAAGTCAAAGAAGAAGTAAAAAAATTTAACATGAGAAGTGTAAAAGGCGGTGGGGGAAATGAGAAGGTATGGAATTTTGTTATATTTAAAGATATATATATATATCTACATATATATATATATGCCATATATGTTATAAAATATGGGGCTGGAGCAATAACACAGCGGTTGGGTGTTCACCTTTCACGCGGCTGACCCGAGTTCGATTTCTCCGCCCCTCTCGGAGAGCCCGGCAAGCTAACGAGAGTATCGAGCCCGTGCGGCAGAGCCTGGCAAGCTACCCGTGTGTATTGGATATGCCAAAAACAGTAACAATAAGTCTCTCAATGAGAGATGTTACTGGTGCCCGCTCGAACAAATTGATGAGCAATGGGATGACAGTGACAGTGAGTTATAAAATATATGTATGTATATGTGCATTTTGGGGTTGCACATGGCTATATTCAGGGCTTACTCTGTGCTCTTTCCTCAAGGATCACTTCTAGCAGGCTCTGAGAGCCATAGGTGATGCCAGGGATCAAATCCAAGTTGGCCGCATATAAGGCAAGAGCCCTACCTTATATGCAGCAGTATTTTCACTTTGACCCAAGACCTCTTCACTCAGGAATTACTCCTGGCAGTGCTGAGACACAATAAGGGATGCCAGGAATTGAACCCAGGTTGGCCGCGTGCAAGGCAAACACCTGACCCACTGTACTGTTGCCTGGGTCCCCTAGATTTATATATTTAAAGATCTGTACATCCTACATTTTAGATTTCTTTTTTTTTTTTTTTTTTTGCTTTTTGGGTCACACCTGGCGATGCTCAGGGGCTACTCCTGGCTTTGCACTCAGGAATCAGTCCTGGCGGTGCTCAGGGGACCATAATGGATGCTGGGAATCGAACCGGGGTCGGCCGCGTGCAAGGCAAACGCCCTACCCGCTGTGCTATCTCTCCAGCCCCTACATTTTAGATTTCTGTTTTTAAAAATTCATATTTTAATAGTTTTTTAAAGGCTTATTTAAAAATAAGTTGAACTTATTATCATTTTATTAATCACTACTGACATGGTGACTGTATTAGGATGTTTTTCCTCATCTCTGAAATGCAGATACATACATCTGTACATATATTCTTATTTGGAGGAAGGCTATATTTTTATCTTCTTTTCCTTAATATTTTTATGATGTGCTGTAGTTCAGAAGTATATATATATATATAATATATATATATATATTTTTTTTTCTTTTTGGGTCATACTCAGCAGTGCACAGGGGTTACTCCTGGCTCTGCACTCAGGAATTACTCCTGGCGGTGCTGGGGGACCATATGGGGTTGCTGGGAATCGAACCCGGGTTGGCCGTGTGCAAGGCAAATGCTCTACCCGCTGTGCTATTGCTCTAGCCCCCAGAAGTATATTTTTATAAGTACTTTGGAGCTAGTAAATTTTAGGTCTAATTATTTTTCAAATGTCATTCTTAAGGGCTGCAGACATAGTACAGTGGGTAGGGTGCTTTTCTTGCACATAGCTGATCTATTTCAGTCCTTAGCATCACTTATAATCCCTTGAGCAGAGGACCAGGAGTCAGCCCTGAGCACAGCCAGGTGTGGTCACAAAACAAGCAAAAAAGTCACTTTTGCAACACCAGAGAACTGTTACAGAGGATAAGACCTACAATAAACCTTGCATGTGACAGACACATATTGTCCCCTAACCTTTGTCAGGAGTGATCCCTGAGCCCGGGGAGGAATAAACCTTAAGCACTGCCTGGGTGTGGCCTAAAAACCAAAAACTGAAAAATATAATCACTCTTGGTGGTTGGTGAATAGACTCAGCTCAATGGGCTGATAGTGTTTTGCAGTAGATGGCCCGGGTGTGGTTTCTGACACCATTGGGTGTAGCCAGCAAACAGTGCCTGATGTGCCCCACCACTACCCCAAAGTTTTGTGGTCAGGGGAATATTTCAAGTGATAGAGATCCTAAATCTGATTGAAGGCATCATATATCTTTCCCAGCATAACCCACCTCCACCCCAAGTTTCCCTGAGCATCACCAGAAATGGCTCTTTGATTCCTGGTAACTCCAAAATAAGAAAAGGGTTTAATGTATAACAGACTGCATATAAACATGTTACCAGCTACAACGGCTGGAGCGATAGCACAGCGGTTGGGCGTTCACCTTTCACGCAGTTGGCCTGTGTTCGATTCCTCCGCCCCTCTCAGAGAGCCCGGCAAGCTACCAAGAGTATCTCGGCCGCACGGCAGAGCCTGGCAAGCTATCTGTGGAGTATTGGATATGCCAAAAACAGTAACAATAAGTCTCTAAATGAGAGACGTTACTGGTGCCTGCTTGAATAAATCGATGAGCAACGGGATGACAGTGACAGTGACAGTGACCAGCTACAACATTGCATTTAAAATTGTAAGGAGTGGAAATAAGGAGAAAGCACTTTGTTTTTAATTGTCACTGGCATCGAAGTTAAAATGTATTGTGATCATTATCATTGTACTTTTGTATTTCTTTAAAACTTACGTTTACAAAATATTTATTTTTTATTTTTTTCAGAAGTCTGGGCCGACCGTCACAAAAGTTGTCACTGTTGTGACGACCAAAAAGGCAGTTGTAGATTCTGATAAGAAGAAAGGTGAGCTGATGGAGAATGATCAAGATGCCATGGAGGTAATTCTTCATTATTTTTCACTTGTTTTGGTACTACCTGGAACTATGCATTACGAAGCATTGATTAACTTTTGCTCTTAATATGTCAACTTTTGAGACCGAAGTGATAGTGCAGTGAGAATAGGTTTGTCTTGCATGTGCCTGACTTGGGTTTGATCTCCAGAATCCCATATGGTCTCCCAAGCAGTGACAGGCATAATTCCAGAGTGCAGAGCCAGGAGTAACCCCTGAGTATTGCCAAAATACTAAACAAAACCAAAAAACTTAATGTATCAAATTACTAGTGAGGTTTTGTTGTAATTTTCAATAATATCATAGCTAAATACGCAGTTCTAGATTATTTTGACATCATTGACTTCTCTTTGTATGTCCACTTTTTTGATTCCCCCCTGTGCTTCATCAGCATACTTCAGGTATAAGAAATAAAGTGAGGGCCCGAGAAACTACAGTGGAAAGGCATTTGTCCTGTATGTGGCCAACTTGGTTGGTTTTTTTTTTTTCTTTTTGGGTCACACCCAGCGATGCTCAGGGATTACTTCTGGCTCTGCACTCAGGAATTACTCCTGGCTCTGCACTCAGGAATTATTCCTGGCGGTGGTCAGGGACTATATGGGATGCTGGTAATCACACCCGGGTCGGCCACATGCAAGGCAAACGCCCTACCGCTGTGTTAGCACTCTAGCCCCCCAACTCAGTTTTGACCCTGCCACTACATACTGTCTCCTGAGCATCATCAGGAGTGATCCATCATCACAGTCATGACTAAACCCTGAGCACTGCTGGATCTGACTCAAAAGTGAAAAAAAAAGAACTGAAGTGATAGAATGAATTGAGTTACTTCATATTATAAAAATTTGCATAAGGACTGGAAAGACGGCTGGAGAGATGGCAGAGTGGGTGGAGCACTTGCTTGCATGTGACAGGTATGATCCCTGGCATACCATGTGGTTCCTCTGAGCACCGCCAGGCGTAATTCCTGAGTGCAGTCAGGAGTAACATCACCCAAAAACAAAAAAAAAAAAAAAAAAAACCCAAAAAAACCAAAAAATGGTGGGGGCTTAGAAAGAGAGTAAGGGAAGTAAGGTGCTTGCCTTGAATTTAGCCAAAATTGATACCATTTCTGACACTCCATGTGGTCTCTCCACCACTTCCAGGAGTCACTTCTGAGCCAGAACCAGTAATAGCTCCTGAGGACTACTGGTTGTGGCCTGAACAACCCCTTGCCAAAAATTTATATATATTGAAAACATCCAGTATTCTTAGCCAAGCATCACTGGAGGCCTATCAGAATTACAACTTTAGCTTCATACTGTGTTTAGAACTTTCTCTACGGGTCAACAAACAGAAAAACCCATTGAAAAATTTAGAAAGTGACAACTCGGAAAGCAAAATTTTTTCTGAGAGGAAAAATTGCTATCAGTATTGGTGCCATAAAGAGAAAATATGATGAATTGATCTCTCTTTTTTCCCTTTTTTTTTTAGTATTCTTCAGAGGAGGAAGAGGTTGATCTTCAGACAGCTCTTACAGGCTATCAGACAAAACAGAGAAAGCTTCTAGAACCAGTTGATCATGGAAAAATTGAATATGAACCATTTAGAAAAAACTTTTACGTTGAAGTTCCAGAATTAGCCAAAATGTCCCAAGAGGGTAAATTACTTTTATCTATTGATCATCGTAGATAGGACACAGCTCTTGAATTTGCTAGTGGTGAATTTGGATTGGCTTATAAATTGATGGATCAAGTGTAGGAAGTTCCTACTTTGAGGGGCCAGAATGATAGTACAGTGGGTAGGACATTTGCCTTGCATACTGCTGACCTGTGTTCAATCTCTGGCAACCCACATGGTCCCCTGAGCACTGCCACGAGTAATTCTTGAGTGCAGAGCCAGGAGTAACCCCTGAGCATTGCTGAGTGTGACCCAAAATTTAAAAAAAAAAAAAAATTCTACTTTGAGGCCAGAGACATTGTACGGTAGTTCCTGCCTTGCTTGTGTCCAGCCTGGGTTTGATCCTTGCCATTTCATATGCTCCCCTGACACTACCAGGAGTAATTCCTGAGTGCAGAGCCAGGAGAAACCACTGAGCATCTCGTATTGCCTCAAAACCCTGCCAAAAAAGAAGTTACTGTTTAAAAAAATAATTGTTCTGATTTGTCTTTGGGTCACACTGGCAGTGCTCAGAGCTTACTATTGTTCTGTTCTCAGGGATCTGTACTGGTAAGCTCTGAAGACCGCATAGGGTGCCAGGGATCGAACCTAGGTGGGCTGTGTGCAAAAGGCAAGTGTCCTGCCCTTTGTACTACCATACTACCGCTCTGTTCCCAATTTTTGCTTTGCTTTTGGCCCCAACTAGTGGTGCTCTTTCCAGCTCCATCTTCTGGTGATCCACTCCTGGTGATCATGTTATATCCATGTAGACCATGTCATGTCATAAATGAACACGGGACTCTCCATTGGAAAGCTTATGTGAGAATCAGGCTGGAGTGATAGCTCCAGGCATTGGTGCACAGGCAGGCGGCCCGGGTTCTCTCCCTAGCAAAGAATGGCCCCCTCAAACGCTGCAGGGAGTGACTCCCTGAGTGCTGCAGGGTGTGACCCGAGAATAAATGAGAGGGAGGTAGAGAGATAGTAAAGGGGTTCGTTCAGGTGCATCCGTGTGTGCATTCAGCCCTAATCTGATCTCAGGCACAGCATGGTGTCCAAAACATTGTTGGTTATAACCCTGACAGCTCCCAAACACTGCCAGGTGTGATCTTGAAGTCCCCTGAGCTCTATTGGGGTGACCTGTGTAATCGCCAGCATCACAGGGGGTCTGAATGGCAGTGCACACCTGGGCCCTTGTGTTGAACCATAGGCCCACTTGGCCAGGTTGACCAAGAATCACCTGAGGGGCCCTCTGGACCCCTGAGCATGTCTTAGATGCTTTCCACTAGCCCACCCTCCCACCCCCCCGCCCCCCACGAAAAAGCACTGCACTGTAGTTTGTTGTTCATCAGTTTGCTCAAGGAGGCACCAGTAACTCTTCATTGTGAGACTTGTTTCTCTTTTTGGCATATTGAATACGCCACTGGGAGCTTGCCAGGCGGGATACTCTTGGTAGCTTGTTGGGCTCTCCGAGAGGGACGGCCGCGTGTAAGGCAAATGCCCTACCCGCTCTGCTATTGCTCCAGTCCCTGAAAAAGAAAAGTTAAATTTGTTTGGTATACATTGTTGAGTTTTTTTGGTTGAAAATAATCCTATTATATTATCAAATAATATCCATTTCTTTCCTGAATTTAGATTAGTATCCAATGTGAATCTGTAGTAGCGGTAGAATATAAGATAATCCTAAGTTCCTCTTGTTTGGAGAACAAGTTGTCGCTTTACTTGTCTATGGTGGTTATTTGATCACCGTTTCAGTTTATGATAAATGAATGCCAGGTTCTAGAAACTGGGATTTTTTTTTCACGAGTAGTTTACAAAGTTAGTTTCTTTAACTTTTCTCTGAGATGTTTATTGCTTTGGTTTGTAGCCTTTCTCCTTTAGTAGGTGATTCTAAGACTAAAAGAAGTATCTTGCTATGCCTAATAGAAGAGTAGAAGTATTAGTAGAGCAATATTTGTATTTTAATCTGCATTTTGTTTTGTAGAGGTGAACGTATTTCGGTTGGAAATGGAAGGCATTACAGTAAAGGGAAAAGGTTGTCCCAAACCAATTAAATCTTGGGTCCAATGTGGAATTTCCATGAAGATTTTAAATTCTCTCAAAAAGTAAGTCGTTAAGAATTTTCCACCTTTTCCAATTACTTGCTAATCTAACTCTACACAGAGATTTTCCTTGGTCACATTTTTTACTAGTTTTGGTTTGATTTGGGGGCCACACCCAGCAATGCTCAGGGGTAACTCTTGGCTCAGTGCTCAGGGGACCTTATGGGATGCAGACTCTGGGTCACGAACGGCAAGGCAAGCTCTCTACCTGCTACACTATCTCCAGCCCCACATTTTTACTACTTTATTACTTCATTGAAGTATATATTTTTTTTCTTTTTTTCGGGTCACACCCGCCGATTCACAGGGGTTACTCCTGGCTCATGCACTCAGGAATTACTCCTGGCGGTGCTCGGGGGACCATATGGGATGCTGGGAATCGAACCCGTGTAAAGAATAATTTTTACAACAAAGTTTGTCTTTTAAAGTTTATAATTTAATGGATTTTACTATGTTTATGAAGTGGTACAATAGTAACTTCAATCTAATTTTAGAACATTTTCATCATCCCCAGAGGAGACTTCTACACCCTGGTCCAGACTTTTCTCTAGACCAGAGTGCTTTAAATTTCCACCTGGGCCTCTTTTTTTGCCCAAGAAATGCAAGCACTGTTAAAAACACTGTGGATTCATTATATGTGCTTTTTATTTTTTAATCTTTGTCACTGCCTGTTTACTAGTTTTACTATTGCCAAATTTTCCTTTAGTCCATCAGATATATGATCCCACATGGAGTTGGCAGTCTACAGTTTAAAAAGCTGAGCGATAGTGTAGTGGGGTAGTGAGAGATAGTGTAGTGGGGTACTGAGCTTGTCTTGCACATGGCTGACCCAGGTTTAATCCCCAGCATCCCATACGGTTCCCTGAGCTCGCCAGGACTGATTCCTGAGTATAGAGCCACGAGTGACCCCTTGAACACTGCCGATGTGGCGCTCAAAACTAAAACTAAAAATAAAATAGAAAAACTAAAAAGCTGTGCTCCAGACAGCTGCCACTCTATTGTTTTTATGGGTTTGCATATTTTATAATTTTTATGTAAAATAGTATTATGTTAATGTTGTCTTTTGTTACAGACTTCTTTAACTTTGTGCAATATTTTCTTTTCTTTTTTGGGGTTTGATTTTGTTTGCTTTTGGCATTTTTTGGTCACACCTGGCGATGCTCATGGCTTACTTTTGGTTCTGCACTCAGGAATCACTCCTGGTGGTGCTTGAGGGTCGATAAGGGATGCTTTGGATTGAACACGGGTCAACTGCGTGCAAAGCAAAAACCCAACCCGCTGTTTTATCCCTCAGGCCTCTTGTGCAGTATTTTTTTTTTGTTTTCTTTTTGGGTCATACCCAGCGATGCTCAGGGGTTACTCCTGGCTTTGCACTCAGGAATTACTCCTGGCGGTGCTTGGGGGACCATATGGGATGCCGGGGATTGAACCCAGGTCGGCTGAGTGCAAGGCAAACGCCCTACCTGCTGTGCTATCGCTCCGGCCCCATTGTGCAGTATTTTTAAGGCTCCATATATTGTAGAATGTCTCAGTATTTCATTTTTTCCTACCAAATGATGTATATTCTGATTTTGAAAACTTTACTGGTTCTTTAGCTATCCTAGGATTTAATTTTTTTTTTAACTTTAATTGAATCACTGTGATATAGATCCTTACTTATGTTGAGATTTGTTCTTAGCCAAGTATTAGTGGATCTATAAACTCAGCATAAAGCTTTGTAAGGAACTGTTTTGTTTTGTTTTTTGTCCCAAAGGCTATATTGCCACGTTTTCATTGAGGATTATGTCTTAAATTCAGATTCAGATTTTAATTCATTTGGCAGCTGGATTTTGCAGGGTTGTTATTCTCCCTGAACACTGAGGACACAACATGTCTCCTTTGTCATTGCTCTCAAACCAAGTTTCTTTGGATCATGATTGGATTTCAGTCATACAGTATTCCAGCACCCATCTCTCCACCAGTGTACATTTCTCAGTACCAGTGTCCCTCAGTTCCTTCACATCACCTCCACCCCCTGCCTGCCTCTATGGCAGGTGCTTTTCCTCCTTCCCTCCTTCCTTCCCTCTGTTCCTCTCTCCCTCCATTCCTCCTTTCCTTCCTCTCTCTCTCTCACTCTCTCTCTCCTTCCCTCCTCTCCCCCTTTTGGACACTGTGATTTGCAATATTAATTTCAGTTTTGTCTTGTCTTGTTTTTAAGGCATGGTTATGAAAAGCCCACACCAATCCAAACCCAAGCGATTCCTGCTATAATGTCTGGAAGGGATTTGATTGGTATTGCCAAGACAGGAAGCGGGAAGACCATTGCTTTTCTTTTGCCTATGTTTAGACACATCATGGATCAGAGGTCATTAGAAGAAGGAGAAGGACCTATAGGTATAATTTCTTTCATTGAGCTGTATGTTGTTCGTGAATTAGAAAGACCTGAAACTTTATAACGTTCTTTACTACAACAATAAAGATATCTTTATTACATTTCCTTTATGAAGTTGGCACTTTGGGGCTGATTTCCCCTTACCAGCAGGTGGAGTGAGAATCTTCAGAGCTCTGGAGTGACATCTTGAAGTACAAAAACAGCCTGTCCTGGCACAGCTCAGTTTTTAAACTCTGACTCGGCAGGTAGACTCCTCATGCATCTATCTGTTTACTTATGTTGAGATTTGTTCTTAACCAAGTATTAGTGGATCTGTAAACTCAACATAAAGCTTTGTAAGGAACTGGTTTTTTTTTTTTTTTTTTGGTCCCAAAGGCTATATTGCCAGCTTTTCGTTCAGGATTATGTCTTCAGATTCAGATTTCTTAATTGATTTGGCAGCTATCTCTTCTCCAAATTTGAGCTGGATTTTGGAGTGTTGTTACTCTCTCTGAACGCTGAGGGCACAGCATGTCTCCTCTGTCAGTGCCCCTCAGACCAAGTTTCTTTCTGGAAGCCAAGTTGTGTCTGCAGCTCAGTGAGTCACTTGATAAAACTTTGCTCTGTCATTTGAAGTTGAGAACATTTTGTGTTATATTCAGCCAAGTTTTTTCCTGAGTGTTTAACTTGCATTTATCTCCCTTTAGCTTTGTCTTAAAATCTACTTTTGGTTACTGTACACCATAATTTCTTTTGTTAAAAACCTTTTTAAATGAGATTTTTAGAGGCGCATAAAGCAAAAATTAGACTAAGATCTTCTGAACTTTGTTGGGTTGAATTAACACTTTTTAAAGCATAACGTCTGGGATTTTTGTGGTTAGACTTTGACATGTCTATCTTTTCAGCTGTCATCATGACTCCAACTCGAGAACTGGCTTTACAAATTACTAAAGAATGTAAGAAGTTTTCGAAGACTTTGGGACTTCGCGTAGTTTGTGTTTACGGAGGAACAGGAATTAGTGAACAGGTAAATAAAGAAGGAACATTCACTCTCTTGGATCGTAAGTTGAGTAATAAAGTAAAAGTGATTTTTCTTTTTAATTTGTTTCTGTTTCTCTTTCTGTTTCTGTTTTTAAATTTGTTTTTGTTTCTGTTTTGAATTGTGATTGCTTCTAAAAGTTTTCTTTAGATAAGAGGTATGGGACTAAGGAAATATTTCAAAGAGCCAAGCGTGCATTTCTTTATATATACATATAAAAGTCAGTTGAGCTGGAGAACAGTGCAGTGGGTAAAGTGCTAGGCTTGCATTCTGCCCACTTTGTTTCTCCCAGCTCTGTATGTGGTACCCTAAGCCCTACCAGGAGTGATCCCTGAACTCAGCCAGGAATAAGCACCTGAGCACTCGGGAGCGTTTAGCTTTCTTACCTGCCTCCCCCATAAAAGGTCACATTTTTATGTCTAGAACATTCTGCTATTTTTCTCTTCTGCCCCTCTTTTGGGGACAGGTGGGTGGAGAGATATTGATCCTTTTTTTAAAATTTTTTATTGAATCATCATATGAAAAGTTACAAAGCTTTAAGTCTCAGTCATACAGTGATCGAACAGCCATCCCTTTCATTAGTGCACGTGTTCCACCACCAAGAATCCCAGTATACCTCCCATCCCACCCCCCACCCCCCCCCCGTGTGGCTGATGATTTTCACTTTACTTTCTCTTTACTTTGATTACGTTCAATATTTCAACAGGAAACTCACTATTGTTATTTAGAATTTTCCCCCAACAATCAAACCTGCCGAAAAGGCAGCATTTGATAATTTGTTTTCCATTCTGAGAAAGAAGAGCATATGAGGTCGCAGCCGCATGCTTTTGGATTTCTGGTATCATTGCAAGCTCGTACCTTTGTTTAGTGGGCCCTATAAGCTGATGGTCGCCACGCCGCTGCCAGGGAAAGGGAAAGCCAAGAGAGAAAAACCTTTCCCCTCCCGTGGCAGCATGGTGCTGCAGCTTAGTTCACAGTCTAGAGGCATTTCTGTAAGAAGCTGCTGGTGCCGAAAGTAGTGGGCCTCTGGGATCATGGGTGTTCAGCAACGGATGGGCCGCGCGTGTGCCCACACCCGGTTGTTCTTGAGGAATTCTCCCAACTCTACTCAGAGAATCAGTTCTATATCTATGTTTGAAGGTCACTCCTTGCTGTGCCTAGGGTAGCATGTGGTGCAGCTTGGGATCAGATCTGCCCTCCTGCATGCAAACCCTACCTAGTTTTGGAGCTCTCTTTCTAATCCTCTATTTTTTCTTTGCTTTTTGGAAAGTGATGCTCAAGGGTTACTTCTGGCTTTGCACTCAGGATTACTCCTGGCGGTGCTTGGGGGACCATATGGGATGCCAGGGATCAAACCTAGGTCTATGCATGCAAGGCAAACGCCCTATCTGTATAATCACTCCGGCCCCCTTTACTTCTTTTTTCTTTCTTTTTTTCTAATTCTTTTTTTTAAATGCTGTTTTTGACTTCTGATTCACTGATTTGCTAATGGAATCAACTCTCAATTTTAAAACATTGATTAGCTGATTGGCTTGGTCTAGGGAGTCCGATATTGGGTCACATTTTCAGGGAATGCTCTCAAGTTAGAGCTCAAGGTTACTTTCATTGTTCTTGGGGAACCATATGCCAGGGATAAAACCTGGGCCTTGTGCTTGCAGATCATGCATTCCAGATTCTTGACCTGTCTCTCGGGCAACATTGATCTGTTGAATTGTTTTATTTACTATTCTCATGTTTCTTTGTTTTTAGGTATGCAAGATTAAAATTGGCAAAAGTCTGTTTTGTTGGAATAAGCAGTAAATTGTAAATTTGTTCTGTGCCTAAGGGTTGGGATTGGGAGGCAAACTGGGGATATTGGTGGAGGGAAGGTCACCCTGGTGGTGTCGGAACACTAAATGTTTGAAATAGCTGTGTGGTGAACAGCTTTGTAAATCACAGAGTTTTTAATAAATTAAAATGGCAAAAATCTCTAATTTTTTTTAAAGTTGTAACACTACTTCATTATATTGCTACTCTTCTTTTAGTAGTCCAGTATTTCGAAGAAGAAAGCAGGAAAGCTTTGGAGTTTTGCAGTCAGACATTGCCTTCCGTAGTTACCTAAACACCACAAGCAGTGTTTCCAAATGTGGGAATAATCATTAGTGATAAAGAGGTTCCAAAATTTCATCTTTTTTATTAGATTGCTGAACTGAAAAGAGGTGCTGAAATTATTGTTTGTACACCTGGTCGAATGATTGACATGTTAGCAGCTAACAGTGGTAAGTGAGTGTTATTTTGTTGTTTTTATTTCTCCTTCTTGAATTCTGTACATTTTTCTTAAATCAAAGGAAGTTTAAGAACTCTTTAAAAGGTTTTGTTTTTCTTCTTAAAGCTGTGATATCTTAAAATTTGTATTGTAACAAACTTATTTTTGTAAGCTTACATAACATTTTAAAATTTAATTAAAACTTTTTAGAATTGATTCCATCTGACTTTTTTCACCCTTTCACAGACTCTTAATTTTGCTTGAGGGTGTGCGGGGAGGGATGATGGATTTTGCACTTTTTCTGTTACTTTGATTTTTCTCTACTGGAAGGTAGTATTTTCTTACAATACTAGATAAATTAAGATATTGCAGCTTCAAGAAATTTTATCTTTTGTAAATATTGCATGTTTTTAGCTGTAATGTTATGCTTTGTTAAATTATTCCCTATCAAAACTGTTACTAAACTGTTGACATTATTTAACTTCTGTGGAAAAAGGCCCTTCAAGATATATAGAACTGGGCTTCCGAGACTTAAATCATCAAAGGTAGGTAATTTAATGCTGTTCCCAATCTTGCAAAACTAATTGGACTGCAAATTAGTATTGAATTTTTAAGTATTAGAAAGCAAATATTTGACTCATTGGTACTTTTTGAAAAAAAGGCTTTCAAATGTTTTTATTGTAGTATTCAGTACATATGTATGTGTGTGTATCTACTTATATGACTGAGAAAATGAATATGCATGTTTTTAATAGTATACTGCTTGCATTTCTCTACACTCTTAATTCTACTTGAAATTGGCAAAGTGACATACTGATATCAGTGTGCTTGTACATCATATGACAGATTTTGGATTGAGTGCTGGTTAAATAATCCTTTGTTTTTTCTCAATGCTGCATTGATTTTTTTTTTTCTCCTGAAATTTATCTTGATTAATTTTACATTTTTCCCTTATGTGTTTACTTTTCATTTCTGTTTAATACTTTCCACATATTTTTGCCAGGAAATTGATTCCATAATTGATAGAATTGCTTGTATTATTCATTTAGAAAGGGTTTCCTGTGTTTTTTTATGTAGTTTTTCTTGATTAAGAAACCTATCACATTTTTTTAAACCAGAAGGAGCACTTAAAAAAATGGGTTCTGTGTTGTTTCAACAAAAATACAGTGTTTTGTAATAAATTTTACTTTTAAGTTTTGGTGTAGTATGTTTTCTAGGGATCTAAAATAGCTTCTTATTAATATTTTGGCATTCCCTTTAGATATTTCTAGCTGCGTGAAAGTAGGTATAAAGTTATAGACAGATTTTCTGCATCTGAAATAGTTAGCACTGGAACTTGCCTTCCACACATACGCTGTAATCTCTAATATGTTTTTTCCTAGGTGATGCTGTCAGATAATGGCTGATGTGGCTCGATGCTCCATCTCAGTCTTAGTTTTATGATGTGTTTTGGAGAGGGCTGTTTTCTGAATTTTACAGGTTCTTCAGGCCCTATGATGGTATGCAAGAGACGAGTTTGACAAAATAAAGGGCCTCATATACCCATTGTCAGAAAGTATTTGCCATTAGATTAAGACATTGTAGACCAAGATTTCTTTTCACTGCTTAAAGATACCTAACTTGCCCCTCTGGTTAAGTGAGGCATTTTAGTTCCCTTTTACAGTTTTTTTTTTTTAAAGTTCTTAGTAGTTGTAAAATGTATTATAACTGATTTTTAGTTTTGTTTTGTCTTTATTTTTTTCCTCTCATCTTAGGTCGGGTCACAAATCTTCGAAGAGTGACATATGTTGTTTTAGATGAAGCAGACAGAATGTTTGACATGGGTTTTGAACCACAGGTAACTGTTAATTGTTTTAGTGGACTTTTTTTTTTTTTCCTTCAGCCACACTGGACCAAGCTCTCAGGCCATACTCCTGGTTCAGCTCAGTTACTTCTCTTTTTTTTTTTTCAAACCACACCAAGTGGTGTTTAGGGTTTAGCGCTTACTCCAGGCTCTATGCTCAGGTATCACTCCTGGCAGGGTAGGGTTTGGGGAACCATTTTGGTGGCCGGGGATTGACCCTGGATAGTGGAGCGCAAGGCAAGTGCCCTAGCTGCTGTACTCAGGGATCACTCTGATAGTGCTCCGTAAAACAGTCCCTGAAACACTATAGGTATTGTCCCAAATCCATCCCCCCAAAGAAGTATTCCTGCCTATTATATAAAACAATTGCTTATTGCATGAAAGTACTTTAATTCACCTAAATTTGTTTTGTTTTGGGGCCACATCTAGCAGTGCTCAAGGGTTATCCTGGCTCTGTGCTCAGGAATCACTCTGGCAGTACTCTGGGGACCATATGGGATCTCAGGGATTGAATCCCGGTCGGCCACATGCAAGGCAAGTGCCCTACATGCTGTACTGTCTCTCTCGCCCCTCATCTAAATTTATTGTTTGTTCTTAGGTCTAGTTGAAAATGAAGTGAGCTAAAGATACTAACATAATTTATGGGGCAGAGGATCTGTTGTGTTATTTTCTTTTCTTTTGGTTTTTGGGCCACACGGAAAATTTTAAACTGTTTTTGATAGTAGATGATCTTAAACAGTTCTTTTTAGCATTTTAAGGTTTTGGAGACTGTACTAACCATATTTTTTGCGATGTTTTCTCAGGTTATGCGCATTGTGGATAATGTTCGTCCTGATCGACAGACAGTTATGTTTTCTGCTACTTTCCCCAGAGCTATGGAGGCGTTGGCTCGCAGAATCCTGAGTAAACCCATTGAAGTGCAGGTTGGAGGCAGGAGTGTGGTTTGCTCAGATGTGGAACAACAAGTGGTAGGTTGAATCCCCAGTGTTTTTGATGTTTAGGTAGTATGTTGGTCCCTCTGGGCTAGTGCTGACAAAGGCAGATCATTTCTAACATCATGTTGGGTACATGAATCAACAATTGCTTTTAATACTTTACTACATTTGTGTACTTTGTTCAATGAATTTGGTGGTTTAAAATGTTCCTTTTATTTTTCTCCCCACCAGAGTGATTATCGTTAGTAGAACTATTACACTTCTTGACTAATAGAATATGAAGTTAAAAGGCAAAAAGTCATGAGGATCACTTGCCACATTATCCTATCTTTTCCTAAAGACAGCAAGTGTCACATTGATTTGACATGACTAAAGTGAATAGGGGCCAGAGAGGTTGTATAATGTATAAGGCACTTGCCTTGCATGCAGCCAACCCAGGTTCTGTTGCCAGCATTGCCTGTGGTACCATGAACCCTGCTAGGAGTGATCCCTAGCTCAGACCCAGGAGGAAGTCCTTAGCACAACTGGTAGGGCCTCAAAAGCAGAATAAATTAAGTGATTTTATTTGTATTCAAGTGATGTATTTGTATTTTCACCCCATTAACTTCATTCAATTTGTTTGCTTTCAGATTGTGATAGAAGAAGAAAAGAAATTTCTGAAATTACTTGAACTTCTAGGCCATTATCAAGAATCCGGTTCTGTCATTATATTTGTTGATAAGCAGGAACATGCTGATGGTCTTCTGAAGGATTTAATGAGAGCTTCTTACCCTTGCATGTCTCTTCATGGAGGTGATGTTTTAATTTCATTCACATGGGAAATCTCTATCAAGTGTTTGTTTTGGTTTTTGGTCCACACCTGGCAATGTTCAGGCTCTGCTCCCAGCTCTGTGCTCTCTGCTCACTTCCTTTGGTGCTTTGGGTAAGGTGGGGAGTCCAGGATTGAAGGCAGGCCTCCATCATGCAAGAAATGTGCTATCCTGTTGTGCGCTCTTCTCTGTCCCTCTTACTACTTGCCAACCTCTGTTTGGTTCTGAATAAAATTCCTTGTTCTTTATAACTTATAAGTAAATTTTGTATCATTTAGACTTTTGTGGTGTTGGCGGAGGGGGTTGGGCCATATCTGCAAGTGCTCAAAGCCTACTCCTAACTCTGTGCTTAAGGATCACTCCTGGCAGCACCCACGGGGGGACTATGTATAGTGCTACAGGTTTGAACCAGGGTTGGCTGCATGCAAGGCAAGTCTTTACTTCCTGTGTGATTTCTCCAGCCCCATGTAATTAATTTTTTATTTACAACTTCGTGTATTTAAGTATTACTATCTTAGAAATAAAGTAATGATGCAGTCTCATGTAACCAAGTGCCATAGTCAGATTAATCTGCTGAGAAATATTGAACTGACAGGTCCAAGAGAAGGCTCAGTGGCAAAAAACTTACCCATTGCTTTGCGTGTCTGAGACTTGTGTTTGATCCCTTGCATCAGAAAATAAATAATTTAACTTTTTTTTTTTTTTGGATAGTGCTTGTTATTGAACTCAGATCTTCACACTGAATTTGCAAGACATATTCTACTCCTGAGCTATATATCTGTATATATATCCCTAGCTCCCCCCAAAATTTAACTTAAAATTTTTTAATTCACATTTTAGTCTTTGCATTATAGTTTGCTACCTAGAATTTTCTATGATTTATAGGAGAGCTTTTTCCTTAATCTAGCTTTTTTATTTTGAGAATGTGTGTTTGTGTTTTCCTTTTGGCCACACTTCGTGGTGCTTAGGGCTTCCTCTTGGCTCTCTGTTCAGGGATCACTCCTGGAGGGCTTGGGGAACAAAATGGGATGCTGGGGATTGTAGCCAGGTTGGCTTTGTGCAGGGCAAGTGCTCTAGCTGCTTAGCTTACTATCTCTCTGCCTTCCCCCTGCCTTTTTAAAAAATCCATACCTGGCCATACTTAACGGCTACTGTAGCTCTGTGTTTGGAGATTGTGAATGTGGTGGATGGGGTGTTCACAAGTAATAGTGCTTGGGGAACATGTAGTACCCGGGATTGAACCTTGCCTCCTGCACTCAAGGCACACACTCTAGTCTACTGAACTCTCTCTCCAGCCATCAATGAAAACTCTATTTGGGCTTTTTTGCTTTTGGGTCTCACTCTGCTGAGTTCAGGGTTCTGTGCCCAGGTCTCAGTCCTGATTTTGCTCAGGGGACCATATGCATTCCAAGGGCTTGTGCCCTACCCACAGAACTGTCTCTCTGACCCCTATTTGAAATTCTTGATGTTGGAGTAGGGGCTCTCAAGAAGTCTCAATAGGTCTGGGTCCCCGTCGGCTCTCAGCCAACCAGGGCAGAGGTGCAATGTGAGAGTCCCAGGATGCTGTTGTTCAGGTCTTGCAGTATTAAAAGTGACCTTCACAGGACACCCTGTGCCCAGGGCCTTCCAGGGCCATCTGGACAGGAATCCAACTCTGGTCAGGCCCATGCTAGGCATGTGCTCCTCTTTATTTGAAAAATAATTTATTTCTTGGGCCACACCTGGAGGTGCATAGAATTTACTCCTTGTATTGTGCTCAGGGATCACTTCTGGTGGACTCAGTGGACCATTGGGGTGTAGGAGATAGAATCCGGGTCAGCTGTGCGCAAGGCCATCACCTTACTTGCTGTACTCCCTCTCAGCCCCCAGATTCCACCTCGTGATGAGAGAGTTTCATTTCATATACAGAAGAGGAGTAGGACATACTTCTGTCTTTTGAAGAGTGCTAACCCGTTATAACGCTGGTATGCCCAGTGTGCCTCGTCGGTCGGGTACCTGCAGTGCAGGGGATTGGACTGCATCTTTGTGCAAGAGAGCCGTGATGACTGAGCTGTCTCTCTGATCCCAGTATTCGAATAATGGAACATTTCAAAAGGACTGTTTATTTTTCAGTTTTTATTAATTTTTGGGGAGTGGCCACATCCAGTGGTGGTCAGGTTGCCCAGGGCTTGCTTCTGGCTCTGTTCAGGGGTCATTCCCAATGGTGCCCAGGAGGTAGCAATGTGCTGGGGCTCAAACCAGGCCTGCCTCATGCTAGGCATGTGCCTGAACCTCGCTGCTGCCTGAAGCCCTCTACTATCTCTTTGGCCGTATTCTGTTTCCTAAACTATGAAAGACGGCTACACAGCTGGCTCAAAGGGCTGCAGTGCGTGCTTTGATCCGTAGCCCTGGGTTCAGTCTCCAGAGCACATGGTTCCCTAGGACTGTGCCCGTAGTAGCCCCTGCTCACTGGCATGTGTGGCCAGAAAAATAATTCTGTAAAATATATATTATATTTACCATTTCAGTGTTTTATTTGGGGGATCAATACCCAGGCAGTGCTCAGAGGCTACTCCTGGCTCAGTTCTCTTGGCTCAGTCTTCTGATAGACACAGTTTGGCTCTTGTGACTTTGCCTCTTGGAACACTGATTTACAGTTTTTGAGTTTTCAGTTCTTTTTGGGTGTACTATATGTGGAAATACAAATGGCTGAGTCACATAGTTGACCAATGTTACAAACTTTCTGAGGATCACCCAGCATTTTTTTTTTTGCATTTTTATTCATAACCTGGGAAGCACTTATCTTAAATAATAGGCATGCTAATGAAATGCTGTGTTGTTATGGTTTTGATTTGTGTTTCCCTGACTTGTGATGAATGAACCTCTGTTTATGTACTTATTGAACATTTATCTTCTTTGGAGAAATGTCTGCATGGCTTTTGACTACTTTGGTTTTTTGTGTTTTTTTTTTTGCTTTTTGGGTCACACCAGGTGATGCACAGGGGTTCCTCCTGGCTCTGCACTCAGAAATTACCCCTGGCGGTGCTCAGGGGACCATATGGGATGCTGGAAATCGAACCCGGGTTGGCCATGTGCAAGGCAAATGCCCTACCCGCTGAGCTATTGCTCTAGCCCCACTTTTGACTACTTTGTAATTGGTGTTTTTGTTTGTTTTGTGATTGTAGGTAAGAGGAGTAGTGAGTGATTTTTAAATTACTGTCTTGGAACCCATGAGGATCAGAACTTTAGATGGCTCGTGAAGTCAAAAGTATTTATAGCAGGGGTTGGAAAAATAGCATAGTGTCTAGGGTACCTTGTACTTGGTCGACCTGGGTAAGATCTCCAACACCCCATATTGAGCCTTGCCAGGAGAGATCCCTGAGCACGGCTGTGTGAAGCCCAAAAATCCATGTCGGGGTGAGAGGGGTGCAGGAGGAATATCACAGCATCTGGGGAGATCAATAGTTCTAAATATACTACAAGAAATCTGAACCTGTCAGTGTCAGTGGAATGTACCTGTCACTTCTCCCTTTGTCATGGAAGCACATGTAAGTTGGTGATTCTAAAATCATAATTCTGGGGCTGGAGAGATAGCACAGCGGGTAGGGCGTTTGCCTTGCACGCGGCCGACCCGGGTTCAAATCCCAGCATCCCATATGGTCCCCTGAGCACGGCCAGGGGTAATTCCTGAGTGCAGAGCCAGGAGTAACCCCTGTGCATCGCCAGGTGTGACCCAAAAAGCAAAAAAAAAAAAAAAAAAAATCATAATTCTGCAGTTATAAGCTTATCTTCAAGAGAGAGGACTTGGGGTGGAGGATATAGTACAGCAGGTACGATTCTTTTCTTGCATATGGCTTACTCAAGTTTCATCCTAGAACCTAATATGGTCCCTTGAGCCTACCAGGAACAATCCCTAAGAGCATAGCCAGAAATAAGCTCTGAGTATAGGTGAGTGTGACCCCTTTGCCACACACCCACACCACACACCAGAAAAAAAAAGAGAAAGAGACCTAACTGTGGGTTTGAAAAATTTATAAATGAGTTAAAATTTATAAATAGCAGTATTCTTTGATTTTGCCATTTAACTGTAGGTGTTGGACATGTGATTCCCATAAGTTGGATTTCTTGATTTTTACTTCTTCCGTGTGTTAGAGGAAATGGAAATTTTAATTCGAACATGTGGTTTGATGACTGTAATTTTTTTACTCGTAGGCATTGATCAGTATGACAGAGATAGCATCATAAATGATTTTAAGAATGGGACCTGCAAACTTCTTGTAGCTACTTCTGTTGCTGCTCGAGGTCTAGATGTGAAACATCTGATTCTTGTAGTAAATTATAGCTGTCCCAACCACTATGAGGACTATGTCCACAGAGCAGGACGGACTGGAAGAGCAGGCAACAAAGTAAGTAATAAGGATTTTTCTTCTTTATTTTGGAGGCTTCCTCACAGTGCTTAGGAGCCCAGTGGCTGCTCTTGGCAATTATTTGGCCTGGGGTGGTGGCCCTGACAGGTGCTCAGGAATAGTGATTTACTTCTTTGGCCTTGTGGGGATGCGGCCGCAGAGCCAGCCTAGTGACCCCCAGGGCCATTTAGTTCAGGGGATGTGACTTGGGGGCTCAGGTGCGTCAGACACTCCCACCGATTCTGCTATCTCATTGGCCCCAAGAAGAATTTGTTTCATTTGTTTTGGGACTATAGTCTGCAGCGCTCAAGGTTACTTTTTGGTACTTGATGACTCTTCTAGTGGTGCTCATGGGACCATGTGATGCTGGTGATCAAACCTGGCATTTATGCTTGCAAAACTGGCCCTGTTTCTATATAGTTTTTATAGAATGGATAATAGTAATGGGCATATTTTGAAAATTAGTGTCACTGTCACTATCATCCCGTTACTCATCGATTTGCTTGAGTGGGCACCAGTAACATCTCCATTTTGAGACTTGTTACTGTTTTTTCTTTTGCATATCAAATATGCCACTGGTAGCTTGAAAATTAGTAGCAAAATGTAGCACTGTCATCCCATTGTTTATGGATTTGCTCAAGCTGGCACCAGTAACCTCTCCATTGTGAGATTTATTGTTACTGTTTTTGGCATATTGAATATGCCACTGGTAGCTTGCCAGGCTCTGCCATGCGGGCGGGATGGGCTCTCTGAGAGGGATGGAGGAATCGAACCCGGGTCGGCCATGTGCAAGGCAAACGCCCTACCCGCTGTGCTATCGCTCCACTCCATGAAAATTAGATTTTCAAAATTTGTTATTAGTAGAATGTGAGGAATATTCGATATTCATTTTTGTTTGTTTTTGTTTTGGGGCCTCACCAAAACAAAAGCAGTGTTCAGGGTTTACTCCTGGCTCTTTGCTTAGGGATCACTCCTGATAGGCTCTGGGAACTACATGGGATACAGGAGATTGAATCTGGGTCAGCCACATGCAAGGCAAATGCCCTACCCCTGCACTGTTGTTCCGGCCCCTTAACCTGAATATTCTGTGACCTAGGGAATAAATCTATACCTATTTATTTTATTTCATTTGGTTTCTGGGTCATAACAAATGTAGCTTGAGAACTGCTCTCTGCTCTTTTTATGAGTTGGTAATGATGGTATTCAGGGTCTATGTGTCTAGCATTTTACTGGGGCTTCCTGCATGCAAAACATGCCCTTAGCCCTTTGAGCTATCTTTCCATCCTGTATTGTATAATTTTTTTGAGTGTAAATTGCCAGATAACAAATATTTTAGCCTTCTTTGGCTGTTCGTGGTTTCTTCATAAAACCCTGTATGTAGACACACTCATGCAAATCTGTATGAAGCTGTAAAAAAAAAATTTCCTTCTTAGCTTGTGGGTAGTACAAATGCACAATATAGGTCAAACTTGGTGACTAGACATACCTGAGATAAAATGGTAGACTGTGTTTGCTTTCTCTTTGGTTGGTTCATTTCTGTGTATATACTTTGTTTAGTCTTGGGCCACACCTGACTTTGCCCAGGGCTTATTCCTGGCTTTCTGCTCAGTGATGCCAATCCTTAAGAGGATTGAAATCCTTCTAATTTATGATGTAAGTAGAATTCATCTCATTTGTGTGTAATAATTCAACTTGTTCTTGATTCATTAGGGTTATGCATATACTTTTATCACAGAAGATCAAGCTCGATATGCTGGTGATATAATTAAAGCTCTTGAATTATCAGGGACAACAGTGCCTCCTGATCTAGAGAAACTTTGGAGTGATTTCAAAGACCAGCAAAAAGCTGTGAGTTTAACTAATTTTATAAAAATTCAGTGTTTCTAAACCATAAATATTTAATACTTGCAGTTACTGAGAGGATTGTTTTTTTTTTGTTTTTTCTTTTTTACCTATTTTTTGTTTATTTTTCTGATTGAGAGGATTGTTTTTATTTATTGCTTTAGACAGGGAAATTTGTTAAAAACAAAACCCCCCTTTGTTTAATTAAATATTTCATATTGCCTAAATATGGTAGTTTTAATTGGTTAACATTTGTTGAAAAATAACATAAAATCACTTACACTAATGTTACTTCTCTAAATTATCTTTTTTTTTCCTTGAAAGGAAGGGAAAATAATCAAGAAAAGTAGTGGTTTCTCTGGTAAAGGATTCAAATTTGATGAAACTGAACAAGCTTTGGCTAATGAGAGAAAGAAGTTACAAAAAGCAGCTCTTGGTCTGCAAGATTCAGATGATGAAGATGCTGCAGTTGATGTAAGTATTTTTCTAAGTCTTATTCTTGCCAGGAGAGGATCTTGCCATATTCTTGTTGAGATAACAAGATTCCCAAATGCTGCTAACAGTTTGGCATATACTCTTCTAACCTATTTTATGCATACATGTATATTCACATATGCCCATAATTACATGTGTTCAAAAATTGTGATTATACTTTTATACATTTTATTTTTGTGGGGAGCCCTGGATTGAACCCAGAGTCTTAGCTCTGGAGAATATGCTCTGCCAGTTGGACTTTATTCATGGCTGAAATCATAACACTGTCTCCTCACCCCTGCCCCATGCTGCTGGGGATCCAACCCAAAGCCTTACAGAGGCAAGACAGGCGCGCCACACAACCCTGCTCCTTTGAAGATTTATCCTAAGATTTATAGTAAATCTTAAGTTGATATCTTTTCATTTTAGAAAAAATTTATGTTTTTGCAGTGGGAATGGTGGTGTTTGTTGTTGGGGCCACATCAGTGCTGTTTAGAGTCTATTTCTGTCTGTATGCTTGGTTTTTTTTGTTTGTTTGTTTGTTTTTTTGCTTTTTGGGTCACACCTGGTGATTCACAAGGGTTACACCTGGCTCTGCACTCAGGAATTACTCCTGGCCATGCTCAGGGGACCTTATGGGATGATGGGAATTGAACCCGGGTTGCAGCGTGCAGGGCAAATGCCCTACCTGCTGTGCTATCACTCCAACCCCTCCATTTTAAATTTTGGTGAAGCAAGAAATTTTTTTATTGGAACTTGTTTAGCAAGATGTGAGGGGAGAGAAAAGGAGAAGTATGTGTTTGAGAGAGAACACAGGCGTCTCAAGAGTGGAGACGGGCAGGCAACGAGCCAGACATGCAAGTGAGAGACATGCTCAGGGAGAACGCTGACTTGGTGGGGTGTGGGATGGGGCTCGGTGCCACTCCCTGCTGTACTCATTCACTAAGCTAGGATATATTTTGTGAACATGAATTTATATAACTGATTCGTGCCGCACTGTATCTGTTTTCTTTATTTTTTTAGTCCCTGTGAACTGTTTTATAAAAATATGGAATGTGTTAAACTATGTTAAAAAAGACTGATACTTATTAATTGGAAACTTAGGGTAAATATGATTGTCCTTTTCTTGTCTTTTGGTTGAAGTATCCATTTTAGTTTCTAGTGCTATACCGAAGATGCTTTTTTTTTTTTTTTTTTTTTGCTTTTTGGCTCTCACCCAGAGATGCTCAGGGGTTACTCCTGGCTTTGCACTCAGGAATTGCTCCTGGCGGTGCTCAGGGGACCATACAGGATGCCGGGGATCGAACCCGGGTTGGCCGCGTGCAAGGCAAACGCCCTGTCCGCTGTGCTATCGCTCCAGGCCCTAAGGTGCCATTTTTAATCCAATTTTTATTCTTGTTTTCTCCTGTCTAGATTGATGAGCAGATTGAAAGCATGTTTAATTCAAAGAAGAGAGTGAAGGATATGGCTGCTCCTGGAACATCCAGTGTCCCTGCTCCAACTGCTGGGAATGCAGAGAAATTAGAAATTGCTAAAAGATTGGCTCTTAGAATCAATGCTCAGAAGAATTTGGGCATCGAGTCTCAGGTATTAAGTAATTTGTTCCGAGTCTTAATACTTCCCCCGGCTTCTCTTTGTTGCTGCTATGCTGACCAGGGTTGCTTGCACACTGGGTCGTGTGCTTTCCAGGGCACATATGGAATGTGCGTGTGGTACTTGCACACTTTGTCTCATACTTTGGCAGTGTACTCTCTGGGGATCAGAAACTTGTAGTTTTGTTGCTTGCTAGGGACTACGTTCCTTTGTTTCCATTTTGAGACCATACACCCACAGTTCTTGAGGATACTTTGGCTCAGTGCTAAGGCATCTTAATGGTTCATTGGGGACCACCAGGATTTATCCTTGTCGTAGTGCTCAAGGAGCTGTGTGGTCCTGGGAATCTAACTTGGTCTCACACATATAAGTTGTGTTTTCCAGACCTTTGAGCTTCATTCCTAGCTCTAATTTTTTATATGCATATATTAGTTTTAAGTAACTCATCTACTGTACTTCAGTGAGTATTGGATTATAGACTGTTATGATGGGGAATTAATAGTAATTCATTAGTGTTCAATATACAGAGATTCTGTTTACAAGGTAATTCATTGCTAAGAGCCATAGATTGTGTGAGTGATTTTAGACTCATTGTACATTGATGCTGTGATAGCAAGGTTTATTTAATTAACAGGGGCATTTCTATTTTTTGGGGGGTGGTAGGTTGGGTTTTTAGGGGGCACCCTTCTGGTGCTCAGGGACTAACCCAGTCCTCCAGATGTAGGGAACCATTTGCATTGTCAGTTTACTAATCCAGGGTTGGATGTATGCAAAACAAGCGTGTTAACATCTCTATTATTTTTCTGACTCCAAGGGCATTTCTGCAATTCATTAGGTTTTCTTAGTGGGCGGCAGTCTTGAGGTGCTTAGCGGCTATTTCTGGCAGTACAAGCAAGGGATCCTACCTGCAAAGCTATAACTCCAGCTCTCTGAGCCATGCCCCTGGCCCTCACTTGGTTGTTTAATGTAGAGTTGAATGTTTTTTAGGTTCTTCATCGAGATAATAAACTATCAGTTACAAAGAAGTACTTCTAAATTGCACTTTGGACCTGGACAGGATAGAAGAATGCTTTTCGTTGGTGACTTTACAGAAAATAATTTGTGAAGGAATTCCTATTCTTGTCTGTGCCCTCTTTTGAGATTTGACTGTAGTATTTTTTAACTGCAGGATGTGATGCAACAGGCCACCAATGCGATTCTCAGAGGTGGCACCATTTTGGCTCCTACTGTATCTGCAAAAACCATTGCAGAACAACTTGCTGAAAAGATCAATGCCAAGCTTAATTACGTACCTTTGGAGAAACAAGAAGAAGAGAGACAAGATGGTGGGCAGAATGAATCTTTTAAGAGATACGAGGAAGAATTAGAGATTAATGACTTCCCACAGGCAAGTAACAAGTTTAAACCTTTTGTGCATCTGTAGAGAAAACTCTTGCTCTCTGTGTGTTTATCTGTATATGTCTAAGAGAGAAAGTGTGAGAGTGTGTGCATGTGTGCTGGTGGTGTTCAGTGGACCATGTATGGTGCCAGGGATTTGAATCCGGGGGTGGTGGGATACAAGGAAGGTACCTTACTTTCTATGCTAAGTCTCTAGCTCCTCAAACTGTTGCTTCTTTGTAGTGAATATTTCTCCTTTAAAATTTAAAAATCGGGGCTGGAGCAATAGCACAGCGGGTAGGGCATTTGCCTTGCACGCAGCCGACCCGGGTTCGATTCCCAGCATTCCATATGGTCCCCTGAGCACTGCCAGGGGTAATTCCTGAGTGCAGAGCCAGGAGCAACCCCTGTGCATCGCCGAGTGTGACCCAAAAAGCAAAAAAAAAAGAATTAAAAAATCTCAGGCTGGAGCACTAGTAGAGTAGGTAGGATGTTTGCCTTGCATGTCACCAATCCGGGTTCAATCCGTGGCACCCTGTATCGACCCTTGAGCACCACTAGGGTGACTCAAAATGCAAAATTGTTTTTTAAAAAATCTACAACTCCCACCTTTTAAAAGTTATTAATTTATTACCCCCCCTTTATTCTATTTTTGTATTTTTTTTTTTCACTTGGCATAGGGTGATCAAATGTGTGCTTCACATTTTAAGAAAGGCTCTTTACCACTCGGCTATCTCCAGAGCATCTCACAAATATATTTGCTCTTTCACCTTTTCTCTACATGAAAATAATAGAAATTTTTTCTTAAATTTTTATTTATTTATTTATTTGCTTTTTGGGTCACAGCCGGTGGTGCACAGGGGTCACTCCTGGCTCTGCACTCAGGCATTACCCCTGGTGGTAATGGGATGCTGGGAATCCAACCTGGGTCGGCCTCGTGCAAGGCAAACGCCCTACCTGCTGTGCTTTTGCTCCAGCCCCCTATATATTTATTTTTAATACATTATAGTTACTATAGGAAATATATGCTGCAGAGCTGTCTTAAACATAGTAATGATAGTAATATGATTTAGTCTCCCTATTCTTAGTATACCAGGGTTTTTTTAGGGGGGTTGGGAGTTTGGGCAACACCTGGCTGTACTTGGGAGTTACTCCTTGTTCTGTGCTCAAGGATCATTCCTGGTTGAGCTTGGAGTGCCATGTGGGGGGTGCTGGGAATCAAACCTGGCGAGCTGCATGCGAGGCAAATGCCCCACCCGTTCTACTATCACTCTAACTCCTGGTAAACCAGGTTTTTACAATCTTGTTATGTAGTGATTTAGTTTTCTCCCTGTCTTTTCTTTCACAGACTGCCAGGTGGAAAGTTACCTCTAAGGAAGCTCTGCAGAGAATTAGTGAATATTCTGAGGCTGCAATTACCATCAGAGGAACGTACTTTCCACCTGGGAAAGAACCCAAGGAAGGAGAGAGGAAAATCTACTTGGCTATTGAAAGTATGTCCTGTTGGTTCCTATTCACTTTAGTGATGAAGATTGCTGTAGGTCATTGTTTCTCAAAGTGACTGATGCGACCTCCTGGGAGCACTGGAAAGATCCGTGTGTGTGGTAGTAGCCTTGGTACAATTAGGGGCACTCTTTCTTCATTTAAAGAGATTTCCAGGGTGTGGAGGGAGGGTGCTGAGTGATTGTGCTTTCTGCAAAGTATGTGTACACCAAATTAATTTAGGAATCTTTGCTGTAGATGGACTGGAGCACAGCGGGTAGGGTGTTTGCCTTGCACACGGCTGACCTGGGTTTGATTCTTCCAACCCTCTTGAAGAGCCTGGCAAGCTACCGAGAGTATCCCGCCCGCACAACAGAGCCTTGCAAGCTACCCATGGTGTATTTGATATGCCAAAAAGCAGTAACAAGTCTCACAATGGAGACGTTACTGGTGCCCGCTCGAGCAAACCGATGAACAGTGGGATGAAGTGATACAGTGCAGTGCAGTGCTGTAGATGTAGTAGCATGGAGTGAATGTTAGGTCATTTCTAGGGAGGAACACCTTATATAAAATTAAGAGAAATTTTATACTTTCTCATAGACATTTGAGGCCTTCGTAGTTTAGTACCTCTGCAAGACTGAGAATACATGTTTGGAACTCTTCAGTTTTGACTTTATCAGATTTCAGATATCCTCTAAAAGAAAACAGGTTTTATAAGGATTCATATCTTTCACACTTCCATTAAATAGAACTGGCTGAGTGTGGGTTTAAAAGTAAGTCTAGATAGATAGTATTGTGGGTTGTACATTTACCCTCCATGGAACTAAATTGGGTTCGATCGCCGGCACCTCATATGGTCCCCTGAGCCCATCAGTTGTGATCCCTAAGCATCAAACCAGGATTAAGCCATAAGCACCGCTGGGGGAAGCCCCCAAACAAAAATCGACAGAAAAAGTAAGCCAACTCCTAATATTTATGCAGAACTGTCTCTGAAAGTTTGCTGAAGTTTGTGCATGTTTTTAAGAAAAAAACAACTGTACTATAACTCGAAGGATGTCACTAATACATTATATAAGAACATTAATTCAAAAGACAGTTTCTATGTGCTTAGGGATCACTCTTTGGCAGTGCTGTGCAAACTATATGTGGTGCTGGGATTCAAATCAGGGTCAGCATTTATAAGACAAGTGCCTTAACCCTGTACTGTCCCTGCTGCCCCTGCTGTGTATCATTACAGCATGCGTTCATGCGGTTGTGGTATTCACAACAACCGAATTCTATTTATTGGTGATTGACTTTGAGAAGCTGACTCATACCCATTTCAAGTCAGGTTTTGTCTCCTCTAAAGGACCTTGTGACTCTCAATGACACTCTTTTTAAAAAGTCTTATTGGACAGTAATGGAGGTTTGCTAGCACCCAAACCTTCATGACGAGGAAATTTTACATGTATCGTTCTGCATTGGAGTTGGACAGGGATCGTCCTAACTCCTATGCTCATTAGCATACACAGCTTGGAGACATAATGACTTTCCGTGGAATCCGATAATAAACCTCTCATCTGCAAAGTCAACTTTTTCTTCTCAATTTGAATTCCACAATCATCATTTAAGGAAAATCAGTGTTTTAAATGTCTGTCTCAGAAAGAGGTAAATTAGAGACATGATTGTTTTCTTTGAAAAAGGGGCCTTTAATTTATTGTAGGTGATTACGATTGGTACAGTATCAAAGTTCACTTTATATATAAGCATCATAACGTATTTCCTACATGAGTAGAAGAATTGAAGTCAGATATCCTTTGTGGGCAGCCCGCAGCTTCAGATTCTTCTGTCATCCAACTTACCTCTACTTCAGTCAGGAAATAACATCTAATTTTTATAATCTAAGCTAGCTTTTTTCCCCAGTAAATAATGTCAGAAGTAAATCTTAAGAAATCTAGAGACAAAAACAATTCTAGAGACATAATGATGCTGGAAAAGAGTTGAAGGTGGGTAATTAAAATGATCTAAAGCTTGGAGGATTTTCATAGATGATTAGATTTTAAAGGGTCTTTCAGTTTTTGAAACTCTATCCAAATCAGCTGAACACTAATAGGATGAAAACAGGTGTTGAAAGGAGCCCAGTATCATCTGTTTCTAGGTCTGTAATTGGAGCGACCCCATTCACCAGCTCCTTGATGACTCTGCAGAGACTCAGTAGCTCTCGGCCTCCCACCAGGCAGCGGGAAGGAAAACAGGAAGGACTTATGGGCCTTGCCAGCCTGTATAATTTATACAGCCTGTTTTGTGACTCTCTCCTTTTACTAGTGGAGTATCCCTTAAAAGCATTCAGAGTTGTTTTAGGACCAATGAAAGGAAATGCCTGTTTTTCATGGCAGCTTATAAACATATGTAACCTATTACCTGAAGAACTATATAAGTCAAAAATTTAAACTGGTCAAGCCCTAAGTAAAGTAGGAAAATTAATCTTCCACTTGGAGCTAGGTGAGAATGTAATTTTCCTTCGTTTTTAAAGTAACAGACTTGGGCAGAGCAAAGTACATTGGGCAGGGTGCTTCCCTTGTTTGCCACTGATTTGGTTCAGTCCCCGGCATCCCATACGATCCCTTTTACACGGCCAGGAGTAATTTCTGAGTGCAGGGCCAGAAGTAAACCCTGAGCATTGCCGGATGTGGCCCCAAAACAATAAACAACGCTCTCCCACCCCAGAAAAACGTAACAGATTTTTCAACAAGTTTTATAACAAGTTTTACAGAGAGAGAGAGAGAGAGAGAGAGAGAGAGAGAGAGAGAGAGAGAGTGTGTGTGTGTGTGTGTGTGTGTGTGTGTGTGTGTGTATTTTTTGATTGGGACTGCATTGAATCCATAATACTTTGGATATGTTAGTCATTTTGACAATATTCTTCTAATCCATGAGTGGTGGTGCGTGTTCTTTTTTATTTTTTTTTCTTTGTTTTCTTTTTTGGGGGATCACATCTGCCTTTGCTTAGGGCTTATTCCTGGCTCTGCACTCAGGGACCACTATTGGTGTGCTTGGGGGCCCATAATAGGGTACTGCGTTATTGTACCCTAGTCCATGGCATGTGAAGCAAATGCCTTACCCTATTATACAGTCTCTCTGACCCCCTCTTTTCCCCTTTTCCCTCCCTCCCTCCCTCCTCCCCTTCTTCACTCCCTTCCTCTTTTTTGTTTTTGGGCCACTTCTGATGATATTCAGAGGTTACTCTGGGCTCCATACTCAGGAATCTCTCCTGGCTGTCTC
This sequence comes from Sorex araneus, assembly GCF_027595985.1. Taxonomy (NCBI): domain Eukaryota; kingdom Metazoa; phylum Chordata; class Mammalia; order Eulipotyphla; family Soricidae; genus Sorex; species Sorex araneus. The sequence continues at coordinate 26,177,268 of NC_073307.1, read as the reverse complement.
AGGGCGACCATATGGAATGCTGGGGATTGAGCAGGGGTCAGTGGCTTACTTGCTGTACTGCCTTACCAGCCCCTCACCTGTTTTTTTAATCTGATTTCTAAGTCCTTTACTTACTTTCTTTTTTTTAATTGTTTTTTATTATTGTTTTTTTTTTTAATTAGGTACTTTACTTTCTTAGCCACAACTGTGAATGAGTTTTTGTTTTTTGTTTTTTAAATTTCTCTCTTTCCTGTTTATTTTCATGTAGAAATGCCATGGATCATCAGTGCTGATAATACCTGATTCACTTCTTGGATTTAGTATCTTCATTTTCTTTTTCTTTTTGCCTTTACTATGGTTTACAAAGTTCATTTTTTTTTTCTTTTTGGATCATACCCGGCGATGTACAGGGGTTACTCCTGGCTCTGCACTCAGGAATTACCCCTGGCGGTGCTCAGGGGACCATATGGGATGCTGGGAATCAAACCCGGGTCGGCCGCGTGCATGGCAAACGCCCTACCCACTGTGCTATTACTCCAGCCCCTACAAAGTTGTTCATGATGCCTTTATTACAGGCATTCAATATTCTAACACCAATCCCACTACCAGTGTGAACATCCCTCCACTGTTGTCCCTATTTTCCCCACCCCTCCACCCAACCTGTCCCCCTAGTGGGCACAAAAGAATTTATTTTGCTTGTTACAACTAAATGGTTAAGGGAATTATCAAAAAATAGTTCAGCAAAAGAGTATTTGTGAAAATCGTTCGAAAATTGTTCTATCTCACTATGAAATCATTAAGTCCTTGTCTGAGGGCTTACTAAGCTGTTGTTGCCAGTTGAGCCTTTGTTAATGTTTTGTATATTGTGTTCTGTTGGCTTCTGTGTTACTTTCCTGTCTAGTTGGATGTGCTCCTATTGAGATGTCAGTATTGTAGAATTTAGAGGAACTCCAGAATATTTAACTGGGCCATGAATTCACATGGCGTTGGCTGTGGAATGTGGGTGTAGCTGCTGCGGCTTCTGACGTATGGGGTCGGGGGAGGGGGAGGCTGCCTGTCCCCACTTGGAGAAGACCACAGAGTTCTCAGCCTGAAGACCAGTGTATCTGGAGTTTTCAGCAGTTTGGCATCTCTGCAAAGCTTAGTCGTGAGGTAGTGGAGTCGGGCCATTGCATGGTGGTAACTTTGGCAGAGCGGGGACTCAGCCTGTACCCCTCCTGAGGGCACCAAAGAGTTTTCAGCCATGAGAAATATTTCTTGAATTATTAACTGTTTGAATGAATGTTTATCCACTTTATCCTTACCTACTATATCTTATAAGGATAGGTGGATACCTTTTCCACCTATCTTCCTATTTTATACAGTTTACTTTTTCCTTTCACACTATTTTTAACCATACTAGACAACTTCCCTCTCCAGTAATTAACATGATGCCTTTCTTCATTTTGGAGACAGGGAGCCAATTGGAGCTGTTTCTGGCTTTGTTCAGGAGTAACCTTGTGGTATGCAGGCAATCATGTGGTATCAGGAATTTAAACCTGGTCAGCTACATTGCAGGGCACGTTCCTTAACTCCTGTACTATTTTTCTGGCCTAATTATGCCTCTTTCAATTTATGTTTTTATGCACATATGATTCTCTTTGAGAAATGCTCTAGTCATCTCCCTTGATTGGGCTACTATTCATTATTTTTTAAGACTTTGCTCACAAATCACCTTCCTAAAATACTTGCTGAGTAATCCGAATAATAAGCAGCCATTCCAAAACATGTTTGATATTTCACCTAGAATGAAAGACTGTCTTAACCAGCATTGCAGTGTTCCTGAAAGTCACCCTAATAGACCTCCACACTATGTATAAACATCCAATATAATTATAGTAACAGAAGTAATATTTTCCACTCATTCTCCAGGTGCCAATGAACTGGCAGTGCAAAAAGCAAAGGCAGAAATCACCAGGCTCATAAAAGAAGAACTAATCCGGTTGGTGAGTGAAAACCTTAAGGATTTATTTTTTGCAATAAATGTTTTATTGAAATGTAATATGAACGCAGAATTAACAAATCATATTGGTCAATGAAATTTACAAAGGAATCATACTGATGTCCTGTCCATATGGAGAGCTATAGAAGGTTATTATCACCCTGGAAACTACCACACACGTCTTAGAATTAGGCTCCTTGAATGTAAATACTCTGTAGTATTAACATTGTAGATCAGTTTTGCCTTTTTGAACTCCATATTTAATGAAATTACGTGCAGCATGCTTTTTAAATATCTAATTTCTTTCACTCATCATTATTTTGAGGAAAATCAGTCCATGTTGTTGTATCAAACTGCAAATTCATTCATTTTTTCGACTATATTTATATTTACCTATGTCACTATATCTTGATTAATTTATATGTTGAACCTTAGATTTTTTTTTTTTATGAATACCACTTCTATGAGCATTTTTCCATGTCTCTTTGGTACACATTAATATGCTTTCTCTTGGCTATGTAGTTTGAGGTAGAATAGGGTATTTGTATTTAAGCTTCAAATTTGTATTGCTAAATGACTTTCTAGACAATTTACATTTTCTTTACCAGTGTATGAAAATTCCAGTTTTTCTACATTTTTTTCCCCAGAGTGTTGTTAGTGTTTTTAAACTTAATGCAAAAATTTAATGTGATTTTTAAAATGTCTTTTATAGACCATAAGAGAGGCAGACTGGTCCTTGTGTCTTTAGTGCAGTAAACTTTTAAACTTTCCATACAATGTCTCCATTGGAATAATGGACCTTTGAATGAAAACTCCTTGCTCAGAATGTGATTTATTTAATTTGTTTGTTTGTTTTTGGCCATACTCAGTAATACTCAGGGATTACTCCTGGCTCTGCACTTAGGCATTATTCCTGGCAGCGTTTTCAGGAACCATATGGGGCCCTGGGGATCAAACCCAGGTTGGTAGCAAAAGGCAAATGCCTTATCGACTGTACTGTCTCTCTGCCCCTGCTTAGAATGTGATTTATAAGGCTTCCTCCTCCCCCACCCCCAGGGCCAGAGCCCTGGTGTGTCCCCAAGACCAAAAAGTAAAATTTTTACTCAGAAGTTGTAGGGGGGAAGGTTTAAATATAGCTGGTACCAAAAAAAAAAAAAAAAGAGAGAGAATAAGATAAACCTTTAAATCTTGCATTTAATACTGTTTAACTAGATGCTAGGTTTTATTGATGTTTACCATTAGATTTTAAGGATTAGTTGATATACCTCACAGAATTATCAAATGGTGCGATTTTTTTAATATAACAACATATGTTAAATAGTATTAAAAATACTTTAATAATGGGCCAGAGCGATAGTTCAGTGTATGGGGTACTTGCACATGGCTGACCCAGATTTTGTCTCCGACCAGGCACCCGACATGGTCCTGGCTCCCCATTTAGTTTCACGATAGGAGTAATTCCTGAGTAAGGAGCCAGGAGTGTGCAGGTGTGCTTCCCCCCACACACAAAAAGATTTAAAAATACAAAATATTCTGGTAGTTTTATAAATTTGAATGGGATATAACCTTAACAATTAATGTGTTTGTTTTTGAAAATTCATGTTTTTTCCTCTTTTCTGACAATATGTTTTATTTTTCTGTTGCAGCAAAATTCATATCAACCAACAAATAAAGGAAGATACAAAGTCCTGTAGAACAACTGAGATAAACTTTTTACTTATTCTGGTCTGTGATACTTGTGGCAGTTGTCAGCAGTTTACAATGTATTGTAAATTGAGATTTTTAAAACTCTGTCCTGCTGATTTTTTAAAAATAAGAAAAGCCAGTATTTGCTAAAGAAAACTTTCAGTAAGTACCCTCAGAATTACCAGACTATGAAGCAGGCCTGTTTTCTTAGTACGTCCTTTAATGAAAAACTTAATATCATTATTTTAAATATCTGGATAATATTCCAGAAGTTCAACAAAATGGAAATATTTGGACTTTCTGTTGAAGGTAATAAAGTACACAAGTCACTAAGGGGCTATTCACCTTTATCCTTTTGAAATGAAATTATGATCATCTTCTCAGAAAAGGTAAAATTCTCTGTCTAATTCTTCGTGTTCCACTTGAGCTTAAATAGTCTCAGTGGATAACATGAACTGGATTTAAGAATGTCATAGTAGAATTTTTACAAAATGGGATTAGAGTTTTTGTTTAAATTTTTATCATTGTAAATGGGCAATTGTTGGACTGATTTTGGTTTTGTAAGATTAAACATTTGTAGTATAAGAAATGTTTGCATTTCTTTATAGTTCTAGTATTCACTCCTTTTAGGTTCCTCTTGTAGTCTCTGGTGCTATGACTAGCTTCATCAAAAGAAAATTATTTATAGCCTGTAAATATTAATATGATCCTTCTCTCTGAAAGTGTTTCTATATACATCTATACATATGGTATAAACAAACACCCTAATTTCTTAGTTTGCTTTTTCTTTAGAATTATTGAATAGGTTGTGAGTTTTCTTTCTTAAAAATTTCCACGTATACAGGGGTTGGAGTGATAGTACAGAGATTGAGCACTTGCCCTGCACACTGCTGACCTGGGTTTGATCCCTGGCACCCCTAATGATCCCCTGAGAGCTGCCAGTAGTATTCGCTTAGCACTGAGTCGAGTAAGCCCTGAAAGCTGCTGCTTGTGGCCCAAAAAGTAAAAAAAAAAAAAATAAAGTTAAGCGCTGGAGAAGTATCTCCAAGCTTGTATGCTTTGCATGTAGGAGGCTTAGGTCTAAAGCCTGGCACTCTGTTGTCCCTTAAGCACTGCCAGTAGTGACCCCCCAAGCACAGAGTTGGGAATAGCCCTTGAGCAACTGCTAGCTGTGGCCTCAAAACAAAACAGTTTATTTTTCCAGCATATATATTAGAGATGTTACTGGTAGAGTACTTGCTTTACATATGTGAAGCTTGAAGTTTGATTACTAGCACCAAATATTCTCTTAAGCACTAAGCTGGGAGTAGTTCCCAAGCATTGCTTGGGGTATGCCTCCAAAATAAAAATAAGACTATTTTCTGGTCTGCAGAGTAGTGCAGGATTTAAGTAGTTGCCTGGCACACAGCCAGCCCATACTGGTTTGATCCTGGCGTGGAATATGGTCCATTGGACACTGTGAGGCATAAACTCTGAGAATCACTGTGTGTTGCCCAAATCCCCACCTCACTCTCAGTGTTTCTTTTTTCAGTTTTTTTTTTTTGGTCACATTTAGCAGTGCTAAGGGCTTTATCCTGGATCTGAATCAGAAATCACTTTTGGCGGGCTTGGGGGACCATGTGAGATACAGGGGATCTGGCCTTTCCCACTGTACTGTCACTCTGGCCCTGCTCAGTGTTAAAAGTGTAATGTGTTTAGGCTTAGACTTAAACAGCTCTCAAGGAAATTAGGTTTATAGGCATTTATACTTTTTTTTCTTGCTTTTTGGGTCACACCCGGCGGTGTGCAGGGGTTATTCCTGGCTCTGCACTCAGGAATTACTCCCGGCGATGCTCAGGGGACCATATGGGATGCTGGGAATCGAACCCGGGTCGCCCTCATGCAAGGCAAATGCCCTACCCGCTGTGCTGTCACTCCAACCCCCATTTATACATTATTTATTTGGGAGCCAGGGATATGACTCAGCAATAAAGTATAATATCTTGCATGTGTGTGAGGCCCTGTGTTGATCTCTCACACAGTAAAAAAGAATTTTTATTTTTGATTCCTCACATCTGTGGTTTATTTTGTTTTTTTGCTTTTTTTTTGTGGGGCGGTGGGGGTGCAGGGCACACCTAGCAGTGCTCAGGCCTTACTCCTGTCTCTATACTCAGGAATCACTTGTAGTAGAGTTTCACTAAGTAGGGTGCCACGGATTGAACTTGGGTCGGCTGCATGCAAGGCAAGCACCCTACCCAGTGTTCTACTGCTTTGACCTCTTTCTGTGTTTTCTAACTCACCTTGTTATTTAATCACTGAATACTCTTCAAGACTCCTGGTATATCAACCTTTGTGTTCTCTCAATGTAAAAACATTTTTAAGAATTCTGTAGATGATAGTTCCTAAATTAAGAGAGACAGAAGAATCTTTTGAGTAGTCCCATACTGTGTGTCATTAATCTCCCTCCCTGCCACCACCCCCCCCTTTTTTTTTTTTTTTTTTGGGCCCACAACTATAGCTCCTCTGTGCTTACTCCTGACTCTGCTCAGGGATCTCTCCTGGTAGGCTTGGAGGACTATATGGGATGCCAGAGATCAAACCCAGGTCTGCTGTGTGCAAGGCAAATGCCCTACCCGCTGTACCATCACTCTGGCCCCCTTTGAATACTCTTTACTTAGAATTCTTTGAGAAGCATACTATAGCTGTCAAGTTGAACAGTATTTTAAGCACCTAAAATGAAAAGAAAATTGGTTATTAAGTATAAAGTTAATATTACTTTAAAATATAGATGCAGCTGAAAAATATTTTTTGACTTCATATATATTCACTTTTTTTAGAAGAAGAAAAAGGACAAATCATGTAATGCAGAACCAAATAAACTGTTTAAAATTTCAGGCATGTTGGGCTCCTTTTTTCCACCAAATGCATTTATTTATTTATTTTTTCTTAACCCCGTTGAATGGAGATTATTTCTTTTGACAGTATTGTGGTTGTCCCACTTTGGTGACAATTGGTGCTTCCATTAGTCTTCTGGATCACTTTAATATTGACAGTTTTACTTCATTTTATCATTATTACCTTATGCTTCTATAGCTGATTGTAATGAGCCACTTAGAATCTTTTCTTCTGAAATGAAACACTGTTACATTTTTTTATTGTCAAGCTGACTCTTTAATTTTTAAGTTTTAAATGATGTACAGACTAATTTGTTTTTTAATGCAATATCAGTATTTACTCATGTTTTATAAATTCCTTTTAAAATAAAGTTAATTCAGTTTGCATTTTCTTAAAATAATTTTTGCCATTTATCCCGTTTTATTTATATTGATTGTGAAAGAAGTAAGTACTTGTCTTTAATAATTTTCATCACTAAAAATTTGAAATACAGTTCAGTCAGTAAATCAGGAAGTTCAATTAGTATCTTCCTCAAGAAACCTTTTAGTCTTGATGATATTTGGCTTTGGCATAAGACAGATTGTAGGCGAAACAATACATTCACGTGCCCATCTGCATTTTAATAGTGACCATTTTATAAAATGGAGGTTTAGAATAAAAGAATGATGACAAAGTGCTCTGACTTCATTTTAAATTTAATTAATTCTTATTTTTTTGACTAGACCTGGCGATTTTCAGGGGTTACTCCCAGCTTTGCATTCAGGAATCACTCCAGCTGGAGCTCAGGGAACCATGTAGGATACCAGGGATGGCATCCGGTGGGCAGCATGCCTGGACTATCTCAGGTTCTTTCTGACTCCATTTAGACATGTCTTGTTGATGTACACTTAGTATCCAGTTGTTCTACAGATGGTCTCAGAGCACTCTGAACTACAGTCCAGTTTCTTTCTTTTTTTTTTTTTCTTTTGAGTCATACCCCGCTATGCTATGACTCCTGGCTCTGCACTTAGCATTTACTCCTGGCATTGCTCAGGGGACCAGATGGGATGCCGGGGATCAAATCCGGGTCAGCCTCCTGCAAGGCAAACACCCTACCTGTTGTACTATCGCTCCCGCCCAAGTTGGTTTCTGTCCTCGCCTGGCAGTTCTCCAGGTCTACTGCTTGGCACTTGCTTGGGGCTTGTTCCTGATGATTCCCAGGAGACCATGAAGTGCTCAAGAATTGTACTTTAGCCTCCTGCATGTGCTCCAGCAGCTGTTTCCACTCCTGCTATTCCTTTTCTTTTTATGAAAATCATTTCTGTTTGTTTTCGAGCCACAGACAGCTGTGGTCAGGTCTTAATTCTGGCTTGAGCTCAGGGATCACTCCTGGTGGGGCTTGAGCTGGAGTCAGCCCTGTGCACGACAAGTGCCGTATCACTGTACTCTCTTTGGCCTCTCCTGCTGCTCCTTTGAGTGTAGTTAGTCACTGCTTGTGAAGAGTTTTTGGCTTACTTGTGTAGCTTTTCAGTACCAGAGATTAATAAGTCTCAGAAAGTCATCTGTGGGGTCTCTTCTAACTAATGCATCAGCATCTTAAAAATCTGAAGACTAGAAAGCAAAGAAGTCTCTAAAATTGTGGATCTGGAAAGATAGTCCAGCGAGTAAGGCACTTCTAGGTCCCCTGAGCACTTCAGGAGTAATTCTTGAGTGCAGAGCCGGGAGTGACCTACCATCCTCCCACCCCCACCCCCGAAAAAAGGCCTCTAAAATTGTGACTTTTTTAAGTTAATTAATTTTTTAATTGAATCACTATGAGATGGGCTGGAGCGATAGCACAGCTGGGAGGGTGTTCACCTTGCATGCAGCTGACCCGGGTTCGATTCCTCCGCCCCTCTTGGAGAGCCCGGCAAGTACCGAGAGTATCTTGCCCGCATGGCAGAGGCTGGCATGCTCCCTGTGTCGTATTTGATATGCCAAAAACAGTAACAAGTCTCACAGTGGAGACATTACTAGTGCCCGCTCCAGCAAATCAATAAACAACGGGATGACAGTGATACAGTGATACACTGAGAGATAGATCCTTACAAAGCTGTTCACGATTAGGTTTCAGTCATACATTGTTTCAGCCTCCCTCCCTCCACCAGTGTCCGTTTCCCAGCACCAGTGTCCCCAGTTCCCCTCCCATCACCTCCTTCCTCCCCCATTGATTATCTTAACAGCTCATTTATCTATTGCCTTCCTTGCTTTTGTAAATTGCCAGTTAAGATCCCTTAGTAAAATACCCTCTTAATCTTTTTATTTGTTTGTAAGTTTTTAATTGAATCATCATGAATTACAGTTACAAAGTTACTATGATTGAGTTTCAGGTGTATGATGTTCCAACATGAATCCCTCACCAGTGTTCATTTTCCTCCACCAATTCCCCAGTTTGCCTCCGATCCCCCAGCCTGCCTCTATGGCAGTCCTTTTTCTCTTGCTTTTTCCCTCCCATCTTCCCTCACCCCACCCCCCTTTTTAGGTGCTGTGGTTTACTATACTGTTAGCGATAGGGTATTAATGCATGTCACTTGACTTCCTTTATGTACCTAGCCCTGGTCCAGAGTCACCACTTCCCTCAGTCATTGTGCCAGTGGGACCCTTTCTGATGTATTTCCCTTGTCCCTGCCCCTAGGTCCAAACTTCCTACTAAGGACTAGTTTTCCTACTGTTTGTTTTTGTTGCCTTTGGGTTTTAGTTATTTCCCTACTATATTTCTTTTTTTAAATGTATTTTAATTTCTTTTATTGGCTCACTGTGTGATAGAACATTACAAAATCGTTGGATTGCATTTCAGTCATACAATGTTCTAACACCCATCCCTCCAACAGTGTCATTTCCCAGCACCAGTGTCAACAGTTTCCCTCCCACCGCTTCAGTTTCTCACCCCCACCCCAGCCTACCTCTATGGCAGGTACCTCTCTCCTCTCTCTCTTTCGCTCTCATTTTGGGCATTATGGTTTGCTATACAGATATTGAAAGGTTATTATGTAAATCCCTTTACCTGCTTTCAGCCCTCAGATCTCGTCCAGAGTGATCATTTCCATCTGGTATTGTCATAATGGACCCCTCTGTATCTTAACTACCCTCCATCTCCCACACCATTGACCAACCATTGACCCGTCCTTCTGGCTTGTTTTCCTACTGTATTTCTTTATACCCTACATATGAGTGAGATCTTTCTGTGTCTGTCCCTCTCCCACTGACTCATACAGCATGATTCTCTACATATCTATCTATGTATCTGCAAATCACATGACTTCATCTTTTCTTACAGTATTCCATTGTGTAGATGTCTTATAGTTTCTTTATCCACTTGCCTGTTCTTGAATGCAAATGTCTTTTCTGCGTTGTGGTTTTGGGCACTTGGGATATATTCCCAGTAGTGGAATTGCTGGGTTGTATGGAAGCTCAATTACTGGATTTTTTTTTTCTTTTTGGGTCACACCTGGCAATATTCAAATGTTATCCCTGGCTCTGCCTCAGGAATCACTCCTAGGGGTGTTCAGGGGACCATATGGGATGCTGGGACTCGAACTTTGGTCGGCCACGTGCAAGGCAAATGCCCTACCTGCTGTGCTATCACTCCAGTCCCTCCATCCGGCTTTTTGACAAAATACCTAAATTATTTTCCAAAAAGGCTGGACCCATCAACATCCCCGGTAACAGCGAATGAGGGTCTCTTTTACCCTGCATCCATGCCAACACTTTTTTTTTTTTGAGTGACATCCTTTGTGGTATGATGTGTTATCTCATTGTTTTGATTTGCATGTCATGATAGTTGGTGACAGAGAATGTTTTTTCATAGGCTCTTTGGCCATTTGTGTTTCTTTTTCAAGGAAGTTTCTATATATTACCCCCCCTTCCCTGCTCTTTTGTTTTTGTTGTTATTTTGGTTTTGGGCCACATCTGGCAATGCTCAGGGGTTACTTCTGGGTCTGTACTCAGGCGTCACTCCTGGGCAGGAATTTGGGTGACCACCTGGGTACTGGGAATCAAACTAGGCTAGCTTCATATAAGGCAAGTGCTTTACCCACTGACTGTCTCTCTAGCCCCAATGCTACCATGGTTTATTGTCTTGAGTGGCTTGTCCATTGTGATCCACAAAAATATTTAGTTTTATATGTGGAGCTCTCAGTTTTTTACATTGTGACACATAGTTTTATGGGATCTTAGGGTTGGGAATGTAGTTCAGTGGAAGATCATATATGTAGCATGCCTGAGGTTCTAAGTTTTACTTTTGTCATCATACTAAGAATAATAAGAGCCCAGAGCAATAATACAGAGGGTATGGCACTTGCCTTGCATGTTACTGACCTTGTTTCAATCCTTGGCACCCAGTATGGTCGTCTGAACTTTACTGGGAGTAATCCTTGAATGCAGAGCCAGGAGTAAGCCCTGTGGGTTTGTCCCCAAAACCATAAAAAAATAAATAAATGATATTAACTAATATATGGTGCCGTTTTGTATAGAAAGCTGAAGGTAATCTAAAATTGCTGTGTGTATATATGTGTGTATACACAAACATATGAGTGAATAAATGTATCCTGGAGAAGGTAAGAGGATATCTTTTTATTTAAGTTAGTGTTTAGCCTTAAGAAATCCTAATAAGATCTTACTAGAATTTATGGGGTATTTGGAGAATATCTGGAGAATAACATTTTTTTTTTTTTGGTGGGGGAGGGAAGTTGTCACACCTGACTGTGCTTCTCTGCTTGGGACTTCCCTGGCACTCTGCTCAGGGATCACTCCTGGCAGGCTTTGGAGGACCATTTGGAATTCCAAGAATCAACCTGGGTCAGTTGTATGCAAGGCAGGCATTTTACCTACTGTACTCTCTCTGGCCCCAGAATGCCATCTTTTGTTTGTTTGTTTGGGGGCCACACCCAGCAGTGTTTGGGGCTTACTCCTGGCTCTGCATACAGGGATCTCACTGGCAGTGGTCTGGAGACCATCTGGAGTGCTACGGATCAAACCTGGCTTGGCTGTGCAAGGCAAGCCTTTTACCCACTATACCATCACTCCAGCCTTATAGACCCCTTAATGAAAGACTTTTTTTTTTTTTGCTTTTTGGGTCACACCTGGCGATGCACAGGGGTTACTCCTGGCTCTGCACTCAGGAATTACCCCTGGCGGTGCTCAGGGGACCATATGGGATGCTGGGATTCGAACCCGGGTCGGCCGCATGCAAGGCAAACGCCCTATCTGCTGTGCTATCGCTCCAGTCCCCGAAAGACTTTAAGACAGAAAAAATTCTGCTTTTCGTCCATCTCTCTGAAGTTCGTGTTTCCCTCTAAGTTAAACTTCCTAATATGTTACCAATCTTAGGTATTTGTAGGAACTTTAAAAAAAAACAAAACACAAAATGTTGGGGCTGGAGATAGAGAGGGTAGGATATTGGCCTTGTATGAGACTGACCTGGGTCCCTGGCACCTCAGATATGGTCCCCAGAATTCACTAGGAGTGATCCCTGAGTGCAGAATCAGGAGTAAACCTTGAGGACAGCTGACTGTGGCCTAAAAACTAAAAACTATAATATATATATATATATATATATATATATATATAATCTTCCTTAGTCAGAAATGTGAAGAAAATGGCTGGGCAAATAGCTCTCGGGCTGGAGTACGTATCAAACATGCAAAAGTCCCTGTATTCATTCATCACACCGCATGGACTCCATACATGTTGAATGGAAGCCTAATATGAGACCCCTATCCACACTTCTCCAGCACTTTTATTTTTTCTTTTTGGATCACACCCATTGATGCACAGGGTTCTGCACTCAGGAATTACTCCTCGAGGTGCTCAGGGGACCATATGAGATGCTGGGAATTGAACTCGGGTCAGTGACGTGCAAAGCAAGCACCCTACCTGCTGTGCTATCGCTCCAGCTCCTTCTCTAGCACTTTTTTTTTCTCTATGGGTCACACCTGGCAATGCAGAGGGGTTACTGCTGGCTCTGCACTCAGGAATCACCCCTGGTGGTGCTCAGAGGACCATATGGGATGCTGGGAATCGAACCCGGGTTGGCTGCGTGCAAGGCAGCTGTACTATTGCTACAGCCCCAGCCTTCTCCAGACTTTTAAGGAAAATATTAGGTGAACAAAATCAAGAAAAAGTGTCTTCTGCAAAATATTTGTTTTGTCAGGCTGGGGATTTAGTATAGCAGGTTTTGTGTTTACCTTGCATATGGCTGATCCAGGTTAAATTACTGGCACTCCATATGGTCTCCCAAACACCAGGGTGTGGTTCAAAATCTTCAACAACAACAACAAAAATACTGCTTTATCAAACATAGGAATTACTTCTGATGCTCAGGGGACCATGTGGGTTGCTGGTAGATCAGACTTGGGTTTGCTGTGTGCAAGACTAATACCCTATCTGCTGTATTATTGCTCTGACTCCTCATTCTCTTAATTTTTGTTAGAAGTTTTATAATATATTGTCACATAGATAATATAATTTGTATTTGGAAAACCTCAAGCAAGTTGCTTAAATGCTTTTGAGTGTCTTTATTAAGTCTATGGAATGGGGATCTAATATATGCCAGACATATACTGAAGTTCTTGTGAAAATCAGTTTAAGTAACATAAAACAACAATAAATAGAGCCAGGGGTTGGCATATGGTAAATATTCAATAAATACTTTTCCTTATTAGCATTACAATATGTGAATGGAGGCTGAAGCAATAGTACAGTGGGTAGGGCGCTTACCTTTCCTGAGGCCAACCTGGAATCTTTCCCTGGTACACAGTATGGTCCCCCGAGTACTGTTAGGACCAATCCCTGAATGCAGAGCTAGAAGTAAGCCCTGAATACTACTAAGTGTGGCCCTAAAATAAAATTCTATTCAATATTGCAATGAACTTTGTATGTTAAAATGTTCAAAGTGAGATTCCTTTTTCCTATGTCTTTTACATCAAATGAAAGAATACTTGATTGAACTTGAATGATCAGAGCAGCTACTTTCTAGCTCAGCTCTGAACAGGTATTCTTTTTATGGCCTTTCTTTCACATGTATGCAATAGCTGAAATTTTTTGAGAAGGAAGGAAAAATGTTGAATGTTCAAATTTTATTTTAAGGTTCTAGACTTTTGAAACAATATTGGAGACATGTAATTAAGACATCTGAAATTGTGTTGTTGCAAATAAAGTAATTATGCAAATGAAGTAATAATTCTATGGTCTTGAAAATGCCTATATACTTAGCATTAGTACCCATATTACCAATGTATCCATATTAAGATACATTTTTCCTTTGTGAAATACTCTGAGAGACCACTCTGATAAAATTTTTGGAAGTGCCTGATCATCATGTTGATGTAGGCAGGTAGATAGGGAAAGGGCCTTGGCAATGAAACAGATTAACAAAATCTCTGGGAAGGAGAATCCTGAGACTGACCCACCTTGTGGATACAGAAAACAGACCTTCAGCAGACCCTGAGGAGGTTGGACCCCTCCCCATGAAGTTCCTGGAATTCTATCGACCTTTCCCTTAATCTGATTAAAATGTGATCCAGCCTAAAGAAGACCATCACCACTCCCAACCTCCCTGGTAACCTCCTTAGCAACGGACTTTTACCTGGGAAGAAGCCCCCACGTGGGGGCAGGTTGGAGAAACCCTATAAAGGCCACCTTGAACAAAGGAAGTGTGCGCATATGCTGCCTGAGCCCATGTGCTGCTTGTGCCCACGTGGCCGGGCACATGTGGTGCCCGAGCACATGTGTTGCCCGCATCTCCCCCCTTGAGATGTGTACTTTCATGTTTTCATGTCCAGTGCTAGGATGTGTGTAGAGCTATCTCCACCCTTGGAGAAGCCTGCATTCTCTCTTTAGTGCCTTATTCTTACTATTCTCTCTCCTACTTATCCTTCCTCCTTCCCTCAGAAACCTCTAAATAAAATCTGTTACTTCACTGCTTGTCTACTCCTGAAATTCTTTTCCGAGAGCGAAGACAAGAACCCAGTAACTCTGGATCCTGGGTGGTAGAGGCGGCTGGGGAGAAAGTGACGTCTTTCTCCTCCCTGCTTCATGGAAGTCACCTGTGGGGCCCACCGACATCAATATTTAGTGCTGTGTTCAAATTCTTTTTTTTTTTCTTTTTGGGTCACACCCGGCGATTGCTCAGGGGTTACTCCTGGCGGTGCTTGGGGGACCATATGGGATGCCGGGAATCAAACTCAGGTTGGCCGAGTGCAAGGCAAACACCCTCCCTGCTGTGCTACTGCTCCAGCCTCTCAAATTCTTTATGACTTTGTCTAGTTTATAGAACGTAAACTTCCTGTAGTCAGGAAATTGGTCTGTCCTATATCTTCAGTACTTACAAATATATGCTGAATTTAGTAAATATATGCTGAATTGACTAAGTCACTTGTCCATACTTAACATGCATAGGAAGAAGTAATAACAGATTTTAAATCTTTACTTATTAGGTCATTTAATTCACAACACTTCCAGGCAGGCATTGCTCTTTATATGTGGAAACTTCTGGAAGGAGTAGTGACTTGTGCAAGGTATCATATTAGGCAAATGGCAGAAAGACATTAAAACGCAATTTTGTTGTGACTTTCTCTGGCTACTTCTCCATTGGGCTTACAAGTCATTTGTGAGTGTTTTTTTCTTTTTTCCTTTTTAGTAGGGAAGTCACAGCTAGTGGTACTGGGGGCCATTCCTGGCACAGTGCTTGAGGTACTCCTAAGTTATCTTTTGATAGCTACCCACTGAGCTGTCTCCATGGCCGGAGAGTTTCTGTGTCTTTAGTGGCTTTATGTATAATGCCATTTCAGATGGAAGTTGAGTTAAGGATCTTGAATAGACATAATATGGAATTGGAGGGCTACAATCCATGCTTAGTTCTATTTCAAATAAAAGATAATTTGTTACAAGTGTTTTTAAAAGATTAATATGTCCTCAAATCTGTATATATTTTAACTTTTTAATATACTTTCCTTTTGCATATAATTAGTACTACCATGGATGGCCAATCTTGTTTGTTTTTGGGCCACACCCAGTGGTTACTTCTGGCTCTACACTCAGGAATTAGGCCTCGGGGTTCTCAGGGACCATATGGTATTGAATCTGGGTCAACTTTGTGCAAGGGAAGTGTCCTACCTGCTGTACTATCAACCCTATGTGCAGTCTTAAATTTTAAGTTACAGTTCATAGTTTTAAATTGTAGTTATACCTAGAATTATGTTACGGAATCCTGCCAGGGAATGGATAGACTTATACATCGTACCTGTTGTGTTTTCCCTCCTGGTTCTACCTGTAAAGTATTTTCCTCTTTGCCTATTGGAGCAGTGATAAAACTGATCAGAATCATCTGTCAAGTCTGGGAGTGGGGCCTGCGGGGGAGCCAGAAACCTCACAATATAACTACATTAACCGAAGTTGGTAAACTGTTTCATCCCTTCCTGTAATGAAATAAAGAATGACAATTCTTATGTTATGGATGTAAAATCTTTACAGATATTACACAAAATGAGACTTTCCATTATCATACGTTCTTAGGGCCAAACACTTACTAACTACTGAACATGAACATTTCAACCTGCCTATGCATAAGCAAGTAAATCACAGAGGCTCTGCTTTGGGCCCCACCCAACACCTAGAAATTAAGTGTGTTTTGTTTTGTTTTTTTAAATTTGTTTTTGGGCCACACCTGGCAATTCTCAGGGCTTAGTCCTATCAGGCGCGGGGGCCAAATGGGATGCTGGAGCTCAAATCCGGGTCGGCTGCAAGGCAAACACCCTACGGATGTACTGTCACTCCAGCCCCAAACAACACCTAGACTTTAATCTTTTTTAACCACCAGAGACGGAAGTTTTGGCCCAATACTGCCGGCTCAGTCTGAGAAATGGGATCGGCAGTACTTCTAATATCACAAAATTTGGTTCCAAATCAATTGGGCATGGAAGTGGCTAGTGCGCGTGCGTGTGCATGTGTGTGTGTGTGTGTGTGTGTGTGTGTGTGTGTGTGCGCGCGCGCGCGCGTGTGTTTGTGCGTGTGAGTGGTGGGGGTGTCTCCCGCAGCGTGCAGCGATCCACAGGAAGAGCCTCATTGGCTCAGGGCTAGGCCCCGCCTCCGGCCCACTCCCATAGTGCGCACGCGCGGCCGTCCTCCCGGCCGCCCCTTCCCGGCCCGGTAGTAGTCGGCGGGAGATCGGGTCTCGCGATGAGTGCGTGTGCGCGCGCGGCCGTCGCGAGCTCGCGCACGCCGCGGCTCAGCGTCCGGGGCTGGGCTGGCCTCTTCTTCCCGCGAGCGGGGCAGGACCCTGCGCCGTGGCTGTTTCCGAACGCGGCGGGGAGCGCCCCAGCCCCGCGATCGCTTGGCCTCCGCTTTCTCTCCGTCCCTCTGCCCCGTCCGTTCCGCGCCGTCGCCGAGGCGGCGGGCCGGGAAGGGAGTCGCGCCGGCGTGAGGTTCCCAGCCGATGGGCTGCCCCCGGCTGCGCTGAGGGGCCGGGCTACTCCCAGCGGCTGAGGTAGGCGGGGGAGGCGGCGGGGTCGGGGCGGCGGGCGCTCGCGGCGGGGAGACCCGAAGGCCGCGAGAACGCGTCTCTCGGCGCGGCGGAGCTGGGGCCTAGCGAGGAGCGGCCCGGGACGCTGCCTGCTCTCGGCTGGGAGCCATTGATGGGGGGCGGGGGGTTCCTCCTGCGGCGCGGGGGAGGGGTCACCCTCGCTCTGCTCGGAGAGATCCGCGCTGCAGGCCCCTCGCTGTCGCTCTCGAATGAACGCCTTCCCGGCCTCGAGATGGACGCCGCGGCCGCGTGGCCTGTGGACTTCAAGTGGCTCGTAGGACTTCCGAGGGCAGCGGCCGCCGAATCGGTGTTTGTGTTTGGCGGGGGGGGGGGAGTGCGTGGGGAGGGGGCGACGCCACTTCTCGCGCCCGCGCGGCTGGGCGTGCACCGGCTGCAAAGTTGTCATCTGCCCTGCCCGAACGGTGGCTTTGCAGGCACAACAGGTCACCCCTCTCTCAGCGCCTCGCGTCGGACAAGGAAGGGGCCTGGCCCCGGGGAGGCGGCGCCGTGGGGCACGGTTCGGGCGGGGAGGACAAAGAGCCCCGTTATTTTGCGTCCGGCCCCAGGCTCCAAACTTTGCGCGCTGGGAAAGGGAGTCCAAGCCCGGGCGCTCGACGCCTGGGATCTCCGAGTTCTTTGGGGGGTAGGGCGGGGGTAAAAGGAGGACAGAAGTGTCGTGCATGCGCTCGGTTTCGACCCGGAAAATCGCGATTATTCCATGCCAAGGGACCTGAAAGCAAACTTGCGGAATTGGGTGACGTTTGGAAGACGGGCGGACACTTGGATTTCTTGCAAGACTTTTTTTTTTTCTCCCGTGTTTAGAAAAAG
Organism: Sorex araneus; assembly: GCF_027595985.1. NCBI lineage: Eukaryota > Metazoa > Chordata > Mammalia > Eulipotyphla > Soricidae > Sorex > Sorex araneus. The sequence continues at coordinate 26,159,383 of NC_073307.1, read as the reverse complement.
CTTCATGAGTGCTTGATGAAGTGACTAAAAATGGCTCTAGAGCTTTATGTTGGCAGTAAAGGACCGCCACGGCGAGAAGGGAAAGGAGTTCCTGCTCGCAGAGCGGCTCGTACAAAGGATTTAGGATTTACAGGCACTGTAAAACAGCTTTAGGTTCGGCACGTTTTGGTGTGTGCGTTAGTAATTCCAGTATAGCCCTAGTTAAAATGTAGAAGGAGGTACCGAAAGAGAAGCTCTAGTGGCCTCCTTTGGACATGATGGACCATTTTGAGGTGACTCGTCTTTGTGAGCCTGTTTAGTAACTCTTGTTTTCATTCAAGTCAGATTTTCTAGAAATGAAGTGTTCAGTACTGACTCTAAAAAAATGTGGCCTGTATATTTAGTGAATTTCTCTGCATGAAAATGCTTTCAAGAGGAAGCAATTGGCTGGCAAACCCTGAAGTGGGAATAAAGAGGAATTACTAATGTCAGGGTAATTCTTTTGTATGCAAACATTGCATACAAACATAACCCGCATTTAGATGTGTGTAGTGTAGATATAAGATGTGGCATATATATAGGTACAAGTAACTATTTATGCACAGGAAATGATGATGCCCACAGAATCTAATGGTGCTGGTTCCCATCTTAGGATTGAAGTCTGCACAGAGAGTGAATTTAGTAGACTGAGCTCAAACTTTGCTTGCAGGAGCCGTGATCAGTCTTTCACCTATATAGTCTCCTGACCAGCAATTCCAGACCAGCTTACAGCACAGCCTAAGAAGCCACATTCACACACAAAATTGTAATCAAAGTAAATAACTGTTTACTGAAAGTAGATAACTGTTTAACATTTTTAACATTCTTACTATTTTAGCTATTTACATTTTAACTATTTATATGGCTAATATTTTTAGTTCTTTCTTGTCCAGCTTGTTAATCAGTCACTGAATAAGCAAAATATCATGCTTATTTCTTGACTTAGCAGGAAAGGGAAATAGAGAACATATAGAGGACTCCTGTTGTTTAAGTCATTGTCCCATCATCTTTCCCTTGGAATAAATGGTTTTACTGCTGACTGGGGATGTGACTGTGTGTAGCTTACTGCCTTGTATTTTGTGAGATCCTGGGTTTTATTGTTGGCATTAAGCACTGCTGGAGCACCGTGAGTCCTATCCATTTTGTGTCCTAAGCTTTAGAATAGTGTTTTGCATGAAATTAGCCCTCAGCTGGGAGTTCTGTCTGAAATAATTTTAAAGACACAGTTAAATGCCGAAGTTCCTGAATCAGAGATGAGATGATTACCTTCTCTTGAATTCCAGGTCCGCCTTTTCAATAGTGTGGTTTCTCTTTTTCCCTCTCCACCCCCATTCCTGGTGTGGGGTTTTCTATATTGGTTGATAACCTTGTATAAATGACAATATCTGTCTTTAAAATTTTAATGTGGGGCAGAGCGATCATATAGCAGGTAGAGGCAGTAAGGTGTTTGGGTGTTTGCCATGGGTGACTGGGTTTGATCCCTTGCATCCCATATGGGTCCCCGAGCACAGCCAGGAGTAATTCCTGAGTGCAGAGTCAAGAGTAACCCCTGAGTATTGCTAGATGTCACCCCAAAGCCAAAAATAAATAAATACATATTTTAATGTCACCTTAAATTCTGAGTGCTAATTGAGATACTGAATGCTCTACTACATTAAAAGAAAATGAAGTTAAGGGTAATAAGATCTAGAAGGAAGGTTTTAATAAGTCTGTGGTAGGAATTTATGAGACATCAGCTATTAAGCATTTAACAGATTGTAAGAAGAAACATTTTTTTCCCTTTACTGGCAGAAATATACATTTTACCCCTTTTACCTGTGAAGGAGAACACACACTTACCTGCTCCTTACCAGAACTTTGTATTTTGGAGGTTTCTATGAATATTTTTTCTTTTTTCTTTTATTTTTTGCAGTGCGGTGAGTTAAACCTAAGCCCTCAAACATGCAAGGCAAGACCTCCATCACTGAGCACATCCCCAGCACCTGGCTGGTGAATTCCAAATAATAAAATTGAGAAGGGGATTATTTTCATCTAGTAATTTATTCATAGCTCTGAGTATGTTTTTCTTGTAGCTTTTAGTTCAGTTAATTGGTAATAAACTGGTATTTTGATGCCTTTCTAGTTCCTATGTATATTTCTCAATTGGTTTATAATTTCAAGGGGAGAGGAATATTTGGTCTCTTTTCAAATACTAATCTCTACTTCAAATTGCAAAACAAATCTATTTGTCTTTTTTTTTTTTTTTTTTTGCTTTTTGGGTCACACCTGGCGATGCACAGGGGTACTCCTGGCTCTGCACTCAGGAATTACCCCTGGCCGTGCTCAGGGGACCATATGGGATGCTGGGATTTGAACCCGGGTCGGCTGTGTGCAAGGCAAACGCCCTACCCGCTGTGCTATCTCTCCAGCCCCTCTATTTGTCTTTTTAAGAAATATATATTTGTTTATTTTTTTTGGGGGGGGGGACACCTGGCAGTGCTCAGGGGTTATTCCTGGTGGTCTTGGGGAACCAAATGGGATGCCAAGAATTAAATCTGGGTTGGCCTGGTGCAAGACAAGGACTCTACGCGTTATACTATCCCTTGGCCCCAATATTTGCCTTTTTAGATGTTACCTAAATAGAAGGTATTTATAGGTATTTGGAGAGATGAGAACTAAAGAGGTGAATAAAAACATAAGAGTATTTTCAGTTGGGTCTTGTGTATTCATTTTAATATTGCTAAATGCTTTTCATGGTAGTAGGTGATTTTGACCCCCAGGGAGTATTAGCCAATGTCTGAAAATAAATTTCTTTCACCTCCTAAGCCATGCTTGGGAACCTGAGGACCACTGCTTGTGATGATCTTGAATTGACCATTTAGTGGTTCAGTCCTGGGGCCTCCAGAAACTCACCCATGATATTGGGGTCAGGGATACACATATGGTCCCTGGAATTGAATTCATGGCCGTGCACGCATCCCTGACCCTTGAGCGCTCTCCCATAGTGAAATGTTTGTTAACAAATTGGAAAAGCATAGAGGAGTGCACCATAGCACTGTTGTCCTGTTGTTCATTGATTTGTTTGAGTGGTAACATCTCCATTGTGAGACTTGTACTGTTTTTGGTATATTGAATACGCCACAGGTAGCTTGCCCGGCTCTCCAAGAGGGACGGAGGAATCAAACCTGGGTCAGCCCGTGCAAGGCAAACGTCCTACCCGCTGTGCAATTAAATCTAATAGAGTCTGAGTGCTGCTAAGCATCTTACAGGTATAAGATGACCATTCATGGTGCATTATCTGACCCACATGTTAGTGCTGCTGTTGAAAAACCTTGGTTTACTTGTATTCTATATTGAAATGATTGGTCTGAAGTCATACCTGTATTCATATTTGACTCCCACCCCTTTTTAGGAGGAAAGAACATTACATATGGATAGTTTACATTGCTGTGTTATTATTTTGTTATTGATGTTGAAGTTTGCTCTCCTTTGTTGGAGTGCTTGCACATGCTTGTGGAGGCCTACACTCTGAGATGAACAGGGTAGTGCTTGCCAGAGATACTTGCAGTGCTCATGCACTGCATAGCTGTGATGCAGTCAAAAATAATTTGTGGCACCAGGTCACAGATATCAGGGCTACCAGGATTTTTTTTTGGCACAGGTGGGACACTGAGGATTTCAACTTTGTGACCATATTCTTGTGAGGCAGGTACTCTAAGCCTCTGTGCTATATTCCCCCAGGTCCATTACTAGTACCTTTTAGGATGAATAAGACAGTTTCAGAGGTTTTATCCTTTAGCCAATAATGGGATATGGGTATCAAGGAAAGGAAGGAGACTTCAGATGATGAGAAGTTGGTATATAAGCCTCAGGTGCTCAGTAGATAAATGTTTACCCTGCCATAAAGATAGGTTTCTCTGATAATCATCTTTCTGAGGCCAGGGAATCCTCAAGGTTTCATCTTGAGCACCAAGTGGCTTTCCAGGGGCTGGAGTGATACAGCACAGTGGTAGGGCGTTTGCCTTGCACGCGGCCGACCCGGGTTCAAATTCCAGCATCCCATATGGTCCCCTGAGCACCGCCAGGGGTGATTCCTGAGTGCATGAGCCAGGAGTGACCCCTGTGCATTGCTGGGTGTGACCCAAAAAGCAAAAAAAAAAAAATTCAAGTGGCTTTCCAGGCACTGCCAAGCACGACTTTGGTAGTCCCAACACTTTGCTCATGAACCCCACTACAAAAAACTTATTTGAGAAGATGACCCCTAAATCTGAATAATCATTACCCTTTTATGTAATTAAGTGTGTGGTAGGGAGTTTATTTTAAGCCTATAAGAACTTTTCAAAATTACATATCAAGGTGAAATGTCTTGGGGGAGAAAAGGTTGTTCGGTACATTTTATGGAGGGCTTTCTGAACATATTGTGGGGGGGGTTCTCTGTCAGTATAGGGAAAATTTTCCCACCTTCTCTGATTTCTTTAAGGTTAGATAAACAACATCAAATAGTTGAATAGGAGGAGACAATTTAATGTGTATGGAGAACTTGTATGGGATTTAAATTCTAAAAGTGATATAATCCTTGACCGGGATGACAATAATAACTGGAAATGATCACGCTGGACAAGAACTGAATGTTAAAAGTAGGTAAAGGGATATTCCTGATAACCTCTAAGTATCTGTATCGCAAACCACAATGCCCAAAAGGAGAGTGGGGGAGAGGGGAGAGAGAGAAGACGCTGCCATAGAGGCGGTTTCAGAAGGGTTGGGGGTTGATAGGAGGGAAACTGGAGACACTGGTCCTGGGAAACATACCCTAGTGGAGGGATGGGTGTTGGAACACTGACTGAAACCTAATTTTGAGCAGTTTTGTAAGGGACTTTCTCACAGTGATCCAGTAATAAAATCTTAAAAAATGAGATAACCCAAGAATATATATCCTTTGATAAGGGTCCTGGGGCATCAAGAAAAGGGGATAATCCTTCTGGATTCTTCTTGGTTATAGAAGATTCCATCATTTTGTTTTATTTGCCTATACTGGTGGTGCTCAGGGTTTACTCCTGGCTCTGTACTTGGATTCATTGCCAGGGATCATATCCAGGTTGTGTATGTGCAAGGTTAGCATCTTACCTACCAGTCCCTGGGCCCTTGATGCCATATTTGAATTGCTCAGCTTAGACCTGACTACCATTTCTAGCAAATTTCAGAAGTAGAACACATGCTTTGCATTGAGGACTTGAGGGCAATATTAGGCATCCTAAATTAAAATATATCTTGCCCCAAGCTATTAAATGTATTTTTGTATCCTTCATATAGGAATAATTGTACCAAAACTTTTGATATGAGGGGCTGGAGCAATAGCACAGCGGGTAGGGCATTTGCCTTGCATGCGGCCGACCCGGGTTCGATTCCCAGTATCCCATATGGTTCCCTTGAGCACTGCCAGTGGTAATTCCTAAGTGCAGAGCCAGGAGTAACTCCTGTGCATTGCCAGGTGTGGCCCAAAAAGCAAAAAAAAAAAAACACCAAAAAATAACTTGATATGAAAAGTTACTCCTGAGCACTGTTTAAGCTATCTTAACTGTTTATTTTTAGGTTGTGACACACATCCAGTGGTGCTCAGGGCTGAATCCTGGCTCTGTGCTCAGGAATCATTCCTGGCAGTACTCAGGGGTCCAAATGTCTGTGCCTCAGCCTGTAAAATAGAATACATTTCCTATATTCTATTTTGTAATTTATTTTTAACTAAGTGCTAAGTACCTTTTAACCCCTGGTACACAGGAAATTCTCAAAAACTTGATTTTGGGACTGGAGCGATAGTACAGGGGTTAAGGAGCTTGTCTTGTATGTTGGATGACCCTGGTTCAATCAGTTTCAGGCACTAAATTTTTTAATTCTGTTCCGTGAGCACTGCATGATATGGCCTGGAATGCTTTCTACTACCAACCCACCCCGCCCCCCCCCCAAAAAAAATACCCCACAAACAGTTGTTTACATTTGGGACACATCTTTTTTTGTTGTTTTGTTTTGCTTTGGACCACACTCACTTGTGCTCAAGGATCACTTCCTGGGGGCCCGGAGATGGTACAGTGGGTGAGGAGCTTGCTTTGCATGCATCTGACCCAGGTCTGATCCCTGGCATCTCGTGTGATTCCCCCAAGCACTGCCAGGTATAATTCTTGGATGCAGAGCCAGGAGTAACCCCTGTACATCACTGGGTATTACCCAAGAAAATAATAAAGATCACAAAGATCTCTCCTCGAAGACTCAGGGACCTGTATGGGAGGTGCAGGGGAACAAACTCAGTCTGCACATGCATGCCCTACCTGCTGTACTCTCTCTCAGGCTTCCCATTTGGAACACATCTTTATGATCTCTCCTTATAACCTTGGGAAATGAATAAAAACTACTCTTGTTCATATTTAATCAGTCTTGTTTTATGTTCTCGAATATATGAATTGTGTTGTAAGCAAATAATTAGAGATTTTTTTCTTCCTGATTAAGACTGAATTCTCTGTTAATTCTTAGCATATATTTATATGTTAACAATTCAGTTCTAAGGCTTAATTTCCAGTTTCTTTGCCTTTATTATCTAAAATACAATTATTTTAGGAGAGATAATATGGCAGGAATGTTGCTTGCCTTGCAGATGATCCAGGCTTGGTCCCCAGCACCCCTTTTGGACCCCTGAATACTGCCAGGAGTGACTCCTGAGCACCACTGGATGTGCCTTATAACCTAATAACAGATAGGTTAAATCTTAAACAGATTTAAGCTATCTGTTTAAGATAGCTTAAACAGTTTTCAGGAGTAACTTTTCATAACAAAAGTTTTGGTGCAATTTTTCCTATATGAAGGGTATAAACATACATTTAATAGCTTGGGGCAAGATATGTTTTAATATAGGATGGCAAATATTGACCCCAAGGCCTTAATGCAAAGCATGTGTTCTACTTCTGAATTGCATCCTTAAGCCCTGTGGCTAGATTTTTGGCTTGGAACCATACCCAGTGGTACCCAGGCTGTTGTTCCTGGTTCTGTGCTTTGGAGTGACTGTTGGCAGTGTTGGGGGTACCATATGTAGTGACATCGTGGAGGGAATTCAAACTAGGGACCGCAGGATGCAAAGCAAGTATTTTCTCTTCAGGGTCCCTGAGATTGGATCCCGATACACATGAGCCTTTTTCTAAATCTTAATTAGAAAGTTGTTTTTATCTTTCTTAACACTATTGAAATATAATAGTATATTCTATATAATCTTTTAATTTTTTCTTCCTTTTTGGGTCACCCTGACTCTGCACTGAGGAATTACTCCGGGCAGTGCTGGGGGGACCATATGGGATGCTGGGGATTGAACCTGGGTTGGCCGCATGCAGGGCAAATGCCCTATCCGCTTTTGCTCTGGCTCCATAAGCTCACCTTTCATGTGTTTAAATGATACAACTTAGTGGGGGTGGCTTCTTTCATTGGGGCTTATAAAATATTCTTTGTAAAGAGAAAGAAATATCATAGGAGTTTAAAGGCAAAACAGAGACTTTGTACAGTTTTTTGTTTTACCTTGGTATTTTGGGCCACACCCTACAACATTCAGGGGTTGTTCATGGCACCGTACTGAGGAGTGAGCCCTGGCCATACATGGGAGTCCATATGTGGTGCCAGGGATTCAAACCAGGTTGGCCACATGCAAGGCAAGTGCTGTAGTATCTTGTACCATCCTGCCCTGTACTTTTTTTTTTTTGAAGTAAATAGATTTTATTTAGAGGTTTCTGAGGGAAGGAGGAAGGGATAAGTGGAAAAGTAAAAACAGTAGGAGTAACGCGCTCAAGAAAGAACGCGGGCCTTTCTGCCGCTCCTTTCTGCCACCCTGCGAGATCGACCCCGGAGGCAACTGAACTACTTTGGACACGAGCAGCGCCCCCAAAATGCCTCCAAACTGTGTCCTCGGAGCTGCTGGCCCAGGCGCCGCCAGCGGGGTATGGTCTTTTCCCTCTCAACTCTTTCTTTTTGAACGCAGCGAGGCAACAGCCGGTTTTTAGACTATGCAGGAAGCCCGGGAAAGCCGATGGGGCGGGACTTCTGGAGCAGCCCTGCGCCGGTATTTAAGTACAGAGCCATGTGGGTACTCTCCTTTCTGCTGCTCCTTTCTGCCGCCCCGCGAGATCGGCCCCGGAGGCAACTGAACTACTTTGGACACGAGCAGCACCCTCAAAATGCCTCCAAACTGTGTGCTTGGAGCTGCTGGCTCAGGCGCCGCCAGCGAGTGATGTAATTACCAAAAGAATTTTCCCTGGACTTCATATAGAAATTCAAAACCGCGCGGCTGCAATTGCAGCCGCGTGACCTAATATCTCTTGATTGTCAGCAACGTGTAAATGTTTAAATGTTCCTTTTTAGCAGGGCCTACCGTGTGTGGAAACTCCAAACAATAGTACTGAGTTTTTTTTTTTTTTTTTTGGTCACACCTGGCGATGCACAGGGGTCACTCCTGGCTCATGCACTCAGGAATCACCCCTGGCGGTGCTCAGGGGACCATATGGGATGCTGGGATTCGAACCCGGGTCGGCTGCGTGCAGGGCAAACGCCCTACCCGCTGTGCTATCGCTCCAGCCCAGTACTGAGTTTTTTGTTGAAGGGTAAAAGATTGTAGCAATAGAATTTTTAGGCAGAATTTCCCCTGGACTTTATATAGAAACCCAAAACCGTGCGGCCAGTGCCGCAGCCGCGCGACCTAATGTCATCTAATCATCAGCAATATGAAATGGTTCCTTTGTAATGGATTGGTCTTTGGGGGGACCATAATAGGGTTAAAGTTTGTCGTGATGTGTAATTTCTGGCTGTACTTTCCTGGACTTTATACAGAAATTCAAAGCTGCGAGGCCGCTACCATGGCTGCGAGACCTAATGTCATTTAATCATCACCAATATGAAATGGTTCCCTTTTAACGGGTCGGACTTTGGTGGGAAATCCTAACAAGAATAGCAAGTCTTTTGCTGAAATATTGAAGGCAATCAAAGTGGTAGCCATCTCTATAGACTGAACTAAGCCATATCCCCACGCCGGCTGAGAAGAAATATCCTTCTTTCTCGGGAAGAAACGTGGCGTGGTGTTAACCATAGTATGATGTCCATTAAGCTGACATGGACCTGGAGGCGTGGGAATGGGATACAAGGGAATAAATTATTATGTACTTGGAACAGCGGGACGCTGGTGGAATCTCGAGCCAGGGCCGATACCAGTGTATTACTTTTGGTTCCAGAAACTGCTTGCAGACATTCTACCAGACTATCAACTAAGCCAGAGCCCCACGCCGGCTGATGACGGGAAATAACCATCTTTTTTGGTTTTTTTCCTTTCATCAGGCAGCGTGGTGATTACTAAACAGGCGTGAACTCGGTGGCACGGGACGAGGGGGGAAAAAAATAGAAAAGCTATGTAACAAACAGCGGGACTTAATATGTCTACATTCTCAGCAATGGAGAGCCATCAAATGCTTCCTTGACAGTAGGACTGTCTTTTCTTTTTTTGGGGGAAACCCTAGCAACAATAGTGAGTTATGTGTTGAAACATGGAATGTAACCAAGATAAAGCGTAAACGAAGTGAAACTTATCACTTACAAGGGCGGGGACTGGGGGGGCGGGAGGGGGCGGGAGGTATAATGGGGTGGTTGGTGATGGAATATGGGCACTGGTGAAGGGAAGGGTGTTTGAGTATTGTATAACTGACATAATCCTGAGAACTATGTAACCCTCCACATGGTGATTCAATAAAATTTAAATAAAAAAAAAAAAGAAAAAGAAAGAATGCGGACTTCTCCAAGGGTGGAGGAAGCTCTACACACATCCTAGCACTGGACATGAAAGCATGAAAGTACACATCTCAAGGGGGGAGATGCGGGCAACACATGTGCTCGGGCACCACATGTGCTCGGCCACGTGGGCGAGAGCAGCACATGGGCTCAGGCAGCATATGCGCCCTGCCCTGTACTTTTAAAAAATATATTAATTTATCTTTGTTGTCATTGTGGTGTCAGGTAACATATTTATTCTGGTGTCTGGGGCCACACACTTACACTTATTACAGTTACATACTTTGTTGCATTGTTGCAGGAGTGCCTGGGATTGAAATTGGTGATGCAGGGATGAAAGTGATGACCTTATGTATGCAAGATTGGCACTCTACCGCTGAGTCACATCCTTGGGTCTCTATACTCTTTGATCTCTGGGTTATTTTTTGTTTGGAGGTGACACCTGGCTATGCTTAGGGACTTCTTCCTGCTCTGTGCTCAGAGCTCACTACTGGTAGTGCTTGGGGAACCATATAGTTCAGGGGTTTGAACCTAAGACTGCGGTATTTAAAGGATGCACTCAGTGTATTGAGCTTTCTCTACAGCCCGTACTATCTTAAGTTATAGGAACGCATAAGGGAAAAAGATCCATATCATATTTATTATCGAGGAAGAAAGCAAATTGCACATTCAACTTTTTTTCTTGAAACATACCTTCCAAATAAGATGGTTATTAACCATATTTTTGTGGTTTTGATTTTTGAGTCACATCTGTTGGTACTAGGGCTACTACATCTCTGCTTGAGGGTCACTCCCTGTAGTGCTCAGGGGATCGTGTGGTGCTAGGGATCAAACACGAGCCTTTTGCATGTAAAACATGCATTTAGCCCATCATAACCATATTTTTGAATTTTGGGGGCCACACCCAGCAGTGCTCAGAGTTCATTGGCCGGGCTTCGGGGGCCATATGGGGTGCCAGAAATTGAACCTGCATCATCCGTGTGCAAGGCAAGCTCCCTACCTGTCTTTCTGGCCCCCATATGTTGTAATAGGATTTAAATATGTTTAGAGATGTGGTCTCCCCATTTTAATGAATGGAGACCTTTTTTATACCTTGTATTGGTAATGTCTTCTGTATTCTTAGAATGTTTCATGTCATATATATAAACTACTGAATTTGGTATAATAATTATAATAATGACGAGAAAGTAGTTATGTGTGTGGATTAGGGGCCAGTGGGCCAGAGCAATAGTACAGTGGGCGGGGCATTTGCCTTGCACACTGTTGACCTGGGTTCAAGCCTCTGCATCTCATGGTTCCCCAAACACTGCCAATAGTAATTCCTTAGTGCAGAGCCGTGAGTAATCCCTGAGCGCTGCTGAGTATGGCCCAGAAACAAAGTAAATATGTGGAGTTGAGCAATAGTACAGCAGATAAAGCGCTTGCTTTGCACATGGCCAATCTAGGTTCATTTCCTGGCACTCCATATGATATGGTCCCTCAAGCACTGCTAGTAATAATCCCTGATTGCAGAGCCTGGATTAAGTCCTGCACACTGCCAGGTATGGCCCAATTCCCCCTACCTTTCGTGCACCTGACCCAGGTTCACTCCCATGGTCCCCTGAACAATACACGCATCATCTCTGAGCACAGAGCAAGGGCCATCACCAGATGTGGCTAAAAAACCCAACAACCAAAAAAAAAAAGTCAAAGAAAGCTGTTATAAAATTATTTGTCAAACAACAATTGTCTGATTTGGGGCTAGAGGATCCCTGACATCCCATATGGTCCCCCGAGCACCACCAAGAGTGCAAAAGTACAAAATCAGAAGGTAAGCCTTGAGCGTCTCCAGGAGAGCCCCACATCATCCCCCTCCCCCAAAAAATGTCAGGTTAGTAATAGTTCTTTTTCATTTTGAGGCCACGCCCACTGGTGCCCAAGGGGTACTCCTGACTTTGTGCTAGGGATTCCTTCCCAGCAGTATTTGAGGACTGTATAATACTAAGGATCTAATCCTGACTTCCCACAAGTAAAGGATGCACTTAGCCCATGGACCTGTCTGTCCATTTCAAGAGGGTTTTTTTTTTCTTTTTGGGTCACACCCAGCAGTGCTCAGGGGTTCCTCCTAGCTTTGCACTCAGGAATTACTCCTGGTGGTGCTTGGGGGACCATATGATATACCAGGGGTTGAACACGGGTCTGCTGTGTGCAAGGCAACACACTGCCCGCTGTACTCTTAATCCAGCCCCCAAGAGATTTGTCTTGCATGCAATCTGACACCTTGTAATGGTTCTCTGATCCCAGCCAAGAATGGGACCTGAGCACAGTTGAGATGGCTCAAACTGTCTCCCCGAAGTTCTTTGTTTTGTGGCCATACCTAGCAATGCTCAGGGCTTACTGCTGCTTTGACGCTCAGGAATTACTCCTGGTGGTGCTTGGGGAACCATCTGGGATGCCGGGGATTGAACTCTGGTCTGCTATGTGCATGCCAAGCTCACTACCCACTGTACTATCTCCAGCCCCAAGAATGTTTTTCTTGCTATTCTTTATGGTCTAATAATCTAGAAGAACCTACAAAATATAATTTATTTTCTGTTTGTTCATTTTCTAGTTATTAAACAAAGAACATTCTACTAAATTAGTATTGCAGTTGTTATTTTATATTGCATTTGTTCCTACTCATGGTTAAACTGAGAAAAATTAATATCTAGGAATCTGCTGGTGTGTCTTTATAAATGGTCAGTAGTTTTGCCTTTGGCTTAATTTTAGGTAGCCTGTGTGGTCGTTGGAAGATACACTATTTTCCAACTAAATTCAGTTATATTAGATTTATACTTGTATTTGTGGATTTATACATATTTGTTTTTTAATTTTGGTAGAAAATGATGCATCCTGTTGCCAGCAGTAATCCGGCTTTCTGTGGGCCTGGCAAGCCTTCCTGCCTCAATGAAGATGCCATGAGAGCTGCTGATCAGTTTGACATATATTCCTCACAGCAAAGTAAATACAGCCACACAGTCAGCCACAAACCAATGGCTTGTCAGAGGCAAGACCCCTTAAATGAAACACATTTGCAGACTACAAGTGGCAGAAGCATAGAGATAAAAGACGAACTAAAGAAAAAGAAAAATCTCAACCGATCTGGTAAGCGAGGCCGGCCTTCAGGAACTACCAAATCAGCAGGATACCGGACCAGCACGGGCAGACCCTTGGGAACCACCAAAGCAGCTGGATTTAAGACAAGTCCAGGCAGACCTCTGGGTACAACTAAAGCTGCGGGATACAAAGTCAGCCCAGGGAGGCCTCCAGGTAGCATTAAAGCTCTCTCCCGCCTTGCCGACCTTGGTTACGGCTGTGGCACTGCTGCTTTTCCTTACCCCATGATGCATGGCAGAGCAGTTCATGGGGTAGAGGAAACCAGTAGTGAAGTCAAGCCACCCAATGAGTAAATTGAGGCAGGAAAAGGGGTCCAATAAAAGGAAGATTGTCGATAATCCCAAAGCTTCTTGAATTTATTGACATACATGAGTTTGTGACCTGGGCTTTCTAAATTTGTTTTTCTGTTTGATTTTATTTTTCTTGGTTTTGCTCTAGAGCTGCCATGTGCTGATCAGCGCTCTCAGAGCACGAGCAGTGGCATTGTTGGTATATAGGTTCACTTGTAACACCTAACTAGTTTGTTTTTGCTTTTCCTTTAGTTAAGGGTTATATCATTACTATTTTGGGGCCATTCTGACTCTAAGATTTATGTCATAAGCAACTGATACCATTAATTAGTTTCTAAAGTCTACAATATAAAACTAATATCTTAGATATTTTTAACTAATGGAACAGAGTTAGTTACTTGAGATAATGGCTGCAAGTTTTTATAATGTTTATTTTCACGAGACAGGACACATTTCTATGCTTTGGCATTTACACAGACTTCAGATGTTAAAAATACTGTTTAGGGTCAGAGAGATAGTACAATGGGTAAGTTGCTTGCTTTGCATGCAGCCAGCCCAAGTTGGATCCCTGGCATCCCATATAGTTCCCGAGAACCACCAGGAGTGATTCCTGAGCATGGAATCAGGAGTAATTCCTGAGCATTGCCAGGTGTGGCCCCCCCAAACAGAACCCCCCCACCCATTTTTAATGTTCTAGGATTAAGCCGCTTCTAACTTATTGATCTACATGGTAATTGATTTAACCATTTTCCAATAAGAATTCTTTAATGTTTACCTTTAGCAGTGATAGGTTGTGTAATTTTTAATTGCCTAACAGCATATATACCAAACACTACAAATAATTCATACTTATCGAACAATTTGAAATTTTAATAAAACCTGCATATTACATTTTTTGATGAAATTTAGCAAGTAACGTTACTTAAGGTCTGCCTGTAGTTATAGTCTCTGCATTTTGCCTTTTATATACTTTTACTAAAGCATTATGTTTAAAACTTGTTGGTGTTCATTTATTTAGTATGTTTTTTGTTTGATTTCTTTTTTTCTTTACAAGTTTTCCCATTGCATTAGCACTTACTATGGTTTCAAGTTTGTATCTACCAAAGGACCCAGGTTGAACGGTAGGCTGTAAAGCTGTTATAAGCAAAATGCAGTTTTCTGTCAGAACTCTCAAATTCATCTATGCATGAAACATGTAAAAAAAATGTTTATTTTAATTAATAATCAAACTGTGTCTCTAGTGAGACCACTCATCCAAAAATTTTTTTCCCAGCTCTATTTGCTTTAGAAGCAAGAGAGAAAAGACAATGATATTGGGAAGTTATGTATAGTAGGGACAAGGGGAAATCTCTCTTTCTTCTTTTGGAAAGTGACATTCATTGTAAAATACCTATTATTTATTCTAAGTTCTAAATATATAAACTTTGGATTTAAAAAAAAAACTTCCACTGACCTTTAGGGTTATAATGTATTTGATTTTTAAATGCTTTCAATATTAGAATATAGATTTTTCAGGACCCAGAAACTTAAAAAATAATTAAAACCTTAAAAGGGCGCATAATAATGTCGTTTGGGCTTGCTAAGAGTTAATGCAAAGTCTGATTGCAAATGGATGTCGTGTTTCATACCTTTTTTTATCAGGAAAAAAGCAGCAAGCCTTCAGGTGTTCCCGTGATGCCTGACACAATGAGCTGGACTTTATGCTGCTCTTTACAGTAAGAGGTGTTGCATTATATATGGGTACTGTGTGTGCGCTGGCATCTAAGACAGTGACCTCAAAAATCTTAGCTTTGCACAAACTATAGAGAAAATACTCAAACAGAAAAACATTCTGGCAGCTAAATTGCTTCAAAGTTTCTTCTTGCTGAAGCTGAATACATAAAGCTTTTAACAATTTACTCAGAACAGTATGACTTCTGACACACATACTTACATTTTTAAAAATAATTATTCTGGACATTTAACCCAGGGCTTCACACATGCAAGGCAGAGTGCTCTACAGCCGAGCTGTATCCCCAGCCCATCAAATGCTTCCATCTTTTTTCATATTTCATCTATCTACTTTTATGTATCAGTCATTTAGGTGATTTTCAAGATGATGTTTAGTGGTTGACTGCTTTCAGATATTCTTGAGTTTGAAAACAGTTTTTAATTAAATGTTAGAAATTAATTATATGTGTAATAATACATATCATTGTCAATGATTTGATTGCATGTTATGTTTTGTGGTATGTCCATTTGACATTTCCTTTTCACTTTATTTTCATTCCGTATTTTGTCATTCACACCATTACCTTCTTGTCCTTTCCTATATTAATTCCCCTGCCCTCTGTCCTCTACCCTTTAGCACATCTACTCAATGGTGCTGTGCTGTGTGTCAGAAGATAAAAGCAGGTGTATTGTATAATGAATTTTGTATACATGTTAATGAAATGGTGAAATCAACTAAAGGAAGTGTGTTTAAAACAGTGTTTATTAATAATCAGGAGCTATGTCCGTGGAACAAGGGGGGAAATGAATGGCTACAGTTGTGAATGAATAACATCCTTTGAGAAAGCTGAATTTGCTGTTCAATCGAGCAGTGCGTGGTATATTTGATCTGTATGCTAGTTCCTGGTTCCAGTGACCTTTCTCCTTATGAACAGTTTGTTGGTGCCATGCTGAAGAAAAAGACATCTAAGTGAGAACATGAATGAAGTCTTAAAATAGGAAATTTTTTACTTCTCTATAATCTAAAGACTACATTGTGCATCTTTTGTAACACTGTCTCTTGTCATGATAAACACTGAAATAGCATGTTAAACAATTGCCTATACTTTAATATAAATCAGTTGGGGAAAACTGGTCTTTTCCTCCACTGTATGGTTGTTCCTTGAAAGGTAAATTGCTAATTTTATATTGTGTAATTCTGTTCTTCACAAAATAGGTTTCACTATTCTGTATTAAAACTGTTGGTCAGAAAATGATCTGCTATTCAAGTAAGTTTGCTTTACTTTTTTCTTTAAAAATTATAACATGCCTTATTTATTACTTTTATTAACAAATAAGGATCTAGTATAATTAAATTTTCATTTTTTGACAGATATAATCTTGCATAACTAATCTTTAGTATGGGATGATTTTGATACTATCTTTGGAGTTTTTGCACTGGATTAAAATACTGGCCTAATGTATTGGAAGAAATTATATAATAACTGATTAATTTTTACTATTTGGGGATGTTTTTAAAATGTGTCAATTAGACTAAAAATTCTTTATATTTTTAATTTACTTTTTAAAATAAACATGTCAAAGTAATAAGAATAATACTCATTCCAAACTAATGTTTGTGTGAATTTACATATATTCATGAAAATTTTTGAGTTAAGGAGGAACAATATTATTTGGATTCATAATTTAAATGGTGACCATTCCAGTATAAGAAAAACCAGTGTGTGAGCTAAAGAAAACCTTTTCATCTACAAAGCTTTAAAAGAACAATTCAGGGGATATTGATAACAGCTACTTGCTCAGTCATTATCTCTATACAGTAAAATTTTATGATCCCTTTTTAACAAAATACAAGGGTACACTACATTTATTAAAAAATATTTTTTCCCTGACCTAAAATATTTTGATGCTCTTATGTTTTCATTGTAGTGTAAGTATATGCTATTAAACTCTAGGATGTATCTAAATCTTTCCTTTGCTTTTCCCCTTCCTTGCCCTAAGTAGATAAATCTGTGCTCACATATAACATATTTAATTTTTAAAAACTTAATGCGATAGTTAATCAAGTGTGTGATTTATAGTGATCAGACCACTTTGATTAAATTCACAGTTTCCTTTTCCACAGATAATTACAAAGAAAATAATTACCAATTAACTGATAAAAGCACGCTATCCTCTGCTGTAAAAAGTCTAAATAGATACTGTGTATGTTTTTATGTCCATGAACTTGAGCTACTCGTGTGCAATTATGTGTATGGGAATGGAGTAGTGTTCATGATTTGTATCTACATCATCATATGGATGTATATTTATTAATAAAGTCATTACTTTAAAGCCAA
Source organism: Sorex araneus (assembly GCF_027595985.1). NCBI lineage: Eukaryota > Metazoa > Chordata > Mammalia > Eulipotyphla > Soricidae > Sorex > Sorex araneus. The sequence continues at coordinate 26,142,111 of NC_073307.1, read as the reverse complement.
CTTTGTTTATTTATTCAAGAAAGGGAAAGGTAAACGCTTTTCAGAACTGGATCATTTCAGAAAACTGGAAATTACTTATCTTTGGGTGTGTTTTCTAAATTTGTCCATCTGCATTTTATGTAAATGTTTCTGTAGATTCAGGGATTGGCACTAAAACAAACAAACAAACAAACCCTGGGATCAGCAGTAGGCAAGCACCTTACCTCATATCTCTCTCTCTGGCATAGTGAGTTTTTTAAAAACATCCTTGTGGTTTGGGGCCACACCCAGCTGTTCTCAGAGTTTACACCTGGTTCTCTGCTCAGGGATCTTTTTTGGCAGGCTTGGGGCCCACGGATTGGACCCATATTGAATGTGTCCAAGGCAAGCACCTTACCCACTGTACTCTCTCTGGTGCCTGATGTGTCTTAATGGAAAGAGGAGATGTTTGCTTTGCATGTGTCTGTGACAGCCATGACCCTGGTTCAAATTCCTGGCACTATGTATAGTTCCCTGAGTACCACCAGATTTGACTCAAAACTCTTCCCTTCTTCTCCCCAATAAATGAGGAAAAAATAGAAAAGAAATTGTGTCATTTGGAAGTTGTGATTTTAGATTAGGCGTGTAGCTTAATAAAGCTCTTAAATGTCTGAGGCCCTTGTTTGATCCCTGCGCACAGAGCCAAGATTAGCCTTTTGAGTACCCTTGGGTATGGCCCTCAAAGCAAACAAATCCCCTCCCCCACAAAAAGATTCAGATAGTAAACATGACCAGATTTTTGTTTTTCTGTTTGGGGTCACACACAGTGGAGAAGAGGGCTTACTTTTAGCTCTGTGCTTGGTTCACTTCTGGCGGTGGTTGGGGAACAGTGCTAAGTGGCTAAATCAGTTTGGTGTGCATGCAGATCCAGGAGTAAGACCTGAACACAGGTAGGTGTGGCCCAAAAATTTAAAAAGAAACACCACAAAGATTTTTCACAGCCTTTATAATCTGATTGTTTCATCTCTTCTCAACTCTTTTGCTGCTGCTCCTCACCATACACAATTGTTGCTGAACTAGCTTGGTTTCTTGGGTTTTGAATTCCATTCTATTTTGAATATTCTTACAGGCCCTCATTACTTCAGAAATAGCAATCATAGAAATATTTACTTGTTGAGTTTTGGGTGATAGTACATAAGGCAGGGCACTTGTCTTGCACACAGCCAACCCTGGTTTGATTCCTGGCACCCCATATAGTCCTGTGAGCCCCTCCAGAAGTGTTCCCTGAGCACTTCCAGGTGTGGCTAAAAAGCCACACCTTTTGGGGCTGGAGCGATAGCACAGCGGGTAGGGCGTTTGCCTTGCACGCGGCCGACCCAGGTTCGAATCTCAGCATCCCATATGGTCCCCTGAGCACCGCCAGAAATAATTCCTGAGTGTAGAACCAGGAGTAACCCCTGTGCATCGCCGGGTGTGACCCAAAAAGAAAAAAAAATAATAAAAAAAAAGCCACACCTTTTATCTATCTATGTATATTGGGTTCCCTCTCCCGCCCCCAACAGAATGTGCCACCTGGTGGCCAGATGGCCAAAGTATGCATTCTATCTGACCGCAGTTAGTGAAGTGTCATTTGATAGTGTTTATTAAATATTTAGTGAAAGATTATAGTACTAACACTGGTGTTTCTGCCTAAACAGCCAAACACAAGCAAGAAAGGAAAAGGAACAGTAAAATTGACAGAAGGCCAAGGATATTGCTTAAAGGACTATTGCACATGTATGGAGGAGGCAGGGCTTCCATCCCAGCACCTCTCAAATCTGAACACTTGGAATCAGCCTCCAAGTAGTGAGCCAAGAGTAGCATCTGAGTATCGCCAGTTGTGACCTAACCACTCCCCCCAAATAAGTATAAATTAAAAAGGAGTAGGGCACCCACATTTGAATGCCCAGATACAGTAAATCAACATTTTATTAATCCTGAATCTCATTAGTCCTATTTATTTTTTATTATGTTCAAATCAGGTTTGGAAGTATGGCAGAGCATGATATGTTGAAGATTGCTGTTAGGGGCTGGTTCGTACTGTGGTTAGGGTGCATCAGAGGCACCAGGTTCGATTCCTGTCACCAGTTGGTTACCTGAGCTCGCTCTCAGCTGTGGCCATGGAGGCCACCGACACTATAGGGCCTGAGCAACATTACATCCTTGGTCACTTGTGTTGAACCAATGGCTGAGAGTCACCAATGGGCCTGGGCCTCCTAAGCAATTGCCTAGGAGCCTCCTGCCCACCCACCGAAGAAAAAAGTTTGCCGTGCATCCTTAGGATTAAGGGAGATAGTACACTGGTGACTTGTGATCATCTCCAGAACCATGGGTTCTTCATTTATGGTACTCTTTGTCCTTAAGCACTTGAGAATTTACTACAGTAAAATGGCAGGCTGTTAACAAGAATCATCCCATGTGAATGATTGGATCCCTAGCACTGAAAAAACAAATTACCTATGGGTGAGATTAATGATGCATCTTTCTGGTCCATCAGCTTCTCTTTGTTGGGCACAGGGTACAATGATTACTTCCCTAGAATTGTATGCTAGAAATATAAAAAGCTACCACTTTGAAGTTTTTACTGTGCGCCAGGCTATCAAGCTCATCATATTTTGTCTCCTCTGATCCACATAACCATCACTATTCCCACGTTACAGATGGAGAAAATTTGAACCTTCTGCTCCACAGCTGGGGAGCAGAGATAGTACAGTTGGTAAGGCACTTGCCTGTGTACCAGCTGACCTGGGTGTGATCCCTGAGTACCACTGCTTGTGACCCAACTCCCTAACCCTCTAAAAAAGAAGTTAGATCACCTGCCAACCAACTATAAAGGTTGGACCTGAAATTCACATAGCCAGAAAGCCCTGTTCCTCTTACTGTTGCTATATTACTGGTGACTTAAGGTAAACATAATGGAACTCATCTTTGTGTGTGTGAGTTGGGAGGGGAGGGAAGGGGATATTTGGGCCACACAGTGATGTTGAGAAGCTGTTTCTGCTGTGCTCAGGGGTCACTCCTTTGTGGTGCTCGTAATCAAACCAGCACAGCCACATAACAAGGAAACATTTCACTTCCTGTGCACACTCTCCAGCCCTATTTCTACTCTTTAAACATCTTCCATTTATAAACTACTTTCTACACTTACATAGCTCTGTTGGCTATTCATAGTTTAGTTTGATCTTTGGAGGCTCTCTCCACTAAGATACCCTAATTGTTTATCAGGAGGGTCAGTCTTTTCATTTCCTCGAAGAATTTGCTCAGGGTTTACTCCTGGCGTTGCTCAGCGATCACTGCTGGTGAGGCGTGGGGGAACATAAACCAGGGATCCAACCCTGGTCAGCTGTGTGCAAAGCAAATACTACCTGCTGTGCTATCTCTTTGGCCCTCCAGCCCTGCAGAGGCCTGTAAGCCCTGCAGTCCCAGTTCATCTACTTTACACCCCCGCAGAGGATGCATTTAAGATGGGCCGGTCTTCCACCTAACCAAAATAACAGGATGGAATTTTCTCTTCATTTGCATTTCCCACTGTGTCTTAATCCTAATGACCCCGGGATTTGCAATGCGGTGAATCAGAAAAACAGAACTTTACTGGCTTACTCCTCAGATCAAAACTTTCACCTCTGAAGACCAAGCTTTCTTCCTTTCATCCAGGCTGCGGTGACAATTTCAGTTTACTTGGGTAAGGCAGAAGGCGTGATTTACAATCTGGAGGAGGAAGCCCCTCGGTTTTGGAACGCAGCCCCTTGTAGCCAGGTCCAGCAGGGGAAGAAAGAGCATAAAGGACCCGGAAGTGGGACACCGCCCAGGGCCCTGGTGGTCGGGAAAGTACTCAGAGACCTGAGATTGGGAACACTTGGTTCCTAAGAAGTCCGAAGAGGGAGGGAAGGGGCGGGAATAGCTCACAGGTAGAGGCTGCGGGCAAGTGCGTGGCCCGGGGCTCGAACCGCCGCAAGGCCGCGGGCGTGGGGGCGAGAATTCGCAGCGCGAGCGGCCCGGCGCCAGCCTCGCGCGAGAGCCGCCCGACTCCAAGATGGCGCCCGGCGCCGCCGCCAGCAGCCAAGATGGCGCCGTCGCGCCCGCGCGCTCGGCTCTCCGCCCCCTGCCTCCGTCCGACTAGGAGCGCGGCTTGCGTCTCCGTGCGCCGGTTGCCCTTCGGCCTGGGTGCTGGGCCCGGGAGACGGCGGCCCCTGAGCGTCATGCGGCTCCTCGGCTGGTGGCAGGTCCTGCTGTGTGTGCTGGGGCCTCTCGCCCGCGGCCTGGACGGTGAGTGCAGCGGCGCGGCGGGGCGCGGCGGGCGAGGGGGGGGCGGCACTCGGCCGTGGCGCTGGGCCCGCGCTGCCCGCGGCCACCTGCGTGTGTCGGTCCGGGGTGACCTTCCGTTCTCGTTGCCTGGCCAGAGCGTCCCGCGAGCGCGTCCTTGCCAGCGAGACGGACGCGAAAGGGGGGCCGACGTGGCCGGGGTCGTTGGCCGGACCCCGGAACCGTGCGCTGTGCTTTCCCCCCCTGTCAGCGCCCCCAGCCCCGCGCGCCCGCGGCTGCTCCCCCGGGCAGGGGCGTTCGCGTCTCCGCGTCCCCCGCGAGGATGCTCTGCGTAATTTCCGCACTTCTGGGGGATGGCAGAGCCTGTGTCTCCCACTCCGAAGCCCGCTCCGGCCCCTGTTGGCCGGTGGGGGTGGGGTGGGGCTGGGGCGGGAAGTTTAGTTTGGGCCACACCCGGCGCTGCTCAGGGGTTACTTACCTGGCTCTGCACTCAGACGTTACTCTTGGGAGTGCGGGCGCCATATGGGGTGCCGGGGATCTTCGATCAAGTGCAGGGCAAGTGCCCCACTCACTGTACTTTCTCTCCAGCCCCCGACACCCAGCGCTGCCACATCCGAGGGCCACTCTGGCTTAGATGCCCGTGTGAACTCAGAATCCCCCTGCACACTCCTGCATTACTTGCTGCCAGCCTTGGCAAGCATTTTGGGCTCCTTGCTAAGGGAGAGAAGTAATCTGGACGCAGTCCTCAGTGCAGGAATTGTTCTCCTCGCTCACCCTGCGCCCAAGGCCTGCTAAAATTTTGGCCTTGTCATTCAGGCCCTAACAGGAGCCAGCAGGTCTTTCCTTTCCCTCGGGTTTCGTGGATGGAGCCGGGCTTGCTGACCGGGGCAAGGGTGGGAAGGGTGAGAAGCCATATGGTGGCTGGAGCGATAGTGCAGTGAGTAGGGCGCTTGCTTGCATGCCGCTCATCCGGTTTGATTGCCAAGAACCTCCAGGAGTGATGCCTGAACACAGCCAGGAGTAAGACCTGTGTTCCAACACGTGAGGCCCCAAAACCAGAAAAGAGGAAAGAAAGAAAGTCATACAGTTCCCATCAGATGGACGTGCTCACTGTGTGCCAGGCGCTGTGCCCGGAGCTTGCAAGCATCGTTTCAGTTCACCTGTGCTTGTGAGGTCCGTGTTCGCTAAGTCAGCATGACTCCTCAGTCACTAAGCCCTGTGCCAGGGAAGCAGCCTGGAGTTTAGGAGCCACCCTGCAATCCCCAGGGATTCCTGCTGATTCCTTCCGATCATCGTTGCCTCTTTGCCAGCCCCAGAGAGGAGCAGTGTGTGCAGGGTAGTATCTTACTTGTCCTCTGCATCCTTCTCCAGCCTTCTGTGCCCTAAGTGGGTGTTCTCTATGTTCTCTGTTTTGAAGTTTCTTTTTCTTTCTTTTCTTTTTTTTTGGTGGGGGGCACATCTGGCAGTGTTCAGGGGTTACTCCTGGCTCTGCATTCAGGGGTTACTCCTGGTGGTGCTTGGGGGACCATATAGGTTGCCAGGGATTGAACCCAGTTGGCACCGTGTGCAAGGCAAACATCCTACTGGCTGTACTATCTTTCTTTTCTTTTTGGGTCACACCTGGTAATGCTCAGGGGTTCCTCTTGGCTCTGCACTGAGGAATTACTCCTGGCGGTGCTGGGAGACCATATGGGATGCTGGGACTCGAACTGGGGTTGGCCGCATGCAAGGCAAACACCCTACCCGCTGTGCCATTGCTCCAGCCCCTGTACTATCTTTCTAGTCCTCTTCCTGTGTTTTTTTTGGGCCATACCGGGAAGTGCTCACAGGATGCTCTTGGGGTCCACGCTGTGCTGGGGATGGAACCTGGGGCTGTTGCATGCAAAGCATGTGCTCCAGCCCCATAAGCCACCTCCCTGGCCTATTGACTGCCCTCTTTGGAGCAATAACACTTTCTTGCCTTCTGACTCTGTGTGTGTGTGTGTGTGTGTGTGTGTGTGTGTGTGTGTGTGTGTGTGTGTGATGTTAGGGATAGAACCCAGGGCCTCAGAAAGACTAAAGTGCCCTACTGCTGTGTATATGTGTGTGTGTGTGTGTGTGTGTGTGTGTGTGTGTGTGTGTGTGTGTGTGATGTCAGGGATAGAATCCAGGGCCTCAGAAAGACTAAAGTGCCCTACTGCTGTGTGTTTGTGTGTATGTTTGTGTGTGTGTGTGTGTGTGTGTGTGTGTGTGTGTGTGTGTGTGTGTGTGTGTGTGTGATGTCAGGGATAGAACCCAGGGCCTCAGAAAGACTAAAGTGCCCTACTGCTGTGTATATGTGTGTGTGTGTGTGTGTGTGTGTGTGTGTGTGTGTGTGTGTGATGTCAGGGATAGAACCCAGGGCCTCAGAAAGACTAAAGTGCCCTACTGCTGAACCACAACCCCAGCCCCCAGCTCTTGGCTTCTTGGGTGTGGGAGGGAGGGAAGAGTGACACCTAAGCATTGTCTCAGCCGCCTGCTCATCAGGGTTGTCACAGGCCGATTATATTCTTCCACTAAAAGTCACAGTTTCTAGAAAGTGTCGCTCTCAGTAGCAGGGTTTTGTGACTGCCAGTGCCTCTGGATTGAGTATTAATGCCTGGAGTGGTGAGTGGCTCCTGCCTGCTGTCGCGGCCCTGGAGAGAGTCACCATTGCTTCTGGTTTCTCATTTCTGGACGCAAGTTGGATGATTCCTCAAACCCTCCAGCTTATTTTGGGGGACTTAGTTATGGTAGAGGTTTAATCTCTTCAGATTGTGACTATCAGTCACCGTAATTACCTTCCCCATCGGCACAGATGCAGCTCTCCCGGGAGGGCCAGGGACCATATCCATCATTTCTTATTCTTCGGAGAGTAGTTCTGTCAATTCCTGCATTCTAGTGAGAGTTTTTCCAGTTGCTAGGGGAACATACTGTGTATTTCCCATGGAAGTGAGGGGTGCTGCCCTTCCCGCTCCAGGCTGGTTTTGTCTTTTCTCCCATCTGGCTCCCCTGCCGCAGAAACCCTTGTGACAAAGCCGACTAATAGATAAGCAGTCTCTTAAAAGGCACTTTGCCATGAGGTGCTGCGGTGGCTCTCACCTGGCAGGTCATTTCTTCCCTATTACAAAATGAGAACAGTGGTATCCGAGGGCATTCAGATGACTGTCTTCCTCATCTCTACAGTGTACTTGAACTTCCTCAGTTGGAGGAACAATAACGTTCCCAAATTCTTCGCATCACCTGGACCTCTGTTGTAGGGGCTAGGGACAGCTGTCCATTGTTACATGAGGGTAGTCAGGGAGAACCTGATTCTGAATTGGGTCCCAATTTTTTTTTCCTCTTGAGAGTGTTTCGAGATACTGGCATTCTCTATTCAGTTGTGGGCTTAGACTGTTGAACCGGATCAGAGAGTAGAACTCTGCAGAGCGGGGCGTTTGAAAGAAGGGTTGGCTCCACAGTCGGCACCCCTTTTTCTTCCGCAGGTATTAGCCTCTCTGGTACCTTTACTTCCTACTCTGCCTTGTGGACAGCACAGCAAACATGCTGGTTTGTTGGTGCCTTCTAATTACATAAGCAATGCGTGCCCAGCAGCCGGCAGATAAGATCTCCAGTGTGATGCTACCCCTGTCCAACTGGCAAGGCTCCATACCGGGGGTCCAGTCCTGTCTGTAGTTCTAGTTAAATAAGTGCGGGACCCTTTTCTGTCAAAGACCTGCCCTGCCCATGCCAAGAGGTCTGTCCTGTTGAGTGTACTGTCACCTTTTTCTTTCTTTTCTTGCGTTTCCTTTTTGGGTCACACCTGGCAGTACTCAGGGCTTAGTTCTGGCTCTGCACTCAGAAGTTACTCCTGGCAATGCTGGGAGGACCGTATGGGATGCTGGGGATTGAACCCAGGTTGGCCGCATGCAAAGCACACGCCCTACTTGCTGTACTATTGCTCCAGCCTCGGTGCTCCCGTCTTAGTCACCTTTTTCTTTGTGTCCACTTTCCCATCAGTTGTTTTTTTTTCTTTTTGGGTCACACCTGTTGATGCACAGGGATCAGTTTTTTTTTATATCCTTCAATTTCTCTCAGGTACAAAATAAAAACAGAATAGATACCAAAATTATCTCTTGCCCGTAGCATCTACCCATTTATTTTTGTCTTTTTTATAGCTAACATTTTGGAAAAAATAAGCATATTTACCCACATAGGCACCCCATTTCTGCTGCTCTTCATTCTTTTGTGTGGATTCTTAAGAAAATAAGAATGAATAGTTTTTATTAATCTTTTATAATTTGTTGTGCTGGAGAGCCAACCCAGGGTGTCACAAATGACATATATGAGTCATTCGCTCTACCTCAGAGCAGCATCCTCAGCTCCATTTGGTATCAGTTTTCTTCTGCCTGAAGGAACTATTTTAAGATTCTTGTCATGTGGACATGTTGGTTATGAATTCTTCCAGCTTTTTTCCCTGTTGGCTCTTGAAAAATATTTTTGCTGGGTATAGAAGTTCCAGGTTTATGGGGTTTTGTCCTTTGTCTTTTGTTTTGCTGGGGCTTAATTATGCCCACTGATCCTCCCTTGGGGTTTGCTCCTACCAGGCGATCGTGTGGTGTCATGGATGGAACCTGGGCTTTCTGGATGCAAGCATGCACTCCAGCCCAACGAGTGATCTCGCCTGTCTTACGATTGTTTTCTCAGTTCCTTAAAAATTATTGCATTGTTATGAGAAATCTGCTGTTACCTCTATTTTTGTCCCCCCACTTATATTTGGTTCAATGAATTTTTAGTTTTCATCAACTTTGTAAAATCTGGTTATTTTTTCATGTTGTTTTCCTCACGGTCTTTCTTTTTTTTTTTTTTTAAATTTTTATTAAATCACCATGTGGAAAGTTACAAAGTTCTCAGGTTTATATGTCAGTTATACAATATTCAAACACCCATCCCTTCACCAGTGCCCATATTCCACCACCAGAAACCCCAGTATACCCCCCGCCCCCACCCCCTACCCCCTACTGTATAACTAATGAATTTCACTTCGTTTTTTCTTTACCTTGATTACATTCCATAATTCAACACAAAACTCACTATAGTTGACATAACTCTCTCTCTCTCTCTCTCTTTTTTTTTTTCTCTTTTTCCTTTTCCCTTTTTTTTTTTTCTTTTTCCCCCTCATCCCCCTTCCTGCGCCTCATAGTATGGTGTACGCCACGCCACGTCGGCCAGCGTGGGGCTTTTGCTTAGTTCACAGTCCAGAGGTGGCTGCTACATTAAAAACCTTCAATATTTTCAACAAAAACTTACTGTTATTATTTGGAGTTTCCCCCCAAGTCAGACCTGTTCAAATGGAACCAATTCACATTGCTGACAATTATAAATGTTAAGTCGCGCGGACGCGGCCGCGTCCGCGCGGTTTTGGGTTTCTGTATAAAGTCCAGGGAGAATTCTGCCAGAAATTACATAGCCCAGCTCACAGTCCCAGTGCATTGCTGTAAGAAGTCTCTGAATTCAAAGTCTTTAGGCGCAGAGGGTCCGATTCGCGCTCAGCAGCTCCGGGTTTATCTGGGCCGAGGGCGTGCCGGTTACGCCCCCTTCCCATGAGTTCCTGGGAGCCCCCAAAGTCAAATCCGAATACCTGTGGGTCTGGAATCAGAAGATGGCGCCTGCCACATGGTGCCGCCAGCCCGCCGCTTTCCATGCAGGAAGACAGGGTGGGGGGGGAAAAAAAATCCACCCCCAGCAGCACCGAGTTGTAGCCCAGTTTGGTGTCCCAATGCATTGCTCTCAGGTGCTGCGCTGGATGCCCGAATGTGTTACATCTTTGGAGTCAAAGTCTTTAAGCGCCGCAGAGGGTCCCTCCTCACGGTCTTTCTTTTGGCCACTTCAGTGTGTGTGTGTGTGTGTGTGTGTGTGTGTGTGTGTGTGTGTGTGTGTGCTTTTGAATGAGAGCAGTCTCTTCCAATAGTGCTAGAGGACATGTGGTATCAGGGATTGAACTCAGGCCTTGTGCGTACAAAGCATGCACTTACTCCATTGAGCTATCTCCTCCACCCTCATTGATGTTGTTATTTTTAATTTTTTTTTTTTTTGGCTTTTTGGGTCACACCCAGCAATGCTCAGGGGTTACTCCTGGCTCTGCACTCAGGAATTGCTCCTGGCGGTGCTCAGGGGACCATATGGGATGCTGGGAATCGAACCCGGGTTGGCCTCGTGCAAGGCAAACACCCTACCCGTTGTGCTGTCGCTCCAGCCCCTATCGTGATTTTTAAGCTGATTGTTATTATTATTTTGGGCACTAAGCATTGCTCATGGCTTTCTCCTGGCTCTGCACTCAGGGATCACCCCTGATGGTACTGAGAGGGACCGTATGGGGTGATGGGACTCACACTTGGGTTGGCCACGTGCAAGGCAAGGGCCTAACTTGCTCTGCTGTGTCTCCACCTCTCTAGGTTATGTTTATGGAGCAAAGAGAAATGTTAAAGTTTTTGTGTTATATTTTCTTCATTTGATATCTGCACTGGAATGTTTTTGCTTATTATTCACACGGTAGGGAGCTTTTGGCACAAAGCTGTGCGTTTGTCCGCTTCCTTGTTTGGTGCTTATTAATCTGGCACCCCCTTCTCACTGTCCTCCTGTTCTTTCCCCCCCCACTTTCTGTTTTTTTGTTTTGTTTTGTTTGGGGATCACATAGGTGGTACTCAGAGGTTACACCTGACTCTGAATTCCAGGATCACCACTGGAGGCTTGGGGGACTGTATGGAGTGCTAGGGATCAAGCCCAGCAAGGCCAGCACCCTACCCACTGCATCATGGCCCCAGCCCCCGTCCTCCTGTCCTGGAGTTGGGTGGGTGGCCCTCTGCTTGTTTGTTGGCACGGGCAAGGTATTTTCTTGGGAGGTGAAAGTGTTCTGTTGGAGAGCACTTGACTTCCCTGGGGTTCGCTTAGTTGGAAGCCCAGCAGGCCTGTGACCGTGTTGGCCTGTGTCAGTTGCAGAGGAAAGTGGTCACCTGTGGTCAGAGGAGCAGCCTGCTCACCCACTGCCATTGGGAGCTGTGTACGGGAGTGAGGAGGAGGCCTCCCACCGCCCCGTGGGCCAGGACCTGTCGGCCGAAGAGGCTGACGCAGTGCTGGCGCTGGACACGGAGGGGGACCCCATGGTGATGCTGTCTGTCATTCCGGGGGAGGCTGAGGACAGACTGAGCTCGGAGGCCAATGGCGGCACCTGCGGGGCTGACGGGGAGGAGGACTCGTGGTGCAGCCTCCCAGAGAGCTTCTACTCACTGGACAGCGTGGGGAGTAGCTTCCCCGAGAGGGAGGAGGAGTACTACCCCGAACCCGAGGTGGCAGAGTCGGACCCCGCCCCAGCAGAGGACTTGAATAACACCGAGAGTCTGAAGTCCCCAAAGGTGACCTGTGAAGAGAGAAATGTGACAGGACTGGAAAATTTCACTCTGAAAATTTTAAATATGTCCCAGGTAAGAGCAGCTTGTGTGGTACTTTTCTCCTTTTCAGCACATTGGCCCTGTGGTGTGATGCGATAGTGTCTTTCAGACAGAGGGTCGTCATCTTCATCCTGTGGTGGGTGGGAGTGTCCTGAGTTTCATGGCTCTGCTGGGGAAAGTGGACCTTGAGCTCTAGGGTTTGCAGGGCAGAGTGTGTGATGGGCTGATTATGCTTCTTAGGTGCTTAGACCTAGTTGTCTTTGTCCATTTCACTACTGAGCATCAAGGTAAATCCCAGCAAACAGTTCAGCACCTGGTGTTTTTCTTCTTCCCAGTAGAGTACTTATTACAGAAACAAATAAAAAGTATCTGAGTTAGACGAGAGAGATATTACAGGGGTTTTTAGCCACTTGCCTTGCTTATGGCTGGCCCCAGTTTGATCCCTGGCACTGCATATAGTCTCCTAACAGGCACGAGGAGTGATCCCTGAGCACAGTTGGGTGTGGCCAAAAACCAAAAAAGAAAAAAAATAAAAAAGGAAAAGGAAAAAGTTACTCAGAGCTGTGGACATGGGACGTGGCTGAAGTGGTAGGTTGTGTTAATAAGTGATGGGAAGTTTCTTGCTTGCACCGAGGGAGTCATGTTTGCTCTCATGTGACCTGACAGCTGTCCACGCCCAGGCGTGCTTTTCCAGCTTGTTGGACAAATGGTGATTCCAGGCAGAATGGGGTGACAACTGACTCTGTAGGACTCTTAAGGGGACTCTGTGGGACTGGGAGCAGGATGAATCCAGACCGCTTCTGTAGAGAAGTCCCAGCTGTGATAGCTTTGTGTGTTTGTGTTTGTTTTAAATGAAGGCACATCCAGGACGTGGGGCGTTCGCAGCGCCTCCATGCTTGGGGCTTCGATGCATGCCTGGTGGACAGTGCGCCTCGGCACTGCTTCCGGGCCAGCATGTGCACGGCCGGGAGAAGCCCCACGCACCCTCACATGCGTGAGGGTGAGAGCAGGGGTGCTGAGCCTTTGAATTGATCGGACTGACTGCCTCATGCAGACATAACTGCTGAGGCCACCACCCTGGGAATTTTTGAGTTGATGAATAGGGGGAGACTCAGAACTTGTCATTTGATGGTACATTTCCTATGGATTCCATGTGGTTGAAAATCTAAAAGGTTACTGAGCGGTGGCAGGGGGTGGATAGGAGAACCTGACCCTTCCTCCCACTTTCTTCTTCTGGAGGCAGCTGTTTCTTCTCTCTTGTGGGCTCATTTCAGAAAAGCACACGCGTACTTACACTGCAAACCTAACACTTGTTTCTTATACCGCAGGACCTTATGGATTTTCTAAACCCCAATGGTAGTGACTGTACTCTAGTCCTGTTTTATACCCCATGGTGCCGATTTTCTGCCAGTTTAGCCCCTCATTTTAATTCTCTGCCCCGGGCATTTCCAGCTCTTCATTTTTTGGCATTGGATGCATCTCAGCACAGCAGGTATGTGTTTCACAGGGATTATGTCATTCCCTTGGGGTAATCGCTGCAGTGATTTGTGGGTTGTAATTCTTTTCGAAGTGGAGGAAATAGGTGTGAGCTTTGACACGGGACTGAAGAAAGGGAAAGACAGTGTGAGCCGTATGGACTCCTCGGTGAGCTGGTGGCCTTATACTTTCTGGACACTCGAAGGCTCTGGTTTCTGGGGAGATGGCTCAAAGGGCTGGGGCACGTGTTTTGCATGCAGGTTCCCTGGTTCTCTCCATGTCTCCCTGTGGTCCCTGAGGGTTTCAATGTGACCCCTCCTTCCAAAATTTTAAATTATTTAGTTTTATTTTTAGTCCTTTAAATTGGCATTTACCTTCCCCACACCCACCCACCCCATTTTTGGTACCACACCTGGCAGTGCTTGGGGTTGAAGGTGGGGCTCCTGCATGCAAAGCTTATGCACTAACCCTTTGAGCTGTCTCCCAGCCCATTCCCGTGTATTTACTCTTTAATTTTCTTTCTGTTGTTGGGTGAGCTTTTGTCTTTTTTCAGATGCTTTGTAAGCTACTGTGAATTTTGTTCAGATATTCCATATGAATCAGTGTTGTAATTGTTTTCGGGTACGAAATGTGTGTTCTCCAGACCGGGAATGTGGCTCAGTGGCAGAGCACACACCTTGCATGTGTCGGGCCCTGGGTTCAGTTCCCAGCACTGCCTCTCCTTACTCACCCCGGCGAAAAGACCATTCATAAACGGGTCCAGGGAGGCGACTCAGACACAGAGCAGATGATTGATGTGGATGATGTGTGTTTGGATCCTACTAATGCCAAAACAGAAAACAACAGAAGAAAAAGCCTTGCTAAAAAAGTTAGTTTTCCTTCTCTTCTAAGTTAGATACTCCTTCGTGAATCATGACAAGGCTGTCTATGAATGAAATTGGAGTGTTTGGAAGATGGTTCAAGTTGTTAGTAAAATGAAGTTGAGTGAAGTTTTATGAACTTAGGCTGGAGAGATAGTACAGGGCCTAAGGCACTCACCTTACATGTGGCCAGTCCCTGTTGGGGCTATCCCCTGAGCACAACAGGCTCTGGCTTAAGTTTTCCCCTCTACCCCACCCCACAAAATATAAATAATACAGAATTATTAACATGTGCTCCAGAATTTATTTATTTATTGGTGTTTGGGCCACACTCGACAGTGCTTAGCGAGCTGACTCCTGGCTCTCTACTAGAGGTCACTCCTGACCGTACTTGGCGGATCATACAGGGTGCTGGGGATTGAACCCTCATTAGCAGCGTGCAAGGCGTGCACCCTCCTTGCTGTGCTATCTCTGCAGCCCCACCATATAAATCAATTTCTAGTGTGGGTGATATATCTGCCACAGCTTAGCTTAAACTGTTTAGGAATAAAGAAGTTCCCCGACAAGTTAGAAAATGGTTCTGAGCACTTCAAGGAAATACAGAAGTGGCCTGGCTGGAAGGAACAATCTGCCTGGAAGGACAGCCCAGGCCAGTGTCCCGCTTTGCTGGGGGCTCCTCACCCAGCCCCCTAGCAGAGCTGACTCCATACTCATTACTTTGGGGGTCTTGCACCACCGCCCCCCTTTCTGGAGACTTTGATCATCTGCTTTGCTTCCTTTTTATCTCCCTGCCTTCTCCCAGTACCTGGTTTAGTGCCTTAATTATGGAGAATGGAAAATGTGGCCTGGGACATATCCTTTCCTTGTTAATATTTATTTTAGTACGTTCACAAGGGAAGGATCCTTATTACCCAGTATTACCGTGGGGTGGGAGGAAGGGAATGAGTTTTCCATAGGTCAAAGCAGCCAGGCCAGAGGTCACACAGCTGAGGCTTGGATGCCGTGTTTTGATTCAGGCTTGGCAGTACTGAGCAGATCATGTACACATACTGAGTACTGCTCAGGTCACGTTACTTCCCAGTAGTCCTAACCTAATTGTGAACTTCCTGGTGTGTTGTTGGTCCGATTCCCTTCTCTAACTCACTGAGGTAACTGCTTGCCATACATCAGATTTTTAATTGAGCTAGGCGTTACGAAGAGTTTGAAATGACAGAGTTTCTTCTGTCAAGTGAATCGACATGCTGTGCTTTGGCAATGAAGGAGAATTTTCTGGTCTGATCTGTTTTGGCAGGTATGACCTTCAATAGTGGAGTAATTGTGTCATGGGTTTGTTTGTAATAGAAAGTGGCTCAGAGAGCAGAACAGGAAGGCTCTCAACCATTGACCCACGAGGAAAGATGTTTGAGTATCAGTCACATGAAACAGACCCTTTTTCACTTCATCCCTTCATTCTGTTCTGAAACTTGTGTGAGGAAGCCCACTGTTAAGTTGCGAGTTCTGACTGGCTTCTTTATTTTGTAGCCTTTCTACTAGGTTTGGCACCGTAGCTGTTCCTAACATCTTGTTATTTCAAGGAGCTAAACCAATGGCGAGATTTAATCACACAGACCGAACACTGGAAACACTGAAAATCTTCATTTTTAACCAGACAGGTATGTGGAAAGGCTATGCCATTATAAAGGTTGTTATTGTTTGAACAGTGTGCCTTGTAGGGGTCCTAATGATTTTTATCTCTAAAGGTTTCAAGATTGGATTTATGATATAAAACTCCATTTTTTTTGGAATTCTAATGTACTTAAATTCCTCGGGGGCCACTTCCTGTAAAACTGCTTTCCTGGGGCTGGAGCGATAGCACAGTGGGGTAGGGTGTTTGCCTTGCACGCGGCCAACCTCGGTTCAATTCCCAGCATCCCATATGGTCCCCCAAGCACCGCCAGTGGTAATTCCTGAGTGCAGAGCCAGGAGTGACCCCTGTGCATCGCCAGGTGTGACCCAAAAAGCAAACACCAAAAAAAAAATAAAAACCACTTTCCTGATGAACATGTTAAGCAATATGGCCTTATTGCTTAACATGTCACTGTCACTGTCACTGTCATCCTGTTGCTCATTGATTTGCTTACACCAGTAATGTCTCCATTGTGAGACTTGTTGTTACTGTTTTTGGCATATCGAATACGCCACGGGTAGCTTGCCAGGCTCTGCCGTGCGGGCGAGATACTCTCGGTAGCTTGTCAGGTTCTCTTAGGGGGCGGAGGAATTGAACCTGGGTCGGCCACGTACAAGGTGAACGCCCTACCTGCTGTGCTATCAGGCAATTTTAATTATTTTCTTCTATATCTTCTATAGGTATCTTTTTTATTTTAAAGGTTTTTTTTTTTGTTTGTTTTTTTAAAGATGCCTTTAAAAACGTTTAGGCTGGGGTTGTGGTTCAGTGATAAAGCACAGACCTTGACTCTATCAGGCCCTATTTGATACCTGCAAAAAACAAAACAAAATAAAAAACCAAGCCACATTAGGGGCTGGAGAGGTGTACATGTTTTACTGTAAGAAGTCTGAGTTTGGTGCCTGGTGCATGGTGCCCCGATTTCCCTCTGGAGTGATTCCTGAGCGTCGCGCTGGGAGTAGCCCCTGAGCACAACTGGGTATGACTGAAAACAAAACAAAAAACAGATTGAACTCAGAGCCTCACACTCATTACACCATTAGTCGGGGGGTTTGGGGGTGAGGTGCTGGGGGCAGGGAAGTTGTGGGTCTGTTTCACCAGAGCTTCACATACGCTGCTCTTTTGTGGAGTTGTATTCTTGGGCCTTATAATATTTCATCTGAACTATAGTAATCCATTTGAAGATGCTCTTTAAATTCCTTAGTATTTTTCAGACCATATGTTATCATTTCTTTATATAAATTGAGCACTGATATCAACAAAGTTTAATTTATTGGAAAAGTTCACTCCCTTAAAAGCTTTAATGTCTTTGGGGGCTAGAGTGATAGCACAGCAGGTAGGGCATTTGGCTTGCACTCGGCTGACCCAGGTTTGAATCCCAGCATTCCATATGGTCCCCTGAGCACCACCAGGAGTAATTCCTGAGTGCAGAGCCAGGAGTAACCCCTGTGCATCGCTGGGTGTGACCCAAAAAGCAAAAAAAAAAAAAGAGAGAGAGAAAAAAGCTTTAATGTCTCATTTATGAACATCTCTTTCTAAAGTTTATTTAGTGAAAGTAAATATGAAATACAAAAAAAAATGACAACACTGGAAATAAAGCATCTATGTTTTTCCATACATATTAAGCTGTATGTTTTTCTGTCTGACCCAAAGAACTGAGAGCTTAGTTTCTCACAGAAGTCAAAGGGTCGGCTAGTTACCCAGTGGCTAGCTATTCCAGATCTTGCACTGGTCCTGATTGCTATTCAGGTTGACGGGGTGAGTGGGAACCACTTTGACCAGGGGCCCTAAGAAAACCTTGAACAGAAATGAATTAGTCCCACATTTTTGTTAATTTCAGATCGCAGTGGTGATTAAGTACTCTAACAGTTTGGGGTAAATTTATTTAAAAGCATTGGAATTTAGAATTCCTTAACCCATGAAAATGTCCTGTAGATTCCTGAGAGTAATGTTACTTGTTTTCCTGTTGGACTCTGGGCAAGAGTCAACTTCTCTGGACAAGGACAACTCTCACAGCACACTACCCTCTTGTGGGCTTACAGCAACTCCAGTATTTTAGCTTTGAACAGCTGAGTAGATTCCTCGGCCTCTGGGTGGCAGGGAGAGGGGCAGCTTAGCAGTTACACTGACAGGCTGGTGGAACTCACCCCAGATAGAATTGTAGCAGTCTTAAGCAGCACATTTCATTTTGTGTGTATGCAAAATGTTGCAGGAAAAACTGTTTGCAGGTTTGCTTTCTATCTGACTTGAAACAATTGTTTTGTCTTTCAGGTATAGAAGCCAAGAAAAATGTGGTGGTCACACAAGCCGACCAGATAGGCCCTCTTCCCAGTACCTTGATAAAAAGTGTGGACTGGTTGCTCGTGTTTTCTCTATTCTTTCTAATTAGTTTCATTATGTATGCTACCATTCGAACTGAGAATATTCGGTGGCTAATTCCAGGACAAGAGCAGGAACATGTGGAGTAGTCATGGACCGAAGGGAGCTGGACCGAGGAACGTCAGTCCTTCGCGCAGAATGAGTGCCGCAGCTCCACACGCCTTCTCCAGCAAGGGAACCCCGTCCTTCCGTCGGGTCATGCATTTGTTAAGCTGTTGAACGTGTGAAAACATTACAAACTGGTGTTTTAACTGGTATCGCAATAAGAAAATGCAGAAATATTCATTATAATTTACTGTTCTTATTTTCACTACCTGAACATAATCTATTTTAGGGAATAATAGTCCAATTCAAAATGTGAAGATGTTTTCTGGTGGCATATCTATTAGAATCTATTAGAATGATAATAGAATGGAGGCAGAGACAGGCCTTTCAGATTATAGTTCTAGAAAATTCTTCATTCCTTATCTCTAAGAAGATTAACTTTCTGTTCATTTGCAGTTTGTCCTTAGGAGGAAATTGTTTTGTTACGGGAGAATAACTAAAGTTCATAGTATGACTTTACAAGCAGCAACTAATGGAATGTAAAAGTCAAACACCATGATGTTAGGATCTCTGATTTTCTGGAAAGCATTTAAAATGGTGGACTAGAGAGAGTACTGGGGGGCAGGTGCTGGCCTTGCATGTGGCCGACCCTGGTACAATCCCTGGCACCACAAAAGATCCTCCATGCATTGCCAAGAGTAAGCCCTAAGCATGGCTGATTGTGCCCCGAAGACAAAAAAAAAAAAAAAAAAAAAAGATTTGATGTAGTTAAGTAATTTCTGGGTAAAGCAGATGTTAGGAGAAAGTAAATATAATTAAGTTTACATATTTATATGTAGTATGTAAGAACATATATATATATTTTATATGTAGCATATATAATAGTTTAAAGTTATTTATTCTCAAATCTTTTATTTATATATTATTTGGGGAGGAATGGTTTGGGCCACACTGCTTAGAGGCTACACCTGGCTCTGTCCTCAGAGGTCATTTCTAGTTGTTGTTTTTTTTTGTCATCAACTTTGGTTGTGCTGGGGATGACATAGGTGCCGGGATTTGACTGTGGTCCGCAAGACAAGTACGGTAACCCCTCTACTATGTCTTTCCCCCATCAGGTGTCTTCTAAAGTGTCATTTAAATTTTAGTCATAGCTACCTATCCAGGTCAATTAAGCAAATATTACAAATTTCCTGCGGCCACCAGGTTTGTTGTTGATCTTAGTCTTAATTTAGGGCATCTGCAGAAAAGGGAAAACATGCAGTCATACAAACTTCAGTTGTTCGGTGTGGGGAAAGGACCACACCTGGCAGTGCTTTGACTTGTCCCTGCTTCGTGTGGGGTTTGTTACGAAGCACGAGCTCCTGTCTTTTGAGCCTTCTCCCTGGCGCTGAAAAGTGGTTTTAAAAGCATTCTTTAAGGTGCTGGAGAGATAGTAGAGTGGGTAAGGTGTTCGCCTTGCACACCAGCCAACTAGGGTTCAATCCCCAGGATTCCAGGAGTATTTTTCTGAGTGCAGAGCTAGGAGTAACCCCTGAGCATTGCTGGGTGTGACCCAAAAAAAATTGAATTTAAAATATTAAAAACATCCTTTAAATTCAGATATGACAGTTGACTACATGATCTATTACTTTTTGCTTTTTTGTTTTGTTTTGGGGCCACACTGGCATTGCTCAGGGCTTACTCCTGGCTCTGTGCTCAGGGATAACATTTTTTGGTTTGGTTTGGTTTTGAGGGCCACATCTGGCAGTGTGCAGGAATCACACCTGGTGGGCTCAGAGGACCCTGTGGGGGCCCCAGGATTAAACCTGGTCAGTTGTGTGCAAACCAAGCATCCTACCTGCTATACTATCTCTCTGGCTCTCAGGGATCATTTCTAAAGGGGCTTGGGGACCATATATGGTGCAAGGTTTCAAACCCTAGTCAACTACATGCAAGAGGCAAGTGCCTTATCCACTGTATTATCTCTCAGGCCCAGATAATTTACTTTTACATTATTTCTGGTCTTTCAGATAGAGCCAGCCTCTTCCTAAAGCACTCTGAATTCTATTAAGATAGAATCTTAGATGTTTCCTCACTTGTGTAATTAACTATAGGTTTAGCATTAGTCTCGTAACCTGTCTTCTTTAGTTGTATTTTGGTATGATATCATTTCCATGGGGGTCAAATTCCAGAGTGGAGATACTCTGGCATGGGAGTTGCATGTAAACATATTGGGCAGGGGTGGGGGGTTGAGGGTGGGGGTGCATGTATGAAGCATTAGCTGAACCAGACAGAGAGCACTGGTTGCCAGTGCTCACGGGACTTTACCTCTGTGAAGAATAGCAAAGATCATCAACAGTTCCAGCCACCAGAGACAGAAATTCAAACATTTTACTCTTACCTTAGCAAGCATTGGGTGGATGAATGTGTTTCTTCATGTAAAGCATCAGTAGAGAAAGGTCAGCTCCAGAGGTGGCTTGATCCCACAACTGGAGGGTAGCCTTGGCAGCCAGTAACTTACGAGCCCACCTTCTCAAACCTCAGCTCAGAAACCCCCAGCTCCTTCCCCAAAGTCATATGTTGAAAGCTGCAAATGTACCACCGGGCCATAGGTAGAAACAGTGAACAACAGAGGAGCACACATTCTGAGCCTGAAAGGGGGAAGGATGCTCCTGAAAAGGTGATAACCTTGGCACAGACTGTGCGGGCTCTGCTGGCAAGGAAGCGTTCCACACCCAAGATCCCTTCTGTAGCCCTGCAGAGGCTGACAGAGCAGACTGCCTTTCCAGGTGTGTCCACTATAGAGACGCCCGGTAACTCTCCACCGAGGGACTGAAGTCCTATTAATGGGAGAGAGGACAAGTGAGGTCAGAGCTGTGTCGGCCCCTTTTGGTGGACACCACTTACCGAGGGTCCCAACAGCATCTTGTGCCGCTGCTGTGTTCTGGCTGGAAGAGACGGTGGTAGTTAGGGGAAAGAAATGAAGGGTCTCTAAATTGTTAACATTTACTAGTTCATTTATCACTCAAATAGCCAGGATTGTGGGATATTTTTCACAATCTAGTCACTGTAAATACTGAAACTATAATTGTTAATTGCACCCCTAGTCTCCATTCATCAGAGGCATCAGACAAAAGAAACTAGTGTCTTAGATAAAGCCTGCAACCAGTAACATTAAATCAGGGTTTCCAGCTAGATTCCTGCCCGGGATTTTCTCTTAAAAGGGTTAAATCTTTGTAAGTGGGCAAGTGAAAAAGAGGGGTTGGGCCATGGGACCAAATTTTAGGCTAGTTTGAAGAAAAGGGTTATGTGGGAAATAAGTCTTGGCCTCTTCTGGTAGACAACTGCTAGTTTGAATTTATTTAATGATTTGTTTTGGGGTCTCCTAACCAGTTCTCAGAAATCCTAGGAGTCACTCCCGATTATATGATATGGTCTTAGGATGTGCAGACCAGACAGTTGAATATTAGGGGACTAGGGGTGAGAACAGAGGGTGACCTAGATTTTTTTCTCGTATATTATGTCCTCTGCAGAATTTCCTATGTTCATTTGCTAAAGTAGGCAGTTTTTTTAAAAGGATATAAATCGATATATTAAAAAGACTGAAGAGAACACTCTGTTAAGCTTTTTTTTTTCTTTCCTGTGCTGAGGGATCTAACCTAGAGACTCATATCCTAGACATGCTTCAAATCCACAGGCTAGAACTGAGCATTTTACTTCTTTGTAAATGCTCAGTTTACAAAGCATTTTGTAAAGTTTGAGGGAACTACACCCAGGGGTGTTCAAAGGCTACTCCTGACTGCTCAGATCACTCCAGGTTGTGTTCAAGGAGGGACCAGGGTCAGTCACATGGGAGGACAGCTCTTTAACCCCTTCTCTCTGCCCCTGCATATTTTAACTTAAAAATATTAAATGTGATAGAGCTGAATATCCAAACCTGAGTCAACAACACTGAAATTGTAAGGTCAAAATTTTAATAACCAGATTTAAAAGGGGCTAGGATGGGGGGGTTAGGAGAGGGATCTGGATACACTGATGGTGGGATTGGTGATAGAACATTGTATGTCAGCAACCTATGAGTAACTTTGTAATTCATGGTGCTTTAATAAAATTTTGGAAAAAAATTATATGTGTTTGAGGTAACATTGGTTTATATCAGTGCAAATGTTGATACTTTAGGGGCTCAGTGTTATCACATCGAGTCTAGTGCCAAAGTGCCAATCCTTCTCTTCAAAGGGTAAGTTTTTGCTGGGAACACACATGCCTCCCACGTGGCAGGCCAGGGCTGGATCCAACAAACATAGCATTGAAACTTAGGTGTGATATGTGAATCACATATCAAGGCAGAAAGGCCCCCAAAAAGGCGGGTGGGAGAAGATAATAAAATATTAATAAATACATGTAAGGACTAGGGGAGAGAGGGTACTACCTGCTCCCCGCTCCAACACCCTCCACCCCTCAAAGAGGGGCGCTGTCTTAGAATGTTCCTGCATCTGCGCTTTTCTAGAGCTTCAGCGGGGCCAGATCGTCTAGACACTGCACACACACACTAGGTACAGTGTGTACCTAGGACACACTGACGATGGGGATTGCCCGGGGTCTTGGCAGCTCAGTTAATGCTACAATTCGGCAAAGCTTAATTCGAACCCACGTAGAAGGGCCGCAGAGGAGGCGGGTCCCCCAGCACCCCCACGCCGCGATCGGTATCCCGGGACCGCGACATCTGGTCAGGGGTGTCATGCCTAAGAGCCGGGGAGGCGCAGTCCCCGCTCCGCGACCCCGGAGGTCCCGAGCCAGAGTGTGCGCGGGCCACAGCGGGCCGGGACTCAGCCGCGCGCACTGACAGCGCGGGGCGTGCGCAGCGGGGGCCTGAACCGCGGGGGCCTGAGCTGCGGGGGCCTGCGGGGGCGTGCCCGCCCAGCTGCCTGCTGCATGGGGAGTGCGGGGATGCCTTGCGGTGCTCGCGCCGCGCCGCGGGGCCAGGGTGCGAGGAGCGGCCAGGCCTGAGCTGGGCAGCCGCGCTCACGGGCTCCGGCTGCGGCGCGGCCCCGAGCTGGGGCGGCGGCAGGCGGGCAGGCAGACAGGCAGCGCGCCGGGCAGCCCGAGGCCGGCCGGCATGGCGGCCGCGTGGGGGCTACGGGGGCCGGCGTGGCGCCTCTCAGCCGCGCTGCGGGCGCCGTGGCGGGGGCTGGCGGCCACGGTGAGTGGCGGGGCGGCGGCGCGCGGGCGGAGGGCGAGGCGGGGCGGGCGCCCTTTGGCCTTGGGCCTCAGACGTCACGACGCTGTCGCGTTGGGGCACCGGGCACCTGCCCTGTCGCACGCTGAGGTGCCGCGGCAGCTCCCCTTTGGTTTAAATCCCGCCGTCGTGTATGAAGTTGTCAACGGAAGACAAACACGTTTCGTTCAATTAAAAAAAACAAAGGCATGAAAAGTAGCTGTGGAAAAATGCAAACCGCTTCACTGGGGTCACCGGAGGTGACCCGGGTGGCGGGTCGGGCTTGGGTCCGCGCCGGGTGGCTGCGCCCTCGCTGTCACCGCGGTGGCGGAACGTCCAGTGTTATTAGTGTGGAGCAGGTGCTAATAAATTATTTTGCGGCAGCGATTCTCCTTTTCGGAGGGGGTTCCGTGGCCGTCGTGCTTTAGAAATCTTTGCAGGGGCGCCCACTCGAGGGAAAGCTTTAACAGGCAGCACCACCTAGTGGGAAAACGTTGCATTCAGCTCACCAATTCCTCCTTTAGTGAGTGCCCCGTGGACAGTTTGGGAATCTTGACTGGAAGACGTTTGTATTATTGTGGAAGGGAGCAGGGTTTGGGCCGCCCCCGGCGGTGCTCAGTGATGACTCCTGTCTCTGCACTCAGGGGTGTCACTCCTGCCCACGAGCGGGGCCGGCGATGGAACTGGCCAGCCCTGGGCAGGGCAAGCGCCTTAACCCCAGAACCGTCCCTCCTAGCCAATTGTGGGCCGGGCGGGCTGCCTGTCTCAGGGTGCTGGTGATGAAGCTAATGATGGTGTTCCAGGAGACCCACTAAGTAGACAGGGTTTGAGTGACTGCGGCCCAGGCTTTGGGCGGGAGCCCCTCGAATTCATCATCATTATTTGTTGTGGTGCGGGTGATTGAACCCAGAGCCTCTCACACATGTAAGGCAAGTGCTCCATAGCCCTTAACATGTCTTTAGGACTTTTTTGTTTGATTTTGCTTTGGGGGTCACACTCGGCATTGGTCAGGACTTACTCTTGGTTCTATGCTCAGGGATCACTCACGGCCAGGTTGGGGAACCGTCTGTGTTGCCAGGAATTAAACTTTAGTTGGCCACGTGCAAAGCAAGCAGTGGCTGTCCTGTCTCTCTGGGCCAGCCCACCCCAAAGCCTTTCAAAAATATCTGCAGTCAGTTCTATAATATTCTTGTTCTGACATGAGGGTATTTGGTACCCTAAGAAGCTCACTGATTTACTCTGCATTCCACAGCTGTGTACCCATCCCTACATTTTTTCTGTTTTAAATTTTGCGCCACACCCAGTGATGTGCGCCTGAGATCAGGAATCAATCCTGACAGTGCTCAGGAGACCATATAGGGTGCCAGGGACTGATTCTGGGTTGGCCATGTGCAAGGCAGGTGCCTTATCCCTGTACTAGCTCTATGCTCTTCCTCCTTTTCCCTTTATTTTTGGTGGGGGGGAATCCATGGGGGTCATCCTGGTGGTGCTCAGGGGCCACTCCTGATGATGTGTGACCTGGGGCTTCCTGCATGCAAAGTGTGAGCTCCAGCCCTTAGACCCATCACCGTGGTCCTATATTTTGATTATTATAGTAGATGGTTTCTGACAGCAAGCCTTTAAATATTTTCATTCGGGATTTTTGTTCTTTTGTTAGTTATGGGATGGGTAACTCACTTAGCAAGGAAGAGAAACTCGGAAATTGACTCATTAGTATTTGCTTTTTCTTCCTGGTAGAATAAGGTGCTGTAAAGTAACTTTCTTTACCCTTAATTACATCAATTTCAGTGTTAGGATATTTTTCTGAAGAGGTAATGAGTTACGGATTCATGGTGGAGGATCCGGTTCAACCTCCCTTAGCCCTTTTTTGAGAGGCCCTCATAGTTCTATCTTTCTGAGTGACAGGAATAGGTTATCCAGGAAATTATATACTAGTAATAGTAGTAGTAGTAGTAGTAGTAGTAGTAGTAGTAGTAGTAGTATTTTAATGTGCCACCCTTGCTGGTGTTCAGAGGCTACTCCCCAGCCCAGTACTTGGGGATTGTTCTAGCACAAAGGAACCTGTGGTGCTGAGGAGTGAACCGAGGCCTTCCACATGAAAAGTATGTGGTCAGCCCATTGAGCTCTCTGCCTGGAATCTATTTTTAGGGACTGGGGGCTGGGGCCACAAACAAGGTACTCCAGGGATATTCCTGGTCATTGCTTAGGATTGACCGTCACAGTGGTTAGGGAATTTTGTGGTGCTGGGAATTGAAGCTTTACCTCGCCTGTTATTTCACTAGGTTCTTTTTTTTTTTTTTTTGCCCCCAGTATCTATTGTTTGACTTGCATAGAGGAATGGTAGGAAAGATAGGTGGCACTTATCCTCATTTGTTTATTTTGGGGGGAAGCCACACCTGCTGGCTCTCAGGGCTTACTCCTGGCTCTCTGCTTAGGGATCACCACTGACAGTGCTTGGGGACCATAAGGGGATCAAACAGGCTTGCCACATGCCAAGTGAGATTTTTAACCCCTATGCTATCTCTCCAGCCCATGCCTTGCTCACCTGTACTAAAGCATTTTCTTCTCTTCTCTCTGGCCATGATATATTTAGAGATCTTCACTAAAAAAGCACGTAGCATAGGAAACGTGGGCATATTAGCCAGCAGAACCATAGATTTATTAAAGTAATCGGCATGGTGAATGGCAACAAGGTTGGGCACAGAAATTCGTGACCCAGGCAGTGTAGCACCCAGAGTTAACGTAGTGGAGGTAGCTTGTCTCCACTAAGGCAGGGTCTTTTCACCTGTATTTCAGGAGGTCTGTAATTATTATTCATAATAATAATTATTATTATTCAATTTTTTTTTTCTTTTTGGGTCACACCCAGCGATGCTCAGGGATTACTTCTGGCTTTACACTCAGGAATTACTCCTGGCAGTGCTTGGGGGACCATATGGGATGCTGGGGATCGAACCCAAGTCGGCCGCGTGCAAGGCAAATGCCCTACCCGCTGTACTATCGCTCTGGCCCTATTATTCAAATTATTATTCAAAGTCCTATTGAAGCGTGTATTTGTTTCTCCTCTTGGAGACTGGTGTTTATCAGATCTGAAAGCATGAAGACTGTGAATAAGCTCCAAAGGCTACTACGATGATAGGGGTCCACCCAGAGAGTAGTACATGCCTTCATTTCTGATCTGGTCCCTGCTTCTGCCAGCAGACGGGGAGGGTTTCCTTGGGACGATGTGTTCAACTCAGTTTCCCACATCCTGGGGTGCTGGTAATTAGTAAGATATCAAGTGGTGATGGACAGTTTCACTTTTATCTGTCTGTATGAGCCAGAGAATGTGAGCAAGAATGCTTCAAGTAAGGGATGGTTTGACAATATACTATGGCGCTTTCTTCTTTTGTTTATACAGATATATATTTGGGAGCTTGGAGGTCATACCAGGGATAGCTTGGGCTATTCCTGCCTCTGTGCTCTGTGCTCATTGACCCCTGGCTTTGCTTGGGACCTTAATGTGATGCTTAACCAGCGTTGTGGCCTCTGCAAATACATGCAAGGCAAGTGCCTTCCCTCCTGTGCTCTCCAGCCTATATTTTATTATGTCTTTTGAGAACTTTGTATTTTGAGACCAGAGGAACCAAAGGTGGTAAGAATTAGGTCCCCTGGAGAGTTTATTCTAAAACGCTACAAAAGGTGAATAGCTATACATTTATTTAACTAGACTTTTGCATTTAAAATATTAATTGTATGCTTTTTCATAGTCAGCAGATGCTCACTCGTTGACACCCGAGGAGAGGAATCAAGTTGTACTTGACCTTAAAGCAGCAGGATGGTTGGAATTACGTGAGAGAGATGCAATCTACAAAGAATTCACCTTCAAAAATTTTAATCAGGTAACTGTTATTTATTTCTAATAAAAAGCTGACCTCCCCCTTGGACTCTCAATCTTTTTTTTGTTGTTGTTGTTATCTGTTTTTCTTTTGGGGGCCACACCTGGCAGTGCTTAGGGGCTGCTCCTGGCTCAGTGCTTGGGGATCGCTTCTACTAGAGTTTACGGGAACATGTGATACCAGCGATTAAACCCAGGGTTCCCATATGCTAATCTAGACAGAGCTATGTCCATAACACTGCCCCCCTCCTTCCTTTTTTTTGGTTTTGGGGTGATGGCCAATTTCTCAACTATGTGATGGCTAATAGACCCCAGCAGTGCTTAGTCCTATTTCTGGCTCTGTGCTCAGGAGTGACCCCTGGCAGTAGTTGGAGAGCCAGTACCTCCAGGGGATCAAACCAGGGTCAGCAGGATGTAAAGTGAGTACCTTAACCCCTGTACTATCTTTCCAGCCCCTCGATAAGATAGAGATCATACACAGTAGTGTTGGTGGGGGGGCCTAAGGCAACGCTTAGTGTTACTGGGGAGCCATCAGCACTATACCTGGCATGACTGGGCTGCCAGGGATACACCTGCAGTGCCGCTGAGGCTTGGGGGTGGCATATGGTACCTGGGAGCAGACTCGGTCTTGCACATGCTAGGTCTGCGCGCTACCACTTGGGCCATCTCTTGGGCGCTGGAGACTCGGTGTGAACAACGTAACTGTTCATTAGCTCCCCACCCTGTTTAGATAGTCATCTCCCATGACTTACCCTCCAGGCCTTACTCCACTGCGTTGATCTAAGGGCAGTGCTTTTGACTGTCTCCTGTTTGTTCAGTTAGCTTTGCTAATCTTCTGGGCAAAGTTATTGTTTTTATTTATATTAGGTGTCAGCATCTAAATGACAGAAAACCTGTTTGCCTAAATAACTCTCTATTGTACCTAACACAGCTCTTGGGACAAATAGGCGTTTGATAAATGCAGACATTGATTATAGGCTTTGCTAGTTTCTGGAAGGGTGAATGAGAACCAGGTTTCCACCCCAGAAACCTTTGACATGTTTTCCTGGTGGATACCGCAGGTTCCCCCGAGCGGTGTGCTCGAGTCTGTTCCCCGGGCATCTGCCTGCCAAACTGCTCCGAGCTGCTGGCTCCCGAGGAAACCTAGATGGAGCCTCCTCCCTGCCCCTGCTGTCCACATGCGCTAGAGATCCTGTCCGGGCCTTAGCACTCCAGCTGGTGGCAGGGACTCCCTTTGGTACAGTAAGCTGGTGCATAAGCTATAGGTAGCATTTTCCAAGCTTATTAAAATTCTTACATGTGTGCAGACTGACTTCCTTAAGCCTGGGCTAATTTATTGGGTTGGAACATGTGGCATAAAGTACTTGAGTTGTGTTGCCTTAGGCTCTGCCCGTGAGCCAGTCATCCAGCTTCGCTCTGAACTTGTTTGGGGGGACTTTTAGAAATGGGAGGGCAGTGGATCAATGTAGGGCATCCTCCATTAATTACAACATTGTTCCTTAGGACATTTCATTAACTAGGCTTTTCCCCCCTTCACCTCGCTTTTATACATTTTTGTTTTGTTTATGGATCGTACTTGGAGATGCTTGGTGACCGCTCCCAGCTTAGTACTAGGGTTCACTGCTTGGGGGGTTGTGCAGTACTCAGGACCTGTCCTGAGTCTCCTTAATGGAAGGCATGCACTGTCACCCCATTGAACTATTTCCCTAGACCTTCATCCAGGTTTTTTATTGTTGTTTCTTGGGGGTTTTTTTTTGGGGGGGCGTGTTTCTTCTTGGGCCACACCTAGTGATGCTCAGGGCTTACTTCTGATTCTGCACTCAGGAATTCCTTCTGTCGGTGCTTGGAGGACCATATGGGATGCTAGGGATTGAACCTGGGTCCGCTTCATGCAACATCCTGCTTGCTGTACTATCACTCCAGTCCCTTTATCCATGTTTTAGGAGGCCCGTGATCTGAATCAACCAATGTCAGCAGATGTGTTCAGAGAACCAGCACTGAGTTTATCTCCCAAAGTCAGGTTTCCAGCCAGACTCCTCTGGTTTCTGCCTGTGCAATGGCCTGTAATGATAATGACGTCATGTCAGCTGTCAGTGCCAGCAGTCACAGACCACCGGAAACACACCCGTGGTTGAACAAGTTGGGCTTGTTGCAGGAGAGGGAACGCATGCCAGCAGAAACCGTGTCAGGGAGACAGAGGTGCAAAGACTTTTTTTGAACAGGATTTGGACTCGTGTCCATGATTTTAGAGAGTCATTAAGGAGTCAGTGCTTTGCTTTGATTGTATGCTGTCAGAAGTTGGGTGAATTTTATGATTGAGAGTTTGTATATGTGTTTTTTTGTGTGTTGCTGGAGAATGGAAATCAGGGTCTTAAGCACACAAAACAAATGAGCTGTACCCCCAGTCTTGAGTATTTTAATGAATATTTTTAATTTAATTTAATTTTATTTTTCAGTTTGGGGGCCATAGCTTGTAGTGCTTAGTGTCTGCATCTGGCTCAGTGTTCCACAATTGCTTTTGGAGCTGCTGGGGGGACCATGAGGTTCTGGGGATGGAAGCCCGTCCTCCCACATGCGGAGCATGCACTTCAGCTCTTTGGGCTACATCTGTGGCCCAGTAAACCTTATCTATAAAGAGAACAGACTAAGATGGGACCAAAGATGAAACTGGCAAAGAAACAGTGGTCACTCAATAGCTGGGAGAGAGAAGCATCTGGTATTCTTGGTCTTGGACCATCTTTCTGTCTTATCTCTGTTGAGAAAGTCTACAGAAGAATCTTGCTCTTGTTGTAATCCATCACAGTCACTGAGTGATCTTGTCTGATGTTGGTTACTACACTAAAAGTCCAGATGTGAAAGCCAAGTAACTTCTCGAAACTTCAAGGCCAGTTGATTCTTCTAGCCTAGCTCCCAGCTGTCTGGGGTTGTTTTTCTCTTTGACACATTGATAATTAGTGAGCCTCAGGCTTGTTTAGAGATTCACCTTTTATATTTGGCTGTTGGGGATCAAATTCAGGGTATGTGCTTTGCCATTGGGCTGTGTCGGCAGCCCAAAGCTAATTTTTTGTTGTTGCTGTTGTTGTTGTAAAAATAATGTACATTAACTTGGCAAATAATTTTAAAACATCCTCTCTGTGATAGGCACTATTCTGTTTGTTTTTTTAAATTTATACTTATTGAATCACCATGAGATACAAAGTAACAAGTTGTTCATGATTGAGTTTTAGGCATACAATATTCGAGCACCCATCCCTTCACCAGTGTCCACTTTCCTCCACCAATCTCCACAATTCCTCTCCCACGACCCCCAGCCGCTAGGCACTATGCTAAGATCCTACGACTTAGATTTACTGGGGAAGTTGACAGAAATTGCATATATATATATATGTATATATATATATATATATATGCACTTCAGCACCACATATGCCAGAAGAATAGGTAATATGTTTCCAGGTAGGGGTAAGTGTCAGTAGGAGGAATCCAGTGGCTTTGCTGGAGCATAGAATGATGGCAGGGTAGTGTACGACTCCGGGTGGAGTGATCTGGAAAGATCTTTCTGAAGAGCATAGTTACGGGGCCTTAATTTAAAGGAGTCGTTAATTTAAATGGGAAGGTCCAAAGGAAGACCTTTCCTATAGAACAGCAAGTGCAAAACTCCTGAAGTTGGCACGGTCTAGAGAAGCCCAAGGAGGACTAGGAGGCCAGTGTTCTAGACTGGATGAGAAGGAGGAGGGATTTGGGAGAAGACAAGCCTAAAGAAATAGAAGGGTGGAGCAATGGAGCGTGTCAGCCTGGCAAACAGTCCAGATTTTCCTCTGTGAGGGAAAGCTGTTGCAGGACTTCAAGCCGGAAGTGCTGGATATGGTTTAGGTTCTGCAGAGATTACCCTGACTCTTCCCCCAGAGAATAGATGGTAGGGGGCGAGTGGAAGCAGCAGAGGACAGAGAATGCCATTGTAGTAGGCTGGCTCAGTGGACAGCTGCCTGGCCGTGGACCAGTGCCAGTCAGCAGGTCTTGAAAGACTGAAAACCGCTGGTTTGCTGTTTGGTTTGTGAACCTGTGTGCAGACAGGTGCAGGTGGGAAGGGTTGGAGAATGCTGGGCGAGGCAAGGGATGACGAAGGGCACAGCAGAATGAAATTCCATCCATCTCAAAGATGGAACCCTTAAGACTTGCTAACGGATTGGCTTTGGGGGCAGGGGAAGGCCAAGGATGTTCCTGAGTTTTGGGTTTCAGCTGCAGGGTGAGGGATGGTTCCATTGGTCCCTGTTACTGAGCAGGGGAAGGGAGGGTGGTGGCCAGAGTAGGGAATTAAGAATCCTGGTTTAGACTCGTTGGTTTTGAGATACTTATTATTAGTCATCCAAGTGACAAGTCACACTAAGTCAGCAGTTAGATCAGTTGGGGCTCAGACTGACGAGAGGTTGGAGAGATGTCGGTGGAGGACACTGGGAGCACATTGGTAGATCAGCCGCAGTCTAGCTGGAATGGGCATGTGGAAGACCCAGTGGACGGGAAGGAAGGCAGAGTATATGTGTATATGTTTATCGATGAAGATAAGTTGCTACCTTTGTCTGGGAGGAAGAAGTAATCATTGAAGTAATCATCAATGCGTTTCTTTTTAGTGAGGTCATCGAGATGGAGCGGGGGTGGGAGGAAAGATTTTTGGAGATCTGGGGAGGTAAGTGGAATAATCACCTAGGAGACTAAGGGAATTAACTAAGAAAATGTGGTCGGTTGCTGGGCAGTGCTCAATATCTCCAGAAAAATATTGTTCAAAAGTGAAGATTTTGTTTTGTTTGACCATGTTTTGTCTTCTGGGTCATACTTGCAGTTGGTTAAGAGCTGAACTTCTTTTGTTGTTATTAGGTTTTTTTGCCCACACCCAGAGGTGTTCAGAACTTACTTCTGACTTTGTGCTCAAGGATTACTTCTGGCAGGACTCAGGGTGCCAGGGATTGAACTTGGGTTGACTGCATGCAAGGCAGGTGCCCTATCTGCTGTACTCTTGGTCCATCCTCAAGAGCTGGACTTTAGCAACGACTGAACATCTGCAAGTTCATTGCACTGGAGATACAGGATCAAGGGAATAGGGCATCTGAGAATTCAAACCCTGTAGTGTGGAGTTAAGCTGGGATGGAGGGAAAACTGACTGTGATGTGAGCAATGATGTGGAGTCAAATTTAATAGTATCGCTTAGGAGGGAAATTGAGTAGCACCCCTCAACCTTTAAAAAGCATATATCCAGCACCCAGAGAAATAGCACAGGGCTTTCGAGTGCCTGTCTTGCTGATATAGTCACAAGTTCAGATCCCTGGCATCCCACGTGTGCCAAGTATGATCTGGACTGATCTGCTGTTTGAGCCTGGCATTGCTGCACTCTGTGATCCCTGGCACCACAATTGATTTCTGTTTGCACCAAAGCCAGATGTGTGTCAGCACCACAAAAAGGCCGTGAGCCCTGCAGCTAAAAAGATCTGTGAACATTGAGATATCATCTCACACCATTGAGAATGACACATGTCAAAAAGTCAAAACAGCCAGTGTTTCTGAGGTTGCGGTGAGGAAGGAACCCTCCTCCACTGTTGATGGCAGTGGCTTCTGGTTCAGCCTGCATGGAAAGCAATATGGAGATCTCTCAAAAATGCCCCTATGATCTAGCGATATCATTTCTTGGCATCTACCCTCAAAACACAAAAATATTAGTTTGCAAGGATATGTGAACACCTGTGTTTATCACAGCATTTTGTACAGCAGCCAAGATATGGAAACAGTTCAAATGCCCAAGTATAGATGAATGAATCAAGAAGTTGTGGTATATATACACAATGGAATACTGTGCAGCTCTAAGAAAGAAAAAAAATCAAGCCATTTGAAGCAACATGAATGAAACTAGAGGATGTCATGCTGAGTGAAGTCAGAAGGAAAGGGGTAGAAGCAGAATGACCTCTCGCATGTGGGACATAAAGATACACAGTAAGGTAGCAGCAAGGATCCAAAGGCAATACAACGGGAGAATTGATTTACACAGCTGAGTTTGGAGAGGAGGGTTGAAAGGGAGGGAAGTTGGGGGTCCTGGGAGAGGGAGGTAAAGTAAGGGGTTTGGTGCTGGAATTATGAACACAGGAAATCATTATTCATCCATTAACAGTAATATAAATCACAGAAACTCATTCAATTAAAAATCATTTAAAAAAATAAGGAAGGGCTGGAGTGATAGCACAGTGGGTAGGATGTTTGCCTTGCACGTGGCTGACCCGGGTTCGATTCCCAGCATCCCATATGGTCCCCTGAGCACCGGCAGGGGTAATTCCTGAGTGCAGAGCCAGGAGTGACCCCTGTGCATCGCCAGGTGTGACCCAAAAAAAGCAAAAAAAAAAAAAAAGGGAAGATAATGGATCCTCCCTCCAAAACAAACAAGTAAAAATAAAAAGATGTGTGAGCACCACAGCCAAGAAGTGTTACCTCTTTTAGTGTGTGAGCACCTTAACCATCACATGTGTCCCCCAGCTAGGAATGTGGGCCCTGGCGAGCATAGTTGCAAACATCACAGCGGAAGGAGGGCAGACGCCCAGGAGCATGGTGGCTCCGTGTGTGAGGATCTCAGCCTATTGTATGACTCCTGGGAAACGTCGCAGCTAAGACTAATGTGCTGGCTGTCTAACACATCACCGCAGCAGCAGCAACAGCAGCCACAAAAGCAAGAGGAAGGGAGATTGAAAAAGAATGTTTTCTTTTTCAAAATTAAAAAATGAAATGCCCAAACCCATTGTCCTAAGCTAGGAATTTATCTAGGTAGAATCCTACAAATGTACAGAATGAGTCTGTGAGGTATCCATTACAGCTCTGTGGGCCTGTAGTATGTGAACATTTTGGTGGGGAGAGGGGCTACTGAAGTGGTGTGGGGAGCCACGAGTCTACACCAAGGGGTAGTCAGGCGGCTATGTACATGCCAGGCATCCACTCCAGCCTCTTTTCCTCAGCTCAGCAAGTGAAAACTTTCTAATTCTTTACAAATTCTTTTCATTTTACTCCTGGAGCGATAGGACAGCAGGTAGGGCATTTGCCTCACATGTGGCTGACCCGGGTTTGATTCCTCCATCCCTCTCGGAGAGCCCGGCAAGCTACTGAGAGTATCCTGCCCGCATGGCAGAGCCTGGCAAGCTACC
Source organism: Sorex araneus (assembly GCF_027595985.1). Classification (NCBI taxonomy): domain Eukaryota; kingdom Metazoa; phylum Chordata; class Mammalia; order Eulipotyphla; family Soricidae; genus Sorex; species Sorex araneus. The sequence continues at coordinate 26,107,761 of NC_073307.1, read as the reverse complement.
CGTGGCATAGTCGATATGCCAAAAACAGTAACAATGAGTCTCACAATGGAGACGTTACTCTTGCCTGCTCAAGCAAATCGATGACCAACAGGACGGACAGTGCTACAGTAAATCTTCAAAAGGAAGATGACACCTAGTTAGGTTAGGTATTTGGCAAATTTCAAATGTTACGATATGAATCACAAACTTGTTTTTATTTATTTATTTATTTATTTATTTTGGTTTGGGGGCCATACCAAATGGTGCTTAGGGCTTAGTGCTCAGGATTACCCCTGGCAGTTCTTGGGGAGACCATATAGGGTGCCAGGGTTGAACCTGGATGTGCCACATGCAAGGTGAGTTCCTTAACCCCCTGTTACTCTCTCTCTGGCCCCTGCAAGTTTGCTTTTGAATTTTTTTTTTTTTAACTTAAGAAAATGAGCTGGGGGTAGAGAGAGAGGTCAGACATCTGAGATGCATGCTCTGCCTGCAGGAGGCTCAGGGTCAGTCCTTGGCATCACCTGGTCCCCTGAGCACTGCCAAGAGTGAGTCACCTCTAGCTACTGAGCTGAGCAGTCTCTGCACCACCAGTGTAACTCAGGAACAAAGAAAGAAAATGAACTGCACGTTTCAAAGAGGTTTTCAGGGATCCTGGAAGAAAAGCCTATGCCTATTAATGCTTTTTAGTTATTCTAGTTTTATTATAATAAAAAATAACCAGCAAAATACATTTGAAAAAAATGTTTTTCTCTTTTTAGGAATCCCGCACCTCCCTGATCCACCCAAATATGGTTATCTTGGGTATAGATAGTCAGGGGTTATAAATGGAGAATTTCCAAGCAGCTCTAACAGTGTGAGCATTTAAAGTGGCCACAGGTGGGGCTGGAGCAATAGCACAGTGGGTAGGGCATTTGCCTTGCATGTGGCCAACCCGGGTTCGAATCCCAGCATCCTATATGGTCCCCTGAGCACCGCCAGGGGTAATTCCTGAGTGCAGAGCCAGGAGTTACCCCTGTGCATCGTCAGGTGTGACCCCAAAAGCAAAAACTCTAAAAAAATATAAAATAAAGTGGCCACAGGTTTAGCATGCCATGTCTTCTTGGCAAGGTGGCCTGCCTCGCATCATGGGGTGGTGACAGACACTGAGAAGGCAGAGCCCGGAGGTGCCAGGACTTGAGGCAGGAAGTTTCCACACTTGGAGCACTTGGACTCAGAAAGGGTAAGGTTGGCATTTATAGAGAAGTTTTGCTTTTCTTTTTCTTTTTCTCTGTTTATATAGACATTAGGAGGGAGAGTCCTGGGGCAGGAGAAATCGTTCAGTGGGTAGGGCACTTGTCTTGCACATGACAGACCTGAGTTCGATTCCCAGTATCCTATATGGTCCCCCGAGTCAGGAGTGACTCCTGAGCACAGCTGGGTGTGGCTCTAAAAAGCGAAATGAAAAATAAAACAAGCGAAAAAAGAGGAAGGAGGGCCTCAGAATGACATAGTATCCTCTTAGAGATTTGGCAACTGCATGGCATGTGCTTGGAGAGAACAAAATGTCAGGTCCCAGTATGGAAGTGAGTCTCCCATGAAGAGAAATTTTGTCACATACTGTCTTGAATGAGGACAAGCAAGAAGCAACAAGCAAGATCAGAGGAAACTCAAGCTTTAGAATTAGGTGCAAAAAGGGGGCGGGAGGGGAGACCATGCAGAGGGGGACCCAGGAAACAGCTGCTCCAGTGCCAGTAGGAGGGGCTGTGCAGGTCATCAGCCCAGGCTGCCCAGGTGACACACAGCCCCCGGCTGAGGTCTCTGTTCTCTCCACCACCATTTGATACCATTTTTCCCTTGTTGGGGAGACAAGCTTAATATAAGGGATAGGTAAGTAGGGTGGTGGGACACCTTATTTGGTTTGGTACCTTTTTTTTTATTTTTTGCTTTTTTGGGTCACACCCAGCGATGCTCAGGGGTTACTCCTGGCTTTGCACTCAGGAATTACTCCTGGCAGTGCTCGGTGGACCATATGGGATGCTGGGGATTGAACCCGGGTCGGCCGCGTGCAAGGCAAACGCCCTACCCTGGGTTTGGTACCTTTTGGGTGCAAGAAGAATTCCAGGTGGAAGGCATAAAGGGTTTCCTGTGGGTAAGGGGATGCTCCTCTGGTTTTGGGGGACTGGGCTTTGTGAGGAAATGCTGCACGCAAGTCTCATGTTGCTGAGGTAATCTGGACCACAACACCCACATATCTTTTTTTCACAGTGCACCTGCTTGGGGCCATTCCATTTTGCTAGGTTGAATCTTGGCTGATATTTAGCTGGTTTTGACCAACAAAAAAGAGTTTTCACAAGGTCCAGTTTACTAACTTGGGCAGATAAAGTATCTCTTGGCTGGGCAAGATACAATTAGCTTTATTTCTTCTTCTGTGTCAGTCATCACATTTTGGTGGTGGAAACTGCTAAGCACAGAAAGATTTCTGGGTGGAAATGGAAGCGGGAGGGCCTGAGTACTCTGGGCTGTCGTGCTGGTGTGTCTAGCAGCGGTGGCACCGTATGTGTTTGGGGCTTGTGAAATTTCTCTTGCTGTGCCCCGGAGCACCTGCTGTAGAACAGCCCAGCGTCACTCACTGTTGCTGACTTGCTTTATAAAAACGTCTCATTGAGGGATCTGATAAGAGGTTTATGGTGAACAGTTTGAAACACGTGGTGAAGTCAAAGACTTGATGAAACCAGATGAAAGACAAATGTTGATGAAAATCTCATCAGCCCTTTAACAGTCCTTGCAGGATATGAGTGGGGAATCTCAGCGGCTCTCATGGTGGACACGTTAGTTCTGGTTTTATTCATTGTTGTCCACATAACACTTGGTGCACGTCAGAGTTGGGAGTCAGTAATACACTAGTAGAAAGGTCCATTCTGAGCTTTTTAAAATGTTTTTTCAACACTGAGAATCAAACGCAGAGCCTCACACACGCAAGGCAAGTTTTACACATGCTGAGCTACAGCCCTGGTGCACATCTGAGCACTTCGAAGAGTGGACATGTGTTCTCTCCTCCAGAGGTGGTGTCCAGGCTAAGGCAGTGTCTCGATTAGAAAGTGTCACTTGCTCTTCCCTTCTCCGCTACTTCTTTTCCTTTGGTTTTGATGTTGTTGCCATGACTGGTGCCTGTGGGGGGGGTTGCATGTGAAACTGCAGTGCTAGGGGCCGGAGAGAGAGTGCAGTGGGTAAGGCGCTTGCCTTGCACACAGCCGACCTGGGTTTCATTCTTGGCACCACGTAGGGGCCGCTGATCCCCACCAGGAGTGATCACTGAGTGCAGACACGGGAGTAGCCCAGAGCACTGCCGGGCCTGGTTCCAAAACCAAAACCAAACCAACTACCCTGCTCACACACTCCACTCTCTGTCCATCCCTCACACCTTTTGGGGCCACACCTGGCTCCATGCTCAGAATTTACACACCTGGTGGTGCTCAGGGGACTTTGTGTGGTGCCATGGATTAAACCCAGGTCTGCTGCAGGCACCGCAAATGCCTTCCCCTCCGTATTACCTCTCTGACCCTCTCAAGCCACGGTGCTTGCCTGGGGTCTCGTCCTCTTGTATGTGCTCACAAAACTTTCTCGCGGCGCTGAGAATCTCACGCAGCAAGGTGGCCGGGCTTTTACCCAGTCCCTGTGGGCCACTGGGGATTCGAGCTTTGGCGTTAGGCTTGCAAGAAGGGCAGTTTCACCTGGGTGCTATTCCTCGGGGTCCTCGTTTTGCTTTTTAAAATAGGCTACTGTCTAGAGCCAGGTAAAGGGAAAGCTTGCATGGTTACCATACACAGCAGCTGTGTTTGACATGTGCCCATGGACAGGTTTTGTAGCCACGCCAACTAGAAACCTGAGAAACTGCCCATTGTAATCGCTGGGACACTCACAGCTGCCCGTTGTCAGGGGGAGTAGCAGAGACACTCGCCGTTTAGCAAACTGGCCTGAAAATCGGAGACACCCCTGGGTGGTTGTGTGCATGCTGCTGTTCAGTTTGAGGTCATTCCTGAAGGCCTGGCACACCCTGGGCAGGGCGGTGCTGGTGTGGGAGGTGCTGACAATGCCAGGCTGGCACAGCTCTGCTGCTCTTCACACAGAGCAGGAAATTGGTGCCTAAAATGTTATCAGTTGTTACCTTCACTGCTGTCTGTACCATGCACTTAAGTCAGACCTGATGTGTATTTGAAATGTGAAACAGGTGTCAGTGAGAAACTGCCGAGGGCATTATGCCACTCTTTAATAAAAGTGGACTTTTAACTACATCAGTTTTTAGTCATATAGTAAATCTTCTGTTTACAAAGTTTTGCCTGAGTATTTTGTTAGAGTCAAACAGCCAAGAAATATAATTTCCTCAGCAGTCGCTGTCTTGCTCTCTTACAGAGGGCATAAAATCAGGTGTGTACAAAATAGAAAGCAGTTTGAACTGACGTGAAAGATATTTTAGATTTATGCTTTGCAGATGATATTTGTATGATTAATGCATTCATTGCTTTCTTTTTTTTATTGCTTTCCTCAGATAATGTATGTGATGCATGGAAAATGTGGGTTTAAATCTTTGCCAGGTTTGGACTGTGAATATCAACAGATGTTATCATACAAGTACTGTAATTATTATAAAATTAAAAAATTTGTCATGAAATGCATTGACATAAATTTCATTTATGTAAATTGCTTTCATTAGTATAAAACCTTATTGTAGCTGTTAGGGTTTGTGAAGCACTTTATATGAGATTAACTTTGTATAACGTGGTCACAAATGGGTTGCTTTAAATTTAACTGACAAGAAAATAACACTCTAGAGTTAGGAAATTACCAAGGCATTTGTTTTCGGCCTGCATTGCTGGTACCACTTAAATAGGTTGAATATGAATTAATAACAATGGACTGCTGGCTCAGTAATTACAGGACATAATTTAAGGGAGACCTTAAATAATAACTTGGAAGTATTTTTGGTCTTGCTCTTTTCTACTCTGTTTCTGTTTCACTTCGGTACGCCCGTCCGGTTGCTTCAGTCCAGCCACTATCGATGGTGTGTAGGTTTTCACGGCAAATTTGTCAATGCAGTCTTGAGGTATTAGGGCTGTGACATAGAAACTTGCATTTAGCTGTTTCAAAATATGGATACTGGGCACTTGATGTGGCAGTCTTATCTGTCAGCAGCAAATCCGGCACCGCTCACATTTCTGTGGCCGGTTGCTTGCAGGCGCTCTCTGCCCTCAGGAGGGATTTGGCCCACTGATTTGACAGGTGAGTGTGGATCTTCCTGCCTGGCTTGGGGCACTTGTATTCAGCTGTTTCACCCCCCTGCATCCTTTTGGACAAAACCAAGTCATACGTTGTCTCTCGGTATTGCAGATGATGTGCTCACAGTGCCCCCTGATGTGGGCCGGACGGGGACATGTTTCCTCAGTCACTGAATTTTATGCTACACTGAATCAGACGAGATCGATGGATTGCCTGTTGTCACATCTGGTCATATCACAGTTAATTGGTGCCAGACACATCTCTGGTTCCTCCAGCAACATTTGGGGAGCCTATTGTAATACTGATATGTGTAATATATGTATTGTTTTTTGGTTCCCCCCCCCCCCGCCTTCTCTCCCCCAGGAGGGATCTTGATTTCCAAGGCCTACCTGTTGGATTGCTTTTCAGCCTGAAGTGGGTTTGACCACAGTCCCTTGAGAAAGGAGCCATTCACTTGCTGAAACAAACAAAGCTGTACTTGTTTGGGAGTAACCCAGGTATCAGTGTTGAGCAATCAGAGGTCATTTTATTAAACCCTTAAAACTCGTCCCAGCAAAATAGCAAATGTGGCTAATGAATCTGTTTGCACCATATCCTCAGCCGGCAGGGCAGGATCACGGCCATCACCCACGCCATCCCTCACACTGACTTTGAATACCCCATCCTCACCACTGCAGCACCAGCGGTGGGCAGGCACTGACCACCTGACACACCCTGCAGGACTCCTCACTGACAGCCGGGAGGCCCGGCTCGCTTGGATCTCGGGAACCTAGTGAAGTCCTTCAGCTGTACCCACTGCGGCACTAGCATCCCTCGGGGCCTCACATACGTGTGGAGGAGGATGCAGAAAGACGCATGTGAGTCTGTTTTTGCTCAGTTTCTTGTGGAGGTGGGGGCCTCTGGTATCAGAGAGTTGATCTTTAACTAAAAATTATATTTTCTTTTGGTTTTGGGTCATACCAGTTGTGCTCAGGGATTATTCCTGGCTCTGTGCTCGATCACTCCTAGTGGTGCTCAGGGGACCATAGAGGGTATCATACGGCAGGTGCCCGCCCTTTGTACTCTCTCTCTAGCCCCCAAATGTTAATTTTTAAAGTTGACATGTTAATCAGACACTAAAATGTAAAATACTAATAAGAAGGAGGAGGACTCCAAGGTGGCAGCTTGAAGAAGAGGGTGTGTGGGGCTGCAGTGATGCTACAGCTGAGGAGCTTGCCTTGCACATGGCTGACCCAGGTGTGAGTCCCGGCATCCTCTTTGGTCCCCTGAGCTCTGCCAGGACTGATTCCTGAGTACAGATCCAGGAGAAACCCTTGGGCATTGCTGGGGCATGGCCCCCAGACAGACAAAAAAGGAGCTTTGAGTTGATCCTCAGAAGTTTGATTGATATGTTTCTGTAGAGATCTGAGACTGGATACAGCTTGCTCGTAACGTGTGGAGGAAAACAAGGCAGGGTGGATTCTTGAGCTGGTCTCTCTCTCTCTCTCTCTCTCTCTCTCTCTCTCTCTCTCTCTCTCTCTTTCTCTCTCACTTTCTCTCTTAATTGGATCACCATGAGATACAGTTACAAACTTTCATGACTACGTTTCAGTCATACAGTGATCGAGCACCCATCCCTCCACCAGTGCACATTTTCCACCACCAATGTTCCCAGTGTCCCTCTTGCCACCTCCCATTCCCTCCCCACCCCGCCTCTATAGCAGGTACAAAAATTTCTTCTTATTCTCTCTCTGATTTTGAGCATTCTGATTTGCAGTACAGATACTAAGAGGCCATCATGTTTCATCCTTAGTCTACTTTCAGCACACATCTCCCATTCTGAGTGATCCCTCCAACCATCATTTACTCAGTGGTCCATTCTCCATCCCAACTGCCTTTTTCCCCAGGACATGAGGCTGGCTTCCAAATCATGGAGTGATCGTCCTCACCCTTATCTCTACTGTCCTTAGATGTTAGTCTCATGGTATACTACTTTTTTCATCATCACTGTCATTCCATTGCTCATCAATTTGTTCAAGTGGGCACCAGTAACGTCTCTCATTGAGAGACTTATTGTTACTGTTTTTGGCATATCCAATATGTAGCATACTATAGTAGCATACTATAGTACTACTATAGTAGCATACATTGGATAGTATGCTACTTTATGTTCCACAAATGAGTGCAGTCATTCTATACCTGTCCTTCTCTGACTAATTTCACTTAGCATGATACTCTCCATGTCCATCCACTTATATGCAAATTTCATGAGTTCATCTCTTCTAACAGCTGCATAGTATTCCATTGTATAGATGTACCAAAGTTTCTTTAACCAGTCATCTGTTCTGGGGCATTCGGGTTTTTTTCCAGATTCTGGCTATTGTGAATAGTGCTGCAACAAACATACAAGTGCAGATGTCATTTCTACTGTGTGTTTTTTTTTTTTTGCATCTCCCAGGAGTGATATTGCTAGGTCATATGGGAACTCAGTTTCTCATTTTTTGAGGAATGTCCATATTGTTTTCCAAAGAGGCTGGACCAGTCAGCATTGCTGAGGTGGTCTCTCTTCATGCTTGCCAGGCATTTCTTCAGATTTAAGGTAGCTGCAGGCAAACGCTTCCCTGTCTAGTTGACTCATTTGTCTTAGTCCCACCCTCCTTTCAGGCACCTCGACCTGAAGGTGAGACAGTTTTCTCCTAAGTCACTAAGATCTGGTCAGTTTTCCTTGCCTTTCTTTCTCACTAGGTCTCTGCTCCTGGCCTGCGTGCACCTCCTTTCCCCGAGAATTCCCAGGGGACCATTCTGAGCCCTTCCACTCCAGATTCCTCTCTGCCTCCATTGGCCTAGGTGCCTCTTTGTTGTGACCAAATTGCTCTCTGTCCATAAAACCCGAGCTCCTCCTGTTCTGCTGTCAGACATCCTTCCTGAGGTTTGCAGAGTTGGCCCCCATCACACCATGCCTCTGCCTCTCATTGCTTCCCCAAGGCAGCTTCTTCATCTCTACGTGTTAGCGGTTAGAGCTGGAGGGTGTCCGCAAGGCCACCTCTTCACCCTCTCCGTGAAGAATGGGAAAACCAAGGCTCAGGCAGAGGGAGCACAAAGCATTAGTGGCCGTTTGGCTGTGGAGCCAAGCCCTCTCGCATCACGTCTTTCCTGCCTTTATTCAAGCCCTTCTCCCACCCATCGCCATCACACCCCTCCTACTCTACTCCCATTTGCCCACAGCCTACCCATTCCTAGAAAGTCTCCCCTGCTTCAACACGTATAACCCACTACTGTGTGCTTACAGTTGGTCAGGAGTTGTGCTAGACCTTGGGGATGCCGTGGTGAGCGAAGCATGCACTGCTGTCCCCGTCTTTATGATGCTTACAGTATAGTGGTGGGAGGGAAACACACACAAAATCATGAGTGTGTCATTGCAAATTGATCACTGCCATGGAGGAGACACTTATGTTGGGCACTATTCCAGTGACTCAGTATATATTGATTCATTCAATTCCCTGTGAAACAGAACCTTTTCTTCATTTTCCAGATAAAGAACTGAGGTTCAGATTAAGTGATTTGTCCGAGACCTCCACAGTGAGCAGTGCAGTGAGGCTTGCCCTGGGCAATCCGTCTGTCCATTAGCATGGATACCCCACTCCAGCTGATGAGTGGGATGAGAAGGGAAAAATGGGAAAATCCTCATTCAGTGTGAGGTGTGCAAAACAGGAAAATGTGCTTCCTTAAAAAGACTCATCAGAGGATGTGAAGTGGGGAGAATCCATCAGAGGCTCTATAATCTAGAACATTATAGGGCATACAGAGCAGGAGATGGTGGGCTGAACCAGAGGGGAAGCAGGTATAGAGATTGGAGCTCTAGATAGGAGTTAAATGAGCAGCAGCCAATAATAATATGGAACTCTTAGAAAATGTAAATATTGGGGTTGGAGAGATAGTACTGACTCCTGCCTTGCATACAACCAACCAGGGTTCGATCACAGATGCGTTATGTGGTCCCCTGGAAGACTTCTTTAGGCATAGCAGGGTGTGGCCCTCAAACAAACAAAAAAGTAAATCTAGAGTATAAAGAGATAGTACAGTGGGTAAAGCTCTTGCCTTGCACACAGCGGACCCAGGTTTGATCCCCAGGCACCACATATGGTCCCCTGAACCAGGAGTAATCCCTGAGTGCAGAGCCAGGAGTCAGCCCTGAACACAGCTGGGTGTTCCCTACCCTCACCTCCACAATCACTGTCACTATCACTATCATCTCGTTGATTGTTGATCGGCAGTCAATTTGCTCGAGCAGGCCCAGTAACGTCTCCATTTGTCCTAGCCCTGAGATTTTGCATTAGAGGCTCTTTCAGGGTCAGGAGAATACAACCCATCATTGTTACTGTATTTGGCATATGAATACGCCACACCACGGGGAGCTTGCCAGGCTCTCCCATGCAGGCAGGTTCTTGCCCAGGTTCTCTGAGAGGGAGAACTAGGCTATAAGATGTCGCTTCCGGGAGCTTGGTTTTATAGTCTCTGGATGTTGGCCATTGATGGGATTACATGGTGCAGGGGGGGGGGTGGTGAAGAGACTCTCTCCCCACCTCCACAATAAATAAATAAATTAAATTAAAAAATCCCAAACAAGTGACTGTAAATAAAAATACTGTAGTTTCTCCGCTTGGGAAGATTGGTAAGGAGAATCACTAACAGGATATGGAGGAATTGGGTGGATGGCAGCAGTGACACTCACCAAACTGGGAAGTGTGAGAGAGGACAGGGATTGGGATGCAGAGATCAAGAATTCTAATCTGGACATTAATTGTGAGATGCTCTAAGACATCACATGTCAACTTTCAGGTATCTTTTTTGTTTTCGTTTTGTTTATGCCACACTCAGCAGTGCTCAAAGAGGTCTCCTGGCTCCAGTGGTGCTGGGAGTTGAGCCCAGGCCTCTCCTGCACGCAGAGCATGCACAGTCCACTGAGCTGTCTCTTTAAAACCAATACGGCTTTGGGCTGGAGCAATAGCACAACGGGTAGGGCACGGGCTGACCTGGGTTGGATTCCCAGCATCCCATATGGTCCCCTGAGCACTGCCAGGGGTAATTCCTGAGTGAAGAGCCAGGAGTAACCCCTGTGCATTGCCGGGTGTGACCCCCCCAAAAAAAACAATAAGCCTTTTTTGTTTCTTATTTGTGGGCTACTCCCAGTGGTGCTCAGGACTTCCTTCTGACTCTCTGCTAGGTCACTCCTGGTGAACTCGGGGGGCCATATGGAGTGCTGGTAATCGAGCCTGGGGCAGCCACCTGCAGAGCAAGCGCCTTACCTGTGTCTCTGGTCCCACCCAATCAAGTTTTTTTTTTTAAATTTATTTTTTTATTAGTTTATTTTTAATTAGTGAGTCAACGTGAGGGTACAGTTACAGATTTATACATTTTTGTGCTCATGTTTCCCCCATACAAAGTTCGATAACCCATCCCTTCACCAGTGCCCATTCTCCACCACCAGTAAACCCAACATCCCTCCCACCCTCCCCAGTCCCGTCTCCCCCCACCCCACACTGCCACTATGGCAGGGTCTTCCCTTTCGTTCTCTCTCTCTGATTAGGTGTTGTGGTTTGCAATAAAGGTGTTGAGTGGCCATTGTGTTCAGTCTCTAGTCTATATTCGGCCCGCATCACCCTTCCCCCACATGACCTCCGACCACATTTTACTTGGTGGTCCCTTCCCTGAGTTACCCAGAATGAGAGACCAGCCTCCAAGCCATGGAGACAACCTCCTGGTACTTATTTCTACTATTCTTGGGCGTTAGTCTTATAGTCTATTATTCTATATTCCACAGATGAGTGCAATCTTTCTATGTCTGTCTCTCTCTTTCTGACTCATTTCACTTAGCATGATACTTTCCATGCTGATCCACTTATATGCAAACGTCATGACCTCATTTTTTCTAACAGCTGCATAGTATTCCATTGTATAGATGTACCAGAGTTTCTTCAACCAGTCATCTGTACTAGGGCACTCAGGTTTTTTCCAGATTCTGGCTATTGTAAACAGTGCTGCGATGAACATGTAAGTGCAGATGTCACTTCGACTATACTTTTTGGCTTTTCTTGGATATATTCCCAGCAGTGGTATTGCTGGGTCAAATGGGAGCTCAACCTCTAGTTTTTTGAGAATTGTCCATATTGTTTTCCAAAAGGGCTGAACTAGCCGGCATTCCCACCAGCAGTGTAGAAGGGTCCCTTTCTCCCCACATCCTCTCCAAGAGCGGTTGCTTTTGTTCTTTTGGATGTGTGCTAGTCTCTGTGGTGTGAGGTGGTATCTCGTGGTTGTTTTGATCTGCATCTCTCTGATGATTAGTGATGTAGAGCACTTTTTCATGTGCCTTTTGGCCATTCGTATCTCTTCCTTGGTAAAGTTTCTGTTCATTTCTTCGCCCCATTTTTTGATGGGGTTGGATGTTTTCTTCTTGTAATGAGAATGAAGACACAAGCTACCAGAACCTATGGGACGCAGCTAGAGCTGTGTTAAGGGGAAAATTTATAGCTCTGCAAGCCTTCCTCAGGAAGGAAGAAAGGACCTATATAGATAGCTTGACTTCGCAGCTCAAGATCTTAGAAGAGGACCAGCAAATAGAACCCAAACCAGATCGAAGGAAAGAAATAATAAAACTTAGAGCAGAAATTAACGATATGGAAACCTGAAAAACAATCCGAAAGATCAATGAAACAAAGAGCTGGTTCTTCGAGAAAATAAATAAGATTGATAAACCGCTAGCAAGACTCACAAAGAAAGAAAGAAAGAAAACCCTAATAAACCGAATCAAAAATGAAAAGGGGGACATCACAACAGAAACCAAGGAGATTCAAAGGATCATCAGAGACTACTTTGAAAGTCTGTATGCCACGAAACAAGAGAACCTAAAAGAAATGGACGAATTCCTTGACTCTTACAATCTCCCAAGACTGAGCCAAGAAGACGTGAAATACCTCAATAGGCCCATAAATATCAAGGAAATTGAAACTGTATTCAAAAGTCTCCCCAAAAACAAAAGCCCAGGTCCAGACGGATTCACTGGCGAATTCTTCCAAACATTTAAAGAAGACTTGTTGCCAGTTCTCCTCAAGCTTTTCCAGGAAGTTGAAGACAGGAACCCTTCCGAACAGTTTCTACGAGGCACATATCTCCCTAATACCAAAAGCAAACAAAGACACCACTAACAAAGAAAACTATAGACCAATATCCTTGATGAACACTGATTCGAAGATCCTCAACAAAATACTAGCAAATAGAATCCGACAATGGCTACTGAGCGATAGCGCAGCCGGTAGGGCATTTGCCTTGCAAGCGGCCGACCTGGGTTCAATTCCTTCATCCTTCTCGGAGAGCCTGGCAAGCTACTGAGAGTATCCCGCCCACACAGCAGAGCCTGGCAAGCTACCTGTGGCATATTCGATATGCCAAAAACAACAAGTCTCACAATGGAGACGTTACTAGTGCCCACTTGAGCAAATCGATGAACAATGGGACAACAGTGCTAACAGTGCTAACTGGTTCAGAACTCTTGGCTAACAGTATTTTGGGTTTCAGGCCACACCCAGATGGGCTCAGGGCTACTCCCAGCCCTGGACTTGGGGCTTGCTCCCCTTGGTACTCAGGGAACCACTTGGTACCAGGGATGAAGCCTGGGCCTCCTTTGTGCAAAGCATGTGCTCCAGCCTTTGAGATATCTGCCTCACAGATACCGGGCAGGCCTCTCAGTCTGGTGGGAATGAATGATGCCACTGTGTTCCTCTTGGTCTGGTATGTTTGTCTTGTCAATAAATACAGTGTTTTCCGTCCCTCCTCTCCGGCAGTACTCAGGAAATTCAAGGCCACTTCAGAATATTTGGCCAACTGGGTCAGGTGGTTCAGTGCTACAGCCCACTGACACAATGCTGTTCAGGCTCTGTGGTGCTGGGGACCACCTGGTGGTGTTGGGGGGCCTCCAGGGTGCTCAGGTGGTCATATGGTACCAGGGATCTAATCTTCCTGGTTGCTACATAATTATTTTCTGATTTTGTAGTATGTCTTACAAGTTAGAAAGCAATAATAATAATAATAATAATAATAATATAATAATAAGAAGCTTAAACAGTAAAAACATCTTTAAATTGTTCTGTATGTTAGGGGCCGGAGCGATAGCACAGCGGGTAGGGCATTTGCCTTGCACTCGGCCGAACCCGGGTTCGATCCCCGGCATCCCATATGGTCCCCCAAGCACCGCCAGGAGTAATTCCTGAGTGCAAAGCCAGGAGTAACCCCTGAGCATCGCTGGGTGTGACCCAAAAAGCAAAAAAAAAAAAAAAAATTGTTCTGTATGTTAAAAACAGTATTTGTATGGGCTGGAGCCGTAGTACAGTGGGTAGGGCTCTTGCCTTGTACGTGGTCAACACAGGTTTGATCCTGAGCACCCTGTATAGTGTCCCAAGCCTCTCGAGAATGATCCCTGAGCACTACTGGGCCCCAAAACTCAAAACAAAATCCCCCCAAAATCAAAATATGTGAGCATGTATATATATGTATATATATACAAAAATATATATTTGTGATCAATATATATATACAAAATATATATGTATATATACATGCTCACATATATTGATTGTGGGGGGACTTTTTGAGTGTCTGTATATGTGTTTGGGGGATATATATTTTGAGTGTCTGTATATGTGTGTGTGTTTATGAGTGTATTCTCATATACATATACACACAAACACACTATATGTGGGATAATTTCTTTTTCCTGGTTGTGCACATGCATGCATGCATGCGTGTGTGTGTGTATGTGTGTATGTGTGTGTGTGTGTTTGTGTGTATGTGTGTGTGTGTTTGTTTGTGGTGCTGGGGCTTGAACTGAACTCTACTACTGAGCAAGATTTCTGGTCCCCAGTTGTTTTTCTTTTTTCATGTATGGTGAATATTTTCCCCTGTCAGTAAAGTATTTTCATGATTTTTAATGGGAGATATATGTATATATAGCATTCCATTGAGTAAAAAGTGATATTTCATTTAACTGAAATATTTTCTATAGCGACTGTGATGAGTCTCTGTGAGCTTACATCCCCTGAATTCTCCATATGAATGCTTTGGGTTGATCACAAAGTAGTAGGTGCTGCTTGAAGATATGTAGAATCTTGATGGCTGTGAGATCAGGCATAGATCCAGTTAATTGGTTAAAAATTAAATAAATATCACTGTATCACTGTCGTCCCATTGTTCATCGTTGATTTGCTCGAGCGGGCACCAGTTATATCTCCATTGTGAGACTTGTTACTGTTTTTGGCATATCTGATATGCCACGGGTAGCTTGCCAGGCTCTGCCATGTGGGCGAGATACTCTAGGTGGCTTGCCGGGCTGTCTGAGAGGGGTGGAGGGATCTAACCCAGGTTGGCTGCGTGAAAGGCAAATGCCCTACCCGCTGTGCTATTGCTCCTGCCCTAATCCTATCAACAGTTTTGTTAACCGAAGTGCCTAAATTTTTTTGGAAAGGGAAAACACCCCATACATATAATTAGAAGTGAGGAACAATCCATACATGGCCGCCACTCTAAGTTCATGCTCAATATTCAGACTCTCCTGTACATAGGAAACAGTGAAAGGCGCCTCTCCTTTTAGGACACTTGGTTTAGAGAGCACTTCTTGCCCCGTGCAGTGTTCAACTGGCACAATAAATAAATGAGTAAATAAATAAATAAATAAATAAATAAATAAATACCATCCCTAGATTGAGTTGATTTGTTGAAGTTGGAATAAAAAAAAATCAAGCCTTTCAAGTTACTGGAGAATGTCAGAAGGAAAATGTTACAGGACTTTGTAGTCACCATTCTCACAGCTCAGTGCAGTAGAGGAGGGAATATTTTTCATAACATTTTTTTTTAATTTGAAATAATTTTTAATGAATCATGAGATACACAGTTAGAAAGTTGTTCCTGTTTGGGTTTCAGTCATAGAATATAGAAATGTTTCTCTTTCAGAGATTTTTTTTTTCAGATAAAGGTTTGTTTAATTTGAGAAGAGTTATTTCATAGGAAATTACATTTTCTTTTTAATTTTATTTTTTGCTCTTTGAGTCACATCCAGTGATGCTCAGGGGTTACTCCTGGCTCTGCAGTTAGAAATAACTCCTGGCAGTGCTCGGGGGACCGTATGGGATGCTGAGGATCGAACCTGGGTTGGCTGCATGCAAGGCTCTGCCTGTTGTACTATCACTCAGGCCCGGAAGTTAAATCTTAAATCCTCTATCACATTTTCACACTTGCCAATTTTCTGGTAAATAATGGCTTTCAAAAGGTTCAGGAAGGGCTTCTTAAAAGGAATCAATTTTATTTTCTTTTATTTAGAAAAATTATGTATATATTTTTTGTTTGTTTTGGGGACACATTCAGCGTTGCTCAGGTTTTACTCCTGTCTCTGCAACAGAGAATCATTCCTGGGTGCTCAGGGGCCCATATGGAATGCTGGGGATAGAACTGGGGTCTGCTGTATGCAAGGTTAGCATCCTACCCGCTGTACTATGGCTCTGGTCCCAAAAGGAAACAATTTTATATTTCACAAATAATCACCATTTTGAATTGGATATATTTAAGAGAAGTATAGTTACAAAATTGTTGTATTATTTTTTCTTTGCATGTGTTTGTGGGTATTACTGCCAATTTTCAGACTCACAACAGCAGTCACTTTTAGTGATTAATAAAAGACTTTACTGAGGTCCTCAAGAGACAGCGCAGTGGGTTGAGGCCGGAGGCCTGGACTGGATCCCAGGCACCGTGTTCTTCCCGAGCACCACTGGAAGTGACCCCGACTGAGCGCTAGTGAATGTGGCCCCCAAACAAAACACCTACAAAAGACCCACAAAAACTTCACCCGGGGAGTGACGAAGCTTATGAATGACTTTTCAGAAACTTTGCTTTTGGAAGGATGGGGGATGGGGGGCTCCTTACAGTGTTTGGGCACCCCGGGGCCGTTCCCTTTGGTTTGGTGCTCAGGCCTGGTGAGGTGCTGGTGCTTGGTGGGCGGGTCACTGTTGAGGGGGGCAGTGTTTAAGAGAACCATGTGGTGAACTTTGGGGTCTGTGCACACAGGCACGTGCTCCCACCCTTTGAGGTATCTCTCCAGCCCCTCCAAAGAACTTTAAAAATAAAAGCAGTGAGGTTGGCCAGGTGCCGGGGAGTCGATGCTCCTTGGAGATCAGTGATTGTTGCATCTCGGTTTGGTGTGCTTGGTGCTATCTACTCATGTCTTATGCTTGGGAACCGTGAAAGAATTTCCTTTTCAAGTCTTAGTGCATCATTTTTTTCCAGCTCTGATCAAAGGTTGGGAAAGTAGTATTATATACATAGCCAGGGTTCTCATAACTGTCTTATATTCTTAATCTTTTGACTATTTGTTGGAAATATATCTATGCGTCTTAAATATTAAAAGCATAATATCCCTTAACCTGCAACTGCAGAGTTACAATGAATTTTATGTGAAATATTTAGTTGTGGACCACATCTTCGGCTTTATATATGCCACATTGGTCTTGTTTTTTTCCCTTCCATTGTCTGATAGTGAGGTCATTTTCAGTCCTCGGAGAAATTCTATTCCCAGCCAGATGCGGCTCATATATTAAAAGTAGCACCTGTGGCTAATATCACAGCAGCTTACCATAAATTTACATGGTAACTAGGATTATATCTGTCAAGACTGTTAAAAAACATCTAGATTTAATTTGATTTCCAGTATTGTAGAAGCTATTCAACGTTTTGCTTCATAACTATATTTTAAAAGTTAAAAATCACTCCATTGTTAAGTTTTATAGCACTCCTAGTGCCCATTAAGTTGATTTGTTCAATGGAGGTCAGAGTAAAGCAACTTGGCTACATTAAGATCGGAAACCAACCCATTTGTGACAAATTTAGTCCTTTCGTGTGAATCTTCTCAACGTCGCTGCACTGATTGGATTCAGGTGTAGCTTATGTCAGTAGCATTTAACCTCAAAAGAATGAGCAATGTGATTGGGTTGCTGTAAATTATAGAGCATTTTGCCGTTGCTTGTTTTAACCTAACTGTTGACTCCGCTGCCCGTGGCCGGCGGCTCCACTGCATCTGCCTATAAATGAGGACTTTGGTTTTAAAGACATCTTGGAAAATTGGTTTACATGCCTTTGCCCCTTTCCCTCCTTGATGTGACCTTTCTTAAACTGTTTTATTCCCCGTTATCCTTTGAGTCATCTTCCACATGTTATGATTTGCACACCTGCAGTTATAAAATTATTTTGGGGTGTCATTATATCATGTTGTTCGCCAACTTTACAGCATTTATGAATACAATAATGATTCGTCATAAATCAAAATAATTTACAGGTTACAGAGAATCTGCTCCTACAAAGAAGAATTGAATGATTAATTTCTTCGGTATCCTCCCGTTTGAACACGGGTCCTTAAAAAAGAGACCAGTAACATATTACTTTGGATTTGCGAATGGAAGTTCGGAACTAAGTATGATTTCAGCCTTCTGGACTTTATGTATATTAGGACAGGTAAATTAAATTAAGGGTAATTAAACAAGATTAAGCAGCTTCTCTTTTGGAGCCAGTTGTAGCTGCCTTTGTGGTGGTCTTGCTGAGGAGAGAGAACTCTATATTGGCACTGAGGAGGGGGCAGTGTGGGTGTCGCAGCACAGGGCCGGACCCCCAAGCAGGCACTCCCACTTTAAATCAGAATCCAGGACTTGGGGTGCAGCTCAATGGTAGAGCACTTGCCTTACATATTGAGGCCCGAGCATCACTGGAAGTAGCCCCTAAGTACAAATGGGTATGTAGCCCCCAAACTAAACACGAATCAAAATTTGTAAGCCAGGGAGCCAGAGTGATAGTACAGTGGGTAGGGTACTGACCTTGCATGTGACCAACTGAGTTTGAGCTCTGACATCCCCACATGATCCCCCAAGACCTGCCAGAAATTATCCCTAAGCACAGAGCCAGGAAAAGCCTTGGGCATCAGCAGGTATGGCCCCAGCCCTTCCCCCTCAAAAACAATATTGTTAGCCAAATGTGGAGGTACCGTCTCCTCTGTTGATTATTCTCCTGTTCCTCCCCACCTTTGTGGGTGGCAGGAGGGGACTGTGGTCACAGTAGTGGTGCTTGACTGTGCTCAGTGGGTCGTGTGGTGCTAGGGATTAAGCCTCTCAGGCTCATACAAGGCAAGCACCTTCATCCCCATACTGTCTCTCTGACCCTGTTGATCATCTTTTTGAAGGGAGGTTTGTAAGCATCCTTGAACCCAAGACTTTGCAAGGAAGTGGGACTATAGCCAGGTATTGTTATGTTCAAAAGGTTCTGAACTAAAATATGATAGAAAAGAAGCTAATTAGGGAATCAGAGAGGTTGTATAGGGTAGGGCGCCTGCCTTACACACATCTGAACTGGACTCAGTCCCTGGTACCACATATGGTTTCCTGAGTCCCATAAGGAATGATCCCTGGGCATAGAGCTGGGAGTAGAGACTTGAGCATTGTGGGTGTAGCTGCCAAATCAAAACCAAACAAACAAAACAGAAGAAAAGGGAAAAAATGATGAGGAAGTAAGCTAAAATCATATACAATGAGTGTATTGCTAGGTATAATAGTCACATAACAGTATTAGAAAGTATTAGAAGCTGAAGAAATAATATAGCAGGTAAGGCACTTGTCTTGTATGTGGCTAACCTAGGTTTAATCCCCAGCACTGCACATGATACCCCGAGCACTAACAGGAGTAATCCTTGAGCATCACCATTTATGACCCTAAAACAAACAAAAAACAAGGTATCTGATGACCAGCTTGGAGCCAAGTACTTTTTTTTTATACACCTTAAGTTGGGATGTGGGCGGTTCCAGAGTGGAATGCCCTAGTGTGTGCCTGAGACCCATTTGGTTTGTAGGGTAATGAACACCTACTTGTGACTCTTGTGCAGATTTAACTCTGATATTTGGAGAATATCACATGGTCCTGCCTGCCTGCCTGCCTGCCTGCCTGCCTCCCTTCCCCCCTTCAGATTGAACCCTGGTGCTCAGCCAGTGGTGAGCCGAGTGCCTTTTCCCAGCCATCATTGGGGAACCATCTAGTGTCAGGGATTGAAATGGGGTCGGCTGTATGCAAGGCAGGCACCTTAACTCCGTTTCCTCATTGTTGAAATTTTCACTCTCTCTAACCACACTGGAGGAGCAGACACTGTGGCCTGCATCTGAGGAAGGGCTGGTCCCAGCCCCAGGTCATTGCGATTGGTCAGATGCCTAGGCACACTCTAAGCCTTCCATGCATGTTATAGGCTTCCGATCCTACAGGAACATAAAAAAATGAATAACTTGTTTTGCTGACCATGATTCTTTTTTTCCTTCATCTTCCTAGTATAAGCCTATTCTTCATCAGAGTCAGGAGGCTTCTGAGGCTACTTTTGCAGGGACCAGGAAACCCTGGAATTTAACACAAAGGCCCCCAGGAACTGCCTCTGTCCATTGGCTCAAGATAGAGCCTTACAAGGCTCTATCTTGAGCATACATAAAACTTATTTTAGAAGACCGTCTTTTTCAGAGAGTAGTAGTATTTTTCTGAGTTCAGAAATGAGTAAACTCCTAAATAATCATTGTTCAGAAATGCACGGTGCCAGCTTTTATCACTCACTCTCTGTGCTATATTACCTAAAAGTAGCATAGATGAGGGATAACTGGCTAATTTAAAGCCAGATGTACCTATTGTATTGCACTAAATTATGTTTTTTGTACTTTTGTATGCATTGACTGGCTTATGAGATGATATATATTTTAGCTTGGTTCTTTCATAAGGGATGTTCTGTATTAAAAGTGAAAACTGGGGTATTAGGCTAGTTTTGAGGGGGAGTCACACCCAGTGATGTTCAGAGCTTACTCTTGGTTTTGTGCTCAGGAATTTCTCCTGGTGGTGCCTCAGGAGCCAAATGGGATGCTGGGGATTGAACCTGGGTTGGCCGCATGCAAGGCAAGAGCCCTTCATGCTATACTATCACTCCAGCCCCTTGACTACATTTTAGACTTTTGCCTTGTGCCAGGCAAAATAGTGCTGTGTGATTAGTATCTTATATGAAAAAGTATACATAGTTTTTTTTTAAATATATATTTTATTTTATTTTATTTTATTTTTAATTTTTAAATTTATTTATTTTTAATTAGAGAATCACCATGAGGGTACAGTTACAGATTTATACACTTTTGTGCTTATACTTCCCTCATACAAAGTTCGGGAACCCATCCCTTCACCAGTGCCCATTCTCCACCACCCGTAAACCCAGCGTCCCTCCCACCCTCCCCAATCCCATCTCCCCCCCACCCCACCCTGCCACTGTGGCAGGGCATTCCCTTCTGTTCTCTCTCTCTAATTAGCTGTTGTGGTTTGCAATAAAGGTGTTGAGTGGCCGCTGTGCTCAGTCTCTAGCCCTCATTCAGCCCGCAACTCCCTTCCCCCACATGGCCTTCGACTACAATGTAGTTGGTGATCGCTTCTCTGAGTTGACCTTTCCCCGGAACGTGAGGCCAGCCTCGAAGCCATGGAGTCAACCTCCTGGTACTTATTTCTACAGTTCTTGGGTGTTAGTCTCCCACTCTGTTATACTATATACCATAGATAAGTGCAATCTTTCTATGTCTGTTTCTCTCTTTCTGACTCATTTCACTCAGCATGAAACTTTTCATGCCCATCCACTTAACTACAAAATTCTTGACCTCCTTTTTTCTAACAGCTGCATAGTATTCCATTGTATAGATGTACCAAAGTTTCCTCAACCAGTCATCCGTTCTGGGGCATTCGGGTTTTTTCCAGATTCTGGCTATTGTAAACAGTGCTGCGATGAACATACATGTGCAGATGTTGTTTCGATTGTACTTTTTTGCCTCTCTGGGATATATTCCCAGCAGTGGTATTGCTGGGTCAAATGGGAATTCAATATCTAATTTTTTGAGAGTCGTCCAAATTGTTTTCCAGAAGGGCTGAACCAGTCGGCATTCCCACCAGCAGTGAAGAAGGGTCCCTTTCTCCCCACATCCTCTCCAACAGCGGTTGCTTTTGTTCTTTTGGATGTGTGCTAGTCTCTGTGGTGTGAGGTGGTATCTCATGGTTGTTTTGATCTGCATCTCTCTGATGATTAGTGATGCAGAGCACGAAAAAGTATACGTAGTTTTTAATAGAACTCTCATTTGGCAAAATTCAGCTGTTCTTATATGATTGCTGTTGGATGACCAAAATCATTTTACGTGAAAATTGTTCAGTATATCAATGAGCCTTTTAAAAAAGATATTTAACTTTTCCATCCCTAAATTGCTGCAAATCTGCTTTACTTAAAAGATAAGACATTGTCATAGTGAAACCATGTGGTAAAAATAATAATTCTGCCCTATTCTGAAACTATAATGGAGAATAGGTTCTGTTGATAAGTATTGGGAAGAGGCAAAGAAGAAAGTTCCAAAACATTGCCTATTTACAAATTAACCATTACCTGCCAAAAGCACATCAGACCCACACAGCGGACATCCGCTAATCCAGTGGTTAGCCGTTCCGGGCTCTAATGCACACTGTTTTACACGTTAACGGTTTTGAAGTTCCAGGCCAAAGCTGACCTTTCACATGTGCTCCGCTCACAGTAGGAATCTCCACTCACCGCTTCCTGTCAGAGTGGATTATGGTGACACAGCCCAGGGCTCACTTTGGCTGCAATTAAGTTTTTGATCAGAATTATTTCGTTCACAAACAATCACATTTGTTAAAATGTTACATCTGCCCTGAAAACCACCGGCAGCCTCTCAGTTTATCGCTATGATGTGAGTGTAATTCTTCATTTGTTTTTCATAAAATGGTAAACCATCTTATATATGTTATTTAATTTTTTTTTCCCTCTTGCTGGTCTCTGCCTTCCATTTCATTGGGTTTGGAAGGAAACTGTGTCTTAAAATTAGTGCGAATCTGCTCATACATAGACTTTGGGAATTTGAATGGAATTGTTTTTGGTACAGAACAGAATTACTCTGTTGAGCCAAGACTGTAATATTATTTCCAAAAATTGTTAGTGGTGGTTTTATTTTTCACACACGGAAGCATTTTAGCTTTGAGATTGGGGGTATGGGAGGGGGCGTCGAGGTTTTGTCTGGGTTCCTGCAGTCTTTGTGCCCATGAGTCTCTTACTTTCACGTCAGGATCCATCACTGTTGCCAGTGGCTTTGGGTGCCAGATGTGAAACTAGTAGTGACTTTATTAGCATTGTCTCTTGCTCTTGTGGTTCTTTGATTAATTTTGTTTGTTTGTTTATTTTTGGCTTTTGTGCCACAACTGGTGGTGCTTAAGGGCTGTCCCAGCCTGTTCCTCCCGGGGTTACTGCTGATTCCTCAGGGAATCGGGAAACTCCTGTCTGCACAGCCTGCCTTATAACTGTGGGGCTGTCTCTCCAGTCCCATTGGCTAGTTTTAAAAGTCATTTTTCTCACTAAGAAATGGTTGTGGAGATCTTTTTCTTTTTCTTTTCTTTTTTTTTTTTTTGTGGGTGGAAGGAGGGGTGCTAACCTTTTTTGTCTAAAAGATGGTGTGGGTATCAGTAGAACTTTTGGGTTTCTTAGCTAATTTTCACCACCAGGTGATGGCATGATTCCTTTGTGAATCTTTTTGCTTTGAAGAGACTTTATGTGGTAGTTGGTGTATTGGGTAGGGTACCTGTGTGCTGGGTGGGAGCACAGGATTAGACTTTGATTTAGAATGGAAATTATTGTTTTTAAAAGTTTTTTTCACTTGGGACTGGAGCGATAGCACAGCGGGTAGGGCGTTTGCCTTGCATGCGGCTGACCCGTGTTCAATTCCCAGCGTCCCATATGGTCCCCGATTACCACCAGAAGTGAGTCCTGAGTGCAGAGCCAGGAGCAACTCCTGAGCACCGCTGGGTATGACCCAGAAAACTAAAAAAATAGAAAGAAAGAAGGAAAGAAAGAAAAAGAAATTTCTTTATTTTAGGGGCCGGAGCGATAGGACAGCAGGTAGGGCTTTTGCCTTGCTCTCGGCTGACCTGTGTCCAATTCCCAGCATCCCATGTGGTCCCCTGAGCACCACTGGGTGTGACCCAGAAGAGCAAAAAAGGAAGTAAGAAAAAAAAATTTCTTCATTTTAGGGGCCAGAGTGATAGGACAGCGGGGAGGGTGTTTGCCTTGCATATGGCCAACCCAGGTTCGATCACCAGCATCCTATATGGTCCCCTAAGCACCATCAGGAGTGATTCTTGAGTGTAGAGCCAGGAGTAACCCCTGAGCACCGCTAGGTATGACCCAAAAAGAAAAAAAAATTTTTTTAATGATATTTGAGAAACAATTTCTGGATTTAAATAAATGATTTATAAAGTGCCTGCTTTGTTATACTTTCCAAGTGTTTCACATCGCTAAGTCAATTAACTAAATTAACCAAGTTGGCCGTACTATTAGTAGGTTCTGTTTATAGAGTGAATTTTTTTTAAATATTGAATCACCATGAGATAACACAGTTGCAAAGTTGCTCATGATTTGGTTTCAGTCACATAGTGTTCTAACACCCGTCCCTCACCCTTCACCAGTGTCCATTTCCCACTACCAGTGTCCCCAGTTTCCCTCCTGCTCCCGCCCCCCACCTGCCTGCCCCTATGGCAGGAGTTGACTTAATTTTGTGTGGGAATAGAGGCAGGACTTCTATTTTAAAGTACTAGTAAAGGAATTTATTCCTAGGTTTAAAAAGAATTCATTAAAACCCAAACCACTTCCTATTTATTTTGATGTAACCAGGCTTATTTATTATTGCTCATAAAATGACAGTGATGAAAGAAAGTTGTTTTAATTTAACTTTTTTTTTTTCTGCTTTTTGGGTCAGACCCGGTGTTGCACAGGGGTTACTCCTGGCTCATGCACTCATGCACTCAGGAATTACTCCTGGCAGTGCTCGGGGGGGGGGGGGGGACCATATGGGATGCTGGGGATTGAACCTGGGTCGGCCACGTGCAAGGTAAATGCCCTACCCACTATGCTATCACTCCAGCCCCATAATTTAACCTTTTTTTTATGTTAGATTTGTGAGCAGTTTTTTTTTAATGGAATCCCTAAGAATATTCTCAGTCTTAAAAAAAATATATCTTGAATATATCTGATCAGTTTAATTGTTTAAAGAAAATTGTTGATGATAGTGAATTTCAAGAGAAACTACTAAGCTGGAATCCTTGAAAACCAGGTATATTTACTTTCTCCTGTCCCCTCCCTCTTGTCCCATTCCCCTTCAGTGCTGTCGCTGCAAGTGTGGGACCCCACACTCTGGGTTGCAGTGCTTGCTGGGCTCACTGGTTAGTTGGGGTGCTCGCACGCATTTTGGTTTTGGTGCCTGTGGGGGGGGGAGCCACGTTCTTGATTGTGGTACTCTCAGTGCTCACATCTGCTGTGGTCTGCTGGAGAGCACACACTTTGCCGTGCCTCAGAGCAGTCACAGTTGTACTGGGCATGTGTGTGGGCGTGTGCCAGGTTGAACGCAAGGACTCCTGGCCTCAGGCTTGGAAAGGCGGGTGCTGTTTGCCACTGGTCTATCACCAGGATCCCATGTACGGCTCCTTTAACGGTCATTATTTAGTACTTTCCTGCATTCTGTTCTTTTTTGGGGGGTAGTGGTGGGGTGGGGGGTCACCTTCCCGTTAGTGCTGGGGGGCTAGGGACCACTCCCAGGCACATTCAGCTGCGTGGGGAGGTTCAGTGCTCAGCCTGGCAATGAGGTGTTGCTCGGGCCTCTGGGATTCACCTGGCAGCACTGGCGTGGGCCATGTGGTACAGAGGAATCCAACTGGGGTCCCTGTGCATGCAAGGCCTGTGCCCCGACTTCTGGTTCACCTCTCAAGCCCATGCATTTTTATTTTATTTTTTTTTAAATAATGTAGGAGTACTGCTATTTATTCAGCCATTGATTAAGCTGATTGAATTGGGCATGAACTCTACATTACTATTTTTTTATTCTATTCTGAATGTTAACTTTATTTTATTATTATTTCCCCCCACCCCCCCCCTTTTTTTTTTTTTTGATTCACCCTGTTTGAGCTTTCATGTTTGAGCTTCGGTCACATAATCATCAAACACCCATCCCGGGGCTGGAGTGATGGCACAGCGGGTAGGGCGTTTGCCTTGCACGTGGCCGACCCGGGTTCAAATCCCACCATCCCATATGGTCCCCTGTGCACCGCCAGGGGTGATTCCTGAGTGCATGACCCAGGAGTGACCCCTGTGCATTGCTGGGTGTGACCCAAAAAAGAAAAAAACAAAAAAAAACCCCATCCTTTCACCATTGCACACTTTCCACCACCAAAATCCCTAGTATACCCTATCCCCTCCCTGTTCCTTCCCCTGCTTGTGTGGCAATTTCCTCCATACTCTCTCTCTAATTTGGTTACATTTGACATTTTGAAACCAGTCTCACCACCACTCAAACCTGCCGAAAAGGCAGTGCTAGACGATTTGTTTTCTATTGCTTGTTATGGATAGAATATAATGCCCAGGAAATTCTGTGGCATTCTCTTCTGGGAGCTTTAGTTTATAGTCTCTGGGTCTTGGCCGTTGATGAGATCACATGGCACCAGGAAGCCCCTGCATTTTTAGAAGTAAACTAGACAGAACTAATACGTTTATTTTATTTTATTTCTATTTTTTATTTTTGGGGTCACACCTGGCAATGCACAGCGGTTACTCCTGGCTCATGCACTCAGGAATTACTCCTGGTGGTGCTTGGGGGACCATATGGGGTGCTGGGCCAAACCTGGGTTGGCCGCATGCAAGGCAAATGCCCTACCCGCTGTGCTATCGCTCCAGCCCCACTAGTAAGTTTATTACAAGTTTGTGTTAGTGTTTGGTTTCCTTATATTCAGATTTTGTGTGTGTGTGTGTGTGTGTGTGTGGTCGGGGGGTGGGGTTCATTTTACTTTTTCCTCTGAGGTTCTGAGCTGTTTTATAACTATGTTTTTGTAACCTGTTATATCTATGTAATGGATGTAGTCTGGGGGTCCTAGGAATCCCTAGAGTTACCATCTTTAAGGAGAATTTATTGAAATCTGAGATGGACAGGAGAAAGAATGATGTATAATGTCCCCACGTGGTGCATAAAGACCCTGGAGTCCACGGAGGTGCAACTCAGCACCCACATAAGCCCCAGACCCAAATCTAAATACCCTCCCTGATCTAAGGAAGGCAACAGAGGAAATGTGTCCGTTGGAAAAATGATCTTTCTAGAAAGTCTGAGACACTTGTGATTGGAGGTCTGCTCTCACAGTATATGAACCTGAAGGGGAAATCGTGCACTTCACTACCTTAAAATTTTACCAGAGCTTATAGAAACACATCTGAGATCCCAGCTAGGTTGTTTATGCTGGGCTAATAATGCTAGATCCTTTCCTAACCCTCACTGTCACTGTCATCCCATTGCTCATTGATTTGCTCCAGTGGGCACCAGTAACATCTCCATTGTGAGACTTGTTGTTACTGTTTTTGGCATATCGAATATGCCACGGACAGCTTGCCAGGCTCTACCGTGCCGGCTAGATACTCTCAGTAGCTTGCTGGGCTTTCCGAGAGGGGTGGAGGAATCAAACCCGGGTCAGCCGCATACAAGGCAATCGCCCTACCTGTTGTGCTATCACTCCAGCACAAAGTCCTCACATACTGCTAGAAAGATGGATGGCTTAGGGAGATGGCTTATTTTATTTTTAAATCAGAGAATTTTATTACTTTAAAAAGAATCAGTGGGAGCCTAGACTTCACTCTATGCTGGCAATCAAAGAGAAGAGCCCTGCCATTATTGCTTCTGCCTCTTCCTGAGAGGATGGAGAGTCAGGCTGAGAGGGAGAAGTGGGAGCAGTCGGCCCCTACCTGGCAGTTGCCCTGGTTGGTCTTTTGGGCTGCATGTATGACAGGACTCTTGGGGCACTTTTCCATAACATTCTGCATGGGCCTAGAGAGGGTTCAAGTCAAAGCAGAACACCTCTTTTGAAGAGAAAATCAAGATCATAAGGCATCCTTTGCTGAACTTGAGAGTTGGGCCCCGGTCCCTGCTGGAATCCCTAACAGTTCCATCCCTGCTGGTCTCATGGACCATCATTCAATGGATTGCTCATTTCTCTTAGAGCCATGTACTGTTTACTTTTGGCATTTCACATAATCACAGTTCAGCAGGTTAGATTTGCAATTGGTCATACTGCTCAAGGTCTTTTTCCTTCGTGTGTGTGTGTGTGTGTGTGTGTGTGTGTGTGTGTGTGTGTCTGTGTAGGAGAAAGCAGGGGAGTAGGGGGATGTTAGGCTACGCTGGCAGTGCTCAGGGGCTATTCCTGTCTCGGTGCTCGGGAGTGACCCCTGGCAGTGTTGGGGTCAGGGTCACGATATATGGCAGGGGTTGGCCATGTGCACGGCAGGCAGCTTTCCTCCTACACTTTCTCTGTGTCCAGGCCTTAACCCCTGTATTATCTCTGCGGACCCACTTTTCAATGTTTAATGAAGAAAGCATCTTTGGACACCAGTGTGTATGTGACCCCTGAGGTTGCGCTGGGCGCTTGAATCAGTAGATTAGGCAGGCCAAGAGGGCAATGGAGATATCAGCCTCATTTGGAACTCTACCCATATCATAATTTTGAAAACGTAGATGCAACGGAGCAGACTCTAGCTCTTTGGTATCCAGACTTCGGGCTTCTCAGCCCTTCAGTACACACTTGTCTGCTGGACAAATAGGGGAGCTGGTTATCAAGTCTGGGTGGCATGTCCACAGTCATACTTGTGGCGGAAAGAAGCCTATGAGTATGAGAACTCACCTCCCAGAGAAGTCTGTTCGGCGGATATTTCCACAGTACACGTTGCCTGCCCCTTAGGTTTGATCACAATGTCCTGCCATTTCAGGTTCTGTGGGTGGGTGGAGTGTTTGTTCTAACAGGTTCAATTGTCATGCTTTTGGCACAGCAGCAGGACTGCTAATACTTGAACTAATTGGTTACTTTAACAGGTTCTTAGCTAAAGAAGACTTTATCATATTATCTAATGTTCTCATTGGGTGAAATCCCCCAATTATACAATTGCTCTTCTAATTTTCCCCTCCAACAGCACAGTAGGTATTGGTAGAGAATTCAAAGAATCTTTATGTTCAGAAGGCCTGTCTTAAAAAGATTATTTGGTTTGCATGTTTCTTCTCTTTGAACCATTTACACAAAATTGCTTCTAAAAGAGAAAATTATTGGCCAGAGATTTAGTACAGCGGGTAAGGGAGGTGCTTGCCTTGTGTGTGGAGCCAACCCAGGCTCCATCCCTGGCACTCTGTATGGTTCCCTGAGCACTGCTGGGAGTGATCCCTGAGCAGAGAGCTCGGAATAACTCCTGAGCACTGCTAGGTGTGTGTCAACTCCCTATCCCTCCCTGATGCCCCCACCCCTGCCCTCGCAAAACAGAAATTGCCATTCAATGTGAGGTTGTACAGCTTACAAACAAGATTTACTTCTTTGTAAAAATGACTGTGGAACTCTGTGGAAGATAAATAGCATGCTCCATATTGCTGTTAGGGAGCCAACTCAGGTAGTAGAGCCCATTCCTAGCATGCCATAGTTATATCCATGGCACTGAACTGCATGCATGCACGCATTCTCTCTCTCTCTCTCTCTCTCTCTCTCTCTCTCTCTCTCTCTCTCTCTCTCTCTCTCTCTCTCTCACTCTCTTTCTCACCCCTAGCTATAATGTTATAATGTTTTGGCCATTATTTTTTAAAAAATAGTTCAAGATATACTGTGAATGATTATTATGACAGTTGTGGGAAGAAAGACATAGGGAGAGGCCAGAAAGATTGCATGGCTAGAGTAAAACACGCCTTGCTCACGGCTGACCTGATTTGACCCCCGGCACCTACATATGGTTCCTTGAGCACAGAGCCAGAAATGATCTCTGAGCACAGAGCTAGGAGCAGTCCCTGAGCACAGCCAGGTATGGTCCAGAAACTTAAAAAAAGAAAAAGGGTAGAATAAAAAATATATATTAGTATTTTAATTTTTTCAAAACTTCTATTGAATGTTTGAATTTTTTTCTTTTGTAATTTTTAGATAGAAAATATAGGACTTTATTTTATTATTATTCTTTTTCATACTGAATGACTTTGGGACTGGAGAGATGGTACAGTAGGTAGGGTGCTTACCTTGCACTTGGCTGACCTGGGTTCAGTCAGCCAGGAATGATTCTTGGGTGCAGTCTGGAGTAACCCCTGATCATTTCCGGGTGTGGTCCAAAACCCAACCACACAAACAGAAAATACACTGAATGGTTTTTAGGTTACAGAAACACATGGAAAAATTGTAAACTGAGATCAGGAATTTACCCTCAACCTACACATGCTGAGATTAAAGTTGGATGTGCTTGTATGTGAACCCCATCCCTGCTTTTTCATGACTAACTCTGAGTACTTAGCCTCCCAGAGCCTCAGCTGCACCCCCTGTAAAATAGGAATGACCAATCTGTTCATGAAGTATGTGTGCTTCAATGGTTATTTTGTTACTTTTTTTTTTCCATTGACGGGCCCATTCCCAGTGGTACTCGGGAACCACAAGAACCATATCTAATGGTTTTGGGGCAAGGTGCCAGGGATTGAACTCAAGCCCTCCTGTGTCTACGGCAGGCACGCTACCCTCGAACCGCATCTCCAGGTCCCAGCTAATGTATGCGTCCAGAGGGACCTATGAGCAAAGCAAGCTGGTCTTTGTTCTTTGAGCATCGCTCTGTGGATGGGCATACTCTGCTGTGTGATTTGCTGCACATCGTCTCCTTTTACCTACTGGGAGTCTCGGGCCAGACAAGTCACATAGCTTGCTCAAGATCTGGAACTACAGCCTAGGTTTAGGATTTCTAGATCGATCCTCTTTCCATCTCATTGTAACTGCTTCTGATACTATAGGTGGGTTTTGAAAATGTTCTGTTCCAATACAAATCAAATACAAATGAAATCAAGTGCCATTTATCCATTCCCCAGTTGGTGGATATTAAGATTCTTTCCAATGTTTATTATTACTCTTTTCTTTAGCAAGCATCCCGATGTTCCCCCCATCTCCGTGTGCAAATGTGAATTTCCTGAGTCTATGAATCTAAAAATATAATTGTAGGATCACCCATTGGTGTACAGATGAGTAAGAAGTGAAAGCTCAGTATTGTGAGATCAGAACTTAAGAACGGTTATTTTATAGCCTAATGACAAGGCTTTTAGCCTTCAAGGAACCCCTCATGAATGAGTCTGGAGTAACTCATGATGACTTCAGAGCAAAATGAGTTGATTTTGGAGTATTTCTGGAGGTCTGGGAACGGGCACATAAAGTGCCAGGGTTATGGAAATTCATATTAGCAAATGGGATCTTAGTTCAGGTTGTGAGTGTTTTAGAGGCAAAAAATGTCCACTTCTTACCAGCATTCCCTATCATAGCACTAAATTGGAATGTCACCAATATTCTACAGATTTATAATTTGTTACCTTGCATTTTTTTCAAAGGTGATTAGTGCTAAAGCTTTGGATGAATGTTGCCTGAAAAAGGATATACCAAATGATACTTTCCCTTTTAAGTTCTGTTTCACAACACTCCAAGTTGTGAGAGAAATACAGCTCCTTGCAGTCTCCATTTCTGCACAGATAGTTTTGAGACCCAAGGCCAGCTGGTGACAGGCAAGCTGACTTTGTTTCTGTGCAGTTTGGAACTGGCCATCTTGAGTGAGCTTGTTTCCATGTGGACTTCACATCTGCAAGTCCTGTCTCATCCAATTGTGTTTTAGTAAGCTCATAGCTTTCAGTGGAGGAATCCTATTTTATACTGGTCTTTATGGGCAAAGGCAATTATATGTATTTGCCTGGGTAAGCAAATCGATAAATTTGTAATAAAGTGTATCAGACCATTTCTTTGGCAGGACCAACCAGAACAGCTTGTGAAGCAGAGCCTTTTCCAATGGAGCGTGAAAAGCTTTGAAAATTCTCAGTAATAGCAGAAAGTATTATTTGAAACCACTTTTAAACAATTGTTTGTTTTCCTCTTCCCCAACTGAGTTTATAAAAATTTGGTCAGACAGGCGTTTTGTTTTGATTTAAAATATTTTCAGTGAATTGTTATCTGCCGAATGCACATATGTTCCTGCACTTTTTCTTTTGCGATTGAAACTTTAAACCCTTGCCTTAAGTTCCCCCCTGAAAGCCCTCCCTCTGCCTAATAAGGTTTGCATATGTGAGGAGGGTGAAGGGATCTGGACCCTGGAGAAACCCTGCAATTTGGAATCCGCCTGTATTGCTGGATACTAGAAAGGGCCGTGGGGGGCCGTGGGTATAGTGCCTTATGGACTCTTTGTCTTCAGCAGCCAAAGCTGTACCCTCAAATGACGCTGGTTGCTTTAGGTGTTTTAGTTTGGTTAATCAGGTCTTGAGTGTCTGTGAACATGGCAAGAGGCATGGTTGAAGCGTTCATAAAAATTTGGCTCATGGCAAGCTCCATAATTTGTTTTAAAGAATTACCTCTTCAGTAACATGAAGTGGGGGGGAACCCCAAAGATTGTGGTTTATAACACCACACCTGGTCCAGATTGCACTGGATGAATCCATATTGGCTTCACTGTAAATGACTTTGAGGGTGGAATTTTAGGATTGTTTTCTGTCTTGTAAGCCCTTGACATTGTACTGGTACCTGCATGCACACAGACCTCCTGACATGGGAAAGGCCAGCTCAGCCTCCTGCTGAAATGCAGGTTGGCTGCATTTATTCTGCATGTTCCTCGAGTGAGGAAATGATATGACAATAAACAGAAATGCCCTTGCTGAAGAGAGAAGGGAAGCTGGTGTTTATCTGGTCAGGTGGTTTAGATTAGCCGTGATGCGGCTCTGTATTATGTTACTTTAAATCATTGTGTCCCAACAGGACATAAATTATGAAGATTGTTACAGTATGTTTCATCCTATGTAAGATCAACAAATTGGAATAATTTTTTTATAGGAAAATCACAGTGCTTTTGGCAAGGCTATTGAAGCCTTTAATTTGACTTGAGTATTTCTCAAATATTATTGCCTAATATGTAAAGTATGATTTGCATAAGGTATGAAATAATAAACTTAAGGAAACAAAAGGGAAGAACTTTTCTTTAGCAGTTGCATCTGATGGCAGCGTGCTCTCACTCCGTCACTCCGTGCTTTCTTTGTCCTGGTATTTCTGAACTGGGTTGCATCCTTTTCCTCTGATGGAACTGCAGTGAGCTGCACGGTTAGTTCTTGGTGCAGTGGGAGCTTGGCTCTGCGCTGCCCGGGGCATCCCTCACCTGCACAGAGAAGGCCAGGCTCTGAGCTGAATCCAAGCGGAGCCTGTCGAAGGCGGAGGCAAACTCGCCCACTTCTGTGTGTTCAGGAAAACAAAGTTGTTGTTTTTTTCTTCCCCTTTCAGGATATCATGAATTACTTATAAAAACACAGTCCAAACTCCCAGAACTCTACTAGACCAACAGCAGGAGTTGAGGTCATTTAGATAGGAAGATTGCAAAAAGAATGGACTTAATTGGCTCAAGTAAGCATTTGTTCCTTTAAATATTTCCTCTGTTCATTGCTGTATCTTGAATTAACTTTATTTGTGAATTGTTAACACAGAGGCTTATACTTTTTCATTCATATCCAGGATGCAATGAAGTTTATTTGGCCACACAGCAAATTTTCTAAATTAAAAAAAAAAAACACAAAAGGCACAAAATTACGTGGTGTAGGCTCCAAGTAAATTGGAGCCTCTTTAGTATTCCACAATGGCAAGTTTTCCCAACCAGAGCATTCTGCAGGTTTTTATTAGACCTCATCTCGCTTACGGGGAAGCTAAATGTTAGACGTCTGACTTAAAGGGACCTGGTCAAGTGAGAGATGTTGAGGAGCCACTCGAGACTGTAGGAGATAGAGTTGAGATGAGAACTTCTCAGGAGGTGACACCACTCTCAGACCTTATGAGTCTTTTGATTCTAAAAGTAGGGTAAGTGCTGAACTTATTTTAACTCTCTTTGTGCTTCAAGGTCTGAGATTTTCTTTAATTCCTTAGTGATACTGTTTAAAACACAAAAAACTAAAAGATTTCTAGTTTCAGTCTATAAGGGACAGGAATAGATCTCCCCTTACGCCTCATCATAACACGGTGATGATAAATTCCAAATATATTTGTGGTTTGCTTCCGCTCAGGATCTGAAGACTCTTGACAGATTCGGGGACCTTTCCAAGTTCACAACCTGTGTGTGCACTTTGAAACAAATAAATGCAGATCACTCTTGAGATGGTCTCTGTCTTTGGCGGGCTGCTTCTGGATTGGTACTGTATTCTCTTGATGCGGTGATGCACTGCAGCCGTCTATCACCGGAGGTGCTGTGTGGAATTATTAGGATGGCTGATCAGGCTTGAATCTTTGACTGATGCACTTTTCTTACAGAAAATGCTAGCAAAATGTTGCCAAGATGGGAGAATTGATTCCATTGGAAAAAAATCAATAAATGAAAATGGAAGATTTTGTTGATGTCTTGCAGACCTTTGTGATGTGAAGTGGGATGCGGTTCTGTTTTACAAATGTGTACTGTTTCATGGAAATTGTATATTCTCCACCTTGCAGCCTAACAAGGTATGGGTGGTGGTAGTAGTGGTGTTCATTGTGTGTGTGTGTGGGGGGGGTGCTCTTTTTCCCATGAGCCCATATTCTCTTCCTCTGCTCTTTTAATTATCATAGGTTTTTTTTTTAAGTTATGGTTGGACACGTCCAAATTTGAATAAAGACCTTTTAATTCTTTTCTTTTAAATTAAGTGCATATAGACTCTTATTATAATATTTAGGAATTATGTAGTGTAAGTAGTTGTAGCTTTTAAAAGGAAACAGTTGATTTTCAAGAAAAAATAGGAGGTAGTTGTCATTTTGCATATTTCTTTGTTTAAAGTGTATTTGGGCAGATACTCCAGATGTCATAGTGATTTTGATATATAAACTTGAAGCCTAGAGAGAATTTTGTGTGTAGTTAGAATTTTTGTAAATTTTATAATGATGAAAATACCAAGGAACATAAATTCTAATTCTTAAAGGGCTGCTGAAATAAAACAAAAAAAAATGTCGACAGTCTTTGCAGTTTATAAGATTCTTGAAGTGAAAACATACAGATTTTTTTTAGAAGGTTAGGGAAGAAAACTTCCAGTGGGATTTTTCTGAGTCAACTGATTGGCAGTATTGAACAGCCCTGGTGAATAGTAAGGCATCAAAAACTATTTTGAAAAAAAAATTATTTTGACATTAGGGAACTCAAGGTAAAGAAATGGCTTCTTTTTTGGAACCAGTCTTGAATTATTATTTAGGGGGAGGTTTGGATCAAAAACTGGTGAAATGTGCAGTTTCCAAGAGAGCAGAACTGAAGGAGTGTAAGAAATCCTAGCAGTTAATCAGGCTGAATTATTGTTCTGCTCAGTAGTAGCTGATGATGATATGGGAAAATGTAATTTAACCTTATGCTCAGAAGAACTCAGAAATGACTGGTGTCTTTTCAGGGAAGTTATTCTAGTTTGTGATCATCTTGGCGAGAATGCCTTTTTTGGCACACATCAGTTGTGTGAGTTCTACTGAGTTACAGAACTTAGGCTAAAAATGGAACAGAAACTAAGAGCTTTTAGATAAAGTCATGTGTAGACGTGTTTATGTTGTTTTAACTCTGCTGCTGAGATTGAAAATCAGAAAGAATTTACACTAATGTAGTGATAAACCCTAATTCTGCAAAAAAAAAAATTGTTTTGCATCTTTCTTTTTCTTTTAACAGTAAAAATATTGAAGATGGTACTGTAATTGACTAGGCGTGTTGCCTTGTTTTCCCAAATGGCTTTTAAAATAACTTTATGGGAAATGCCAAAAATGCTAATTTAATAACGCTTTTTAAAGACTCCTACATACAGTGTTTTGAGTACAGCTTTTGGTACTGTTTAGAAGTGAGCAGCTCTCTCACAGGTGGTGTACTTAGCATCTGAACCAAGAAGGCATGAGTCAGTGGGGCACAGAGAGCAGCTGTCCTTTCAGAAGCTTGTGGACATTTGTCTCAAGTGCCTGGGGAAACCAGTTTTAATTGCAGAGGTGGATATTCTTGGCCTGAGTTATTAGAAATGTTGGACTCCGCTGCTAATCAAGAAGAAAGGAGATAGACTAGTGACCCCGGCTTGACGGGGTTGTTGTGTCTGCTCCAAAACATACACAACTGGACCCCTTGGGTCTCAGGTAAACTCTTCAATCTGTCTTTTCTTTTCTTTTCTTTTTCTTTTTTTTCAATCTGTCTTTTCAGGGAAATAAGCATAGTGACCCACTGAGCTTGGATGCTTGCTCACAGATTGCCATATCCTTCCTTCCTTCCTTCCTTCCCTCCCTCCCTCCCTCCCTCCCTCCTTCCTTCCTTCCTTCCTTCCTTCCTTCCTTCCTTCCTTCCTTCCTTCCTTCCTTCCTTCCTTCCTTCCTTCCTTCCTTCCTTCTTTCCTTCCTTCCTTCCTTTACTCCTGACTCTTCATTCAGGAATTACTCCTAGTAGTGCTTGGGGGACTGTATGGGATGCAAGGGATTGAACCTGGGTTGGCCACATGCAAGGCAAACGCCCTACCCACTGTACTATTGCTCCGGCCCCAGATTGCCATTTTGTCTGGAAATCTTTTATCTGAAGATACCTACACTTAGAGAAGCAGTTTTAAATGTGTTTCTGTTTTTCTCAGCCTTGCAAAGGTGAATTTCTTTGACTTTCAAATTGTTCCTTTATTAGGTTTGGAAAGGAAATTTTCCTGTCCAGCCCATAGACACTATAATGTTGAAGTGTTGAGTCTGATAATCATCACTTGTATTAACAGTGCCTGATAGAATACTTGGCATACTGCAAAGTATGTTATAGGAGTTACCTCCTTTTTACATATGAGGATGCAAGTTCATTTCAAATGTTGAGTACTGTTGATGGGGTCACATAGCTGGTGAATACAAGCGTCAGGACTTAAACCTAGGTCTTTGACCCTAAGTCTCTGTAGTTGAGCATGTTGCTCTAAATATGGTGCGTGTGGAGGAGGGATAATGCACACATCAGATAGATCTTTTAGTTAGGTCTGTTCCTCACAATTCCCATGTTGCTGGTAGAGAATATTTTTGTGTTGCTGGCAGATTAAGATCTATGTTCTCTTTGCAGTGGTTAGAACAGTTAACCTTGTTTTCCTCGAGGAAGTCCTGGTGAGACATGTAGCCGTGTTCTGTGGCAAAGAACACCTATCCTTGATGCACCAAACAATGTTTATGTGGTTGATCAGTCGCTTACACCAATGGAAGGTCCTGTCCTGTGACATGTGCGTGCTCGGCAATGAGCTTGCTGTGCCTTGTGCTTAATAATTTTCATTATTTTTAACTAAAGTTGAAGAAGTGCAGACGCTAGCTGAAATTAAGCTAGGTTGTGTTGCCGGAATCTGGTAATTACTTTAATTGATCACAAGATAGTTTCCTTGATCACCAATTAGACTAAATTGCTGATCATGTTTCAAGACGTGAAGAAATGCCCAAACTGATTTATGTAATAGTGTTTTCATTTCTAATCAGACATAAATATCATTTCCTTCCATAGCAATTGTGTTTTATAAAAGAAGGGTTATAGGCCTACAAACATAAAGGTGATTCATAAACAATAGAGTTCTAATTCATTGAATTAGTAAAGGAAGTAGTTAGAGGCTTAATGGAGATTGTACTAGGAAAATTACTTTGGAGTCACTGGTGCTCATTTTCTTAGTGGGAGATATGTTCTTTTTTAGTGCATAATTAAAATAGTCTATAATCAAAATATAAAAGGCAACTGATTTAAAGAACATATATCAAAGAGAATTTCTCTGAGTAATGAAAGATTTGTATTGTAAATATGTGTTAAAAGTTAGGTCTTAGAACTTTAATAAATCATACGTTCATGGGCCAAACCTGCATTTTAAATTTAGGGTGCTGTTAAACATTTCACAGATTGATACAGGATTTTTGTTTTAGTTTTGTGCATCAGATAGTCTTTCAGATTTTCACGGAATAAAATGAAACAAAAGGAACTTTAAGAAAAAAATTAAAGTTCTCAAAGAATACTTGATTTGGGGTTCATGGAAAAATCTTTTAATTGCTGATGGTTTGGAGATTTCCAAATGACAAACTTCATTGGTCCAATTTACTGTGATTGTAATGCTTACATTCCTTAAAATGGCAGAGTGACTTAAAAAGTCATACTTCATCATGCATTCATTGACTTGTTCATAAAATGTTTGTAATTTGCAATAGAGGAAAGACTGAAACTATTATCAGCCATTATATGTTATTTGTTGGCCATATGTTTGTTTGAAATGGCTGTGGCTCAACAGAACATGGCTCATGGACAAACTATGCTGTAAATTGGCACTAAAAACCCACCTAAACAGGTAGGCATATGTTAAGAAGTTAACATGAGCCAAAATATTTTAATATAAACCAGGTTGCTTACATTGCAGGATCCCAGTCTCTTTTACAGTGAAACCTTCATTTGCATGGTTTGATCATTTTCCCCAAAACAAATTTTTAAAAACTAGTTTTAGAAAATAGATAAGATATATATGTAAATATACCAGAGTAGGTTTCTCCCTTATTCTCAACTAACCAGTTCCCTTTCTACAACCTATATCATTCAGTATTATTATTTCCTTGTGTATTGTTCCATAGACATTATTGCATATTATTTCTGTTCTTTCTATACAGTTCAAAGGCTATTAGGCATTTTTTTTTATTGATTGATATATCTTCTAGGTCTTATGTCTTAGGCAAAATGGTTTCCTCAGTCTTCTTAATGACTACATAGTATTCCAGTGTTAAAAATATAAGTGATGTAATCCTTTGTGGACTATGGATTGTTTCAAGTCCATGGTCGTTTCATTCTCTAGTCACCATTATTGTAATTTAGATCTAAGCATGTCTGTAGGACACCTTCATATGAATGTACTTGTTTGGCTGAAAGTATCAGTATGGACACTTTTGTATTTCTGGTAAATATTGTCAAGTTCTCTTTCTTAATGATTTCATCAATTTAAATTTTCCACCAATGCATGATTGTACTTTTTCTACTATATCACCAATAGAATATTAACATTGTTAATGGGAATTCTAGTAGTTTCCTATAAAGAACGATGTAACAATGTTTCTTTTGAACTGTGAATATATTTAGTTACTTAAAGAAGAGCCCCTTTATTCTTTAACTCAAAGTTTTAAATTGTTTCAGACACTAAGGCATGTAATTTATATTTAGTTTATCAGATATCTTTTTCAGTGTTTATGGAAGTCACCTTTTCTTTTGATTTAGTAATATGAAAATTTAATTAATATCTTACCTAGCATTGAGCCATCCTTAGTGTCATGATGTTTTGTTTTCATTATGTTGCTAGAATTTTGTTAGTTAAAATTTGAATTAATGTAAGATTAGTCTGGTTTCATTATTACATCCTATCTCTGTGAGAATTTTGAAGAAATGTTATAAAAATAATTTGAAAATGTTCTTTATAGTATATGTTCTGGAACAGCTTAAATAATATT
Organism: Sorex araneus; assembly: GCF_027595985.1. NCBI lineage: Eukaryota > Metazoa > Chordata > Mammalia > Eulipotyphla > Soricidae > Sorex > Sorex araneus. The sequence goes on along the minus strand of NC_073307.1, from coordinate 26,068,938 downwards.
GGAGTTAAATATTCCTTAAAGAATTGGTTCAGTTACTCTGTGAAATTGGGAATTTACATTTTGGTATCACTCAGACACATTTGCCTTTTACATTTACTAATTATTTTATTTTTTCTCTTCTGGCATCAGTTTTGATGATTTACTAGTGCACTCTTTTACCGATGTTTAAAGAATTGGTGTAAACTGTGGCTAGAGAGATAGTACTGTGGGTAGACTTGCCTTACACTCAGCTGACCTGGGAAATCCCTGATCCCCCATTTGTTCTCCTGATCCCTTCTAGTAGTGATCTCTGAGGACAGCTGCATATGGCCCAAAAAACAAAAACAAAAACAAAATTGGTGTAAAATTTATTTAGAATTTTTTTTTACAATAAAAAGTCCTTTTAGGGGCCAGTAGATAGTACGGGGGTTGGGGAAAGGAGTTTACCTTGCATGTGGCCAACCCAGGTTCAATCCCCAATCAGTTTTTCAGTTTTACTTTTCTATTATCATGATTTATTTTGTTATTTATGCTTTCTTTTATTATCTTGTTTTTAAACTACTTTTCCATAATATATATTTTTGAATTGCAGCTGCTAGATTTATTAGTCTTGCCATTTCCCCCTTCTAATTCATTTCCATATGCCTTTCTATTCATTTTTTGTGGTGGGGGTGGTGGGGCCTTCACCACGAAGTGTGCAGGGACTACTCTGTGGCTCAGAGGTTGCTTCTAGCACTGACTGGGGGTAGAACTCAGGCTTCCCGCATGCCAGGCATATCCTCAGTCCTTTGAGCTATCCTTCTAGCCTCTTCATTCATGTTCTTTCCTGTTCTCCCTGTTAATTTTGTCATTAGGTATCTACCTTCTTGATTAGCTGCCTAATTTTTATTCTTTGAAAATCATTAATTTAAGTAAAGATATTTATTGATATGTTCTTGTAGATGTTTCCTACATATAGTGCTTACATTTTCTAAGAATTTAAAAACAAGGAATTACATTTTTTTCTAGGTAGTACGTTTTGTCACTTTTGTGATTTCGGTTTTGTTTTTTATTTGGGGGCTGGGGTGATCTCTAGCAGTGCTCAGGGAACCATGTGTGGTGCCAGGGATTTGAAGCAGGGTTGGCTGCATGCAAGGCAAGCATCTAAACCCCTGCCCTATCTCTGAGGCTCCTCTTTTCAACTTTACTAAAGAAAGTTACCATACCATTTATACTTTTTAGAATGTATTTGAGTATCACTGTATCACTGCATCACTGTCATCCTGTTGCTCATTGATTTGCTTGAGCGGGCACCAGTAATGTCTCCATTGTGAGATTTGTTGTTACTGTTTTTGGCATATCGAATACACCACGGACAGCTTGCCAGGCTCTACTGTGTGGGCAGGATAATCTCAGTAGCTTGCTGGGCTCTCTGAGAGGAATGGAGGAATCGAACTGCATGCAAGGCAAACGCCCTCTCTGCTGTGCTATTGCTCCAATCTGTATTTGAGTATATTACCAGTTTTTTTTTTAATTTTTATTTATTTATTTATTTTTGCTTTTTGGGTCACACCCAGCAATGCACAGGGGTCACTCCTGGCTCATGCACTCAGAAATCACTCCTGGCGGTGCTCAGGGGACCATATGGGATGCTGGGATTTGAACCCGGGTCGTCCACATGCAAGGCAAATGCCCTACCCGCTGTGCTATCACTCCAGCCCCTATTACCAGTTTTTAAGAATATAAAATGCAGCAAGTTGTTTTAAAAAAAAAAATTTTTTTTTTTAGCACGCGGCTGACCCGAGTTTGATTCTTCCGCCCCTCTCAGAGAGCCCGGCAAGCTACCGATAGTATCGAGCCCACTCGGCAGAGCCTGGCAAGCTACCCGTGCGTATTGGATATGCCAAAAACAGTAACAATTAGTCTCTCAATGAGAGATGTTACTGGTGCCCGCTCGAACAAATTGATGAGCAACGGGATGACAGTGACAGTGATAGTGACAGCTTTCAAAGTACTTTATGTTTTTAATTGAATCTTTGTGAGATAGACCCTTACAAAGCTGTTCATGATTAGGTTTCAGTTGTACAGTGTTCCAACACCCATCCCTCCACCAGTCTACATTTTCCAGCACTAATGTCTCCAGGTTTCCTTCCATCACCGCCCACCCCCCAGCCTGCCACTCTTCCCTCCCTCCCTCCCTCCCTTCCTCTCTCTTTCTCTCTCTCTCTCTCTCTCTCTCTCTCTCTCTCTCTCTCTCTCTCTCTCTCTCTCTCTCTCTCCTCTCCTTTTGGTCATTATGGTTTGCAATACAGATACTGAAAGGTTGTCAGGAATATCCCTTTACCTAGCAAGTAGTTTTTGTTTTGCTGGGAGTGGGGGCACACCTGGTTGTATTCAGGGCTTATTCTTGGCTCTGTGCTTAGGGATCACTTCTTGTAGGGCTTGGGGACTATCTGCAGTGCTGGGGATTGCTGTGAGTTGGCTGTGTGCAATGCAAGCACTTTACCTGATGCACTGTATCTCTGGCCTCTGCTTTTTATGTAATGTATTTAAATATTCCATACCTTTTCTTTGTCTACTTGATCTGTGTGGATTAAGGTATGAAAATCACATCTATGACTAATTCTGTTTGTTCTGTGTGTCCTATTATTTCTTCTCACTGATTTTGATGATGTATTATAGCATAAATATTCATAATTATTCAGTCTTCATTGTGGATATTCCTTTTAATTATAAGTTACTTATATGATTTCTTTGTGTGTGTGTGTGTGTGTGTGTGTGTGTGTGTGTGTGTGTGTGTGTAGCAAGATAGTCTTCATAGAATGAAACTGACTTAGAAGTGAGGGGGAAGGGCTGGAGAGATAGCACAGTGAGTAGAGCGTTTGCCTTACAGGAGTAATTCCTGATTGCATGAGCCAGGAGTAACCCCTGTGCATCGCCGGGTGTGACCCAAAAAGAGAAAAAAAGTGAGGGGAGATTTGAGAGGTAGTAAAGCAGGGAAGTCACCTGTCTTGAATGTGGCTGACCCAACACATGACTCAACACAGGGCAGGGTTCCTTGAACCTGTCAGAAATAATCTCTGAGCACAGAGTGAGGAGGAAGCCCTAAAAACTGCTGGGTATAACCAAAGGTCAAGAAATTTAAAAATGTATTTTTATGGGGTTAGAGAGATAGGTAGGACACTTGCCTTACATGCTGCTGACCTGGATTGATCCCTGGCACCCACCCCACCCTACCCCCAAGTCCTGCCAAGAGTAATCCCTGAGCACAGAGCCAGGAGTGCTCAGGATTACTCTAGGCAGGACTTGGCAGGAGTGCTCTAGCCCTAAGCACAACCAGGTACAGCCCAAAAATGAACAAATGAAAAATAAATTCAAGGAAAGAAAAAAAATCAGAAAGCTTTTTTTTGGGGGTGTCTGCAGTGATAGTATAGCGGGTAAGTTGCTTGCTTGCCTTGCCTGCCTCCAGCCCTGATCTGATTCCCCAGTAACCTAGATGGTCCCCTGAGCACCACCAGGTTATGGCTCAAAAGCAAGCAAACAAAAAGGGATGTGAGGAGAGAAATAGAGGGAGTACATGTTCAACAGAGCCAGAATCTAGAAAAAACCCAAGTGCCCGAGAACAGATGACTGGTTAAAGAGACTTTGGTATACTCACATGCTGGGGGAAAAGGCAGCTCAGACAGAGAAGGAACACCAAGTAAGATGTGGTTGGAGAACCCATTCGGGAAGGGAGATGTGTGCTGAAAGTAGACTATGGATTGAACATGATGGCCACTCAATGCCCCTTTAGCAAACCACAACACCCAAAAGGAGAGAGAGAACAAAAGGGAATGCCCTGCCACAGAGACGGGGTGGGGTGGAGGGTATGGGATTGGGGGGTGGGAAGGATACTTGGTTCATTGGTGGTAGAGAATGGGCACTGGTGGAGGAATGGGTTCTAGAACATTGTATGAGGGAAGCACAAGCAAACGAAAATGTGTAAATCTGTAACTGTACCCTCGTGGTGATTCACTAATTAAAAAATAAACAGTAATAAAAGAAACTTTGGTACATCTATACAATGGAATACTATGCAGCTGTTAGAAAAGATGAAGTCATGAACTTTATATATAAGTGGATCAACATGGACAGTATTATGCTAAGTGAAATGAGTCAGAAAGAGACAGACATAGAAATATTGCACTCATCTGTGGAATATAAAATAGCAGAGTAGGAGACTAACACCCAAGAATAGTAGAAATAAGTACCAGGAGGTTGGCTCCATGGCTTGGATGGCCTCACATGCTGGGAGAAAAGGCAGCTCAGATAGAGAAGGGAACACGGTGATTCACTAATTAAAAAATAAATAATTTTTTTTTAAAAAAAGAGAGAGAGAGCATGAACTTTTCCAGAGAGGAAAACGAAAGCAAAGAGAGATCAAACAAACTATAGAGATACATGTTCAAGAGGAAACACTGCCTTAAATATGTTCAATATAACTCCTTTAATATACATATGTATATGATGCACGTCTGTATATATTGGATTTGGGGCCATACCCAGTGGTGCTCAAGATTTACTTTTATTTTGGCTCTGTGTCCAAGAATCACTCATTTATTTATTTATTTACTTTTATTGAATCATGGTGAGGTGCAGTTACAAAGCTTTCATGATTGAGTTTTAGTCATACAATAATCAGACACCCATCCCTCCACCAGTGCATATTTTCCAATACGACTAACCGCCTTCCCACCCCCCACCATCCCAACCCTCCTCCTACCTCCATGACAGACAGTTTACCCCATAATTCTCTCTCTACTTTTGGGCATTATGGTCTGCAATACAGATACTGATTTGCCATCATATTTGGTCCTTTATCTACTTTCAACACACATCTCCCATCCTGAACGACCCCTCCAACCATCATTGACTTAGCGATCCCTTCTGTATTCCAGCTGCCTTCTCCCCCAGCTCATGAGGCAGGCTACCAACCATGGAGCAATATTCCTGGCCCTGTCTCTACTGTCCTTGGGTGTCAGTCTCATATTATGTTATTTTATAACAGGAATCACTCTTGGCAAGCTCTGGTGACCATATGGGTGCTGGGGATTGAACCAGGGCCAACCACATCACAAAGCATAGCACCCAGCCTGCTGCTCTCCCTCCCCAGCTCCTAAATGTTTTTCTAAACATTTGCTTATATCTTTTGTTGCTTTGGTGCCACACCCAGTTATGTTCAGAGTTTACTTTTGGCTCTGTGCGCATGTGTCACACTTGATGGTGCTCAGGTTTCCACATGGGGTGCTGAAGGTTGAACCTGGGCCAGCCATGTGCAAGGCAAGCACTCTGCCTGCTGTTCTGTCTCTGTGGTGCTGACTATGCCTTTTTATTTCCAGTGATTGAGTTATGCTTTTTGATTCATAAATTTTAAATTATAAAGCTCTCTTTTTCTTTTTAATTTTTTTTTTTAGCTTTTTGGGTCACACCTGGCGATGCACAGGGGTTATTCCTGGCTCTGCACTCAGGAATTACTCCTGGCGATGCTCAGGGGACCATATGGGATGCTGGGATTTGAACCCGGGTTGGCCGCCTGCAAGGCAAATGCCCTACCCGCTGTGCTATCGCTCCAGCCCCCTCTTTTTTAAATTTTTATTTAAATTTTTTTAGTAAGGCATTGATCTGCAAAGTTGTTTATAATAGCATACAATGTTCCAATCCCCCACCAATGTCCCCAGGTTGCCCCCCACCCCCCAGCCTACCCCCTACCCTCTTGCCAGGTGTAACAGATTTATTCAATATTACTTGCTCTAACTATACTTGAAGGAATGGCAAATGGAATTATCAATAAAAGTCAGTTTATGATGATTGATACTAAATGATTTATTTATTTATTGCTTTTTGGGTCACATCCAGCAATGCTCAGAGGTTACTCCTGGCTCTGCACTCAGGAATAACTCCTGGCAGTGCTCAGGGGAACATATGGGATGCCGGGAATTGAACCCGGGTTGGTCGCATGCAAGGCAAACATCCTACCCGCTGTACTGTCGCTATGATTGCTAAGTGATTTAACCAATATAAATAAGACATTTATTCATTATTGACAGTGTATAATATCCTTTGCAAGCTAGGAGTAAACATACCTTTTTTTTTGCTTTTTGGGTCACACCTGGCGATGCACAGGGGTTACGCCTGGCTCTGCACTCAGGAATTACCCCTGGCCATGCTCAGGGAACCATATGGGATGCTGGGATTTGAACCCGGGTCGGCCGCGTGCAAGGCAAACGCCCTACCCGCTGTGCTATCTCTCCAGCCCCAAACATACCTTTCTTAATCTAATAGAGGGCAACCGTATTCACCATTAGTGAGTGCCATACTCAATGCCACATGATGGAGAGGTTTTGTTTTTTCTTTTTGTGTCACACCCAGTGATGCTCAGGGGTTACTCCTGGCTTTGCAATCAGGAATTACCCCTGGCGGTGCTCAGGGGACCATATGGGATGCTGGGAATCGAACGTGGGTCGGCTCCATGCAAGGCAAATGCCCTACCCGCTGTGCTATTGCTCCAGCCCCTGAAGGGCAGTTTGTCCTGTCATTTGGAGAAGCTCTTTAACACCTCTTGTAAAACTGGTCTCAGGGCTGTGAATTCCCTAAACTGGTGCCTGTTTGTGAAACCCTGTCGTTCCCTTAAATATGAATGATAATCTGATTAGATAGAGTGTTCTTCATAACATGTCTATTCCCTTGAGTTTTTGTATTCTCTCCTTCTATACTCTGGCTCATAGAGTTTACTTGATAAACCAACCATATGTCTTATGACATCTCCTTTATGTATAAGCTTCTTTTATGATCTTGCTGCTTTCAGTTTTCTGCCTATCTTTGGATTTTGTCACTTTAAGTATAGTGTGTCTTAGAGTTTTCCTAGTTAGTCTGTTTTTGCTGGGACCCTTTGGGCCTCTTAGATCTCAGTACCTATATTCCTCAACTCTGGGAAATTCTTATTGATGATTTCTTTAACTGTTGTTTTTTTTAATCACATTTGCTTTCCTATTCTTCAGGGACTGCAATGATTTTTATATTGTTCCTCTTGAACTCATCCCATAGTTCTCTCAAGAGTGCTGTTCATTTCTTCTCAGACTATTTCCCACTGTCTTCCATTTCTTAGCATTTTCTTCCTCTCATCTTGGAGATCCTGATCTTCTTGCCTAGCTTCTTTTATTCTGCTAATTCAGAGCTTCTATTGATTTTTTTTTTTAAATACTACCCATCATGTTCCTCATTTCCAATTGTAGTGGTGTTTTCATTTTGAGTTTTATACTTTCTTGTGCTTTGCTGACTACCTGTGCCATCATTTCTTTGAGTTCATTGAACATCTTCATCATGGTGGCACTAAAGACATGGAGGATTTACTAGTGTTGCTTATGTCTCCAGTGATACTGTTTTTGCTCATTGAGCTTGGTGGGGCTCTAAGTGTTTCCCTCATTGCTTTTCTGGTGTTTTGCTGAGCTAGGTTTGGGTCTCTGCAGTTAGAGTCCCCAGAATAGTGGAGCAGCAAGCTGTGGTAAGGGCCCATGTATGTGGTGCAGGTTGGATGCGGAGACTAGTGGAGTCTCAGGAAGGGAGGCGCTCTGCCTCCTGTTCTGGATTAGGCCCTGTGATGTCTGGAGGCCACACCTGGAATCAAGGAGCAGCTCGAGGAGCAGTTCATAAAGTTCTCAACTCATTAGATTTAGGCTCTTGACAATTAATTCATTGTGAAGATGTATTTGGCCTTATGCAGCATAATAGTGGAGCTGGAGTGATAGTACAGTGGTAGTGTACATGCCTTGAATATGGCCTCCCCGGGTTTAATCCCCGGCATTTCATATGGTCCCCCGAGCTCCCCAGGAGTGATTCCTGAGTGCCGAGCCAGGAATAACCCCAAAGCACCACCAGGTGTGGTTCAGAAACAATGACAACAAAAAAGTGACAGAAACAACTTAAGTTTTTCTTCCTTCTTTTAAGTCCAAATATGGGAGGGTGGGATTGCAGGGAGATAGATAAAGAGAGCGAGAGTCACGTGAGACTTTGAATTCATTCTGTGACACCACACAATCCCCTGACCTGCTGGACTTGACCTCTGAGCACCTCTAAGAATCCCAACCTTCAATAATCCCAATTTGATAGTGTTTTCTTTGTCTCACTTGAATTGTGTTTTTCTTTAATTGTTTTATGTTTCCATATAACTAACTATCCTCTATTTCTTTAGTGCTTAGATTTTATTTTTTAGATGGCATCTTCCGTATTAAATAATATAAAAATTAATTGCGAAATTGCCTGTGTGGGTATTTTTGGTGGGGAACATTTGGGGGCCCTACCTGGTGATGCTCAGGAATTACTCCTGGCTCTGCTAAGTGCTCCTGAGCACTCCTAAGCAGTGCTCAGGGGACCATGTGGTGCCAGGGATTGAACTGAGGTCAGTTGCATACAAGGCAAGTGTCTCTACCTTTGTGTTATCTTTTTAGTTCAATTAATAAATATTTTTTAATTTTTAGTGCTTATGTTTCATACCTTTAAATATATATCCGTATCTACTTATATATATACATATATGTATATATATACTTCCATACTTTATCAGTTTTCAAAGTTCTTAAAAGTTTTGTTTTCCCCGTTACTTTTCAACCTGTTTAATGGTACTATAGTATTATATAATATTTGGGTTCCATTCTGTGACTATAATTCCCACAACTGTTTTAATTATTCGTTTAGCAACATCCAGTGTTGCTCAGGGCTGGACCTCCTGGTGCTGAGGAGCCACTCCAGGGATGCTCTGGGATGTGCCATGCCAGTCCTTCCTCCAAGGGGAGATAGTACGGCAGGGGATGGGGAGGTAGGGTGCTTGCTTTGCACACTACTGACCTAGGCGCTAGCCCTGAGTCCCATGTGGTTCCCTAAATCCCTGAGCTTTGCCCGGAGTGATTCCTGAGTGCAGAGCCAGGAGTAAGCCCTGAGCATCACTGGGTATGACCCAGACACAAACAAAAAAGCATTCCTACATCCAAATGAGTTTATTGCTCATAGCCAGTAACTTTGGTGTAGATTCTTGATCTCTTACTTAAATGCTATCTCATAGTATTTTTCCCCAGGACAATGAATGGGACTTACTCTCATTCTCCGAGGCACTGCATTACAAAACTTCCCTCTTGTTCTCAGGGGGATGGTGCAAAGAGCTGCTGTGCCTCTGCATGCGGGCGGCTCAGGTTTCATCCCCGCACCACATGGTCCCTCACGTGCCATGCCAGGAATAGCCCCTAGCACTTCAAGCTATGGCCCCAGAGCAAACAAACAAATTGTCCCTATATTACTTTTGAGCAGTAGTTTATCTGGGTATGAAATTCCTCACACTTTCATTCCTTAAAATTTTTATAAGGCGTTGTTCCTGTTAATTCTTTGTTGAATGTCATAAATGAAAATGAAGTCAGCCATACTCTCTTCATCCTTAAGGTTATAGTCATATTTTTGGAGTGGATGCCAAGAGAATATTTATAAGGATGTGTAAATAGCTTAATTCTTCTGGTGTCCAAATTTCAATCTTTTGTTTCTGAGGATTTTTTTGAATCACATTAGCATATTTTGTTATCTAATTGACAGCCATTTTCTATATTTTATCTACTTTGTGTTTTCTCTTTTTATTATTTTCTAATTCCACATAAATTATTTCTACTTCATTTTGCCTTTTGTCTCAGTTACTTCTCTAAGCTTCTTACTGTGTTGTAAGTGGTGTCTGTTCTGCGAAAGGCTGTTTGCCGTTTTCTTTGATAAAGTGGTTATAGAAAAAGCCTGTATTTTCAGTCAGATTTTAGATCCCAACTGACATCCTAGTAACAAGTAGGGAGTGCTGTTAAAAGAGATCTTCGAAAGGAGACAAAATACTTTTACCATTTGTCAAGTTTGCTATTTAGTTATATTCCTTCTTTATTATATTCTAGATTTTTAAAAAAAATTACCGTTGAAGTTTTGTTTTTTACCTCTTGGTCATTCATCTAACTCCCTTCATAAATTATACTTTGATTTGAATGTATATTGTGAAAGGATTTCAACCTGAAGATTTAAAAATAAATACTTTGAGATCATTGACTCTGTTATATGGGAGGTTTATGGAAGTATCTCTCTGCTGCCAATGCAGATTAAGTATTCTCTTTCCCCCCATCCCTCACATGATGATGCAATATTTATGTCTAAAACTCAACTGTGAATAACTTTGCAAACCACAGTGCTGTAATAAAATAAAATTAAAATGGTACATGACAAGTTTTAAGCTTCAAGTTTAAGAAGCTTGAGTTTATCAGGGTTTTTGATACTTTATAAATGCAAATATTAGGTGACAGTTGAACTATGTAAAGCTGTGGAAAATACAAATTTGGAAGATTTTTTAAAAAAGAATTGTTTTGGAGAATTTTGGGAGGAGTATTGCCATTTTGACAATGTTGATTCTCCCGAACCATGAGCAGGGGATATGTTTCCATTTCCTCATGTCCTCTTTTATTTCATGGAGTAACGTCTTATAGTTTTCTTTATAGAGGTCTTTTACTTCCTTAGTTAAGATAATTCTGAGGTACTTGATTTTCTGGGGCACGATTGTGAATGGGATTGCTTTTTTCATGTCCCTTTCCTCTGTCTCATTGTTTGCATATAGGAAGGCCATGGATTTTTGGGTACTGATTTTATAGTCTGAAACTTTACTGTACAAGTCTATTGTTTCTAAGAGTTTCTTAGTAGAGGCTTTAGGCTTCTCTAGATATAGTATCATATCGTCTGCAAATAGTGAGAGTTTTATTTCTTCTTTTATTATCTGGATGCCCTTGAAATCTTTTTCTTGCCTAACAGCTATCGCAAGTACTACCAGTACTATATTGAACAGGAGTGGTGAGAGTGGACATCCTTGTCTTGTCCCTGATCTTAGAGAAAAGGCCCTTAGTTTTTCCCCATTGAGGATAATGCTTGCCATAGGCTTGTGTTTGGAGAATTTTTTAATGAGACCTTTTTCCTTTCAATTTGGATAAAGTTATGATAGTTTTTATTTTATCAGCATTCCTTTTAGAATGTCATATCTATAATGGAATGCATTTTGCTACTATGCTTATATTAGTGGTTAAAGATGCTCTGATTTAGTTTGTTTTTGAAGGGGGTGCATAAGGGTTACTCCTGGCGTTGCATTCAGGAATCACTTCAGAGCACCATATGGGATGCTGGGAATCAAACCAGGTTGGCTGAGTGCAAGGCAAGCCGTCCTATCCGCTACGCTATTACTCTGGCCCTGATTTATTTTATTCTTGGGCAATAGTAAGGGATTTTAGACAAATCTTTCATCTGTTAGGATTACATAGTTCAAAGAAATTGTGGTCCCGGTGACTGCTTCTCCTTTGCCTCTTCTTCCTCTTCTACTCCTGGTCTTCCTCCTTCTTCTCTTCCTCTTCCTTCTCCTCCTCCTCTTCAGGACCGTATGCAGTGTCAGAGTACAGCCTTACTCTCTGTACTACCTCTTTGGTCCCTTAACTGGTTTCTTCCCCTCATATAATCTAGAGATTCAGTTATAACATACAAGATAAGGGACTGAAACAGGCATCCAAGGAACTTAACATGTATCCCTCCAAGCCTGGTTTGAATCCTGATACCACCTATAGTCCTCCAAGCTCAGAGACAAGTAGACCCTTAGCCCCGATGGGTCTGGCTCCAAAACCAAGACCTACCCTCTTCCAAATATTTAGATAACAAAACAAGCAGCAGTGGAGAGTGACTGTTGTTTCCACTGATGATTCTGTCCGGTTTTGCTTGATCTTCCTTCTTCTAACAGAAGAAACCATTAGACCTTAATGTCAAAACGGAAAATAAAATGTCTTCCCAATAAAATGTCTTCTGAGATAAAAACTTTATTACGGGTGGCAGAGTATTGTTTGAAATGGAATCTTCCGAAACCATGCAGTTAGCGGCAACCTGGATGGATTGTAAGCTATCATTCTAAGTGAAAGGAGTCAGAAGGAATAAGACAATCATTTGAATGATCTCGTTCATCTGTGGATATAAAGAAGCAAAGAAGGACTAAGGCCCCAACAGAGATCATGCCAGCAGGAGAGAGGGCCCCGGTGCCAAAGCCGGGGAGGGACAAGGGATGTTGGGGCAGCGGCAGAGAGTGGTAGGAGTGGTGAAGCAGCATTGCAGGGATAAAGCAGCAACATGGAGACTGTTGTGGGCTACATGACCTCAATCTAAACAGATCTGAAAAATAAACAGGGCCAAAGAGAAGGACCAACGGGCTGAGTGTCTGGAGGAGGTCCAGGTGCCATCCCAGCCACTGCTGAGTTCCCCGAGTACTGCTGGGCATGGGCCCCAAACAGACAGCTGAAAACATGAAAGTTGATAGTGAATTAAAAGGTTTTTCGGTGTCATTGTAAAAAAAATTAGTGGAATTATTGTTGAATAATAAATATAAGTGTATTAGTAAAAAATGAAACGGGACTTTCTATATTTTTCACTGCTAACTCGGAAATGTGATTTAATGTCATTTGTTGATCTAAAAAACGTGATCTGATTGACATCAAATTGGTTTTGCTAGGTAATATTGAAGACGGGCCAGAGAGATAGTACAGTGGGCAGCGTATACTTGCCTTGCATGCAGCCAGCCCAGGTTCGATCCTCAGTGTCCCAGGTAGTCCCCTGAGCACTGCTAGTTTTGATCCCTGAGCAGGAGCCAGGAGTAAACCCTGAGCTCCAAAACAAAAAAATCAGAAAGAATTTTGAAGCCAAATATTTATTTATGTGGGTGTAGTTTCCTGTGAATTTGATCTAACTTTCAAGTTAATGTACTTAGAGTCTTACCAAGTATTTCTGCCTTCTGGACACAATAGACAGACTCCTGTTGTTTGTAATTACCCTCAAAAAAATTGAAAGCAAGCAAAATACATGCATTTTTTTTTTTCCTTTTTAGGATGTTTGACTTGTATTTAGCAAATGCAGGTTTGCTCTTTTCCTGTGATAAGAATACACAACTCTACAGGGCCACACTTCCACTCCTGCTGCATCTACAGGCCTCTGCACCGAGTTGGGGCTGTGCAAACCAGTAGCAGGAAGACCCCCAAAAGGCAAAAGTCCTTTCGTCCCTCCTGTTCTGCCTGGGCGATGGGAGGAGCTGTTTATTTCTGCCAGTACCTATTCCTGATACATACCCATGCGACAGTTTCCATAGTGTACCAGTTGCTATCTCCGCGCCCTCGTCACTAAAATCAAAAGGAACTGAGCTCTGACAAAAGTGGTTCCTTCGCTTGGAGGCCAGGTAGTAAAATCCAGGGCACTGCATTGAAGGGAAATTATTCCCATGCAATTTTCAAGAGTCTCGTCTTGAGGACAATTAAACAGTCCAGACAGGTCACTGGGTGAGACCAATTTCCTGGTTTGTTTATTTGAGCCTGATTGTTTTCACCATCGAGCAGCAGGTCACAGCCCTGTTACGGTGTCACCTTGGCTCTGCAGAGAGCAGTTCCTTTCCGTTTGATTTCTGCAGGCTTCCCAGGAGTGTCCTAGCCATGTCTTTATCTAGTTGGCTTGCTCTGGTGTCTCCCTAAGGTCCAGGGCAGAGGGCAGTGTCACTAATCACTTTTGACTTCTTTTTCAGGCATTTGGCTTTATGTCCCGAATTGCCCTTCAAGCGGAGAAGATGAATCATCACCCAGAGTGGTTCAATGTGTACAACAAGGTAACTAATTTGCCTTATTTCAGGATCATCTAAATTATGGAGGAAGAACCTTCTTTCCTCCTTTCTTTGCCATCCTATGTATGCAACTAAGTGTCATTTGGCAAGTATTCTCTTTCCCTCTCCAGAATCCCTGTGTTACAGTATTGCAAATTAGTAACAAATTTTCAGATCAGCTCCAGAGAACAGTGACTAAGCTCTCTATTTTCATGCTTGTTATCTACTGAAACTAACTTGAGAAAGTTAGGCTAAATTAAGCTTTACAGTTAAACTTGAATGCTAGCCATGAGGATACATTTTAAACCCGCTTTAAGGCAAATTATTGAAGTACATGGTAGTGAATAAGGCAGATATGGCCGTATTTATTTAATTGAAGTAATCTTTTTCAAGAACTGAGCTTTTAATAATAGCAATTCAGTTTTCTAACCTCAGTGGGAATTAATTGACCTTCAGACAAATAACAGACGAAAAGGACTCCAGTAAGTCATTTCAAGGGAGCTCGGTGAGAAGAATCGAGCACCCCTGCCCCCACAAAGTCCTGCCTTAACGTCACTCATTTGATGTGTCTTGTCATCCAGATTTTGGTGGGATGTATTTTTGCTTGGGAAGTTCTCTGTGAATAACTCAGTGTATGCAACTTCTAGGATTTCAAATCTTCTTTTCTAGTTTCCTGATTTTGCCATACTTTTCCCTTTTTTGTTTTCTGTGCACATCTGGCAGTGCTCGGGGCTCCCCCCAGGTCTGTGGCTGCTGGTGACTGGGGGCTTCGTGGTGCCAGGATAGAGCCTGTTGAACTGCCTCTCCCACCCTGCTCTTGCCTTTTGAATTGATTGGACGAGAAGCAGTGGGCTGTTGATCTGTTCTTCCACCACATCCCACCCCATTTTTTGGGAGATGAACATTTAAAAGCATCTTTGCCAAGATAGACATTTGATAGCTTGGTTTCCTCAATGGCCTAAAAATAGTTGGTGGAATATTGGGTCCTCTGTCTCTCTCTCTCCCTCTGTCTCTCCCTCTCCCCCTACCCCTTCTCTTTTTCTCTCCCCACCCCCACCCCGGTCTCTCAGTTACTGTGCTATTCCTCTAGATTTTCAGCTCTCTCTGTGTGTGTGTGTTTCTGTCTCTGTCTCTGTCTCTGTCTCTTTCTCTTCTTTGCTTTTTGGGCCATACCCAGTGATGCTTAGGGGTTACTCCTGGTTCTGCACTCAGGAATTCCTTCTGGCAGTGCTCCAGGGACCATATGGGATGCTGGAAATCGAACCCAGGTCAGCTGTGTGCAAGACAAACACCCTATCTGCTGTACTATCTCTCTGGCCCTCTCTTTTTTTCTTAAGGTACACTTTGGATTCTAGCAACTGAATAGCTTTTAATGTGAAAAAATCATTTTGTTTTATTTAATTTTTCATCTTGGGGCTTTATCCAGAGATGCTCAGGGGCTTCTCCCAGCTTGGTGATCAGAGGGTTGCTCTGAGCAGTGCTAAGGGGACGTGCAGCTGCAGGGATCAAACCCAGGAGTCATGACTGCAAAGTATGTACTCTGTTCCGCTGAATTCTCTCGAGCCCTGGGAGAACCTGTTTATTCATGGGCAGCTACCAGGACCCAGGCTGACGCTTAAATTGACCCTGGAGTTTCAGCTAATTGGCTCTTAGAAAGTTTGGGCTTACTCATAATGTAATTCTCATTTACTCTCCCCCCAATTCTTAGATGTGAATGTTGAACAGTGGATTGATTTCATATTTTCTGCCTTTTTCGTTTTTGTTTTCGGTGGTGGTGGTGGTGGTAAGGTGGTTGTTGGGCTGTCCCTGGCTCTGTGCTCAGGGATCACTCCTCACGGTGCTCAGGCAACCACCCTCAGTGCCCGTGGTTCAGACTGAGGTCAGCTGCATGCAAGGCAAGCGCCTTACCTCCTGGACTATCTCTAGAGCCCATGAATTCATTTCTGAACTGCCAAAGGAGATTACCTCGAATTGCAGCGAAGGTTTTAAAAGTCGCTTCTCTCTTTTGCAGGTGCAGATTACGCTCACCTCACATGATTCTGGTGGACTGACCAAACGAGATGTAAAACTGGCCAATTTTATTGAAAAAGTAGCCGCCTCTGTGTGATTTATTCCAAAATGCATATCAAGTCATGTTCATATCATAGCTGGGATGTATTTTGGAGTGATTCGAGCCTTTAAATTTAGTTCACCTTTATACCACATTTTGTAAGACCAGCGCTTCAAATACAAGATAATTTAAACTTGAATCTAAAGTAATTTTTATTACATCCAGTCACACGTATAATCTACCTTATAAGGCAGATTAACCTGTCATTATATTAATAATATTCAAAAGGAGAAATAGTATTCTTATAGGCCAGAAGTTAGGATGGAGTAGTATTCATGCATTTTATAATCCAGAAATTCAGCTGATTACAGTGACTTTAAAAATATATAGTTATAAGGTAGAAAAAAATTATGAACTCCGAAGATACCCGGGATATTGGTGGTGGGGAATGTGCACAGTGGAGGGATGGGTGTTTGATCATTGTGAGATTGTAACCCAAACTTGAAAGCTTGTAACTATCTCATGGTGATTCAATAAAATTTTAAAAATTAAAAAAGAATTTTAACTGTATGTGATATTTATAAAGCTGAAGTTGAATTGGATTCTAGTTGCTGTTATTAGTTAAGTGTTAGTTGGATTAAAAAAGCGAAAGAGAGTTGGGTGAAACAGCCCTGGCCCAGAGACTTCCAATTGAATCCCAAAATGAATTAGTGCCATTCGGAGATGTTCCTGGAACCCAACGATTTACAACCTAGAAATTTACATTTACAATTGCGGCCATTCGAGCTCTCATGATATTCAAAATGAGCAAAGGAAAATAAAGGATCTAGCGTCTGCCCCTGGCAGATAGGCTTGAATAGTGGTGGGAAATTTTGAGCAAAACATCACTTGTGTCACTTGTCATCCTGTTGATCTTCAGTTTGCTCACACAAAACATAATGCCCCAAGTTAGAAGAGAGTATTGGGGAAATTGTCTGCCTTAGAGGCAGTAGGGTGAGGACTGGGATGTGGGTGGTGGAGAATGTGCACTGGTGGAGGGATGGTGTTCCATCATTCTATGGCTGAATCTCAAACATGGAAGCTTTGTAACTCTATCTCACGATGATACAATTTAAAAAACAAAGTAATGTGGAGCTCATGCCCAAACAATCAGCTTAATCAACGGCTGAACATATAGCAGTACTCCTACATTATTAAAAAAAAAAAAAGTTGCGTGAGGGGCTAGGGAGACAGTACAGCAGGTAGGGTTACACATGATTGACGTAGATTTAATGCTGGCACCCCACTTGGTCCCCCAAGCCCTGTGAGTAGTGTGATTGCTGAGAGCAGAGCCAGAAGTAAGCCTTGAGGACAGCCAGGTATAGCCCCAAAACAAAAACAAAACTTTTGGTGAGCCATATCTTGTTTTCAGCAGGGAGTTGAAGGAAGGACCTGTTTCATCCATGACTTCAAGCAAGGTGGGGCAGTATGAATGTCCCCAGGCCCCTAACAGTGCAGTGGCAATGCCCACAGAGAACATCAGGAAGATATTTATCTTTCTAATATTATAATTGCTCCTCATATGTTTGCATATTGTAATCACATTTAAATTTTACGTTCAAGGTAGATGATAAGTCTTTTACATACAGCCTTGTGCCGATTAAATTCCTGTCATGACATAGGAATTTGCAGTTCTAAGTACATTGAGTATAAAGAATGTTCTTAATGAGCAGTAGAATATATATTGAAAGAATATATGAATATTCATTCAAGGACCATAAATTTATTAAACATGAAAAAATATCTAAACATTTAACAATAGAATGAATATACCCTGAATACTTATATCCTCATCAGAGAGATTGAATAGATTTAAGATTTTGCACTGATTGCCTCATGTTATCTTGTTTCTTTGCTGCCTCCCTCCCATATCATGTCTTGTGAATTTTTGTTTTGGGGGGTATTTTTTTAATTTTGTTTGTTTTGTTTTGGGACCACACCCAGTGGTGTTCAGGGCTGACCCCTAGCTCTGTGTTCAGGCTTCATTCATGGCAGGGCTTGTGGGACCATATGGGATGCTGAAGACTGAACCCAGCTTGACTACATTCAAGGCAAGTGCCCTACCCATTGTACTATCTCTCTGGCCCCTAGCCCCAAAGACTTTGGGCTCTGAGATGTCAGCCACTATAGGCATCAGATGACTGTGGTACATGGGACCTGGCTCTCATCTCAGACAGCTTTTTCTGTCTCTGAAGGACCCTCCAGGGTCTTGTCCACTGTGGCAAAACAGTTCTGCGGGGCCTGGAACTCTGGCAACCGAGGTCCTTCCTCAGGCACTCCTGAGCCGGGAGGCCTGCAGGCCCCTGCACAGCCTCACAACTCATTTGCTAACAGAAATTGCTCCTCCGGGTACACACGGGTGCTGTTTTCTCAGACCCTGCCTCTGGTTTTATTTTTCTTCTGCTTAAAGTATCTAAAAGTCAATCCATTTTAGCCGTTCAACATCCATTAGAAACATCTCTAGAAAATATGGTCATTTTCTTCCTTACACCAGTGTTATTTTCATAGCTAACAAGACAAACCATGAGTCCTTGGACTCATCTAACAGAATTGCTCTGAAGGTCACAAATGTCTTTGGGTGTTTAAGGAGATCAGGCAGGTGCACGCCAAGTTGGATCTCTGGCGCCACATAGCCCCAGAGCATTACCAGGTGTAGCCCCAAAGGCCCCCCCTCCCCAAGCACTGCCAGGCAGGGCCTTGCTGGTCCCCAAGCCTGAGGTGGCTCTGGTACCTCAGGTCCGAGCAGTACCAAGGGCCAAGTACTTGAACTTTAACAGTCAACTCCCCTGTCCCTCCCTGTCCCTGATGGTTGACTATCACTGGAAGTGGCCTCCAGGGTCCTCTGAGCACTGCTTCTGGGATCTCCCCCCAAAAATAATGTGTTGGGGGTGGGGTTGGGGCAGTAGCTACCAGAGGACATGCCTGGCAGGCTCAATGTCCCAGCTTTGAACCCAGATTTGCCTGGTCTCTCATGCACACTGGGTATAATAGCTTGGTATTTCCAGCAGTGCCGGGGAAACCCTTCGAAAACCAAAGCCAAAACGTGCAAGAGTGTCTTTGTACAGTAATTTTTATCCAATCAGAATCCAAACGAACTCTCCTCATCACATCTGCCTGTTGTCTCTGAATCTGTTCTACCAGAGCAGTCAAGTTTCCCCTCGTTCCCTCCATTCCCCTTGTCATTGACTTACTGTAAAACCGGGGTCAGGTGTCTTGTAGAATTCATATAGGATACTATATCATTTGTTTGCTTCCTTGTGGTACCATTTAACTTATTTTATTATATCCTGAATGGGAACATTTCCCCTTATTTTAAATGTAAAGTCTGAGAGACTAAACCAGCTGGCTGTGTTAACATATACCACAATAGCACGGTTGAGGAAGCCAAATATGGCCCCAAATTACAATGGTGAAGACCGAATAACGGTAGTTATTAATTAGCATGCACAGGAGGGTTTGACATGAAGTCCATGTTAAGGGGTGTTGTATTTGCTGGAACTCACACTTTATTACAGAGAATCAAAGATCCTATATCGTAGTGGTAAAGGAAATGGTTTCTTTAATGTGGTAAGTTGTAGTTTCCCTCTCTTTACCCACTCTCCCCTCGTTTCCCCTCTCCTTTCCCTCTACCCCCTCCCTCTCTCCTCTCTCTCTCCTCTCTCTGCCCTGCCCCTTTACTGTTTCTGTTGCTACAGGGACCAGGTGTTATACAAATTTGGTTGTGGCACTCAACATACTTGGCTGTGAAGCTTGCACATTCTTCTCTTATTTAAAAAAATTTTTTAATTGAATTACCATGAATTAGTTACAAAGTTATTCATGATTGAATTTCAGGCATACAATGTTTCAACACCAGTCCACTTCCCTTTACCAATGTCCCCAGTTTCCCTCCCGCACCATCCCCCCCCCCAGCCTGCCTCTATAGCAGTTATTTTTTTCTTTTTCTTTTTTTCCTTTCCCCCCTCTCTTTTAGGGACTGTAATTTATAGTACTGGCACTGATAGGGTGTCATGCATGTCACTTTACCTTCTTTCAGCAACTAGTCGTGGTCCAGAGTGACCTTTATCATTGCCCTAGTGGTCCCTTCCCTGACGTACCCCCTCTTCCACGTCCCAGTGCCAAGTTTCCTACAAAGGACCAGTTTTCTTGTTCTTCGCTTCCATTGCCTTTGAGCATTAGTTATTCCCCTACTATGTCTCTTAATGTTCCTCATATGAGAGAGATCATTCTGACTCATTTCACTCAGCATGATATTATCTGGGTCATCCATTATCAGTAAGTTGCATGACTTCGTCTTTTCTTACAGCCCAGCAGTGCCCGCACTTTTGATTGATGTACTGCTTGTATTGGTTGTGGCACTCACTGAAGGTCACACACTTTAATTGCCTTTTTCTTTTGGCCATGCCCAGCAGTGCTCAGGACTTACTCTTGGCTCTGTACTCAGGGATCACTCATGGCAGGGCTTGGGGGACCTTACGGGGTGCCAGGGATCAATCCTTGGTCAGCTGTGTGCAAGGCAAGTACCAAACCTACTTCACTGGCTTTCTGGCCCCATGCACACTTTGTGGTAGTGGGGATCATAAATGTCAATGCTGCCAAGGTCTCACGTGTGACCTCACTGACTCCAAGGCAGGTGCTCTGTCATGGAGCTATCTCCCGGCCCCATGTTTGGGAGCTTGAAGAGGGAAGGTATAAAACTGTTGGTTTTCAGAGATAAAATTGTGCCGGCCCTGCTTCTTGAACTTACCATTCATTAGTATTCCTGAAGCCCACACTTCCCAAGGGCCTTCTTTCTGCCCCGTGGTGAAGCATGCTTTGGGGGAGGTCGCCACAGCGGGGAAGGACTGATTCATATTCTCTGTGCAGGCAATCCAGAGAGGCTCTCTGAGGAATCCTGCTGACTTTAGGGTGTTTGAGCAAAGGAGAAAATAGGCGATGTGGCAGGAGCTGATGCCCGAGGGAGACGGGGAGGCTACATTTGATTCTTGAGAACAGTGATCAATGTTATTTTATAGCTTTTTTTTTTTTTTTTGCTTTTTGGGTTACACCCGGCAATGCACAGGGGTTACTTCTGGCTCATGCACTCAGGAATTACTCCTGGAGGTGCTCAGGGGACCATATGGGATGCTGGGAATTGAACCCAGGTCGGCCGCATGCAAGGCAAACGCCCTACCTGCTGTGCTATCACTCCAGCCCCCGCTTTCTTGTTTTTAAATGAAAAAGGTTGCTTCATCGTTGTGAGCGCCACACCCAGGAGTGTTTAGGGGCTCTTATAACCCGCAGTGCTGCTTGGGGGACTGGTGCCAGGGATCAAACCCAGGACTTCATATGTACCAGGCAGGCACTCAGCTACTTGAGTCATATCCCTAGCCCCTTAAAACGTTTTGTGATTTTGTTTTTTTTGTTTGTTTGTTTGTTTTGGATGTCACACTTAGAAGTGCTCAGAGACTACACCCAGCTTGGTACTCCTGGTGGTACATGGGCAACCATGAGGTGCTAGGGATTAACTTGGGTCTCCTGCGTGCAAAGCCTGTGATCCAGTCCATTGAGCCATATCTCTGGCCCCTGATGGATTATTTTAAGGGGAGGAAACGAGTAAACTAGATGTTCAAGGTTGGTACACATTGGTCACTCATAAGAGTATTTTCCTGCTGAGAATGATTATATATACTTGTTTTAGAACACCAGGTCCTGAAGTTCTCCCTTAAAGTCCACATTGCTAGGTATTTAGAAATGTCAGCTATAAATGAACAGTATTTAACAAGCCAGATCTTTAAGTAATGTTAATATTTGTTCATTATGAGAATAATGTCAATCCCTTTGGGGCCGGAGAGATAATAGGTAATATACTTTCCTTAATATGGGTAATGCACATGGCAAACCTGGATTTGCTCCCTGGCACCACAAATGGTCCCTGGGCCCTACCAGGAGTAAACCCTGAGCACCACTAGGTGTAGCCCCCTGCCCTGCTCACTCCCTGCTCAACCAAATAAAAAAAATTATTTTTTTTTTTTAAAGAAAGGGGCTGGAGCAATAGTACAGCGGGTAGGACGTTTGCCTTGCGGCCAACCTGGGTTCAATTCCCAGTATCCCATATGGTCCCCCGAGCACCGCCAGGAGTGATTCCTGAGTGCAGAGCCAGGAGTCAACCCTGAGCATCGCAAGGTGTGACCCAAAAACCCAAATAAATAAAAAAAAGAAAGTAAGTTCCTTCACTGTTGACTCGGATATCTTTTCTTCTAATCCATATCAAAAGAACAATATACGGTACTGCCTTATATTCAAGAGTCTGCTATACCTTAAAGATGAGTGAGGTTATTTCCCTCTTTCCTTGTGCCCTATGAACTTAGGTTTCGGGGAAATTGACCAACTTAACCTTTTTAATACAACACAAGGGCTACTCAGGGCTCCTTGTTGTGATCTTCCTGGAAAGGGAGAATATGTTCATGTTTCTCCTGGTCCCCCTCCCCAATTGTTTATTCTAACACTTTGTTAAAATAAAGGCTTTTGTCTGGTTGCATGTCTGAAGCCCTGGTACAATTTCTGGCCAATGCATCACCCACAGGGTACCATCAGGAACATCCTCTGATGACCCCAACCACCACTGGGAGGGACCCCCCCCACAACAATAAAAGAAAATAAATCTGAGGCCGGAGTGACAGCACTGTGGGTGGGGCGCTTGTCTTCATGTGGCCAACCTGCGTTGGATCCCTGGCACTCCATATGGTTTCGAGCCACCAGGAGTGATTCCTGAGTGCAGAGCCAAGATAAAACCCTGAGCACTAGTAGGTCTGGCCTAGTGTGGTCACAGTGTATCCTAACATCGTTAGATTAATGGCTTTTGTCTGGTTGCCTCTGGTGTGTCCAGCCTCACAGCTGTGGGTCTCTCTGAATACTTATGCTTCTCTGGTGGGGAGTCTCCTTGGGAAGAGAGGATTTACAGCTGGAGCAGCTGGGGAGCTCTAGAATACCCGAGTGAACTCATAAAGCCGGGATTCCTTTTTTGGATCCTCTTTTGTGACCTCTCAGAATCTGGAGTCCAAGGAAATCCCAAAGCAGACGTTTTCTGTTGGATATTCAAAGCTAGGAATAAAGTTGAGAGACAAATTGGAAACTTGGATAATGTCTGAATCGGCTCATCACCAGGTCCAAGAGAGATCCAGTTATGAGACTGTGGCTGATAATATAACAATAACATGCTTTGGGAAATCCTGGAGATTTCAGTAAATATTCTGTTTCTATTTCTTGTTAAGAAATGTCCAAATGACTGTGGGTGCGGGGTGCCCCATGGGGGTGCGTGTTCTCGATACCTAGTTCCTCTGATTGATGAGGTTGGTGAAAGATCAGCCAAACATTTAGCATTTAGTTTGTTTGACGTTAATCCCATGATTGGCTGGGCAAGGGATACATTTGTTTCTGCTGTTATTTGACCTGTAGACTGAAGACAGTCTGACCACATTTTTTCCCTTTTTGAAGCTGTGTTAACTTGAAAGCTTTCTCCCACCTTTGGGTAGTAGTAGAAGACATCATCTCAGTCCCCAGTTCGGTTTTGCCTAATTAAAAAGTATATACATTGTATTTTTAAACTTTAATACATTCCTTTTTGTTTATTTTTGTGTTAAGTCAGACCTACTAGCGCTCAGGGCTTCGTCCTGGCTCTGCACTCAGGAACCATATGGAGTGCCAGGGGTCGAAGGCAGGTTGGCCACATGGAGACAAGCGCCCCACCCATGGTGCTGTCACTCCAGCCTCAGATTTATTTTCTTTTACTGTTGTGGGGGGACGGGAGCGATAGCACAGCGGGTAGGGCGTTTGCCATGCACGTGGCCGACCCGGGTTCGATTCCTCCGCCCCTCCTGGAGAGCCTGGCAAGCTACCGAGAATATCTCACCTGCATGGCAGAGCCTGGCAAGCTGCCCGTGGCATATTTGATATGCCAAAAACAGTAACAAGTCTCACAATGGAGATGTTACTGGTGCCCACTCGAGCAAATCTATGGACAATAGGACGACAGTGTTACAGTGCTACTGTTGTGTGGAGTCCCTCCCAGGGGCTACCAGGGGCTGTCCCTGATGGTACCTGTGGGTGATTAGTGCCAGAAGTTGCACCAGGACCTCAGACACGCAATGCATGTGCTTCGCCACGTGGGCCACATTTCAGGCTCCTTTACTTATTTTTTCTTTTCTGAGAGTTCATTTGTCACATATAGGGAAAAGTAATATTCCAAGAAAAATTGAAAATCACAAGTAAATACAAAGAGAAAAAATAGCCATTTGTATAATAGTCTCACCAGATGTAGGCACTGTCAATATTTTGGCATATTTCCTGCTGGGCTTTTTGTTGTTGTTGTTTTACCCATTTTTTTCTATATTTAAGTTAATTTTGCTATTTAAAGTTAAAAAAAAATTTTGTTGTGGGGGGTGGTTCCTCACCAGTAGTGCTCAGCATGTACCCATTGCTCTGCACTCAGGCATTATACCTGGCAGGGCTTGGGGGGACCATATGTGGTGCTGGGGAGCTAACCCAGGCCAACTCTGTGCAAGGCAAGTGCCCTCCCTGCTGAGCTGTCACCAGCCCACAAACAAGGTCCTTTTAAAGAGCATTCTGTTTCCTTTTTTAAAAAAATTTTTTTTATTAGTGAATCACCGTGAGGTACAGTTACAGACTTATGAACTTTTGTGCTTACATTTCAGTCATACAGTGGTCGAGTGCCCATCCCTCCATCAGTGCCCATTCTCCACCACCAATGGTCCCAGCATCCCTCCCACCACCCCCACCCCGTCCTCCTCATGCCTCACCCCTCCCTGCCTCTGTAGCAGGGCATTCCCTTTTGTTCTCTCTCTCGCCTTTTGGGTGTTGTGGCTTGCAGTAGAGGTATTAAGTGGCCATCATGTTCGATTTCCAGTCTACTTTCGGGATGGGAGATGCAGGCTGAAAGTAGGCTATAGACTGTTGACTTTTCGACCCCGGAGATTGCTGGAGGTCGAAGGCACACGAACACACAGGTTTGGGGTTTCTGTAGCGAGCACTTGGGTTTTTTTTTTTGCTGATTGTTTTTTCTTTTTGGGTCACACCTGGCGATGCACAGGGGTTCCTCCTGGCTTTGCACTCAGGAATTACTCTTGGTGGTGTTCAGGGGTACCATATGGGATGCTGGGAGTCGAACCTGGGTCAGCCGTGTGCAAGGCAAACGCCCTCCCCGCTGGGCTATTGCTCCAGCCCCGAGGATTCTGTCTCTTTCTTTGTTTTTTTTTTTTTTTTGCTTTTTTTGGGGGGTCACACCCAGCGATGCTCAGGGGTTACTCCTGGCTCTACACTCAGGAATTACTCTTGGCGGTGCTTGGGGGACCATATGGGATGCCAGGGATCAAACCCGGGTCGGCCTCGTGCAAGGCAAATGCCCTACCCTCTGTGCTATCACTCCGGCCCCCAGATTCCGTTTCTTGTTTCATGCTTTGCAAGCTAATAGATTTGGGGTTTTTTTTGTTGTTGTTTTGTTTGTTTTTGTTTATTTGGTGCCAGGGATTAAACCCAGGGCCTCACACATGCAAGGTAAATGCTCTACCTCTGTGCCACATCTCTGACAATATTTTTCTAATTCATAAATACTTGTAACATTTGCATAATGTCCCATAAGATGGGTATACCATAATTTAACTAGTACTTAGACTTTTTAATTGTTTCTAAGTTCTTCTGTGAATAATTTTGTGTAAACCTGTTTGACTACTGTCCATTATTTGCATATTAGATTGTATTTTTGTATTTTGTATTTGTTTTGTTTTGTGGCCACATCCATCAGTGCTCAGGATTCACTTTTGGTGATACTCAGGGGACCATATATATTGCCAGGGATTGAACCTTGTTTGACCATGTGCAAGGTGAGAGCCCTATCCACTGTATTATATTCTGGCCCTCAAATTGTATTCTTTTTTTAAAACTAATTTTTGGTCTCTGGGCCACAATGTTGATACTCAGGGATTACTCCTGGCTCTGCACTCAGGAATTACTCCTGGCAGTGCTTGGAGGATCACATTGGATGCTGAGGTTGAACCAGGGTCAGCATTGTGCAAGGCAAATACCCTCCCTATTGTACTATTTCTCCAGCCTTCAAATTATACTCTTTAAGGATAAATTCCATGAGTCAAAGGACAGCAACAGTTCTAAAGTTAATCAGAAAAAAAAATCTGTTAATTTATATTCCTTGGTAGTTAATTAGAAACTCCATCTTACTATTCTCTTGCCAGAATTACTGAATATTAAATGTTAGTATTCTCGTTTCCCATTCTTATTTGTTAAATATCATAATGTTTAAGTCTAATTTTACAAGCAAAAATAATGACTTTATTTCACACCTTTCTGATTAGCAGTATTACTTATTATTTGGGGGAAATATTGCCGTTTGTATTTTTCCCATGATTCAGTTGTGTGTTTCCATCTTTTTATAGGGTTTTCAATATTAAGTGCTTACATGGGTGATTATTTGATGATCAGTTTCCTCAACAAGATGGAGTGTATCAGTTATGCTCCCATTCTATCCCCGATGCAGACAGTATTACCTAACTAGTAATACAAGGAGTAAATGAGTGGGTTGGATAGTAGTTACTCAACAATTTGTTAACTGAGTAAATGTGGATGACAATTTTTTAAAAATAATACTGCTGTTTTTCCAGCTATTAATTTAGCTGATTGAATTGGGCATAAGCTCCACATTACCTTTTTTTTTTTAAAATTGAATCACCGTGAGATACAGTTACAAAGCTTTCATGTTTGAGATTCAGCTGTACAATGATTGAACACCCATCCTTCCACCAATGCACACTTTCCACCTCCAGTGTCCCCAGTATATCCCCCCCATCCCAGTCCTCGCCCTGCCTCTGTGTCAGGAAATTTCCCCAATACTCTCTCTACTTTTGGGCATTATGTTTTGCTTGAATTTTCCCACCACCATTCAAGCCTGCCTGCCAGGGGAAGATGTGGGATCATTTATTGTCCATTGCTCATTTTTAATATCTTGGGTGCAACAGCCACGTGCTTCTGGAATCCTAGATTGTAAATGGTTGGGTTTCAGAGACATTTCTTTAGGGCACTAATCTATTTTGGGATTCATCTGGGTGTCTCTGGACCTGTTGGTGCACTGAGATGGTGCCCAGAAGCACATTGTGGGTGTGACAGCCAGGCCGATAAGAGGGCAAGGAGCCGGGGAGGGACAGCCGGGCACCTCTGCCACCATGCAGCATGGAGATTTAGTCCTGGAACTTGCATATCTGGGCCTTGCTTGTGGAAGCTCTTGGTCGCTGGGATTCTATCTGGAGTAGGCGGGGCTGCTCCATCTGGAGTGCCCTGGCGAAATTGGCTCAGTATGGGTCCCAGAGAGATCTCCAGCTCTGTGGTGTCTTCTGGGACTCAACTGCTGTCTCTGGCTTTTGATCTCTTTCAAGATTTATTTATGGGTTTCTGAAGCAAGGCCAGTAATAGAGTTTACAGAGTGGCACTGGAGTTGGTTGACGGGGATGACTGCGGTGCTTCCATGTGTATTGGGAAGTGGAGGGAATAGCCCACCCCAACTCCGTGAAACCCTGGAGATTTCAATCACAAAACCCGCATACCCAAATTTTCAGCAGATTATATCTTGGTGAGGTTCGTCCTGAGACGGTGGAGTCAGGTCGGGGGTATGGCGGCAATCTTGGATTGTGGAAGCAAGTGGCTGCTGGGGGCTCTGCTTGGGCAGGCACAGGCCAACCTGTCCCCCTCTGATTTACCTCAGTCTGTTCAGCCATGTGCGGGTCCCGTCAGACTGTGGCTTTTGATCTCTTTCGAGATTTATCTATGGGTCTCTGAGATAAGGCCAATAAATGAGCTTATATAGCTGAGCTGGAGGTGGTTTGTGGTCATGGTTCCCACATACCTAACTGTTGGTTTAATTTTTTAGTAAACTTGATCCCAAATTGTTGGGGTCCGGCCAAAGGCACAGCAGCAATTTTGGGATGTCAGGAAGCCTGAAGGCACCATCAGGCTACTGATGCACTCGCCCTGCAGGTACAGGTTGACCTGTTGGCGGCATCATACCCCCGACAATTTGTTTTACTTGAGTAGGAGCCATACCCCTTTTTCAGAGGTCTGTGGTCAAGAAACCGAGTCACTGATGGGAACATACCTGCAGTGATCATTATACATATCTCATTGATCATTCAGCCAGCAGTGCATTGCAGTTTTTAAGAGTTAATTCTTTTGGGGAGGGCCACACCGAGTTGTGTTCACATCCTACTCCTAGCTCTGTACTCAAAGATCACTGATGTTGGGACTTTGTGGGGCTGGGGGAACCATGTGCAATCCTCGGGATTGAATCTGGGTTGGCTGCTTGCAAGGCATATGCCTCACACCTGTTCTATCTCTTTGACCTTGCATTGCAGTTTTGAAGTTCGTATTTACAAGAAGGGGGGATCACTATCACTGTATCACTGTCATCCCATTGCTCATGGATTTGTTCGAGCAGGCACCAGTAATGTTTCCATTGTGAGACTTGTTACTGTTTTTGGCATATCGAATATGCCACGGTTGCTTGCCAGGCTCTGCTGCTCGGGTGAGATATTCTTGATAGCTTGCCGGGCTCTCTGAGAGGGTGAGATATTCTCGATAGCTTGCTGGGCTCTCTGAGAGGGGCTGAGGAATCGAACCCGGGTTGGCCACATGCAAGGCAAACGCCCTACCTGCTGTGCTATCGCTCCTTCCACAAGAAGGGGGAAGCACATCCTAATTTTAAAACATGTGCTGTTTAGAGACCTAATTTTGTTATAATAAGACCTCATTCAACTTTTTGACAGGAGGAGAGATGCTGAGTTTCAGGCATTTGTGAGGAACTTCCTAAGGAGTCATTTTTTTGAGATCACTATGATTACTACCATCTCACTGAATGCCTTTTTTGTGGTCGTGTGGACTAATTTTAATTTAAGACTCACCTTTTACCAAGTTTTTGAGGTAAGTAGACAAAGTGGGTCCACTTTCCTGTTTCTCCTGTTTTATTCCTGAAAATGTAAGATTGTTAAAGACATTGTGTCCAAGACATTTATCTGTAGAAAAATGCTGAGGAGTTTTGAAAATATACTCTAAAATCTCAGAAGATGGCGGCAACAGCAGCAGTGCCGACAAGACTTGTTCTCTGTCTTTGAATTTTCTCTTTTAAAAGACTGGGAAAGCAGATAGCAGAACCAAAAACTCATGGCAGCATTTACATCAAAATCAATTGCAAGGTTTCCTTACAAAGAACCCCAACTGCCTCTGGGAAAGGAAGCATAGGTCAGTGAACTAGCTGCTCAATGGACAGAGAGCAGCAGGTGACTTGGAAGGTTGATATCAGATTGTTGCATTAGGGTCCAGGAAGTTCTGAAGGAACTAGAATAGAATAGTCCCATCTCTATGAATTTTCAGAACTGACCACTGAGGCCTTTCTTTGAGGACAGGGCCCCACACTGAGGAGAAATGTTGGAAGTAGAATCACAATTGAGCCTGTTGAGCATAATACAGAAAATATTACAGAAGTTAAGGCACTTATTTGCTTTGCATTTTGCCAACCCTGGTTCATTTATGGCACCACGTATGATCCCCTGAGCACCAACAATTGTGATATGCAAATAAGAATAATCACAAAAATGAGCAGGTTACAGATCTGGAGATGAGGGAAGAGAAGTGTTAGATAAAATTGGAGGAGGAAATAGAACCAAAATAGGAAAAAATGAAAGCATGACATAAAAACAGAAAAGGAGGCTAAGTAAAGTTTTTTTTTTTTAAACACACCAACTAATTTTATATATTCTTTAAATGCAGTAAAAAAGAATTAAGAGAAAAGAATGCATTGAAAATAGACTGAAACATTTGTGGAGTAAAGAATAACATCACATGAGGATGACACCTAAGGACAGTAGATACAAGGCCAGGAAGATTTCCCCATAGCTGGAAGACTGCTTCATGAGCAGAGGGGAGAAGGCAGATGGAATAGAGAAGGGATCACTAAGAAAATGATGGCTGGAGGAATCAGTCGGGATGGGAGATGTGTGCCAAAAGTAGATAATGGACCAAACATGATGACCTCTCAGTGTCTGTGTTGCAAGCCATAATGCCCAAAAGTAGAGAGAGAGTATGGGGAATATTGTCTGCCATGGAGGCAGGGGGAGGGTGGGAAAGGGGGGTATACTGGGGATATTGGTGGTGGGGAATGTGCACTGGTGGAGGGATGGGTGTTTGATGATTGTGTGATTGTAACTCAAACATGAAAGCTTGTATCTATCTCACAGTGATTCAATAAATTAAAAAAAAAAGAATAGAGTGCAAGATCCAAACAAGAATCATTTGAGTCCCTGAATTTGAAACAAAGATAAAGGAACCAATAAACACTGAAATCTATAATCAATGAAAGGTAGTAGAGTACGTTTTTGTACTGTAATGGGGAGAGAGCACTGCTCAAGGACCCTCCCACCCTACCAAAAAGAAAACCACTCAGCAGACTTCGGGCTTGGGAAATTGGAGATCTTTACCTACTGGGTGCCATGCCCTGAAGCCAATACCCAGTGTTGTTTGATCCTCCAAGCACCTCTGGGTGGTCTTGGTATCCCCGACCCTCCCTCCTTCCTGAAAGACCCCACAAATGCCCACACTGTTAGGCAGAGAATTGGCAGGGGTTCTCACATTAGCACGTCAGGCTATGACTTTTATTGAAAAAACAGCTGGAAGTAAAATGATTGACGTTATATTGAAAGTACACACATTGCATACCAGATAATGCAGACTCAGAACAACAGATACTGACATACTAGTTAAAAGGATTGATCCTCAAAGAGTGGTTTAGAGAATTTTAATAATTTAGGCCAAAATTGTTTCCAAAGTGGGTGATACCACACACACACACACACACACACACACACAGATACTGCCACTGCTGCTGCCGTGGGGGTGTTCTGGAATGATCCAGGCGGGTAGTAACATTGTGGGGTACTTTCTGTTTCTTTGCTTAAGGTAGATTCCCAGGGACCCTGAGTAGGGAGAGTCAAAAAAGCTTGGGAGATCCTGATCTAGCAAAATGGCTGGGTGAGAAAACCAGATTTTGCTATAGTTACACTTTATGCTTAAAAGAAAGTGAAGTGACATTTAAGATATTTTAGGGAATAAAATATAAACTAAGAATTCTAGATTGAGCAAAACTGACTTGTTTTTCAGTTGTTAGGAGCAGAGAAAAACTGTCATCAATGATAAAAAAAATAAAGAAAAAGAAAAACCTAAAAATTTTTATATGAGCCCTTCCCTAGGAATCTAGTAAAGAATGAGTTTTAGTTCAACTAACATGACTAACAAGTCTCACAATGGAGACATTACTGGTGCCCGCTCGAGCAAATCAATAAACAACGGGACAACAGTGCTACAGTGCTAACATGACTAAAGACCATCAACACGGATTAATCAGGATAGAATAGAGCATATAATGAAAATATTCTCTGACAATTGAAATACAGTATAGGGGCAGGGGCAATAGTACAGTGATTAGAGCATTTACATTTCATACAGCTGATCTGGATTCTATTCCCAGCATCTCCTATGGTCCCCCAAAAGTCTGTGTATATATATATGTGTGTGTATATATATATATATATCACTTGTATCACTTGTCATCAATTTGCTTGAGTGGGTGCTAGTAACGTCTCCATTTGTCCCTGTCTCATGCTTGTGTAGCACAATGGCGTCTGCTCATTCCAGGAACACAAAGAGCCTCAAACTGTTCATTCAGGGTCTTGATGAAGAAGTCTGACTGTCTCATTGGTGGGTGGCCAGGCGTTCTTTTGACGTCCCGTGGAATCCAGTTGGTAACAGCTCTAGTCCAGCGGTCATCTCTAAATCGCATTACATGTCTGACCCATCTGATTTTCAACAAAATTTGGCAAATGAGACAGCGTCCCTGATTCTCAGTCATCGATGGAGGTCAGAACTCCGGATTCCTTCCCTCACTTAAGTGAAAGGTGATACTGCAATCATAGCTCTTTCGATTCCTCTTTGGGATACCCAAATAACATTCTTATCCTGTTTTCGTAGGGCCCAGGTCTCCGAGGCATATGTTAGCACAGGAAGAACAGTAGAGTTCAAAAGATGTGCCTGGAGCCAGAGGTTCTTCATCCTCTTAGCAACTTCTCTGATGCTCTTGAAGGCGTTCCACGCCGCTTTCTTCCTTTTGCACAGCTCAGGTGCCAGGTTGTTTGTCATGTTGAGTTCTTGACCTTGGTACACATAACTGCTGCATTTGGAGGTGTTTGTTTCATTGAGAGCAAATGGAACGTCAGGAAGCAGTCCATTTCTCATGAACATTGTCTTCATGAGATTTAACTGCAGTCCAATCTTTCCACACTCACAGTGGAAGTTGGCCAGCAATCGTGCCTCTTGGCTAATGTTTGGTGTTATTAGAATGATGTCATCAGGTGTGGAGGTGGTGTATTTGCCAACCATCTATCTTCACTCCCATTCCTTCCCATTCTGTTGCCGTATGACGTTTTCAAGGGTAGCACTGAAGAGTTTCGGTAAAATGGTGTCGCTCTGCCAAACTCCTCTCTTTACATCGATGATCACTTCCTTGTAGAATGGTGAGATCCTGGTGGTGAATCCATAATACAGCTCCTGGAGGATCTTGATGTACTGAGTTTGAACGCCCTGTTTGGCTAGGGCTTCAATGACTGCTTCAGTCTCAACAGAATCAAAGGCCTTCTTTAAATCGATGAATGTTAGACAGAGCAGCATCTTGAACTCTCTCGAAACTTCAATGAGCTTGGTTACCATCTGGATATGGTTGATCATGCTGAATCCTTTTCAGAACCCAGCTTGCTCACCTGGTTGTCCTTCGTCTAGTGTTCTGCCAATCCTATTCAGGATGACTTGAGTAAACGATGGACAACAGGTAGATTGGGCGATAGTTGCTGATGTTGGGGATGTCTCCCTTCTTGTACAACAGGATGGTCCTGCTGGTTTTCCATTGGGATGGAACCTTGCATTCAGACAGGTAGCATGTGAAGAGCCGAGCCAGTGTATTGACAAGTACTGGTGGCAAATTCTTCAGGTGTTCGGGTCTGACCTCGTTTGAACCGGGCACTGTACACTTCTTTACTGGCAAAATGGTGTGTTGAATTTTGGAAGGAAGAAATCTTCATGCACCAACATCCAACTACGATGAAGAAGAAATTGAGAAGTTCTACATGGAGGTGGAGAAGTTCTATAAAGAAGACCACGCCTTCTACAAGGTCATTGTTGGTGATTTTAACGCCAACATAGGACTAAGAAGGTCACTTGAAGAGCTCCACATTGGTACTCATGGCCTAGAATGGAACGAACAGGATGAGAGACTGTCTGAGTTCATCATGTTGACCAAGACCACCCATGATAACTCGAAGTTCCAGAAGACCGAATCTAAATGTTGGACATGGAGTCTCCCAGTGGCCAGTTCCACAACAAAATGACCACATCACATTCAGTCGACGGTTTTGCCTGACCAATGTCACTGTTGTCCCAAAATTCCAAACAGGATCTGACCATCATCTGCATGCAGAATCCTACTTCACGGATTGGGGAGAAAGGGCTACAAAGTTTAAGAGAACTCCCAGAACCACCACCAACTGGGAGCTCTTTGGCACTATTGCAGCAGTATGGGAAGATGCCATTGTTGACAACATCGACGAGGAATATGATCGACTGGTTCAGCACCTCCATGATTGTGTGAGGAATGCCGAGGGAGAGAAAGCCACAAAAAGGCACATGTCTCTCATGCTCATTCACTAATGTGGTTTGGCACAAGCCTCAGGCAATCACAAGCTAACATCCAAGCTTGCAAAGCTGTGCAGAGAAGCGATAAAGGAAGACCTCAAAGAGAGAAGAGCAGTAGTGTTGGCAGATGCGGCAGAAGCCAGGAAAAGTGTTTGCAATGCCCGCCTGTCCTTCGCCAACTACAAGACCAAGATGACTGCCCTCCAACATCCTGATGGATCTATCACATCTTCCAGAAGGGTAAAGGAAAAGGTTATCCATGACTTCTACTCGGATTTCTTCAATAGCAACGTCCACCTGCCCACATACCAAATTCCGCAGAATGGATGTGTCGTTCCCAGGATTCTCCCTTCTGAAATATATGTATCACTGTATCACTGTCATCTCATTGTTTATCGATTTGCTCAAGTGGGCACCAATAATGTCTTCATTAGTCCCTGTCACATGCTAGTGTATCTTGATGGCATATTGGGGACTCTTTCAGGGTCAGGAGAATGAAGACCATCATTTTCACTGTTTTTGGCATATCAAGTACACCACGGGTAGTTTCCCAGGCTCTGCTGTGCAGGTGGGATACTCTCAGTAGCTTGCCGGGCTCTCCAAGACGGATGGAGGCTTTTGGGGCGGCCTCTAATCGCCTTTTCAGGTATTCCCAGTCAGGCACATATATATATATTTCCCTCTATGATTTGTTGCCTACTGTCTGAACCCCACCAAATCTGGTGTAATTATGGAAAATGAGTAGGGAGTGTCTTATGATGTGTCATGCAGACACCTTTGCACAAAAGCGGCAATGCAGCTCAGGAATATGTTCACTTGTATGTGAGGCCTGGAGCATGGCAGTGGTTGGGTTGTGGAGTTGGGCTGCCAGGGGGGGGTCCCTTAGGGCAGGGAAGGCTCTCATCTACCCCTCTCTGGGGCACCCCTAGTGAAAACAGCCTGATGCAGAATCTGGTGGCATGGTTATGGGGACCTCATAAAATTCTCCCTTCTGAAATATATATATATATATATGCATATATATACATAATAACTAAAAATTGCAGGAGAATGGGAAGAGTCAATACAAAAGGTTTCTTAACCATTTTAAGAAATCAAGACCTGCTCTTTAGGCTCATGTTCTTCCTTTAACCTTTATCTCACCTGCTGGTCTGTGTTTCTTTACTTGCTGCTTCTACTCTGGAGGAGCCTGTGGTCTCTTTCAAACAAATACTTCTCTCTTTCTCTCCCCTCACATTTTTCTGAAAAAGTTTTGATTAAAATTACCTTGCTTAAACAAAAAAGAAAGAAATCAAATTAAGGTAATAGTATTAGAAATATTCTGGTATTGTTGTGTGTGTGGAGAAAGCAATTAGGTAGTGTTCAAAGAGTTTAATTCCATTACCCTTTGTGTTCTTGGGAACTACATACTCAGAAGAAAGGAGAAACACCTAACATAGATGAAGTTCTTTAAGAATTCTATAGGTAAGCATTTAAATCAGAAGTATCAACATCAATTAAATATTTTATCTCTAGTTATTGAGGGCATAGAATATTGATCACCTAAACAATTAAGCATCCTCAATGCTGATAATGAAAAATACCATTGCTCACTAAAAGAACCTAGAAATTCTAGGGGGGAAAATACATCAGATGAGCTAGGAATATCCATTTTAAAGCCAGGAAACCATCAAACTACTGTGGTCAGGTTGCGACTCAAGACATTTTAAAAACAAGCTCGTATTGGCTAAGAAGTCATACTTAATTTGAACTTTGGTAAGAATAATAATTTCAGTGGATCAGAACTCATCAAAATAATCATAATCTTAGAATAACACCAGAAAAATCTTGGAAGCTCATAAGGGACAGAAGTTAAGGGACAAAAACAAGCATTGAGGATCTTTGAACTACATGAACTACATTACCAGGTATCCATGCTGTAGCTAAGGGGAAGCAGTGCTTTATAGATGCAATCCTGCTACTAAAGAACAAGAAGTTCACGTAGTAGGTCACCAATTTTCTACTCCAGTGAATGAAGCATCAGTTGGCTCTGAGCATCAGTTGGCTCCTCCTGTCATCGCTCCTACTGGAGAGGTGACCAGGCATGATACCCATCCTGTGGAAGAACAGACCCC
This sequence comes from Sorex araneus, assembly GCF_027595985.1. Classification (NCBI taxonomy): domain Eukaryota; kingdom Metazoa; phylum Chordata; class Mammalia; order Eulipotyphla; family Soricidae; genus Sorex; species Sorex araneus. Next base: position 26,033,285 of record NC_073307.1, on the reverse strand, counting down.
ATGATCTTGCCAATCAGGTCTAACCTACACCCATTCAGGCCCCTGGACCCAGCTGCTTGTTTCCGGGAAGAGGAACACGCCGATTGGTGCTGAGGGTACACTGTCCACATGGGCCAGACTGGCAAAGTTTACAACTAAATTTTTTTTAACCTGGGTTCTTCAACAGAAGAATATAAGGATAGAAAAAGAAGGAAAATAGGATGCTTAACAGGCATATCCAGTTAACCCATTTTATTACGTTTTATTAATTTTATTTGTTTTGGTTTGGGGGCCACACCTAGTGACACTCAGGGCTTACTCCTGGCTCTGAGCTCAGGCATCACTCCTGTAGGGCTTGGGGGACCATATGAGGTGCTGGGGATCAGACGTGGGTCAGCTGCATGCTATGTAAATGCCCTGCCCACTGAACTATTGCTTCAGCCCCTCAAATTAACTTACTTTAATTAAAAAAAACCCTAAATATTAGTTCTAGGGATGTATAAATGGGTCTCCTCAGAGAAATACATGAAGGTAATACTACACAAATCAGGATAGTGCTCACACTAAGGAAAGGTGTGAACACTATCCTGATTTGTAGTAGCTATGATGGGATTTATGTATGGGATGATGGGATGGTGTATATGAAGGACTTTCAGAATAACCAGAAATTTCTCCTTGATCTCGATAGTTCCATTGATACTTACTGTTAGAGGGACGTTGTTCTTGTGACAATCCATAAGGCCGCTTATTAGTTCTTGTACTTTGCATGTGTTCTGTTTAGAAATTAAATAGTAGAAACATTAGTCCCCCCCCACCCCGCTCTATTTTTCTTATGTGGTAAAAAAATATATATAGCACAGTGGGTAGGGCGTTTGCCTTGCACACGGCCAACCTGGGTTCGATTCCTCCATCTCTCTCAGAGAGGCTGGCAAGCTACGGAGACTATCCTGCCCGCATGGCATAGCCTGGCAAGTTACCCATGGCATATTTGATATGCTCAAAACAGTAATAAGTCTCACAATGGAGATGTCACTGGTGCCTGCTCGAGGAAATTGATGAACAACGGGGTGACTGTGACAATGATAGTCTTGGGCATGAAAGTGTAGAGTCAGCATAATATAGTGCCAGAGGTGGTGGAATACGCTGATCACTGCCTGAAACGACCAGGGTTCAGTGTGTCATCCCAGCAAGCATGCTGGTTGGGCAGTACATCCCACACATACATTTCAGAGTTTGCTCAGAATATCTTTGTTGTTTGGTACAGGACTTGAAATTGAGGTGTAGGGGAGAGATGAGTTGAAGTATCTAAATATTCTGGTTACAGGTCACCAAAGTTGCTTGCCACAGGGACTGTAGTTTGTAAGTCTTGGGGCAGTTTTGTGTTGTGGAATGATGCAGAAAAAGAATAATGTAACTTTAAAGTGGCTGTGAAGAAAGTAGCATACTTAAAAGTTCCTGGTTACTATTGAACTCTGAGAAATGTCTGAAACTCTTGGGGTCCCAGTGAAGGTAGCAGGAAAGACCTGAGAAGTGTCTGATCTCTTCTGACTTACCTGAGACTCTATTCAAGCAGGAAATGAAGGCTAGGCTGAGTTGAAAACTGCCAGATCAGTCAGCACCTGCGCCAACACACAGATAGTCTTGACAGAGATAGGGCAAGTATTGGTTCCAGGCATTTAAGGAAATCCTGTCTTGTTATTAGCAAACCATTAAGTTGAGCAGACTTGAGTGACCACACATGACAGAGAACTTGTTAATCAAGAACTCAAAAAGATGATAGCAGTAACAAAACCATAAGGAGTTGGGATCTGAGTTTTCAGAATTCCTATATCACATGATTTTAAATGCCCACTTTTCAACCAAAAAAAAGTTTTGTCACATGAAACAATGTAAGATTCCTACTCAAGAAAAATTAGCCAATAGCTGCAGTACTTGAGGAAGCTCGTGTGTTGGTCTTACTAGACAAGGATTTGAGACTGGTGTTGGAGTGATCATAGAGCAGGTAGGACGCCTGTCTTGCATGTGCTGATCTGATCACTGGGACCCCAAATGTTTCCCTGAGCATTGCCATGTGCGGCACAAAAACACGGCAGCAGCTTCTGTGGAAATAACTATATTATAGAATAATCTTGAGCGCCTACTTTGCAAATGTGTGTGATCATGAATTTAAACCCGGAGCATCTCCCAGGTACCAACCACGATTCTGGCAGCTGTGCACCTGGTACTGTGAGAGTCATTGGTCTACACCACAGTGAAGTGTGTGTAGAAAAGGGTTCTACCACAGAAAAGGGCTGTGATTGCTGGTGAGGTGTGTAAATGCCACAGCTGGGAAGTGTCACCCCTGGGGGCAGGTGTGCAAGAACCAAAACTGGAGGCGTGTAAAGCTTGGTGAGCTCTGGGGCGAGGGTGCAAGCACTCATGGTTGTAGGCTATGATAAACACTACAGCTAAAAATGTACCAGCATTGCATGCAGGGTGTGTGTGTGTGTGTGTGTGTGTGTGTGTGTGTGACTCCTAGTTATTGCAACAAGGAAGGGAGGGGGAAGGAGAAAGGAATGTGAAAAAATATATTGATTTAATAAATAAAAACAGGGGCCAGAGCGATAGTCCAGTGGATAGGGCATTTGCCTGGCATCCCATGTGGTCCCTGAGCACTGTCAGGAGTAATTCCTGTGTACAAAGCCAGGTGTAATCCCTGTGCATTGCTGGGTATGACCCCAAAACAGCAACAAAGCACCTCTTTGGGAATCACTCTCTCAAAAGGTTTCCTGTGTTGCCCCTTCCCTTGCCTTTGTTGTTGCAGGGACTGGAGACCATGCACCCATTTGCGGTCCTCATGAGGAACACACACTCCACACTTGAGTTGCACCCGTGCTGGCCAGAGGTCACATTTGTTCAGTTGTCCTTGAACACATTCCGGTTGCAGTGCAGTGCTCGCACACACCTGGCTCTGACAGATCACGGGGCATAGGTGCTGTGACCATGCACGGCTCATGCAGGCAGCAGCCAGGATAAAAGTCAGGGCCTAACACCTGCGAGTCAGGGACTTTAAGCCACCAAGGCATCCATTGACTCCAGGAAATCACATTTAATAAACTAAAGGGAAATATGAAAGCAATGTCTCATCAAGTAGAGAATGTTGATAGAGATTGAAGAACTATCTAAAAGAGCCACAGTGAAGTTCTCTGGTTGAGAAGTAGAGTAACTCAATAATAAAAAAAAACCCACTAGAGGAGTTCAGTCATAGATCTGCACTAGGAGATGAGAGGATTGATGAGCTGAAATGGAAATTGACCAATGTGAGAAACAGGAAGATAAAATGAGCAGAGGCATGTAGGGAACCGTCAAACAAACACATGCATATGGTAGGTGTCTGAGAAGAGAAGAGGGGTGGAGAGAATATGGGCAGAAATAATGGCTAAAATTTTTCTATTGAAAAATCTTACATCTGGGGGCTGAAGCGATAGCACAGCGGGTAGGGCGTTTGCCTTGCACGCAGCCGACCCGGGTTCAAATCCCAGCATCCCATATGGTTCCCTGAGCACCGCCAGGGGTAATTCCTGAGTGAAGAGCCAGGAGTAACCCCTGTGCACCGCCGGGTGTGACCCAAAAAAAAAAAACAAAAAAAAACCTTACATCTAAGTAGGATAAACTCAGAGATTCACTTAGACACATCAAATCACCGTTGAGACAAAAGAACTCGAGAATACCAAGAGAGAAGTGATACCCAAGATAAGACACATCAAATAGGAGCTGGAGCAATAGCACAGTGGGTAGGGCGTTTGCCTTGCACGCAGCTGACCCAGGTTCGATTCCCAGCATCCCATATGGTCCCCCAAGCACCGCCAGGAATAATTCCTGAGTGCATGAGCCAGGAGTAACCCCTATGCATTGCTGGGTGTGACCCAAAAACCAAAAAAAAAAAAAGACAGCAAATACCTGAGAAGATCTCAAACTTTCTTTTCTAACTCATCTTTAGACCTAGTGCAAGCAGAAAATAAATGTTTACAAGGCAAAGTTATAAATGACTTGGTTAATTGAGATAGGATTTCCAGCTGTGGAGAGTCAAGCTGTGAAGAGTAAGCAGTCTGCTCACCCGTCCTCCCTCCCTCTCTCCTTCCTCTCTCCTTCCCTCCTCCCTCTCTCCCTTCCTCCTTCCTCCCTCCCTCCCTTCCTCCCTCCCTCTTTCCTCCCTTTTCCTCCTTCCTTCCTCACTCCCTCCCTCCTTCCTCTCTTCTCCCTTTCCTTCCTCTTTCCCTCCCTCCCTCCTTCTTCCCTCCTTCCTCTTTCTCCCTTCCCTTCCTCTCTCCCTCCTTCCCTCTTTCTCCTTCTCTTTTCCTCAGTACCCATCCCTCTTCCTGACTCCCTTTATTTCCTTTTACCTATTTTTTTCTTCCTTACTTTTGCTTGAAGAATTTTTTTAAAAACAACCCAGTGAAGCATGCAAAGAAACATGAAGTATAAATTTTACAGCTGAGAAATGAACAGAATTGTCCTAGAGGAAGCACAGACATCAGGATTACTAAAGACTTGATGTCATCTGTATAAAATCTTTCTAGGTCAATATCTGAACAAGTAAAGAATATTAGTAAAGAGGTTAAAATCATCGCCAGACAGATAGCTCAAGAGGGAGAGTATATGCTTTGTTCATGCAAGGCACAAAAGGGACCCCCGAACACTCCAAACTGTGACTCCCCCAACTACTAAAAAGTATAAGAATTCCAGTTTGGCCTTAGAGGACTGGCGTGTGCGCTTTTTATGTTGGGGCCCCAGGTTTTGATCCCCAGCCACTTCATGGTCCCTGAGAATGACCCCTGAGCATTGCCAAGTATGACCCCAAGACAAAAACAAAAGAAATGTACATTATAGAAAAAAAAAGCCAAACAAATTCAGAAGTTGAAAAGTACAATAACTGAAATTTAAAAACCACAGACCAGTGGCTTTCAACCACCAATTCTCAAACAAGTTATTGCTGCTTAACTGGTAGTGGGTTTCAGCCACCCGTGATTCAGTCTGTGGATTGGTATTGGTCTTTGGGCAAAAAAAAAAGTTGAAAGCACTGCAATAAAAATTTTTGAGGGCCGGGGCCGGTGCTCGGCTCCGGCCGGCCCGGGTGCCCATGCCTCTGCAGAGCCGGTGGATGTGGAACGAGCGGGAACCAGAGACAGCTTTAGGAATTGGGGTTCCAGCAAGTGCTTGCACCCATGTATGGAGACTGTGAACTAACTTTGGTTACATGCTGTTCCAGGAAGGGAAATGATTCATTTTCAAACCTAAATCTTCTCGGACTTAATTACTATAATACAGAAATTGTAAACCGCACGGCCGCTACCACGGCCGCGCGACATTTTATCTCTTCATTCTCATCAGTGGAAAACTTATTATCAAATATTTCCCTGTTAATAGAGCTGTATTCTTAGGGGATAAATTCCAACAAAAATAGTGAGTCTGTTTTGAAACTCTAACAACAATAGTGAGTTATGTGTTGAAATCTGGAATGTAATCAAGGTTAAGAGAAAAGGAAGTGAAATTATCACTCACGTACGGGGTGGGTTGGGGGGTGAGGGGTGGGATGTATACTTTTTTTGTTGTTGTTTATTTGTTTGTTTTGTTTTTGCTTTTGTTTTTGTTTTTATTGGTGGTGGAATATGGGCACTGGTGAAGGGATGGGTGTTTGAACATTGTGTAACTGAGATATAAGCCTGAGAACTTTGTAACTTTCCACTTGGTGATTCAATAAAATAAATTAAAAAAAATAAAAAAATAAAAGTTTTTGAGAATGAATTTGAACAGACAGAAGAAATAATCAGTAAAGTGAAAACATCATTAAAATTTATTAGTCTGAGGAGCAGAAAGAGAAAAGAAAAACACAGTTTATTTGCCACCATTAGAATATATCGCATAATATGAACTCCAGGAGAGGCATAAAGAAAATGTGAAGGAATTTCAGCCAGTAACTTCACAAATTTGACATAAAAAATATACACACCCATGAATCTTGGTAAATTCCAGAAAAAAATATAAGGAAAAATATCCATACCGAAATATAGTATAACCAAGCTGTTGAAAGACAGAATCTGAAAAGTAGCAAAAGAAATGTCACCTACAAAGCATCCGCAATAAGATCAATAGTTGATTTCTTTCCAGAAACTGGATAGCAGAAGACAGTGAAATGACAAGTTTAAAGTGTCAACACTTAAATATTAGCAACCAGCAATTCCATGTTTGGCAAAACTACCCCTCAAAAAATGGGGAAGATGTTCCCAGATAAAGTTGAGAGATTATCTTCCTAGTACCCAAGCCCTACAAAAAATATTAGATAGCTCCTTAGGGGGAAATGGAAATTAGACAGGATTTTGAAGTCATACAGAGAAATAAAGAACACTGACAAAAAGTAGTGACATAAGTAAACATAAAAGTCTGTATTTTGTTTTGGTTAGATTGGTTTATTTATTTATTTATTTCTCATCTGGCATATCTGACAGTTTCAGAAGCTGTTTCTGGTAGCACAGGGCATATATCTCATGTCATTCAGGGAAAATATAGCTGCTGAGGATCGAATCAGGCCTCAGTGTGCAAAGTCTGTGCTTAGCTCATCGAGCTATTTCTCTGGCCCCTGCTTCACTCCTTTTTAAATATGTTTAAAACACAAGTGCATATGGAAGACTTGCAGTACTTTGAGGGCACACAATGCGTGAATGTGTTTTGCAACAACAGAAAAATAAGAAGGGAAGGTTGGGGCTGTCTAAGAGTGAAACTGTTATATACTGTTAAGAGTTAGATGAATTAAATATGGATTATTATGCTTATGGATTAGAAGGTTTGTTAAGAAGGGGCCAAAGAATTAGTATAGCAGGTAGGGAGCTTGCCTTGCATTTGGCCAACCCAGGTTTGATCTCTGGTACTCCAGATGGTCCCCAAGTACTGCTAGGAGAGATCGCTGAGTGCAGAACTAGGGTAATCCCTCAGCATAGCACTCAGAGTTTGGCGTGGCCCAAACCTTCCCCACACACACACAAAAAAAAAAAAGAAAGAAAAAGAAGAGAGGACCAGAGCAAGGGTATTTGCCTTGCACACGGCTGATCCAGGTTTGATCCCTGGCATCCCGTATGATCCCCTAAGCACCACCAGGAGTAATTCCTTAGCACAGAGACAGGAGTAATCCCTGAGCATTGCCAGATGTGGCCCCAAAACAAAAAAGAATAAAAGACAAAGAACAACCTAGATGGTGTTGATAGATAAAGGAAAGAGGTCTTGGGCAAGAGAAGTAGTTCAATACATGGGAATGAGCACTTTTCACTGCATGGTCCCTTGATCATTGTCAGCAGTGATTCACAAAGAGCCAGGAGTAGTTCCCAAACACTATGGAGTGTGCCCTAAAAACCAAAATAGCTACTTTCTCTGAGGCTGCAATGATTAAGGCAGGATGCTGATGCCTAAATAAATAGATGAATGGGGTTGGATAGAGACCTCAGAAACAGCCTAGCTTCCATGTGGCAGCTGGCACTGCAGATGTCATGATTGGTAAAGGGGATTAGATTCTTTAAATTGGCACTAAAATGATTGGTTGTCCGTAGGGAGAAAAATAACATTGATGCTCTCCCTCATTGTGTATAGTTGGATTAAAATTTTAATTTGAAAAGAGAAACATTAAAATGTGTTTAGAAGAAACACTTCTAAATGTTTAGAAGAAAATATTGAATATTTATATGACCTCAGGAGGGAAAGGTTTCTTAAGATACAAAATATACAAATCTTGATGAACAAGTTTGGTTCGTTTGATCCCATTAAAATTGTAAACATCAGGGTTGGAGAGGTAACACAGCAAATAAGGTGTTTGCCTTGTATGTAGCCAGCCTGGGTTTGGCACTACGTATGGTCCTCTGAGCCCTGATCACCAGGAGTGATCTCTGAGCACAGAGCCAGGAGTAAGCTCTGAGCACTGGTAGGTATGACCCCCTGCCCCCCCCCCCAAAATAAAACCTATCATGATTAGGAAGGTAGAAAGATTCATCAGCAGCATAGGAGATTTCTGGTACAAAAGTAGCAAGGATTAGGATTATAAAAAATAGGAAGTATTGACTTCTAAATCAATAAGAAAAGACAAAAACCTCTAGTGGAAATTTTGTTAAAAGATTAGGGGGAACTTTGACTTTCGTTGGTGTGCGCCATACTCAGGACCACATCCATGCCAGGCAGGCACTTTGTCCCTAAACCACAAAAGAGGCAGTTTGCTATTTCAACATACAAAAAAAAAGTTGTGCTTCATTAATGCAACCTCGTTAATCATTAGAGAAATGACAACTAAAATTAAAAATAAGATACCACTTAGTGCTCGTCCTGCTGACTTTAAGTCTGTAGAATGGGTGTGGAGAGAGCAGCAGCTTAGATGCTTGCCTTGCATGTGGCTGATATGGGTCCAGTTCCCAACACCGTGTGGTCCCCTAAGCCCCACCAGGAGCAATCCCTGAGCAGGAAACCAGCCATAATCTTTGAGCATCACTAGGCATAGTTAGGAAATCAAAAATAGAAAGAAGGAGGAGGAGGAAGAGGAGAAAAAGTACTCTTTTAGGAGCAGGCCCACCTCCACATTTCAGACTCTCTGCTTGCTCCTCTAACTTCCAGATAAGGTTAACCTCCCAAGCGATATCTCTGGGACCTTTTGGGCACCAGAAGCCAATTATTCCCCCTTTCAAATTGGTCCTGGAAGTCTCCACACCTGACCTTTGCCATCTCAGCAGCCCCAACTCCACATCTCCTGAACCACTTTTACCTTGTCACTGAGTGCAGATGAGCAGGGAAGGAAAAGAACAATACCCAGACCAATCCCGCAGAAATTTCCAGGGAGGCTAGCCTCAAAGAAGGACCCTCAGCACAGCAGCAGTACAGCAGACACAGTGGGGAAGGCAGGCAGAAACCCACCAAGCTCATTGAATGAAAATAAGGACACACCAAGAAGCTCTGCAAGCTCTCAGAGAATAATTTCATTTAAAATTTTTTAAAATTTAAATTTAATTTTTGTTTTGTTTGCTTTTGGGGTCACACCCAGTCAGGTAAAGGGATTACTCCTGGCTCTGCACTCAGAACTTACTCCTGGCAATGCTCAGGGGACCATATGGGATGCTGCAAATTGAACCTGGATTGGCCTTTTGCAGGGCAAATGCCCTACCCGCTGTGCTATTGCTCCAGCCCTCAGAGAATAATTTTAATAGCACCATGTTGAGGATGTTTAATGGAGTCAAACATTACCTATGACACAGGTATCACTGGATCACTGTCATCCCGTTGCTCACCGATTTGCTCAAGCGGGCACCAGTAACGTCTTCATTGTGAGACTTGTTACTGTTTTTGGCGTATCGAATACGCCACAGGTAGCTTGCCAGGCTCTGTCATGTGGGCAAGATACTCTCAGTAGCTTGCCGGGCTCTCTGAGAGGGGTGGAGGAATAGAGCTCAGGTCGGCCACATGCAAGGCAAATGCCCTACCCACTGTGCTGTTGCTCCAGCCCATGACACAGGTAATCAGCAAAATATAGAAAATATGAAAGTAGAAGTGAGAAAACTACGATTAGAAGTGACATAAATTAAGGTGATATTAAAAACAACTCAAAAAAAGGTCTGAACAGTTAGGGAACAGATCAGGAAGCTCCAACGTGGGATACAGGAAACCGAGAAAACAACAGAAGAGGGGGAAAGTCTATAAAGAACAGCAGCACCCAGAGAATTAAGGGATGAAGGCTCAAAAGAAACTTTATAAGAATCATCCAAATCCCTACAAAATAGGAAGGCAGCGGCTAGAGCAATAGTACAGTGGGTAGGGCGTTTGCCTTGCACACAGCCAACCCAGGTTCGATTCCCAGCATCCCATATGGTCCCCCGAGCACTGCCAGGAAGACAAATTTGATGAAGAATACTAAAGAAATTGTACACAAGAATGACTGAGAAGTGTGGACTCAAGAGACCTGCAGAGTCTCAGCAAAAAATAGACCTTACTAGAAAAACTCCAAGACACTTTATTATCAAGTCCAAAAACAGAAACAAAATGTTGAAAGCAAGCAAGATCAAAAATAGAATTTACAAAGGAGAATCCATAAGATTCACAGCAAATCTATAAGAAATAGTAGGATTTAGAAAACAGAACTCAATGAGATGCACACCTTCACCAAGAATATTCTATCCAGATTATCGCTCAGATATGAAGGAACAATAAAGAGCTCCATGGACAAGCAACATCTCAGGGAATTCAAAGCCTTGAAACCAGTTTTGCAAGAAACATTAGAGGAACTTCTTTAAAAGAAGACAGGCTTCTAGCACTTTGTCAATATGACATTCACTCATGGCGTTCATGGCTGCTCTCAACTAGATCCAGAAAGGCCTGAACATTTCTAGTTTGCATAGTGATTTTACTCTTTTTCAATGATAAATTAATGTTTTGTGTTCTTTGTCTATTCAGGTTATGTTTTATAGATATTTTATTATAATCTTTTACCTATTAAAATACCCAAATTTAGTTTTATTCTTCTATATGCGTGTAGATGTCACTACCTCACAATAACTTTTTGGGTTGGTTTTTTGTTTTTTTTTTTTGCATTTGGGCCACACTCAGCAGTGCTCAGGGATTAAATCCTGATGGTCTTGAGGGACCATATAGGGTGCCGAGGATCGAACTCAGGCCAGCTGCATGTAAGACAAGAATCTTACCTGCTATAGTATCACTAGAGCTCCACAATAAATTTTTATTGGAAATGTATTTCTCATATGTGGGATATAAAGAAACATAGTAAGGGAAAATCAAATGGCCAAAGTCATTAGAAACAGTGATTTTGTCTATAGAACTGAGTTTACAAGGCGTGGAGGAGGGACCCGTGGGACACTGGTGGAGGGAAGTAGTGATGGGTGTGGTGTTGGAGTGAGGTAGGCATGAAAAGTGTAAACAGTGTTGTAAATCCTGGGACCTAAATCAAAATAGTTTGGAAAAAAAAAGTCTGTCTGTTCTGAGTGTCACCTACAGAACTGAGTTTGCTCAGGAGGTAGGGGCAAGAGGGGAATTAGAGACAGTGGGGGAGGGAGCGGACAGTTTGGTGGGTGTGGTGGAGAAACACTGTAAGCCTGAAACATTACCCTTAACTGTATTGTGAACCATGGAGCCTTAAAAAAATGAAGTGTGACAGCAGGAAGTGGGGAATGTAAGATAATATGGCGATATTAATGGAAATAGGTACAATAGCCATACAAGATAATTCGGCAATATCTAATGAAGGTGAAGTTTTATATGTATAATGTAACAAATATATATGTATATGTATACATATATATATACATATTTGTTTTTTGGGTCACACCCAGCTATGGTTGGGGCTCACTCCTGACTCTATATCCAGGGATCACTTCTGACAGTGCTTAGGAGACCATGAGGTGCCTGGGATCAACCGGTTTTTGAGTCACACCTGGCCATGCTCAGGGCTTACTCCAGGCCTTGTTCTCAGGGATCACTCCTAGTGGGTTCTGGGGACCCTATGGGGTAGAGAGATGGAGCCTAAATTGGCCACATGCAAAGCAAGTGTCCTACCCATTGTACTATCATCACTCAGGTGCAGGCACCCATGCATATCTTATAAATAATTCCATCCTTCATATATAACTGAAACTTTACACATATGTGCAATAAAATGCGTGAGAATTATCCCAACTTTGGGGAGCCCGAGCAATAGTTTAGCACATAGGTGCTTGTACTGCTCATGGATGACCCAGGTTCCATCTCAGGCATCCTATATGGTCCCCTGGGTAACCCCTGAGTGTCGAGCCAGGAGCAAGACCTGAGCAGAGCCAACCCCAAACCGCCCAACACCCCCCAAAATTATCTCAACTTTTTAATACTATTATGTTGTTTGCAATAGTAAGTTATTAACAAGCTAAAGAATACTCAACAGGCAAATGGATATTTTATAGTATTTTTCCTAATTGGAACTGCAAAGTAATGGTGAAACAGTAAACTAGTGTTTATGCATATCAACACAGATGAATCTCAAAAAAATGATTTATTTTTTGGAAGATGCCGAAAATGGAACCCAGGGCCTCACACATGCAAGGCAAATGCGCTGTCATTGAACTACAACCCTAGTCTACAGAGAATGGAGCAATAACACAGAGGGTAGGACGTTTGCACTGCATGCGGCTGACCTGGGTTTGATTCCCAGCATCCCATATGGCCCCCTGAGCACCTCCAGGGGTAATTCCTGAGTGCAGAGCCAGGAGTAACCCCTGATCATCGCTGGAGTGTGACCCAAAAAGAAAAAAAAAACCTGGCCTACAAATAGCAAATATATTTTTATTTTAAATTTTAGGCCACATGTGACTGTGAATCACTCCTGGCTATGCTCGGGATCATATGTGGTGTTGGGGATTGAACCCAAGTCAACCACTTGCAAGGCAAGCACCTTTATTCCCTTTCTATCCTTCCGGCCCCTCAGATAAATAATTTCAATGAACAAAGTGAATCTCTGGTGCTTAGGAGATAGTTCCACAGGCCTGAGCACGTGCTTCCCACAAAGGAGGCCCAGATATTGTTCCTAGCATTCCACAGTCCCCAAACACCATGCTGAAAGTAGCCCTTGAGTACCACCAGGTATAGTCCAGAAACAAATTGCTAAAAAATAGTACATTTATACATTTAGTAAGTTTGCTCTCTATTCCATTTATGCAGTATAAAATTAGTCACAAAACCAGTCATTGTTAGAGATATGTATGAAGTAAAAGTAGCAACTACAAGAGCATGAGTAAGTCCAAATTTGCAATAGGATTCTTTTGTGGCAAGGGAAAAGGATTTGATCAAAAGTGGGATCTACAAGATCTACTATTTTATTGTTTCATCTGGGCAACAGTGTATGGTTGTGCATTACATTGTTTTTTTAATACTATTTTATATGAAATGTTACATAGCAGTAAAAAAAGTGTATATAAATAGTTGTCACGTGGAAATTGCAAATATAAATAGAGAGGACAAATAAAGACACCAGCTGCCCTAACGTTATCCAAATGGCGAGCTGCAGCTTGAATTTCCATTTCCTGTGAGACCATCTGACACATAATTTAAAAGTGGTTTATCTTTTTTCACTTTCAAAAGGGCATACCTTTCTATTTCCTGCCAGAAACTTTCTCTGACTACTCTCTAACCCACTGCAAACTCGCCTCAGATAAAGTCTCACCATATCCTCTCCCTCAGGATGCCATCACCCAGTTTTTGATACAGCTTCATTCCCAGCACCCATGAAACCTCTAGGCACCCACCTTTTCTCACAGAGCAGCCCCTACCGCCCAATCCACCTTCCCCACTCTTTCCTGCATGACGGTTTCTGTGTATTTCTTTATGCAGTTCTCTCTATCCCCCTAGATTATAAGCTTCCAAGTGCTAGACAGTTCTTATCTCATTCATTCATGATTGCATTCCCCAGTGCCTACCTGAAACAGCGCTTGCTTAGCCTATGGAGAATGTTTGCTAAAACTTTTTTAATGAGTGAATACATTGACAATAAGAAACAGCTTCAGTAACCCCAAAATTACCTTTTGGTAATACAATAAAGCCCATGAGTTGCTGATGCATAAAAAGAACACGAATGAGATTGTTTGATGACCCCTGATCATTGCCCTCTGTGGCCCTGGTGGCCCCCAGGCCCTGCTAAGGTGGTCCTGAGTGATTCATCTTGGGCTGTAGTGTTGAGTGACTATCCCACTCACTCCCTGAGTATTGCATGGAATGCTGCCCTCTGCCCCCCAGATTGATGAAGAATAAAAGTGGAGAACACATTGGTTAACTATTTTAAAGAGTGATTAATTATTAAACATAAGTATTTGTTTTCATCTATATTCCTAAAAGTTTATACATTCAGGTTGACCAGGAAACTCTTGGGAACTCTCCTTAAGAAAACTTTACTTTCAGGTTCCTGACATCCCGAGGCGCCTTGCGCGGGGGTCTTGACATAATTTTCTCTGGAGGTCAGCTAGTCATTCCCAAATTTCTTTAGGGTCACCGGGTATGAAGATGCAGAAAGAGAAAGAAACGGGCCCGCTATGTGTCTCCTCTATGACAAGGACTCTGCCTGGGTTTCTCTCTCACCTGGGTGACTAAGGAAGCCCACCCCTCCCCTACCCCTTACTCTAAACACACACTTGGATTGGGTCACCCAGGGTGGAGAGGGTCAGGGAATAGACCTGCCGTTGGGTTTGACCTGCCGTTGGATCTGACCTGCCATCCTTACCACCCATGCAGGTCTCCGAAGTCATCTTTGTGTCCATCTATAGCGCTGAATTCTACTTGAAGCTCTATGCAGACCCCATCAACTATTGGAAGGACGGCTACAATATGTTAGATGTCGCTGTTATAGTCTTTCTCAGCGTCCCCTTTACTCTCAAGAAGATCAAGGGCAAGCACTACCCCTATATCAACATTTCTAATGGCTTACAGTCCCTGCGCATCCTCAAGCTTATTACCTACAGCCGTGGCATCCGGGTAAGTTGGCTGGGAGTGTCCTGGCTCTGAGGGGCAGGCCATAGGATCCATCTGTCCACTGGCCCAGTGAACTAATAATTATACTATTGTTATCCAGTTAACTGATTCCACAGTATGGCAGGATGGTTTCTTCTGATATTTTTTTCCTTTTTTTTGGGGGGGGGGTCACACCTGGCTATGCTCAGGGGTTACTCCTGGTTCATGCACTCAGGAATTTCTCCTGGTGGTGCTTGGAGGACCATATGGGATGCTGGGAATCGAACCCGGGTTGGCCGCATGCAAGGCAAACGCCCTACTCACTGTGCTGTCGCTCCAGCCCTCTTCTGATATTATTAAAGTAAAATATTTTTATTTAGAGAAATCTAAGGAGATGCAGAGAGAGAAAGAGAGCACATTGCAGGTTGTGATACAGGCAGTGGAGAATGTGCCTCTTCTGATATTAATCTTCAATTTTAGTGGGGGACAGGTAGGGCCCTAGCAGTATTCAGGGAACCATATAGTGCTAGGGAAAGTGTACACTTCATCTTTGAGCTTATCATCAGCCCTCCCCCCTCATTTTATTTTTTTTGTCTATGCCTGGGCTTGAACCCAGGACCTCACACATGCAAGGCATCAATCTTAAACATCTGGAGGAGAGGGACTGTTTGCTCCATTTTAGGCAAGGAAATTGAGGACCCCCATGACCCCTGGCAGATCAGTGTGAGAGCAGACACTGGAGATACCCGACTCCCAGGGGCCTCTTTTCCATGCTACCAAGTGACCAATTTTCTAAAAAAGCAGACGGGGGGCTGGAGAGGGCAGGGAAATTGCCTTGCATATGGTCGACGCAGATTCAATCTCTGGGACCCCATATAATCTCCCGAGCCCCTTCCTGAGCCATAGAGACAGGAGGAAGCCCTGAGCACCGCTGGGTATGGCCCCCAAACAATAAATAAATAGGCAGACCCACTGAACCACAGGCCCGGCACTGCCTTCCTGGAAGAGCTCAGGTGGGTTTGTTTCCTGGTGGGAAGAGTTCCTTAATCACGCAGCCCAGAGAACGCTGCTCCTGCTGAAACATTATGGGGTGACCAGCCTTGCCTCTGAGCCGGCCAATCTGTGTTCTGAGACTGAAATCTTGGGCAATTGTCTTTTTGTCCTGGATCTGCACCCAGAATTTGTCTTCCCCCGGAAGGGGCTTTTGGACCTTGCGGGCCTACACAGAGATCTGTGGGCACGGAGACAGAACACTGGACCCTGGACCCTCAGGAACGAAGAGGAGACTCCGGGCAATAAGAGAGCCCTGCCTTCCATCTGCCCGGAGTCCTATTTATTTCATGTTATGTAGTTTATTGAACCCAGGGCCCTGTGCATGCAAGGCAATCCCTCTGCCACTGAGCGACACCCCTCACCAGGGGGTCCTGTCTAGTCCCAGAAGGTTCCAGCTCAGGAAAGTAAGTCATTGCTCAGAAAGCTGAGCATTCAAACTCTGGCCCCTGCTGGGGACTACACTATAGACCTCAAAAGCTCTGGACTTCCTCAGAGAAAGGGCTCCCAGCCTATATGGCGTCTGAACTCCAGTACTGGGTTTCTGGGCTGTGTTTGAAGGCTGTGGCTGCAGCCAGTTACCAGGCTGAGACTGAGACTGCCCAGCTCTGTCCTTTGCCCTGTGGGCCTGTCAGCCTGCCCCAGTGGGGGTTCCCACACTCTCTGGCCTACCTCAGCTCCAAGGTGGGGTTCCCCCACCCGCCCCCACAATACACTCCCTCCTGCTGCAGCATTTCTCCCAAGGACTCAGGGCTTCTTCCCGGTTCTTTCTTGGAAGAAAAGTTCTCACTTTGTTGCCCAGGCAGAAAGGAAGTTTCCCCACATCTTACTTATTTTAGAATTCATCAAAACTACAGGGCCTGGAAGAGATAGTGCAGTGTAGTGTAGAGATAGTATAGCTTGCCTTGCACATGCTCAACTTGGGTTCAATCCCTGGCACCCCAGCTGGCCCCTCAAGCTCAGGAGTGATCCCTGAGCCAGGAGTAAGCCCTGAACACTGCCAGATATGGCTCAAAATCTCACCCCAACACACACACATACACTCACACTCACACACACACCCCTATATATTTTCTTCCATTAAGAAAAGAGGGGAGCTGCCAGACCAGCCCCCATACAGGGCAGCCCCAAGTGCTCTTGAACAATCTCTCTGCCTCCTGAAATGTCCAGTGTCCTGCTCTTTCAAGGACCTCTTTTCCTAGTGTTGCATCAGTAGACAATTCCTTGGCTTAGGGAAAGAACATTAGTAGCTGAAGGTGCAGCACCGGCAGGACAGGCTTTGGGAGTGGTCCCAGCTCTGTTCCAGTGTTGGAGTGTGAACCTGGGTGCAACGCTGTGCTGAGCTGAGCCCCCGATTCCTCTTCTTGAAGTGGGAGGAAGGATGAGAGCTGCCTGCCTTGAGATCGCGTCTGAGCCGACACCTAGGTTGGGAACAGGGACTGAGCAAGACTCCGAGTCAAACCATGGAGGAAGGGCCATTCCCAGTGCTCCCCAGGAGGGGGTGGTGTGCTGGGAAGGAGGACAAACACCCCTTCCACCGGGGAGACTTGCTGTGAAACAGGGCCCAGAAAGAGCGGGGAGCATATTCCTCTGGACCCTTTTTGTTGCCATACCCTACTTATCCAAGAGCTGTAACATCCTTCAGGGTTGACCCTCAGCTGAGAAGTAGGAGAAGGGCACCTTGGGTTGACCACGGATTCAGGTGGGGAGGTTACGGGAGACCTGAGGTGACCCATCCTGCCAGCACACAGGGGGCCGACAACGAAGGCCAGGCATGGACAAGCTTGGTTCAGCTCTCAATCTGACACAGCCTTCTATCCACCTCCCATGTACCACGTGTGGCACTGGGTGCTACAGACAGACAGCTGTGGCCCCCGCCCTGGCAGCCATACTAGCTACAGTGCCTCTGTCTTGCAGACGCTCATCAATGCCGTGGGCCAGACCGTCTACTCCGTGGCCTCCGTGCTCAGCATGCTCTTCATCCTCATGTACATCTTTGCCATCCTGGGCTTCTGCCTGTTTGGATCGTCAGAAGCGGGGGACCAGAAAAATTGGGGGAGCCTAGCCTTGGCCTTCTTTACCCTCTTCAGCTTGGCCACGGTACTGTATGGGGCCGCAGCGGGCTGGGGTCTTGAGAGGGAACAGCCAGCCCACCTGTGTGGCTGTGCTGGGCCTCTCATGGCTTTCCCATGTTCCAGAACTTGGGTGGGCTGGGAAGCGAGGGCTAACCTCCCAGGACTAAACCCAGTCCCGTGCCTCAGCACGGGTGAAGGGGGTCCCATCTCTTCCTCAAATCTTGACGTCCCTAGAAGGGTCCATTTTGAGCCAGAGGGTTACAAGTCATCCCCAGGAGCTCTAAAAAGAGATTGTATTTGGCATATGCCTTGAGTGAAACCCATTTCACATACCTCGTTAGAAACCAGCGGCCACAAATCTACTCAGAATAAACCTTCAGAGCCCAAGTCTAGAGGCCAAAACTTTTGGGCTCCAGGAAGACTGGGGTGTCCCCCAAAGCAGCAAGGAGAGCTGGGCCCAAACTCTCCCCCACTTGGGGTGCCTGTATTAGTTAGAATTTGTGGGTCAGAGCGTTGAGGGATGAAGGCGGAGCCAAGCTTGTCCTCCGTGGGGCTGCGTCTCCCGTAGGGGCAGCGAGAAGCAGGACCCCCAACGGGCCTGCACGCTCAGCACACTCTGCCCTGTCCGAGCAGGTCGACGGCTGGACAGACCTGCAGGAGCAGTTGGATGCGCGGGGTGCTCCTCTGGGCCGGGTCTTCACCATCGCCTTCATCCTGCTCGCCTCCTTCATCTTCCTCAACATGTTTGTGGCCGTCATGATCATCCACACTGAGGTGAGGCCATGTGTGCAGGTGGGGTCCCAGCTGGCAGGTTTCCAGAGAGGTTCCCCCCCGCCCCCGCGAGCTGTCTCTCTCTTGGAGGCAGGCCCTCCCTTGCCCACGTCCACTCTTCTCCATCCGCCTGTGTATCGGCCTGTGAGGGTGACGACTGGATCCTGGGAGCAGGGAAGCCACTGGCGGTGGGGGATGGCCCCGGCTGGGGTGAGTCCTCCCGCCGAGAGTGCTGTGCCCCAGTGTGGGCTCAGGAAGAGGAGAGGAGGCGGGGCGGGGAGAGCACACCTCTCCTCCTGCTCTCTAGAGTTCCATCAAGAAATTTGAGCGGCAACTGATGACCGAGAGGCAGATGGCGGTCATAGGAGAGAAGCAGGTGATCGTGAAGAGACAGCAGGAGACCATCAGCATTCTGATGCAGGCGCAGGTAAGGGGCTCTGCAGGGCAGGCCGACGAGATAGGCCGCGAGGGTTGATGGAGTGGCCAGGCAGAGGGGCCTGCAGACCCCGCAGAGGGCAGGTGGCCTTCAGTTGTCTTTGGTCCCTAAGGCCAGTGCATGGCCCTGGTCTTTTCCAAAGCCCAGCTCTAGTTTCTGTGTATTTCAATTTCCCTCAATAGCAGAGCCCTTTGCCTGGACCCCCTTTGTGTATTTTGTTGTTTGGGAGCCACTCCTGGTGGCACACAGGGCTTACTCTTAGCTCTGGAGACTGGAAAGCTCAGTGGGCCATGTGGGGTGCCAAGTATCGAACCCAGGTCAGCAACGTGCAAGGCAGGCACCCTCTCCACTGTCTTATCCCCCAGCCCCATGGAACACCTGTGTGATGGAGGGCTTCAGCGAGGGAGGCGGCAGGGACCCTGGCAAGTGCTCTTTGCCCGGGTTTTCTAAGCTAAAACAAGAACGAACTCACCCAGTGGGAGGTCTTCTGTCAAGCACGATGTGACTGTGATGTGAAGGGCTGGACTGTCTCAGCCAGTCTCACATGGGGCCCCGGGCACTTGGCCAGGTCTAGGCATGCCGCCTCTCTCCGTTTGTGGCCTGTGTGTTTCTCCTGAGCCTTTTTCTGCATGTGGGGGGTCTGTGTGTTGGGGGGACACATCATTTGTCTTGCTCTGCTGAAGGTTTGTCCGGGGGGGGGGGGAGAGGGAGGCCATGCTGAGGCTCTCATTGGCTCCTTCTGGCCTCAGGTCAAGGCTAGTGGCCACTCCAAGGTCAGCATGAGCCGGTGACTAGGGGACCAGGGTCTCAGACGGTCCACGCAGCTCCCCAGGTCTCTGCACGTCATGGCTGTGCCCACGTCCTCATCGCTGTTGTCTCTGTCCCTCCTCTTGAAGAATGTCGACTGCAGAAGTTTCAATGAGCTGGTGAAGGACTTCAAGGAGACCCTGCGACATGATGAGCCCATGGTTTTGGATGATTTCAGCACCAGCCTCCCCTTCATCGATGTCTACTTGACCACGCTGGACAACCAGGACCATACAGTCAGAGAGTAAGTCACTGCCCCTCTGCCCTGGCCCAAAGCCATCGCTGAGCAGAGGGCTGGGTTGGCCCCGTGAGAGGGCTGGGGCAAAGGCCACGGAGCAGAGGGGTGGCATGAACCCTTCTGGGAGGCCAGAACTCATGTAGGCATGGGGTGCAGTGTGGACAGCCCCCCAGCTGAAGAGGGGACTCTATCCCCTGCCCCTCCCAACCCCCCTCCACCAGTGCTGAAACGCAGGCTCCTTCCACACTGCAGGGCCCATCCTCTGAGTGTTTTTCAGGGGGCAGAGGAAGGCACACAGCAGGGGCTGACGTCCTCACCTGGTTCGGACACTCCCTGCCCGTGTAGCTCTGGTCATGTCTCTGTCCTTCCGCAGCTGTCCCGTGAGGGGTTTCGGGCCTCTGCTGTAGACATAGGTCCTGGGAGGCACTGAGTGTGGCTGGCCCCAGGGTTGCAGCTGATCGTGACTGTGCAGAAAGGGGCTCACACAAGCACTGGGGCCTCAGTGGGCTCCAAAACCGGGACTCGCCTGGCTTCTGGTGTTGTGGATGTAGAGGAACCGGAAGAAGCTTGGGAGGACCCACTTTGGTTTGGAGAGAGGACTGGACTAGGTCTGATGTCATCACATGGCCACTCGCTCAGAGCCCGGGAGTGGGGCGTCGCACCCTGACATGGAGGCCGCAGGTGGGATGGCGCTAGGATCCCAGCCCAGCTGCCCTCCTTCCCCCCACCCACTTGCTCTTCCCTGCCCCTGCCTGCCCCATGCGGGTGTGGTGAATGCCGGGTCTGGTAGGGTGATGGGAATAGCAACACCCAGAGGCCTGGCCTGAGCAACCCCCCGCCCCCGCCCATCTCCTTCATTTCCAGGCTTCAAGAGCTATACTACGAGATTGTGCATGTGCTAAGCCTGATGCTCGAAGAAATGCCCAAGAAGAAAGAGTTTCTGGCTGCGCAAAAGGAGAATAAAGTCCCTTCTGGGTGAGGGGCAGGTGGACACTGGGGTGGTCCTGATTAAACAGGCTGGCTGCGCTGGCCTCCCCCCAGAACCTGTGATCACAGAATTTCTCCCTCGTGGAGGTTTTGGCCTGGGACTGTGTGAAGTCAAATTCCCTGGAAGTCACCTGCGGCACTCACTCAAGTGACAGAGCAAGGGACCGGGAAGGGGAGCAATAAGATGGGCCCTGGCCAGTGGCCATGCCAGGCCCGCACTCTCTGCTGGGCGCCCGGGGAAGCTGCCAGAGACCAGGCCAAGGAGTGCCACCAGCAGCCACAGGAAGGTGTGGGGCACCTTTGAGCTCTTGTGGCCCCACTGGCATGGGAGCCTCTGCCAGGCTCCTCTGCAGGGCACCCCCACAAGCGGCAGCGATGCACGCTGCCCTCGGGGCCCTTCTCTGTTTGTCTGTTCTGCTCACAGTGGCCGAGGGCCCCCAGAGATTGGCTGTGATTGGTGGGACTGTGTGTGGCCATCGCGTTCGGGGGTGCCGGGCAGAGGAAGTGGCCGGGCACCTAAGCAAGGCATTGGGCTGTTTCGCCCTCACAGTTCCATTTGGGCTGTCCACTTGAAGGCCAGCACTTTCAGGAGGCGGGAGAATGCTCATAGACAGAAGCACTGGTTTTGCATGTGGGAGGCCGGGGTTTGATCCCCAGTACCACATGGTCCCCTGCAGAGCACTGCTGGGAATCACCCTTGAGCACTGAGCTGGGAGTAGCCGTAAGCACTGCTGTGTGCGTCCCCTGCTCCTGCAGGTGGTGTGGGGGGGAAGACAGAGTTTCTGGTGTCCTTGCTGGTAGCACCCTGGCATGGCAATTGCTCTCCCTGCTCCTGACTGACAGGCCAAGGCCTGGCCACTCCCCAGGCCTGCTTCCCATCCGCTTGACGGTGCCATGGCAGACTGAGATACTGGGGGGCCCAGCCCCAAGAGCCGTGCAGGGCAGTCAGAGCACCATGGGGGTGGGCTGCACAAAGGGTCTCTGGGTGGCCCGGGGGCTCCTACCCAGGGGACAGGGCAGGTCTTGCCTCTTGTCCTGGTTTTCTTCATGCATCTCCACACACTCCACACAGCAGACAGGGGCTGGGGCTTCTGGGGTGAGAAACTGGAAGACTGGTCGTGGCTCGATCAGTGCCTGTGGCTACATTAGGGGATAGCCGCCTGCTGGATGGACAGACTGCCCGAGGACAGACAGTGACGATGGGAACATGGACAGTAAGTTCTACCAAGTTACGCGGGTCATTTGTGCTCCCAGGTGCTCACATTCTTCGAACCAAATTGAATTTTTTTTTTTAGAGCCACATGTGGCAGTGCTCAGGGGTTACTCCTGTCTACACTCAGGAATCACTCTGGGCGGGCTCGGGAGGACCCTATCGGATGCCCAGGATTGAACCCAGGTTGGCCGTGTGCAAGGCAAGCGCCCTACCTGCTTCATTTACCACTCTGGCCCCTTTTACAGCACCCCAGGAAGGAAGCTGCTGGAGCACTGGACCATCCCCCACCCCACCATGGGGATCCTAAAGAAAATGGGGTGTCTGTGCCCTAGGTGGCAGCCAGGGTCCAACCAAGCGGGCACAGCGGCAGTCAGGGATGGCTGGGGGCAGAAACCGAGCAGGTGCTGCCAGGCACTCACACTTGGTTGTAGCCTCGTGGCTCAGGGGAATGTGGAAACATCCACCTGCTCTCCCGAGGACTGTGGGACGTGCCCTCTGCAGTTAGGAACAGAAGACTGAACAGTTGGTCTTGGGGCCCAGGAGATGTGCGACAGGCTGGGGCAAACGCTCTGCATTCAGGAGCCCCAGGTCCCATTCCCAGCACTGTGAACACCCCTGGGAGTGACACCTGAGCACTGAGCCGGGAAGAATCTTTGTAAACTACCTAGTGTGGCCTCGGAACTAAAAAGCAAAAGCAAAAGCAAAAGCAAAGTAAAACAAGATAAAAACAGACTGCACAGAAGCAGGTTAGAAAGGACCATGGTTTTGGAGTCAGTTATCAGAGATTTCTCTTTGAGGTAGAGATAGTACAGAGGAAAGGCACTTGCCTTGCATGCAGCTGGCCCTGAGTCAGTCCCCGGCTCCACACGTGGTCACACAAGCACCGTCAGGAGTGATCCTTGAGCACAGAGTCAGGAATAAGCCCTGGGCAAAGCCAGGCATGACCTAATGTTTCCTCTCCACCCCTCACACCCCCGCCAAGATAGTCTTTTGTTTGTTTTGGAGCAACACTCATTGATGCTTGGAGGTTACTCCTGGCTCTGTGCTCAGGAATCACTTCTGGCAGTACTTGGGGGACCATATGGGAAGCCAGGGATTGAACCGAGGTCAGCCATGTACAAGGCAAATTGTACTATCTATCGCTCCAGCCTCTGTTTTTTTAAAATCAGGAAACCTTGGGCAGAGTATCCAGTCTTTCAATGCTTCTACTATTTCCTCCGAGAAATGGGCTGATCAAGCGGAGCAGCGCCCAGAATCAAGTCCTCAGGGGAGTGTGAAGAAGGAGGAGTCAGCTTCCACCTCCTGGCTCTCAGCTCTGCCTCTGTTGGGTGCTGGCTGCAGGGGCTGTGCCCGTCAGGGCTGAGAGGAACTGGGCGACCATCCAGGGCGCAGGGAGCAAGCAGGAAAGTAGGGGTCTGAGAGCAGGAAGCAGAGGTCAGGAACCCAGCGAGGGGCTCAAGCGGGTCTCCAGATGGAGCTGGTACCAGCTGAGCAGACGGCCTGTGGGAGCAGGAAGGTCGGGGTCCCTGACCTGGCAGGGAAGCCGGCACCCAGGGCTGGGTGTGGGGCAGCTTCAAAGGGCACAAGCAGAAGGCTGTCACAGGGCAGAGAGCTGGGAGGGTGCGGAGGGCTGGCCCAGCATGTTGGCAGAATACGCCATGGGTATTTGGCGCAAAGTCCCAAAGCAGCATTTCTCTTTGGCTCGGTTCGCCTGCAGAGCAAACACTGGCAGATTGGAATTCCCACTTGGGCTCTCACCAACTCAAACAGGCTTGGCCAAGACTTTCAATTGATTTGCTCAGGGCAGAAAGGCTGTGCTTGCCCAGGCCTGGTGGTGGAAGGCAGGACCTTCCTCCCTGCCCCGCAGCCCCGGGATCCAGCAGAGCTGGTCCGAAACGGTTCGCTGGTCTCTAGCCCGCCAGCCTGGTGGTGTGGGGGCAGCAGTGGGAGGCGGGGGTCCAGCTCCCCAGTTGTTTGGTCACATCTCGGTTCTGCCCCAGCTCATGGGGGAAGGACCTGGAATCCAACATGAAACCTGCCTGGACAGTAGCCATGTTTTGACTTATTACATTAATTTATTTTTAACTTTAATTGCTTGTTGATGCCACCAGCAGGGAGGAGAACCTATAATATAGAGACTCCCACACTTACTTGGCTTACGTCCCCTTTTCAGAAAAAATAAAAATCCCCTCAGAGCCTGCCCCCTGGAAATCTACCTTCTTAAAGAGAATACAGGGTTCCCCCACTCCCGCCTCCCTAATTTGCACTCCAGCGCCTTCCTGTCCTCGCAGCATGTGATGGGGTGGTTTTGGACACCTAGGAAACACTGCCCTCTGCTAGTTTGTGGTCTGGGCCCCACTGGGAATGTCACGCTCCTATTCCACCCAGCGCGGATTGGCCATGCTGCACACAGCTGCCCACGTGTCGGGGACCTGCATCCCAGGTCATGCTCTGCGCCCAGTGCAATCTCTGTCTTGGGCTGGCGGGGTCTCTGGCTCTGTCCCCTCTTTGCCTGGGCCTGATCAGTGTCCCTCAGGCTCTCAGGAGAGAAAAAAAGGGCTCCAAGTGCCTCAGCAGCCAAGAGAAGAGGACCAAGGGGCGATGGCTACCTCCCCTCCACCTCTCCTCTCCCCTCTGCTGGTTGCTTTTCTATGTTATGCACCGGACAGAGGAGAGAAAAGGGTCGGCGGTGCCTGAGGGGGCATTTGAGCATCAGGGTAACCAGTTGCCCCGACTCCACCGTGCAGCCGTGGCAGGAGGCGCGCTCTGCTCTGACCTTGCGTGGTGAGAAGGGTCCCCACCGGTGTCCGAGAGGGGCATGCAGAGAGGAGTGTTTGACAAATGGAGCCCAGGGATGGGCCTGAGCGCAGGGCGTGTGGCCTCTCTCCTGGCCTGAAGGCTGCCCCGCACAGGCACAAACAGGACATCAGAGGCCACACACCTGTAGAGTCCCCAGCTGGCCTTGGAGGTCTCCCGCCAAGGTTTCCCAGAGGTGGGGGCCCCAGAGTTGACTGTTATTTTTTGCAAAATGAAGTGGAACCAGGAGCAGAGGTATGGAGAAGCCTGGGGTGGGGCCGGGGCAGGGAGTGCAGAAGGATTTTTCTCCAAGAAAGTCCAGAGCTGAGAGACAAAGTCCTCCTCCAACTGTGTCCGGTCACCAGACTCCAAGCCCGTGCGGTGACTTGAAAGCCCAGCACACTCAACAGGTGTTTTCATCATTCCATGAGGTGAGTGGCACAACTGAGGCTCCGGGGTGCTGGTGGCGGATGAGGGCCTTGCACACAGTCAGCCGAGGTTTGATCCCCAGCATCCCACGTGGTCCCCAAGCAATGCCAGGGGTAAGCCCTGAGCACCACTGGGTGTGGCCCCCAAGCCCTCTAGACTTGACTCCCTTCAGGGAGGTGGGACCTCGGAGGGCCCCTGATCTGCCCATTCCAGGCCCCCTGGCTGCCTGCAGGGGCTCCAGAACGGTGGTCCCTGTGATTCCGTGACCCGCCACCCACCCGGGCGCTCCAGGGTGGAGGGGAACAATCAATGTGTGCGGATGGGGTGGTGACGGTGACGGCAGTGGCTGAGCAGGAAACTACAGCCTGGGCAGGAGAAGGGTTTGCCTGAGGAGGCTCCGCCCCCAGCAGGAAACCAGGGGAAGGCCGGGCGGCAGACCGAGGTGCCGGGCCGGGGCCTTCCGTGCCTCCCTCACCCGGACAGCCGGCCTCAGTGGGCTCATGCCGCAGACCACCTGTGCCGCTATCTGCCGGCTTCTCCCGAGGCCTCATCAGCAAGGTGGAAGTTGCGGGGGGGACCCGAGGGGGTGTTTTTTGGGACTCTCTGGGTCCTGATCTGTGATCTTTTTGAGGGCCCTCCCCAGCAGTGCTTGAGGGCCTGGGCCACCCCGGAGATGCCTGACTCGGCAGTTTGGGCCTGATGGTTTGGCTCGGGCAGTGAGGTGCTGCTCAGGCCCAGTGGTGCTGGGTTGGAGGGGAGAAAGCACTGCTGATCCCAAAGCTCTGCCTCCAGACATGTCCGGGTCTGCACAGCTGGCAGCAGACCCCAAAGGCAAGTGGGTGGGTCCAGTGCCTGATTGACATAGGGGCTCTGTGAGAGGAAGACCTGGCCCCAGGAAGTCGCTCATCAGGGGTCTGAATCCAGAGGGGTCCTGAACCCTGTCCACTGGTCTTGGCTCAGTGGCTTTGTTGACCTAAGGGGCTGGGCGGTCAGTAACCTGGGCACTGGGAACAGGGTACTCTGGGCTCTGGACTGGGGAGAGTCAGGAAGCATAGGAGGGCTGGGAAGACAGCTTAAAGGACTGAGTGCAGGCTTTGCTTGAGGGACCCCTGGGTTCCACCCCCAGCACTGCATGGAACCCTGAGCACCATCTGGGGTGACTCCGAGCTGGAAGTTGCCTCCCAAGCGGTGCCAGGTGTGGGTGGTCCAAAAACCAAATGAAAAAGCAAAGCAATGTCGTCGGAGAGGGCACGAAGCCTGGTTGAGAAGCCGGGAGTTCAGCTGGGGGTAGGGAAGAGGCTTGGCTGCATTGTGGGTTGGGGGAGGCTTTTTGGGGCAAATATGCCCTTTACTACACCCGACTTATGCGAAGGGAGAGAGGGTGTGTGTGCGGAGGGCTGGAGTCAGTGCAGGGCCAAGCGTCCACCCCAGCGTGAACTGGAAAGGCCCCAGCTAGGCCACAGGCAGGCACGGTGTGGGAAAATCCTGGCCCAGCTGCCACAGCCTGGCAGGCATGGCCTGTGCTGTGTGGCTGTGATGTCTCGGAGACGGTGCCAAGCACTTCGCTTCGGGTGGAGTCACTGGGACGTTGAGCCCTTGGTTCAGTTAAATGGGTTAATAAACTTTGCCTGATTCCGCTGCATACTCGTGACATAATGTGATAATAGCTCTAGCAGCGCTGCTCCCCGCGGTCATCTTGCACGCCCGCACGCTTCTGGGCACGGAGGGAGGCGCGTGCACATTCCCGCACACTCGGCCCCTCCTTCTCCACTCATAAAAGCCCCTTCTTCAAAGCTTTCCCAGCCCAATGCTCTATATCCATTTTCAGGACAAATTACCAACACTTAAAAAAAATTGGTCCATTTTGCGTGAAAGCCAAGTCTAAATTACTGTAACTTTCCCCCTTTGAGTTCTAAAATTTGAAAAGGGGCAGGGGTGGGGAGCTGAGAGGGGGGACATGCCAGGGATAGAGCAAGGAAGAGGCGAGGAAGAAAGTTGAAGAGGGAGAAAAAGGTATGCAAGGCAGAAAAAAAGCAAACTGCTCATTTCAGTGAAAAAAAAAAAAGATTTCTGGAGTGATGTTTCAGTTTACTCAGGCAGAAAAATGAGAAATGGTGTGCTTATTAAATAGGCTAAGCAAGCAGGACTATTTTTAGTAGTGTAGTAAAATCTTGGTAATTGGGACCTCTTTAATAAAGATTCCATGAAGGTGCTGGTTGGCAGGCACTCACACTGTGTGTATGTGAGTGAGTGTGTGTGTGTGTGTGTGTGTGTGTGTGTGTGTGTGTGCAAGGTAGGGTTGCAAATAAGTCACTGAGTTGGAAGTGTGGGGGCAGCTGTAAACACTGGCTTAACTCTCTGGCTCACCTTCTCTCTCTGTCCCCATTGGCACCTATGATTTGGCATCTGTTTTTTAAAGGATGAATTTAAATCCCGCCCCCCCTTTTTTGACTATACCAAGCGATGCTCAGGGGTTAGTCCTGGCTCTGCACTTGGGAATCACTCCTGGTGGTGCTCAGGGGACCATATTTGGATGTTGGAGATCGAACATGGGTTGGCTACATGCAAAGCAAAAGCCCTACTCACTGTACTATCTCTCCACTGGAACATTTTTTTTTTTGTTTTTCTGGTAAAATCTGTAACTGGATCTGGAGAGGTAGTACAGTGGGCAGGGCACTTGATCTGCAGGCAGCTGACTTGGATATGATCCCTGGCATCACACATGGTCGCCTGAACCCTGCACTTTCCTGAATGCAGAGCCAGGAGTTACCCCTAAGCATCACTGGGTGTGGCCTAAAGCAAAATCAAAAAGAAAAAAATCTATAAAGGTTCACGTGACATTGTCCCACTGGCCTGCCCTGCAACAAGACTGGATCGTGAGGGCTCACCGCTCAGCCAGTTACACGCTCACCGTCAGCTATGGGGTGATAGGGTTCTATAGGTAAAAGGCCATTCTCTGTCTTAGCCACAGAGTTTGGAACTACTTTTAAATATATTTATTGCTTCCTCGTTTTGAAAGTAATAATATTCAGTGCACAAAAAAATAGACTTGGGAAGACCAAATGAAAAAAATTCCATTTGGTTCACCTGAAGGTAGTGGTAATTAATACCCTGTGTACATCAGAAACTTCTCTGTACAAATAAGAACAGTACTGTGCTTAAACACTTTCATGGCCTGCGTTGCTTTGGTTCTTTTCTTTCTTTTGAGAGGAAAATCTTAAATGAAAATAAACCAAAAAAGCAATAGCAGATCTGCTTTTATTTATTTATTTATTATTGAATCACCCTGAGATACAGTTACAAAGCTTTCATGATTGAGTTTTAGTTTCAATGATCAAACACCCACCCCTCCATCAATGCACATTTCCCAATATCCCCAATATCCCTCCTGCCACCCCCACCCCATACCTCCCCTTGCCTCTATAGCAGACAATTTCCCACATACTCCCTTTCTACTTTTGGGCATTATGGTTTGCAATACAGATACTGAGAGGCTATTGCATTTGGTCCTTTATCTACTTTCAGCACACATCTCCCATCCCGAATGATCTCTCCAACCATCATTGACATAGTGATTCCTTCTCTATTTCAGCTGCCTTCTCCCCAAGCTCATGAGGCAGGCTTTCAACCATGGAGCAATCTTTCTGGTCCTTGTCTCTACTGTCCTTGGGTGTTAGTCTCATATTCACTTGTATCACTTGTCATTCCATTGATCTTCGATTTGCTCAAGCGGGCACCAGTAGCGTCTCCATTCATCCCTGTCGCGTGCTTGTGTAGCCCAATGATATCTGCTCGCTCTAGGAACAGAAAGAGCCTCAAACTGTTCATTCAGGGTTTTGATGAAGAAGTCTGACCATCTCGTTGGTGGGTGGCCACGAGGTCTTTTGATGTCCTGTGGAATCCAGTCGGTAACAGCTCTAGTCCTGCGGTCATCTCTAAATCACATTTCGTGTCTGGCCCATCTGATTTTTGATGCCTTGGGAAATGAGACAGCGTCCCTGATTCTTGACCGTCGACGAAGGTTGGAACTCCGGATTCCTTCTCTCACTTGAGTGAAGCGTGGTACTCCAAGCATAGCTCTTTTGATTCCTCTTTGGGAGACCTGAATAGTGTTCTCATCCTGTTTTCATAGGGCCCAGGTCTCTGAGGCATAGGTTAGTGCAGGAAGAATGGTGGAGTCAAAAAGATGTGCCTGGACCCGGAGATTCTTTGTCCTCTTAACCACATCTTCGACGCTCTTAAAGGCATTCTGCGCTGTTTTCCTCCTCCTGAGCACTTATGGCGCCAAGTCGTTCCTCGTGTTGAGTTCTCGACCCAAGTACATATCTCATATTATGTTATGTAAAATTTCACAGATGAGTGCAGTCATTCTATGTCTGTCCCTCTCTTTCTGCTGCATTTATTCTTGTGTTCATGGAGAAGAGCTGGCTGCTCTCCCCTAGCTGCAGTGAGGTGGGAAGAGACGGTTCAGCACTGCAGGCCACAGGCTTCAGTGGTCACCAGGGCCTCAAAGAGGCTGCCAGCATCAGGGAGCCACGTGGAGAGGTTACCCCACAAGCAGTGGTCCAGCTCTGACACTAGACTCAGCCCCCAGGGCACCAGCCTCTGAATGCCCACAGAGAAGGGAGGCCTGTAAGTACGTATTTTCTGTTTGTTTTTGGGCCACATTAGTGATGTTCAGAGGTTACTCCTGGTTCTGCACTCAGGGATGACTGCTGGCAGGCTCGGGGAACCATATGTGGTGCCAGGGATACATCCCGGGTTGGCCTTGTTCAAGGCATGTGCCCCACCTGCTGTACTATCTGATCTAGCCCCTAAGTATGCATTTCTAACTGTGATTTTACACACCCATCCACACACGTGTGCACACACACGTGCCATGTTAGCCTTTTAAAGGCATGTTCAGTGACACAATTCGGTGAGGTCAGGTGATTCACATTGTTGTGAAACCATTGACTCTCTATTTCCATCATCCCCTCTGTCTCCCTTAGTCTAGAGCTCCCTCCCCTTGCAACCAGCATCCTGTGTTTCATTTGTATGATTTTTTTTTCTTTTCAATGTACCTTCTGTAAGTTGAGTCACAGTAAGTGTTCTCTTTTGTTCTACAACTTATCATAATGAAGACTTCGTTTCTCTATATTGTAGCACATGTCAGAATTTTCTTCCTTTTTTTTAAGCTACCAGGGACGTGTGGGAGGGAGGAGTGGGCAGTTAGTGTACTTTTGTTTTGTTTATGTTTTGTGCTGTCATGGATGGGACCCAGGCTCACACAGACACAAGTATGTGCTCTACGACAAAGCCACATCCCTGACCCGGAACTTCCCTAGGTCTGAATAGCATTCCAGGGGACGGGCCCTGGCACTCTGTTGACCCATCTGCTGAGACACGGAGGCTGTTCCCACCTCTTGGCTATTGTGGTATGAACATCTTTTCAAATCCTGCCTTTGTTTTCTTTGATTATATTCTCAGTAGGGAAATTTCTTGATCATATAGAAAGTCTGTTTCAGGTTTTGAAGGCTCACCATACTGTTTCTAGAGGCTGAAGGATCGTGCATTTCTACTAGCAATGCATAAGGGCTCCATTTTTCTCCAGATTCTACTCAATGCACAGATGTTAGGGGGAGGAATGTTTGTGTCACATCCAGCTGGGCTTGGGATCTACTCCAAGATCTGTGCTCAAGGGTTGCTCTCAGCAGTGCTCAGAGTACCATGCAGTGCCAGGGATAGAAACAGGGTAGACTGCACGCACGGATAGTGCTTGGCCTCTTTATTATATCTTGGCCCTCAACACTTTCTCCTCCCCTCTCCTCCTCTTATTTTTTTTTCTATATTTTTTGGCCACACCTGGTCATACTCAGGGC
The DNA here is from genome assembly GCF_027595985.1 of Sorex araneus. Taxonomy (NCBI): domain Eukaryota; kingdom Metazoa; phylum Chordata; class Mammalia; order Eulipotyphla; family Soricidae; genus Sorex; species Sorex araneus. The sequence goes on along the minus strand of NC_073307.1, from coordinate 26,002,162 downwards.
TTACTCCTGCTTCTGCACTCAGGGATCATTCCTTGCAGGGTTCAGGGGACCATTTGAGGTAATGGAATTGACTTCAGGTTAGCAATGTGCAAGGCAAGTACCCTACTCACTATGCTATTTCTCTGGCCCCAAAACTTGTATTCCTTCTTCCTTCCTTCCTTCCTTCCTTCCTTCCTTCCTTCCTTCCTTCCTTCCTTCCTTCCTTCCTTCCTTCCTTCCTTCCTTCCTTCCTTCCTTCCTTCCTTCCTTCCTTCCTTCCCTCCTTTTTCATTGTTGGGGCCACTTACTCATGATTGTGCTCAGGGAGCACTAACTGGTGTGGTTCAGGGGACAATATGCATCGTCAAGGATGGAACCTGGGCCAGCCAGGTCCAAGGCAAGTGCTTTCTTTACCTGGTGTACTATCTCTCCGACCTGACACTTTGTTCTTTTCTCTGTTCCTTTTGTTTATTTTCTCTTCTTTTTTTAAATTCTATTTTATCTTCTGTTTCCTTTTCCCCCTTCTTTCCATTTATAAACTTCCTAGAGAAGATGTGGTTTGTCATTGTGATTTTTATTATCATTTCCCTAACACCAGCAATGTGACAGAACATCTATTCATACTTGTACTGACCATTTGTATATCTCAAATCCTTTGCTCATTTATTTTGTTTTGATTTTTGTCCTTTAGGGCCACACTTCGTTGTGCTCAGAGGTGCTCCAACCAGAGATTTCTCCTGGTGGTGCTTGGGGGACCATGCAGTGCCGGGGATCTAGTTCTCCTGCATGCATTGCATGTGTCGCTCACTGAGTGGTCTCCCGGGCCCGCTTTGTTTCTTTTGAATTGGATTTATGGTGCAGGTAGACATTTGGAAGCACTGCTCAGAGCTACCTATGAAAGGGGGTGATAGAGTGGGTGTTGGAAGGAAAGGACAGAAGGGAAAGAGAACGGTTGAAACGGGACAAGCAGTGTCTAGGAATGGGGAGGAGGATAAGACAATCTTTTTTTTGTTTGTTTGTTTGATTTTTCTTTTTGAGTCACACCCATAGATGCTCAGGGGTTTCTCCTGGCTTTGCACTCAGGAATTATACCTGGAGGTGCTTGGGGGAACCACACGGGATGCTGGGGATTGAACCCAGGTGGGCCGCATGCAAGGCAAACATACTACCCACTGTACTATCACTCCGGCCCCATCCTCAGTTTCTTTATTCAGCAACTATTTGTTGAGCACTGACTGTCTGCAGATACTTCTCCAGGCATGGCTGCCTAGACCTCAGGCTGAGGATGTAGCTGAGTGACAGAGCACTTGGTTTGCTTGTGTGAGGCCCGAGGTTCAATCCCAGCACTGAAAGGAAAAACAAACAAGCAAAATCCCCATCACCCGTTTATCTCAAGGCCTGGCTTTGTATGACTGTTATCCTTCTGCCTAGCTGGCTGTGCCCACCTCTGGGAGCATCACCATGGACAAGCTTCCTGGTCCTTTTTCTAAGAGAAAATGAACTTTTTCTCTTAGAAAATGAAGCTAAAAAGAAACTTAAGTGTATGGCAGAGGCCAAGGTGGGGAGAAAGGGGGCCGCAAGCCTCAGACCACCAGCACAGATTCCAGTCCCATCTGCCTTCTCTGAGTGCAGCTCCTTGCTCTGTGACATCCATCCTCAGGGCCATTCCATGGGTGGCATCTGCTCTGGGCAGCACCAGTCAATGTGGAGGCAAGGTCAGGGCAAGCAGAGCAGCGCTTGGGGAAAACAAGTCAGACCCTACAGGGCCAGGGAGAGGTCTGGGATTGCTTCTGGGGCAAGGTGAATGGCAAGTATTGATCTGGGAAACGTGTTTAGATTCAGTGGTTGCTACTCACAGAATAACAGAGAAGTTTGGCTACGAAGTTTCTCTGGTCCAGCTTGCCCCCACCCCCACCCCCACCCCCTTTGTCCTCACCCCAGGGTGTCTTTGGTTCTCCTCACTGGAAGCCCTGCTGCTCCCCAATATAGCCCTGGAAGCTCCTAGAAGTCTGCTCTCTCTCTCTCTCTCTCTCTCTCTCTCTCTCTCTCTCTCTCTCTCTCTCTCTCTCTCTCTCTCTCCCTCTCTCTCTCTCTCTCTCTCTCCCTCTCTCTCTCTCTCTCTCTCTCTCTCCCTCTCTCTCTCTCTCTCTCTCTCTCTCTCTCCTGGAGGCCAGCATCTTTTTAATTTTTTAAGTTGTTTTTGGGCCACACTCAGCTGTGCTCAGGAATTGCTCCTGGCTCTGCACTCAAGAATCACTTCTAGGGGCCGGAGTGAGAGCACAGTGGGTAGGGCGTTGTCTTTTAGGCAGCTGTCCTGGATTTGATCCCAGGGCATTCCACATGGTTTCCTGAGCACCACCAGGAGTAATTCTTGAGTGCAGAGCCAGGAGTAACCCCTGAGTATTGCTGGGTGTGCCCCCCCCATAAGTCACTCCTGGCAGTGCTCAGGGGAGCATATGGGGTGTCAGGGATCAAACTCGGTTAGCCGTGTACAAAGCAGACACCCTCCCCACTGTACTATGTCTCTGGCCCACAGTGCAGCCAGCATTTGACAGGAACTGGAATAGTTATTTCCTTCCCATCCCCCGCCCCAGGCAATCCCAATGTGACAGGTCTGAATAAGTGAATAGTAAAGTGGGCCCAAGTGTGGCCCTGTTAGGCCGCTCTCCCCCGCCCAAGCAGGAGTCCTGCTGTGTCCCCTTAGAAGCTGTGCCATGGCAGAGCCTTGGTCCTTGCTGAGCTTAGCTCCTGGAGTGGCAGACAAGGCCACTTTTACGGGAGCTGGCATGGGGCCTGGCGTGCAATTGAGGGCCTGATGTTCACTCTTGATAGAACACAACGTGAAGTGTTCACACGTCTTCACATGTGGCAGGGCGCCCTTGAGGGAGAACGCTGCTCCTACAGCTCATCTCCTGTAGCAGTGACAGTCCGCTGGCCTCTCCCCAGCCCCAGCAGGCATCTGCGACCTGGCCTGCTTCCTCTACAGCCCCCAGAACCTGGCCCAGGGCAGGTGGTGGGAAGACAGGGCCCATATGTAGGATGGTTCCTGCAGGTGGGGAGGTCAGCAGGACTGTCAATCACGACACACTGATGATCCCCAAGAAAACTGGAGGGGAAACCACATGGCAGGCCATGAAGGACGCTTTCAGAAACAACCAGTGCCAAGAAGGCTCGCTTAATGCAGAAAGTAGAGAACAGCTGCGGCTGGAGCAGTAGTACAACAGATAGCGCATTTGCTTTGCACTCAGCCAACCGGGTTCTATCCCCGGCACCCCATACAGTCCCTGAGCCCCAGAAGTAATTGCTGATTGCAGAGGCAGGAGTAACCCCTGAGCACAAAGGATATGGTCCCCAAACAAAATCAAAAGTGATTAGGCCAGCGAGCTAGCCCAAAATCAAAAGTGTGGGGGACTCAGGTTCCAACCCCATCACACATGGTCTCCCGAGTAGCACTGGGTGTGGTCCCCAAACCAAAATAAATAGTCGTGATGCTACTGATACTAATCCTAGTCAGAGCAGAGCCGTCAATAATAAGCACGTATCGAGCCCTGACTCCGCTGGCATCACAGCTAACACCTTCCCTGAGTTATGCCATTTAATCCCCTAAACAACCGTGCAAAGTGATTGTTAGTCCCTGGAAGAAGGAACAGAGGTTCTGAGAAATTAATTAGGCCTCTTGCTCAAGGCAACCCAGAGGTGGAGCCAGAACTCAAACCCTTGTTCTCAAGGATGGTGGAGCCAAGCTGCTGGGCCAGGAAAGGGGATGCAGGGAAACATCCCCCCCCCCGCCCACCCACCCCCCACGTCATTTCCCAGTCAGCCCTGCTCGCAGGAAGCAGCTGACTCAAGCCCGTGGAGCTGAAGGGGAGACACTGCCAGGGCTTGCACCCCTTGAAGGCAGAGGCCCGTCACCCTGCCTATCCAGCTCTTACCCCACCCCCACAGAATACTGTGGAGGCTGGTCCAGATGCCCCGGCCCAGAGTGGGGGTCCTGCAGCCCATGGAGGCCTGACATCTAGGGAGAAGCTTTGGGGGTCCTCAGTGAGCAGGTGGCTCATCTACTTCCTCTGGTGCCCCTCAGTGCCTGTGCCCGTGCTGGGCACTGGCCTCCTGTTCTGCCCTTTGTTCAGCCCGTGGCGGCCCTGCCGCCTTTGCTTTACGAGAACCCGGCAAGCATCAGTCTGTGCCACATTCCCCGGGCTCCAGGCCTGTGTTACCAGCAGAAATTACCATCCCTTCTAGGCCACCCTGCCCTGGCTGGTCATGCATATGGCACGGGGAAGTCCAGTGTCGGTAGCATGGGAGTGAATCCCCTTCGTCACTTCCTGCTGGCACTGGGGGAAGTGAGGGCTCCCGGAGCGCTGCTGTGCTGGTAGAGGGGCTCAGCCCGGGAGCCTGGGTCCTGAGAGTGCGCCCCACTGAAGAGCGGGGCAGGGCCTGCCCCCCAGCCCAGCCTGGCCTGCCCACCCTGTTGAAAGCAGGCCTCTTCTTTCTCCCTTCCTCACAGCACCCTGTTCTTTTTCTTCAAAAGCACTCAGCCCAATTTGTAATTATACATGTGTTTGTTTACTTGTCCATGAGAGCAGGGACTGTGTCTGTTTTCCACGGCTCCATGCCTACATCAAGGGCAGGAATGTGTTCATTCACTGCTGAATGAATGAAGGGACCCCTCCCCCGGTGTGGCCGCCTTCAGGCAGTGCTGGGACTTCCTGCCTTTATTCCAAGAGCCCGGGCGTCCCTCAGTCCCCTCCCTGACGATCTTGCTGCAGAAGTTGCTGGGAAGGGCTGAGAACTACCTTCTGTGCCAGCCGCGAGGGGCCTCGACTCACCTTATGGCCCTGGTCGCCCCTGTCCGGCTGGGCCACCGGGGGGGGGGGGGGGGGGGATGGCTTGCTCTTCTCCCTCCTCACCCCCATTGCCTCGCTCAGTCGCCACCTGAGCCCCTGCTCACCTGGGGCTGGACCTGTCAGGAGGGGCCTCTGCCCACCCTCTTCTGCCTCCTGCCCTCCACCGAGACCAAGGCCTCCTGGCCTTGGCAGATGTGTGAGGCCGGGGAGCCAGATGTGATTGTGTTTATGTTTCCAGAGTGAGGGGTCGGTGCTCTGGACTGAAGCTGTTGGGGGAGGGGCAGCCTGGCTGCAGCCCCTGCCCCAGGTGCCCCTCCCCCACACCTCCTGCCCTGCTCCCTGGAAACCCCAGGCTCCCGCGTGGGCATCCTCCCTCCAGGAAGGACCTGGCAGTCTCACCCAAAGGCGAGAAGGCCAATGGGAAGGTGCCTGGAAAGAGTCTGAGGGCTTTGGGCTCTGCCTGACCTTGGCCCAGCTGCACCCATGCTGGGGCTTCTTTTTGCCCTCTGTACCGGGGAAGCCTCCGACAGAGAGGCTGTGCTGATCTAGTTTGAGAACATGCAAAGGGTCCCCAGCCATGTGCTCATGCCTAAGGCCATGGCGGTGCCATTACTCCCAGCTCCTGGGCAGCGCCCACCCCCCATCACAAGGTGATTCTGAAGGAAGAATACCAACCCCTCCTTCCCCTGCCGGCTGCAGCTGCAAACATTTTGTTCTGCCATTAGAAATGACTTACTTAAGGGAAGCAGAATTTTACAGGCAGTTTACAGGCTGGTCTTGTTCAGTAGTTTCCAAAATCGAGGGCAGGAGGCCGGGAGTCCGGATGGCAGGGAAGTGACAAGTGTGAGCCGTCTGTGACAGACACTTTCTCATGGCGCAGCGGCTCGGCAGGCAGGCAGGCATCTGCCGCGGGGTTGGATTTGGGACCCTGGAGAAAGGAACAGCGGCTGGGCAGTGATCTGGAGGTGCCAGATCACTGGGCCTCTTGCAAACAGCTCAGGGCAGCTCTCTAAGGTACAGGGTCCACTGGAGCAAAGGCAACCCCGCCCCAACGATCTGGCGGGACGGGCGCCTAACTCACGGGTCACCACCGGCTGGGCAAGAGCTAGCCAGGTGGGAAGGAGGGCATTGGAGGGGAGGGCGGGGAGGCTGAGTATGACCGCGTTTGGTCGGGCGGGAGTGGGGTAAGCGCCATACTCCGGCTCTTCCCCCTTAGCCTAGGGGACTCCGGGTGTCACTTCCCCCCTCTACCCGCATCCCTCCTCTGCCCAATGAAGCAGTCAGGGCGCAGCCAAGGTCAGCACGCTCGTACTATGGTTTTTAATAGACGTACATGGACAAGTCGATATAGACAGATTTATAATTCTATACAGTCAGTCCGACATACACAGGGACGCTGTAAACAGGGGCGCGAGCCGGAGAGCGGGTGTGCAAAGTGGGCGCGGCGGCGGCGCGGGGGGCGCACCCCGGCCGCACCCCGAGCTCTTCCAGCTCGACTCTTGCATGGCGGGCGGTGAGAAGGGGGTCTCTTCGCAAGGACGAGGGATGGGGGGGGTAGGAGGGGGGTTACCTCCTAGCCCCGGAGCGCAGCTGAAGGCGTGGGCCTGCCAAAAGGCTCGGGTACTCAGTGGAGACGAACCCTCTCCAGCCCGGAGACGCACCGCCAGCTACAACTCCGCGGCCTTAACAGAGGACTCCGGGGCGCGGGGCGGGAGAGGGCACTTCGGGGAGCGCCAGTGCCGTGTGCGGCTGCACTGAGAGGCCCCGATGCAGGGCCGGCCGCCGGGAGGCCCGGCGCGACACCCGCTCCAACTCGGATCCGATAGGAGCCAAGGGGAACTCGGCCGGGCCCAGCTCGGAACGGGCGTCTCGGTGCGTCCGGGGTGCGCCGGGACCCGGGTTCCTGGGACTCGGCGCAGTCAGCCCGTCGGCCCCCCGCGGCCTTTCAGTCCCGCTCCAGCGCGGGGGGCACGCTGGCTCCAGGGCGAACTCTCCGGGCTGACGGGCCCCGGCGCTGCCGACGCGGCCGCGGGGACCAACGCTCCCACTCCGCGCACTCCCGAGGGAAATTGCAACTCATCCGTTTTTTTTTTTTGTTAGTTTCTTTGTTTTGTTTTTTTTTTTCTCCGCGGCACTTTTTTTTTTATCCGACAGCTTTTGTTTCGTCTCGTTTGGGAGGGCAGAGTGGGGTCCAGGAAAGCAAACACGAAACCAACCCGGAGGGGAGTGGGGAGGAGAGGGCGGCGCAGCGCGAGGCCCGGCGCGCGGAGTCCGGGGGGCTCCCCGCGCGCGCCCGTGCGTCCCGGCCCGCCCCGCCCCGCGCCGTGGCCCCGCGTGGCCCGGCGGGCGGTCAGCTGTTGTACTGGCACGCGTTGAGGCCGGACGCCGGGCCCTGCAGGCCGCCGTAGCCGAACGACGAGTGCTGCTTGGATTTGAGCCGCAGGCTGGCGAGGCTCGAGTTGCACGTGTCCCGGTAGACGCTGTAGGGCGAGGCGGGGGTGCCGTACGGGCAGGCGCCCGGCGACATGGCCGAGTTAAGCGAGGAGCCGGTGAGGTTGTTGATGTTGTTGAGGCCCGAGTTGGGCATGCCGGGCACGGCGCCCGGGCCCATGCTCGACGGCATGGTCATGGAGGAGATGGAGCTGGGCGCCGAGAACATGGACTGCGACGACAGCGGGCTCATGGAGTTGAAGAAGGTGAAGCTCTTGGTGGAGAGCGGCGCGGGCGCCAGGCTCTTGGCGGCCCAGTTGTTGTAGGAGTAGCCGGCGGCGTACACGTCCTCGTAGGGCTGCACCAGGCCGCTGAACTGGGGCACGTAGCCGCCCTTGCACAGGTCCAGCTGCTGGTTGCGCTCGCGCTTCCGCCACTTGGCTCGCCGGTTCTTGAACCAGACCTGGGGGAGGGGACCGAGAAGGGTCAGGGCCGCCGCGGGCACAAAGACCCCCCCCCAGCTTCCCCCCCAAGCCCGCGCCTGCCCCCGCAGTCTTCTTTCCCGACACCGTTTCTTTCGTCCACGTTTCCGCCCCAGCCTTCTCTCCGTAATGGTTCCCTTCCTGCCCCCAGAAAACACGAGATATTTCCTCTTTCTGATCTTGAGCCTCTTCTCCAACTTAAATTCGTTTTCTTCTCCTAACACGGGCCCTCGTTTATTTCTAACAAAATATTCGTTTTCCTTCTCTCTCAGCCATTCCATCCCCTGCTTTCTCCCCCAAATAGGTCCGCCTTTATCTACTAAATAGTTCAGCCTTTTTCTTCTCCCTTGAACACAAATGATATTTTTCTTCCGGGAAACATAGGTTTCTTGCACTGCCCCCCCCTTCAAATAGTCTTATTTCCAACTTTATGGACAATGTTTTATTTTTTAATTTCTACCTGAAATGTTTATTTTTGTTTGGGCCTCCCTTCTATCTGGATATCTTTCTTTCCCCCTCAAAACAGCCCGTTTTCTTCGTTACTCCTGTTTTAAATTTCTTCCCCAAGATTTTTCCCATTCCCAAATATCTGACCTTCACTGTTTCTCTGAAATAGTTGATTCGTTATTTTCTCAAATACTTGATTGCTTTGCTTTCCCCCTTAAATATTTAGTTTCTTTCCTGCCACCCAAATATATGCCAACTAGGTTTCTCTGCAAATATTTGATTTCCTTTTACTTCTTACTCGTTTCTCCCTAATGTTCCCTACCCCCCTCTACTTTCTCCTATAAAATCTAGTAACCGTGTCGCCCAACCCCTAGTTCTTCCACTTCTTGGTCTTTTGGCTAAGATAAAGTGTATCTGTTCTTATCAGTTTAATATTTGATACGCGCCCAACTTCTGGTCTTGCAACTCCTTGCTTACCCTCCTACTGCATGGCCCCCTGCCCCCAGTTTCCCAGGTGAGCTTTTGGGTCCCCGTACTTCAATTTTCTCCCTCCCATGTACCTAGGCAGCTAAGAAACTGGGCAGGATTACTGTGCTGGGTGACTGGGCACCTCTTCACTCCCTGTCCCATTGGACCGGCCAAGGCTCTGGACAAGGCGGATGTGAGCTGGAGTTAGGGAGTTTGAGGACCTGGGGAGGTTCTGGTCTGCTTTTGGAAGGTGCTCTCAGTAACCCATGAAAATACTTGCTCACCCAGAGAAGCAAGATTCTCTCTTGGCGCTATGACAGGATAGCATTGCTTTTCCGGGGAAGCAAAGGGTGAGGAGAGGAACGATGCAGTTCGTTCTTAAATGGGAAACATCCCTGGAGGGACTTGGCTCCCGGGTGACTGTCCCTTTGAGCTGCCACCCTCTCCTAACCTGTGCTGAGCCCTACATAGGAAAGATAAGGTTTAGGGGGAAAGTCAGGTGGAAAATATCCCGAGATTCTGGCAAATATAGGGACGGGCGGAAGAAGTGGGCCAGAAAGTTTGAGATATCCAAACCTAGATACTTTTCAGGGCTTTCGGGACTGCCAGGCAGGATCTGCCTTTCCCTTTCGTTTTCCCGTGAAGGTGCCGGTAGTTCCCGAAGTCCCCAGCAGCGGGGAATCCTCTGCTCATTCCAGAGTGGGAACGTCTGAGTGGGACCTTATGGGACAAGGAAGAGCCTGAAGCTGAGGAAGGACGCAAGCCAGTGGGATGGAGGAGCCGCGGGTGCTAGCCGGTCTGGGCTTAGCAAGGTCTGAGTTTAACAGAGGGCCTAGGTGGAAGCTCTGGGGACACAAGGCGGGAGCAGGTATGAATGGCTCGACTGAAGGTGAGTCTAAGCTTTGAAGGGCGCTAGGCCAGGCTGCCAGCGACGACCAGCTGGGTCTGGGGGCCCCCCTTAGGAGCACAAACTGTGTGCTCACCCTCACGCGCGGCTCCGTGAGGTTGGTCCACACGGCGATCTCCTCCCGCATGCTCATGTCCGGGTAGCGGTTCCTCTGGAACGTGGCCTCCAGTTCTTGCAACTGCTGGCTCGTGAAGTGCGTACGTTGCCGCCTCTGCTTCTTTTTCTTGGCGGGGTCTTCGGCACCACCGCAGCCGGTGCCACCGGCACCGCTGTCCTCAGGCCCTTTGGGCTCCCCGCCGCGCTCTTTCTCTGAAGCAGGCAGATGGGGGCTCCGGTCACCTCGGGTTTCTATCCCTTTAAAGGCACCCCCATCCCGGCTCCACCGAAGAGCCCACCGCTGGCCTCCGCAGGCGGCCCCTTCCTCCCGCCAGGTGCCAGGAATTGCCCGCATTGGAAAAAGCTCAGGGTAGGAACTGGGGGGGGAACTTCTGGTTTAGGGGAATGGGGGATAAAGGCGCCAGAGTGGGCCCAGGTGCCCAAGCAGGGCCTTGTCCCCTCTGGCGCTGGCCCTTACTGCTGTTACCGCAAACGTGTGATATTTCTGTGGGTTTTCAGGGCGGGGGAAATCAGTGGAGAAATTTTTGTTTTTCTGAACTAGGCATTTCTAGTTTTAGCTTTTCCTAGTGTGAAACAGGCAGCGGGCCGGTGGAGTGAGAGCCAGGATCTGGACTGCATTCCTTCCGTCTCCATCGCCCCACGACTGTGCTTGAGTCCCATCGGCCAGGCACCACTCAATCTGAACCCTGACCTTAATTCCATGCCTCAATTTCCAAGACCCAGGAAAATCGCCCCCAGTAGAAGCTTAGACAGCGAATTTAGCTAGGGAAGGCCCTAAGCCAAAGAGAGCAGAGCACGCTGCACTAAACAGATGCAGTCATAGAAACATAGAAACAAAAAATTAAAACACTAAAGCCCAGAAAAGCTCACAGATCTATGCCTAAAAACACAGAAAAGGCCACAAACTCTAAAATATGCATGCAGTGATAGCAAATGCAAATGGAGAAGTCAGAATATTCCGTGAAGAGTACCCATGTGCACAGACACAGGCACTGATTTTTCTCCAGTTTAAAAAAAGCACATGCCTGTAGATAGACTTTTAAAACTCCTCAATGACGCCCTCCTAGAGATATTTTTTAAGTGCCAGGGGGAAACAACACTGTAGTCAGATCATTTAAATTCCAAAAGTGACCCGCTGTAAATGAATTTTGAGAAAATCCCAGCAAACCACGCCATTTTGGATTTTTGGATCAGGTTTTTAAAGTCTCCCGAAGAAAATGTTGCCTTAGGTAAATTAAATTTCAGAAAACTATTCCGAGGGTTGAAATTATTTCTACATCAAAACATACAGAACAAAAAAATCTATCAGTTTGCCCTCATCGGTTTGCTTTTCGAAGGCAAATTTATAACAATGTATTTTGCCGGGTTTTAAAGAAGGAAAAACAACCACGTTTAAAACTTGGGAAAACAAAAGTGCAGTCCAGCGCAGACTGTTTTTGAACTAAGCAAACAGAGGCTCTCAGGGAAAGTCACTTAAGGATGCAAAACAGAAACAAATAGAGATTAAAAACGCGTGGAGAAGCACTCAGAGGGGGATTAAGACGTGAGCGGCGCCCACGGCCCCGCAGCCAGAAGCTCCGCGTCCAGGAGTTAGGGACGCGGGCCGGGGAGGCTGGCGATCGGCCGCACCACTGCCCGCGCTGTCTACCCCCTGCCCTGGTCCAAGCTTGTGGCAAGGTTTGAAAAAAAAAGAAAAAGAAAAAAGAAAAGCGGCCGAGGGGACCGGCTGCGCGGCCTGCCGGACCCGGGTTCTGCGCGCACGTGGAGACGGGCGTGCGGCTGTGGGTTCGGGTAGGTCTTATCCTGGAGCTTATCTCAGCGACCCCCTAGAAGCCTGCCTTCTACTTGAGGCTCCTCTACACCCCCACCCCCCACCCCCGTTTGCTTTTCTGACTTTCCCCATTCAGTCTTTCTTTTCGCCCCGCTCGCTCTCAGCAATCGCCAACAGCCGCGAGTGCCTTGCGCCCTCCGCACACCTCCCCACTCCACCGTCCCGCCAGTTCTCTGGGCATTTTTGCCCGCCGGCCCCATCCCCTCTGTCCCCCTCGCTACCTGAGGCACTTAGGCGCTCAAGCCGACGCCCCCAACCCATCCCGTCCTATTTGCGGGGGATCTGCAAGTGCTGTCAACCCGACCGCGCGCGCATCTGCTGGAATCCCGGCGCGTGGTGGTGGTGGGGGGGTGTCCCGCGCAACTACTCTCAAAACTTAGGTTTCCGCGTTGCAAAGCGCGTGAGTTTCCGCGACCCCGATCAGATCGAAAGCCGGGGACGGGAAAGGTTCTGAACTCGTGCGGCGCGGAGGCAGCGCCAGGCCCTCCTCCCGCGCGGGGCGCCGCGCTTACCTGGTAGCTCCGTGTCGGAAGACTCGCTGGCGGAGTTCTCCAGCGGCTCGCGGGGATCGGCGGCGCGGGCCAGGTGGAAGGTGGGCCCCATGTCGTGCGGCGGCGGCGGCGGCGGCCGGAGCCCCTCCGGGAGCCGCTCCAGGCTCATGCCTCCCTTGAAGGCGTCCATGGAGGCGGGGACCGCGGCGGGCGCTCCGGGGGCCGCGGCTGGGCACGCCCGGCCCGGCCGCCCTGGCTGCGACCTGCGAGGACAAGAGCGCAGCACCTAAGCGGCTGCCCCCTCGGGCTGCCTGCGCCCGCAGCGACGCCGCGCCCGCCCCATGGGCCGCCCAGGGCTGCGGGCCGGCCGGGCGGCGGCGGCGGCGGCTCCCCGCGACCCGGCGCCTGGCTTCGCGCTCCGCGCTGCGTTCCCGCCGCTCGGGCCTCCGCCGCCCGCCCGGCCCGGCTGCGGCTCCCGATCCCGGGCCGGTTTCTAAGGCTCCGGACGGCGCCCGCAGAGTCTGTCTTAAAGCGACAGCGCGCACCGCCAGGTTCCAGCAGTCCCTGCGCCAGGGGTGGTGGGTGGGGTGGGCCCGGGTGGGAGGGGGCCGGGCAGGCGGGAGCGCGCGGGCGGAATCCAGCCCCGAGCCGCCCGCGCCGCCGCGCCCGCCCCGCCGCCGCCCTCCCTCCGCGCCGCGCCCGCGCCCGCCCCCTCCGCAGCCACCTTCCCGCCGCCTCCCCGCCCCCCGCTCCCCACCCCCCTCGGCCTCGCCGCGCCTCCCCTGCCTTCCCCGGTGACACACCGAGCTCTCCCTCGGCCGCACAAAAGAAACGCATCTGGCCTGGAAGTCCCGCGCGGCTCCTCGTGCCCACCTCAAGCCCCAGATGACTTGTTTCGCTCAGCACCAACTCCTGCCCGGGCCGCCCTCGAAGTCCTCACCAGCCCTGGCGAGAGAGCGCGGCTCAGGATGTGGGGACGCCCCCCTAGCAGGAGCGCGCTGAGCGCGGGGCGCCCCTGAGCCCGGGCCAGGGCGGGGGCAGAGCCTGGGGCCCGTCCCGGCAGCTCCGAGCGGCGGCGTCCTCGTCCAGGGGCCAGCGGCCCCTCCTTCCCGGCCTCTCCTCCCGGGACCTGCGCCCCGACTGAGTGACAGCAGCCTGCGCGCTAAGGCCCCCAACTCCCTCATGTGCCTCCTCATTAGCTTGAACCCTGTCCCCGAAAAGCTGCTTCTCAGGCCTCCCGCTCTGCACCGCAGTCAGCTTTCCGGGGTTGGGATAGAACTGATGGCTTCTAATCAGACGAAACGTCTCTGTTGGCTCCAGGCCGCTGTGGAGTGCAGCAGGAGACCCCCAAGAGCAGCCAGGCCTCACGGCCTTCAGAAGGGTACCCTCCTGGTGTTCTGCCACTGCTGTGGTCAGGACAGAATCATCTGGGACCAGGCTTGGAAGGGGTGGGGGTGGGGTGGGCTCTCTCTACCCCTCTCAGGGCAGGTTTGACTTCCTAGAGCTGCAGGCCTGGCCTCTTACCCAGGCCACAGAGGTGTGTGTGCATGGGGTGGTGGGGGCGACACCACCTCCTTCTCCCCCCCTCTAGATTCAACCTCGAGTCCTCCCACTTCAGTGAAGTTTGTTGAAGGATTTTGCTCAACACTTGTTAACTGGCTCTGAGACTTGAGAGTTTGAGCAAACTAGGCAACAGTTGGGGTGTTGGGTGTCCCCCTGGCCTGCTCCTCTGGCTGCTGCTGATTTCTAGGCTGACCAGATCCTCTAGGTTGAAGCAGTGCTGGGCAGGACAGTGGCTGGGAAAGAAGCAAGCACTGCCCTCCAGGCCCAGGGGCCCTCCCCTGTGAAATTCTCATCTCCCAGGGATTCTGCTTGGACCCAGGTGCACAGACTATCCACACACAGGCACTCCCCGGGGCTTTCTCACCCTTCCACCGAGCTCCCCGTGTGAGGGAGCACCTGCACCCTAAGCTCCACTCTTCGTGGAGGATGGTGGGGGCAGAGGCAGAACTCTGCCCACTCCCTGGGCCACAGCCCAAGGTCCCCAGCTTGGAGCCAGGAGCAGAAGGTACAGTCCTTAGTCCTGACCCTCTGTCACTGGATGCCGTGACTGCAGGCAGGATGAGCCCCAGGAATTCAGGCTAGCAGTTATTCCTGCCCTTTCCTCCCCAAAAGAAGTTTTCTAAGTTGAGCCCCCCAAGGATGTAGTGGGGGTATGGGTGAGGGAGGTCAAATACCCGCCTCTGCCCCTCACCCCTATCCTTGACTGCATTTTGGGGAGGAGGCTCCTGCAGCAGTAGCTACCGTCTCTCCAGGAGGATCCAGGTGCTGATGCCTGCCAGGGGGTGCCTTGCGTGCACCCCAGCTTCCTGGTAGCCTTTCCCTTCTGGGGTGGCCTGCTTCCAGGCCTCTCTGGGGCACAGGAACAGGCGCATGCCGACCCACATGGGGACTGCACTGAGAGACACGCATACTCACCACCGAGGGGCATCTAGCCCCATGAGTGGGACACAGCCAGGGTGCCGCTGCCCAGAAGGCAGGGGCTGCTGGGCAGGGAAGCCAGTTGGGGGGAGATGAAGGGTGTGATGAGGTCAGGGTGGGGTGCATGCAGCACTGCTAGGCGCTACTGCCAGGGCACAGAATCACTGGTTGACATGCGGGCATCCAGGGTTCTCAGCTCCCCACTTCCCAGTGAGCAGGGGTGAGGGCCCTCCCCAGTGAGCTCTGACCCAGCTCCAGAAATTCCACTGGAGGGGCTGGCAGCCTCACCCTGCTGCATTGAAGGCAGCCTGAGAACACCTGCTGTGTAGAAGGCGTCTCAGATCTTTGCCGGTGAAGTTCCAAGTAGCCAGGGACCCTGCACCCCAGAGATTGGGGCCAAGACCAGCAGCCACTCTCTGTTCTGCAAGCTGTGGGCAGCCCTGAAAAGGGAGGGAGGGAGTGGTTGGTGTGAGGAGGCCCTGGCCTGTGCCCGGGGTGTTGGACGCTGCTGGCCCTCTACTCCCAGCCGCACCCTCTGCTGGCCACTGTCCCAGGCTGGGTCGGGGCTTCCTGCCCACTTGCACAGGTCACACCCGGACACGCATACAGGAGTGAAAGCAGAGGGGCTTCAGTGTCCCCTGGCTCTGCCATGTTTGCTGGGTGACCTTGGGCAGGGCTCCGTTTCCATGTCCCTGCCCATGATCACAGACCCGGGTGTCAGACCGGAGACCAGACATCCTCCCTGTGCAGCGGGAGGAGAGGGCGAGACGGGGCTGCGGGGATGGGCTCCCGCGGTGCCTCGATCTGTCCATCTGGGCCACACAGCCAGCCCTGATGCTGCGACTCTCAGGAAATTTGGGGCTTAACAGTCCTGGCTGGCTGAACAGAGGAGAGAGGGGCTGCTGGGGCTGGGGGCGGGGGGTTGCATTAGTCACCATAGGGACCCTTCCTGAAGCTGATCTCACTCAAAACAGACTCAGTGCCCAGGAATGGTTTAGTGATTTAACTCGGGAAGGGTGGTTGGAGGGCCCTCACGGCCGCATCCCTCCACTCACTCCTGGGGGTACCTGGCCCTCACATTTACACCAAAATCGAAGGATTTTAGGAAAAGGAAAGGAATGTGCCGAGGCTTGCCCTGGGGGCCATCCACGGCTTCCCGGGACATTCCAGCCATAAGCCTCTTAGGCCGTGGAGAAGTTCAAACTAGAAAACCCTGCTTCAGAGCAGAGTCCAGACCACCTACCTCCGTCCGCCTGATCTAACACCCTCTCGCCAATAAAAGACCTCACTTCTCTGAATACAAGCAATTACTGGGCGAGGGGGGAAAGAGGTTCTCGGGCAGGGCCCCCGAAAGATCTCACTGGCTTCTTTCAGTTTCCCAGGGCGCCAGGCAGGGGCTGCCCCCTCCTCACGCCAGCATTCTGGTAGAGAGAGAGAGAGAGACAGAGAGACAGAGAGAGAGAGAGGGGGGATGTGCTCAGGCAGCAGGGCTGAGCGGAGCTCCGAGGGGACCTCGACTCTATCCCGAGAGGACCCCATCACCTTCCTCCCGGGCCAGTGGGATTGTTAACGGGAGATAACAGTGCCAGGGGCTGATCCATTCCGCAGTTGGAAAGTGGTCTGGGGTCTGGGAAGAGGGTCTCTGTGCTGTACCCGGCTGCCTCGTCTCCCCAGCAGTAGCTTTCCAAGAGAAGGTCACTCACTCTGGAAAGAGCGGGCTGGAAGGTCAGAGAATAGGCACACACCAGCCCAGTGTCCAGGCAGCCTGCTGTGTCCTGCCCAACACCTTTCCCCCGCCCCAGCCAGCAGGGATGTGCTCCAGTATGGGGTGGGGAAAGCTGGTACAGAGGGCCAGCCTGCCCCCCCACCTCGGCTGCAAGCCCCCGCTGTAGCTTTTGCCAACACCCTAAACCTGTCTCCTCTGCCAAGTGGACAGCAGCCTTGCTCACCTCCTCCTGGCCTGGTGACTGTCAGAGGCTCTTGGGATGCCAAGAGAATACCCGAGCCACAGTTTCTCAGAAAGGTGGCCACTAATATTTTTTACAGCCCCAAAGTCCGAAAACCAGGTTTTCCACCCCAGGGTGCCAATTTCTGCCACCAGTTCTCTGGGGTGCTAGGGTCCCGCCTGCTGAATTGGTTCCGATTTGGGAGTCTAGTCAGTTTGCAAAGAGACCCGGCTCTGGAGAAGCCCGAGGCACTGGGGTCCTCTCTGCCCCTGACCCTCCCGGGAAGAGAGGCGGTGGGGATGTCTCTGCTGGGTTTGCCAAGAGTAATTTTAGTGTTTCCCTAGATGTCAGAGGGGAAGCCCTGCTCGTGCTGGGGAAGGGAGTCAGCGTTGGGCCTGGGGGCACTTTCCAAGCTCCAGGACTGGACGGTGTTGGGGTGTGTGGCTCAGAGGGGGCTAGGGTAGATGTCTGCAGTTTTTCTGCGACATCGCTGCGCCAACAAACGAACGAATGGAGAGGTTTCGTTTAAGAAAAAAACCCTCTTGACGCGAACCTAAAGCCATAGTCCTGGGGCCGCGCCGAGGGGCCAGAGCGTTCGCTCTTGCAGGGGCCCCCCGGGGCCAGGGCGCAATGCGGAGCGGCGGGTGGTTTTCTAGCTCTTCCCACACAACCCCCCGAGATTTCACTGTGGCTGCGAGGGGCGTCCTGGACCGTGTCGTTCGCAGGGCCGGGGCCGCGCCCCTCGAGGCTGCTATCCTCTTGGGGTGCCCGGGGCCGCAACGCGGTTTGGACCCGCTGGCTTGGGTGAGCCCCGCCGGCGACGGCTTTCGTGGTCATGCCCGGGGCGCAGGGACAGGCTCCACGAGCTACCCCCAACCCCGATGGCGCCTGGTCCCCATGCACCCCGTGCGCGCCGCGAGCTGGACCCCACGCACGCCGGGCGCAGACGGAACTCAACCAACACCTCCCTGCTCCCCAATCCCGCCGAACCCCCCTTAAGCCCCCGGCACTTACCCGATCCTGGCTGTGCTGCGTCTGCGGCTCGTCGGCTCCGGGCTCGCTCGCCGCGGACTCTGGCTGGGGCTTCGACTCGAGCTGGGGCCCGGGATCCAGTTGCGTCTCGGTCTCCGCGTGCAGCTCCGGCCCGCGTAGCTTCGCTACATCCCCGCGCACAAGGTCGGCGCTGCCTCGGCTCGGCCCGCTCCACCCGCCGCCGCCGCCGCCGCCGCCGCCGCCGCCCGTCGCCCGCGGGGAAGGCGGGGACACCGACCCGGGAGGCGGGAAGGGGGGAGGGGAAGCGAGGCGCACGCCTGAACCCGCGGGGAGGGGGCGGCGCGCGGTCCAGCCGGCTAGAGGGGTGCGGGCCTCCCTCGGGGCGCAGGCGGGGGTCGGAGCGGCCAGAGTCCGGGGAGCGCGTCCCGGTACCGCGCGCGCGTCCTAAGAGCCTGGCTGCACGCGGACGAGGCCAATCTCGGGTCCCGGCCACACACTTTTTCTCCTTGGGCCCAGTTTCCTGGCGCTCGAGGGACCAAGCCCGAATTTACGTTTAGTCGGGTCGGGTTGGAGTTTCACCGAGTCCTGCCAGGTGCCGGGGGTTTAGGAATGGGACTCCTGCCGGGCCGTCCGCTCAGCCTGCGGGAGGGAGCTGGGCTTGCATGCTGGCGGGGAGAGTCTGCTGAGCACCGCCGTGGAGCCAACGAGGTTTGAGGACGGACCCCAGGATTTCTCTGGGTGGTTGGGTGGGGGCAACTATATCGCGACCTGCGCTCTCTTGGAGGATCCCCCCACCTGCCATCCTCCCAGGGGCTGGGCCCACGAGGAAAGGGGAGCCCGATCCGTGAGAACAGACACTTCTGGCACCTTGTCCAGCCCCTCCCGGCACCCCCTCCCGGTCACCCCGCATGTCTTGCGTAAGGGGGAAGCTTTCAACCCCTGTGGCCCGCTAGGCCTGGTTCTGGCCGACGCCCCCCGGGAAATGGGCAGGATTGAAGGGGGATGGGGGAAATTTCTCGTCCACGCTCACTACCGGTTCTCCACTCTTGCCCATGGCCAGACAACCGGGCACGTGCCACCCCGTGGGACAAACCAACCGGACTGTGTCCTGGCTTTCCCCAATACTGCCTACAAGCTGCTGCGGCTGGGAACGCCCTGGTTGGGGGTGAGGGGTCGGCCCACTCTGGCCGGGCACCATCCTCAAGGATAGTAGCTGCAAGCCCGCGGGCCGCTTGGCTGTCTCGGCTCCTGCGCTTGGGCGCAAGGTGCCGGGAGATGGCAGTACGGCGGCCCCAGCATCAATGTTTCATGAGGTGCCGTCACCGGTGGCGCCTCGCTGCCTGCTTCTCGCCCACAGCTGCTGCGAGAGAGGCCACAGCCCTGCGCGCCCTGCCTGGCGCCCAACCAGCCGGCTCTCTCCCCCAAACCTCCGACCCAAGTGGGGCTCCTGGCTCAGGCTGTGTGTGAGGGGGATTGGCCTCTCTTTCCGGCCTGCTGCCCCAGCCTCCTGTGGCCTCAACTCTGGGGAAAACCTCTCCGGTGGGGTGTGGGGCTCCGTACACAGGGTCACCTCCCCTACTCTACCTGGTGCAACTTTCAGACTTAGGCCTGGGAGGGGGGCACTGGTGGCCAGGCCAGGGCCTTCCTTGATGCAGTGTGGAAGGTTTCTCCAAAAAACACGGGCTGCTTTTTCTGTGAAAAAGCCTCCCCAAGCCTGGCTGGCCCTCAGGCTGCAAAACTGCAGACTTTCTGGATATTCGGCAACCTGTCACCTTCGACCTCCCCCCCCCTCCACACCCCCAGTGTATCTCTGTGTCTTCACATGTACCTATTTGGGGTGATTTTCTCTCTGGCCAAGAAATAGAAATGTTTGGGCATTCATTCATAGTGTTCCAGAGGGGACCAGGTATCTGGAGGGGCAGAGCCCCAAGAAGACTACCCCAGACACCCAAATGGCCAGCCTTGGGTTCCCAGTGTTGAAATATCATGTGCCCAGGGACTAGTCACTCACAGCCTTAGCTTCCCTCCCTGTGCCCCGGGGAGTCTAGGAGTGTCCTCCAGACTGAGGGGGTGATGGGTTGGAGCTCCGGGGCAGCTGAGCTGAGTGTTAATTGTGACCTGTTACTTGTGACCCTGTTAATTTTGCCAGTTCTCTGGACCCTTTAAGGAGTGTGTCTTTGTTTCCGTTTTCCTCCAGGCTGATTGTCGGTTGCACAGGCAGATACATACCTTTTCCTGGGACAGCCCTGTGCCTTCTGCTCCGCTGGCTCCAGAGCTGGGAATTCAGGCAGGCAGGTGGGTGGATCGCCAGGGCCCCTCAAGGCTCACATGGGAAGAAACTGGGTGAAAATAGGCTTATTATTATTATTTTTTTAAATAAAGGAAAAGATCTGAGGGAAACACAAGCATGAAGGTGGGTAAATTTGTAACTGTACCCTCACAGTGACTCACTTATTAAAAAATAAATAAAAATAAATAAATAAATAAATAAATATGGTGATATTAGAAGCAAACAAAATAAAATATATACCTAAAAAATAAAGGAAAAGATCTTCTTTACATTGCTTTCAAGGAGAATGCCTGGTTCACCATGGTTCCCCTTCAGGTTTTGACAACTTGGGGGTACATGTACTCATTCCCCTTGGAAGCCCAGAGATCAGGCATCAGCCTGAGGGAGCCTGGAGCTGGATCCACCAGGAAGAGAAGTTGAATGTCCTTTGCGCTTTCAGATACGAAGAAAGGTCAGCAGAACAGGCTGATGCATTTGCTTTGCTGCTCCTTCCAAACTGACATGTTTGCTCCAGTCAGAAGTTTTCCTCTCTGGCACAAAGCTGCAATGAATTTGTCACATGGGCTCACACTCAACAAAATGGGCAATGTCTTTAGCCATACTTCTGCAGACCGACAGCAAGGTAGAGCAGCTCATCCATCAGCGTATCCTCTCACCGCAGCCCGTGACAGCAGGGAAAGAAATGCTCTCATTACATGGCATGTACTGCAATTTATTCACATCGTGTTTGTGTAGCTGTTGGCTAAAGCCTGTTGCCCATACCTGCTGTCGGCTCCATCCGAGTAGCACTGCATTTCTCCTGCTCACCCCAGGATTCTCTTTAGGAGAGAGAATTGCTCCACCAGGGAGAAGCTTAGGTGCCTGCTCCTGAACTCAGCTCACTTGTGTGTGCGAGGGTCTCCTGGGCTGGCAAGGGCCACAGGCTCAACCCCAGAAAGATGCAGGGGTGGGGTGGGATCTTTTTTGTCTTGCTTAGGGGCCAAGCCCTTAGGTGGTCAAGATCTGGTGCCCAGGGGTCACTTCTGGCATGCTCAGCGGGGACCGTGTGGTGCTGGGGATTGGACCCAGCCTCCTGCATGCAAAGCATGAACTTGTGTCAATTGAACCATCCCAGGCCCTAAGCTCTACTATCTTAAGAAGTATCTGCTGCAGCCCCTGGAATGCTGGCTGCTGTCCCGAACAAGCTCTCTGAGCTACTGGCTGTAGTGAGAGCTGTGTTCTTCAGGAGATCTCGGTACTGGGAAGTTTCTCAGGGAAGGGGCTGCTGGCTTTGTCTAGTCGGGACAGTGTCTTGGGACGTCCACCAGGAAAGTTCCTGCATGAATCTTGGGAGGGGCAGAGAACTGCCAGGAAGGCTCAGATGAGGCTCAGTGTCTGTTGACTCATGGGTAGGGATGGGGCAGCATAACAGGGCCGGGGGGTGGGGGGGTGGGTTGCTGCTGGTGGCATCTGTTTCTACTTTCTTTTTTATCGGTGAATGGGGAATTAGAGACTCTACATGTAGAAAAGAATCCCTAGGATCAGGCAAGGTATTCATTCATTTGAGTCTTATCGTATTACTCACTGAGCTTCCTGGCAGCCAAAGCAATATATATATATATATATATATATATATATATATATATACCACCAAAAACACCCCCCACACATTTGGGCATGCTAAGGTATCTTTTAATACAAACTGTGAGCTTCTGTGTGGGGGTAGTGGAGAGTACCTGGCCTCTTTGCTGCCGGTAGCACCCTCCTACACCGGTGTCTGCGTGGGTCAATGAAGATTTAGAGAGTCGTATTTAGAGAGTCTTGGTGGGTGCAGAGGTGCAAAGATGAATAGTGCTTGCTCCTTGGGTTGAGCTCCGGAGTTCTGCAGCACCAACCCATAACCATATTTGGAGCAAAGCTTCTTCAGAGAGGGAGTCTGCAGCTTGGTGTTGAAGAGCCTTGGGCGACACACGGGCCTTCAGTTTACACGGAGTAATTTTTTAGTGTGAATACAACAGGGACCAGCAGAAAGGCGGAGCAGAAGGAGAAAGGAAGCTGGAGAACTAAGTGGGAGCTGGAGCCACAGTGCCTTTACAGTCCCTATCAGAAGGATGGGGCTGCTACCCCCAAGGCAAGGAGGACCAGCTGGGGGACTTCCATAGTGAGAGTTACTCTTTAGAAAGCTCATCCTTCCAAATTAAAAAAAAAAGAAGAAAGAAAAGGAAAAAAAGAAAGATAGGAAGGATGGACAGAAGGAAGAAAGGATGGAAGAAAGGAGGGAGGAAGGAAGAAAGGAAGAAAGAAAGAAAGAAAGAAAAGAAGGAAGAAAGAAAGAGAGAGAGAAAGAAAGAAAGAAAGAAAGAAAGAAAGAAAGAAAGAAAGAAAGAAAGAAAGAAAGAAAGAAAGAAAGAAAGAAAGATCTGTTAAGGGGCTGGAGTAGTAGAATAGCCAGCAAGGTGCTTGGCTTGAATGCAGCTTACCTGGGCTTGATCCTGAGCATCCCATCTGGTTCCCTGAGCTCACCAAGAGTGATACCTGAGCACAGAGCCAGGAGTAAGCTCTGAGTATCACCAGGTATGGTCCCCATCCACCATCCCCACCACAGGAAAAGAAGCTTATTGTGTCTAGAGAATGGAGGATGGGGTTGAAGCGGGGAGCAGTTACTGTAATGCCGTGCCACTCAGTCACTCCCTGCATCCTTTTCTCTGCCAGTCTGTCCGTACACCAGGTACTCTGTGTGTGTGTGGGAGGGGGGATGGGGCATCATTTGACGTGGACACTGTGAAGCCCTGACTTTCTGGAATTCCCCTTTAGAGAGCCCCAGGTCACCCAGCAGTCCCCCAGATGTCTGTGGTGCTGTGTGGGGAGGTATACAGGGTACAGCCGCCACCCCAGATGGACAATTTGGGGGAGCCATGCGGAGAATAACCCTGTCTGAAGCTTTTAATATAATTACCCCTGCCCGCTCTGGCTGACTGGCTGACGGCAGCCTATTAGCCCTGAGTTGGAAATTCTGAATTGTTTCATGACAATTGAAACACGTTTGGCGGCCAGGAGCAAGCTGCCCATGAAATATTGATGTTTCCTTGGTGTTCCAGGGCTGCTCCCCCTCAGCCGGGAGTCCTGGGTGCTATTGGAGGCAGGGTGATTGCAAAGCAGTTTTTTTTTCTGGGTCTTCTGAGGTTGCCACTCCATGGCACTCCCACCCCTACCCCCTCCTCACCCCAGTCACTCCTTACAGGAGCAGGACATGGTATTGTGTAGAATTAGAAGATGGATCAGACTTCTACTGCCTTACTCAGAGCTGTGAGCCATGATTCAAGGGCTTTCAAAGTTCTCCCAAACACCCCTGGGACTGACGGGGCCCTGTGGCGTGTGTGCCCCTCACTCCCTGCTTCTCCTTGGCACTCAGGGCTCATGGAGAGTCCTACTGGGTGGCAATCCCAGGTTCTCCTGTGGCCACTGCAAGCCTGTGGCCACTATAAGCCAGACTTTCTTGGCTGTTGTCATGGGGGATGCCATGAGGTTCTACCCTGTAGGGTTGGGAGAAATGGGGGTGCCCAGATTTGTAGGGTCAGGCCTCAGCCTTAGGTTTATGAGCTCCTCTGGAGTAGCCCTTGGTAGGTGAGTCTTGAGGTATGCCCAGGGCTGGCAAGGGGAGCTGCTGCCGTCTCGCCCCCACCCCCTCGCCCCCAGTGCAGGGCTTTGTGTGTTTCCCTTCTCTGCAAGCCCTAATAGATACTAGAGTTGGGGATGACTGCACTCTCCTGGTGGACTCCTTGGCTGGGTGAGATGCCTGGGGTGTGAGTCAGGGACACTAGCTGCATCCTCACTGGGATGCTGTCTATGGAGCAGAGACTCTGCCCTCCCTGACCGAGAGAAGAGGGGTGCTGGCTGCCCAGGTGCTCACCCTCAGGACTGGGAGTGGACAGCCCAGCAGGACTTATGTGCCCCATTTTATAGATGAGGATGGTGGAGTCCCCACTGATCTACAGGCAATTATCAGTTAAGTCCACTCGCACTTTGGGCTGGCACTGGACAGGAGGCCAAGGACTTGGGGGTGAGGACGGTTAGTGAGGTGGTCACCACGAGGGCTGCGACCGGAAGATGAAGGCCTCTTAGAAGCAGGCAGGCCCGGTGATGTGGGCAACAGAACTCTGCAAAGACCCATCCTCCCTTTCAGCGGTGGGGGCTGTGGGAATTTGCACTGGAGCTGGGCCAGGGGCAGGGTCAGACAAAGCTGGGGAAGGCAGGCTCAGCCTTGGTGATCCTTGTCCACAGCCCAGGGGTGCCCTGGACCCTTGTGACTGAGTAGCAGCCTGAGGGGCACTGGAGAGGCACCCAGAAGGGCCTCACAGCACTGAGATGCCTTGGGGCCCCCCTGGGTGTGGTTGTCTTCCCTTGGAAAACAAGCTGGGCCACTCTTAGCTGTGGGCATGTTTCCCAAACACTCCATTCACTGGGTGGGGGTGGGGGGCATCCCCAGTGCTCGATTAAAGGTGGTCTTTCTGGCCTCCCACACCCATGTTCCTTCCTGGAGCCCTGGGGATCCAGGCCACAGTCTGTGGGGTTCAGGGCTTCTTCGCCAGATTGTGCAGCCTAGCCTCAGGCACAGGTCAGGGGGTGATGAGGATGCCCACCTCATCCTGTGGAAGCACCCAGGCTCTTGCGCTCCCCCCCGCTAGCCCTCAGTGATGGGTGGCACAAGGGCGGTCAGTCCCACTGCCAGTGGTCCTGAGTCCTGAGCGCTTGCTCTATGTGGGTTGGGGTGTGTGTGTGTGGGGTGGGGGGTGGGTGTCTCTCTGTGTGTGTTTGTGTCTGTGTGTCTGTGTTTGTGTGTGTGGGGGCGGGTCTTCTAACACCCAGCTGCCAAGGTGGCTCAGCAAGTCTTTTGGTAAGAGTAAGGATGAGCAAGGATGAAGCCAGCTCTGAACACCCCTAACGCCACCTTTGCTCATGTGCCCCTGGGTCCAAGTGCCTTGACATCTCTGAGAGGTCTGGGAAGTGGAGCCGTTTCCATAGCCAGGACTGACCAAGTGCTGGCTCGAATGGGTCATGCTTATCCCCAGCCTGGCCCTGTGCTTCTGTGCCCTGCGCTGGTGGCCCCAGGTGAAAGGGCGCTTTCCTGCTGGCCTGTGCCCTACACGCCCGCCTGAAGATCTGAGGTCCCGCTCCCTGCAGGACATCGCTGCCCTCTGTGCCTCTGTCTGGCACAGGCCTTTGCTGTCTGCTCCCCAGCACTGCCTAGTCAGCCTGGCATCGCCCTAGGGACACGCCTTCCTGGGCACTGTCACTGTCCCGTTGGGGCACAGTGACCTGGGTTGCTGGGTGGCACCGCCCAGAGACTCCAGGACGTGGGGGGCTGGGCCAGTGCACCACTCCTGTGGGCTTCTCCTGGGGGGTCTCGCTCACACAGGCACAGCGCCCCCCCAAACCTAAGTCCTTACCACCCTCCTCAGACTCCTCAAATGCAGGAGTGACTCTGGCCGACAGGACCTGCTGGGCGCTCACCTGGATGTCCCCTGGAGGATAGGTGGCATTTTCAGCCCTTGTGGCTGAGGCTGAGCTTGGGGGCTGCAGTGGGGTGTTGGGGGGCGGTGTTCCTGCCTAGCCTTAGGGGTCAAGCCTGGCTGCACAGAGCCCAGCTCTCTCTCGTGTAGACAAACACCCAGTGAGGGGCCGATTCTTGACTAATGTTTGCCCATGTGGGAGTCGGGAGTGAGTGGGTTTGGCAGGACCAAGGGGAGCTCGGCCTCCAGGAGGGCCCTGATGGGGCGAGGACAGAGGAGGGGCTGGTCCCACATGCGTCCTTCCGGCTTCTCCTGTACACTTCACCCCAGCTGGCCAGCTTCCCTTCTCCCGGGGAGCCCTGGGAGCTGGGGGGGGGGCTGGGCTGGGCGGGCAGCCTGACCTGCACACCCCTTTTCCCTCTTCCTCTGGGAACCAGGAAGCTCCTGACAGCGACAGTGCCTCTCCCCCACTCCCCCATTCTCCAGGGGGCAGGCACAAAGGGGGGGTGGCTGGAGGGGGGAAGGCTAAGACACGCTCCTCCTGGGTCGCATTTTCCTCAGCTTAATATGTGGGACCTTCTCCTCGGCCAGCTCTCCTCTGCCCGCCCTGGGCTGTAGTGGCATCAGGTGAAGCAGGACGAGACTACAGGGGACAGGCCTTAGACTCTGGAGTCTCCCCAGATGTGGGGTGAGGAACGCCATAGGGGCATTCGGGGAACAGGGGACCCTGTGTGTGGGGATGGGGAATGTTTGGGATCTGAATTGGATTCAGGTCTTTGTGGCTGAGCTCAGAGTCTCTGGGGCTCTGGTGGGAGCTGGGCTGGAGGGGCCAGCCCGGCTGCCCGTGCCAAGGAGCCCCCTGGAAATGGAGAGCTTCTGAGGGTGAGGGACCAGCCCACACATGCTCAAGGTGCAGTGGGCGTAGGTTTGGGTGAGATGGGGAGGGGTGCCCAGGGCCCCTGGTTTTCTCTTCTGTTGCAGGGGGAATTTGCCGCCCCTAGCGGTGATTCTACAGCGTCTACTCCATGTCCGGTGCTCACCCCCTACCCTGCATACTGCCCACACTTCCTCCAGCAGTGGTTTCTGGGCACAGCTGAGAGCCAGGAGCCAGGGTCCTGTGCCTTGCCCCTGCTGGTGGCTTGGTCACTTGCTGCTTTGTCCTCTCTTCCCCTACCTGTCACTGTCCATTGTGTTCCAAGGGAAGTTCCCAATAGGCTATTTATCTATTTATTTATTTTTGGACTTTAGGGTCACACCCAGAGATGCTCAGGGGTTATTCCTGGCTCTGTGCCCAGGGATCCCTCCTGGGGGAGCTCCAGGGACCATATGCGGTGCCAGGGGTCAAAGCTGTGACAGGCAGATGTTTAACCCCTGTGCTATCTTTCTGTCCCCATGCGATGGTCCCCTTTCAGCAGCCTTGCCCCCACATGCAAGCGTCCCAGCCACACTCAGGGTGCCTGCTGGCCCGACCCCGGACACAGCCTCCTCTCACCCCTGTCTAATGCCTGCCGCCTCTCATCCTGCCTGTGCTGGAAACCAGCTGCAAGGAACAGCTTCCTCTCTCTCTTCCCTTTGGCAAACTCCTACTCACTTTGCCAGGCCCCTCCTGGAGCACCCTCTTGGGAGCAGCCTTGGCCGGCCTCGGTGCTGCTCCCCAGCACAGCCTTGTCTGCAGCTTTACTTTGGGCCACAGGTTGTGATCCTCCATTTCTATAATGCCTCCCCTTCACCCACAAGCATCATGTCCCAGGGTGGGGGGGACCTGGTAACATCTGCCGTGTGGGGAAGGGTCTGGACTGCCCAGGGCACAGTCCCATGGGTGCCGACATGGCTGCCTCGGGCACGTGCTGCTGGTTCAGTTTCTCTGTGTGCCTCAGTCTGCAGGGGAGAGGCTGCCCCTGAAACCCATTTCACAGATAAGAGTGGTGAGGCTCAGAGGACTTGTTGCCCCCACATCAAGGGGATGCAGTTGGGTGTCAGGTCTGGGGTGCTCAAAGGAGGATCTTCTCTACCTGCCACCATGCTTTTTATTGACTGTTGGCAAAATCCAGGCAAGTTCAGGGATGTGTATAGGCTGGTGGTCCCCAGCCAATGCCCCTGGGAGGTTGTCATGCCCCCAGAGCCAGCCAGACGTACCAGGGCATGCGGGAAGCAGCCCTGCGGACCCGCCTGATTCATGTGGGTTTGGAGGCTAGAGGCTAGGGATGTAGAGTGGCCCCATGAGGTGGACTTGCTGGTCAGAGGAGGCCCTGTTCCAGCCCTGGCTTCATGTGACTGCAGCCTGGCTGAGCTTTGGGGGGCGGGGTGGGGGTTGTGTGGGCACTGCTGAGATTTACTGCTGGGCTCAGGAATTCCTTGTGCACCCACATCTGGGTGTCTGGGGGTCAGCGGCCTGCCCTGGGAGGGAAACAGGGTTATCTTGATGGAGAGGAGATGCTGGGAAGGCTCTCTGCCTCACTCTGGCTGCTCCGCCTTCCGGCCCCTGATAAAGAGTCCCAAACACAGGACCGTCGGGGGCCATAAAAGCCCAGCAGAAATGCGGCTGGGCCGCTTATCAAAGCATCTCGGACACCAGCCGGGGCCTCCCTCCTTCAAGTTTATTTCTCCTCCTCTGCTTTCCCTCAGAAGGTGTCTCGTAAACAGCTAAGAGGGTCATTTATAAATGTCTCTCTTCTGCCCACTCGGCTGCCGCCCACTTGGCTCTCTCTGTTCCTCCCGGCTCGGGGATGGGAGAGAGAAGGTCCAGGCGCCCCTTCTCTGGGGGGCTGGCACAGATGAGCCGGGATGGTCCTGGAAGCCCCTGATAGGGCGAGGCCCTGAAAAGTGAGTGCCGGTGACATCTTTGGCCCAGACGCCCCCTGTCTGCTCTCATGAAGGCAGGGAAGGGGAGGAGTTGATCCAGGGCTGGGATCCAGTCGTGATCTATGGCTGGGGTCCCCTACTGTGGCCTGGTGGGAGTGAACACAGTCACAGAATCAGTCCCTCGGGTGTCCACGCCAAGGGCACTGTGTTTCCAGCCTGAGCCAGCCTCTGGGACACTGGTGGCGCCCTGGGATGGGGGTGTGATATTTGTGTGTATGTATGTATGTATGTATGTGAGTATGTATGTGTCTGTGTGTGTACGTGCATGCACAGCACCTGCCCAAGGCCTTGCAGAGACTTAGAAGTGGAACCCAGAGGAGAATGGGGTCCCTGCATCCTTGTGGGGTGCAGCCTTCTCCCAGAGAAGTCCCTGTCCCAGTTGCTGGAGCCCGGCTGGGTACCAGGAATAGCCACATCACCCCTTCTCAGCTGGCTCTTGGGGACTCTGGTGGGACATGCTCTTCTTGCTTTACAGATGGCTGAAGGGCCCGGATCACCGGAGAGGGGACATTGGCTTACCCTGTCCCTGTCCCCTTTGCTCCTCGCCGAGGCTTCATTGCTGGATTTCTTCCCCCTCACCTTCAAGTGGGATTTCCTGCAGCTCACCCTGGAGTAGCTCTTTTCACTGTCTGAAGCAGCATCGGAGTGTCTCTGGGCTTCCCCCTTCTTCCCAGTGGGGTGTTTAGAGTCCTCCAGTTTGGGATGCTTTACTGGGTTTAGGCAAAGCTCCCCAAAGGACAAGAAGTTCTGCAGTTTCTGGGTTGTGACATCGAGGGTCCCAGATGAGAAGGGGCTGTGGGGGTGCAGCACTTTTCTGAGGACCCCACTCTCAGCCCTGGGTGGGCAGGGAAAGCTGATCGCACACGTCAGCCCGGCTGTGGGGTCCCAGGCCCACCGCGCCCATCTCATTGCAGAGGCATCTCCAAGTTATGTCCCAGACGAGGGCCCTTCGTCTCTTTCGGGTCAGGGTGTCCTTGGGGTGGGATGCTCCCTGGTGCCCCAGAGTTCAGGGACACGTGGACAGGCCTCCAGAAGTAGGTGCTCTTCTGTCCCCCTATACAGGAGAAGTGGGTGCTCCTGGGGCTGGGGGTGTCACAGGAGAGCATGCTTCCAGGACCAGCCTTACTGCTGGCTTCCGAGGCTCCGCTTCTTCCTGGTCTGTCCCATGTCCCTGGGGAAACTGGCTGTGTGCTTAGGGGGACCCAGGGCAGCCTGGGAGGGCCATGTGGGGAGGCGCCTGCATCCAGCCTGGTGCCTGTAATAGATGTGAGTTATCTCGGCCGGAGGAGCCCTGAAGTAGCAAACAGTCTGGAGGAACCCTCGGCTGGGAGGCAGATACAATTGACACTGGGCTTGAGTGCTTCAAAGGTTGTTGGCACAAAGCTGTCGGCTTTGTTTAGCCGAGGGGCCATATTTACGACGCGCCGCGCAGGCCTGTGCCATCTGTAACCTGCCGGCCACAGGCTGACGGGAGACAGCCTCCTCGGCGCCCGCAGCTGCCTCTCCTTGACGGCAAGCACAGACGTAATTCCGCTCTTGGCCAAGTTGCTTTATCGGCTGCTGGCCGAGGTCTGGTGCCATCATGCGGGGGTGTGGGCTCCTCAGGCGGGGGCTGGGCAGCCCCACCCCCAACACCCCAGGGCCACGGTATCTAGGGTAAGCAGGGCCAGGGAAGGTCTGCGGACCTTCAGGGGGCACCTCGGAGCTTTCACTCTGACCCCTCCGTGAAAGTTCCCCTACACGGGAGCGGTACCTCTGAGGCCCGGCGTCTGGGCCTTGTTTATTTCTCCTGTCCCCTGGGCACTGGATCTGGTGTCAGGAGAAGGAACCAGGATGCTCTGCCTTTGTCTGCACCCCAGACCCAGAATTCCTTCAGAAACAGGCGCACTGCATGGAAGGAAGCCTGGCCGGAGCCCTCAGAGGGACTCATGGGTGACATTTGGGAAGAAGGGGGCAGTTTGGGCGAAGGGCCCTCCCAGAAGCTTCTCTGATGACCTACCAAGGATGGTCCCAGGGGTGGAGTCAGGTACTGAGAGGTTCACTGTGGTCATTTCCCAGAGTTCAGAGTGGCACATCTTCCCAGTCGTGATCTATGGATAAAATGGAATGTTATCCCTTGATTCCAAGTGAGGTATAGCAATATTTTTTTTCTTGATTTGGGGTCACACCTGGCAGTTCTTTGGGTACCCTGTGTCCTGCATACAAACACGGATTCCCTGCATACAAAGCCTGAAGCCATGCTTCAGTTCTCTGGGCTAAGTGCCTGGCCTTTTAATGATCTGTCAGTATGATTTTATGCAGAAAAAGGGAAACTTTTTGCGGATTTCTTGCAAACTCTGTGTTTTCTGTTTGTGAAAACAATCTGGAAAGGAGGAGGGAAAAAAATCACTGGAATATAAGTGGAGGTTGACTGGGAGGAGGGGAGATATTTTCAATTCTTTCTTCTTGATAGAAGACCTTTATGATCCTCCCTCCCTCCTCCCTCCTCCCTCCCTCCCTCCCTCCCTCCCTCCTTCCTTCCTTCCTTCCTTCCTTCCTTCCTTCCTTCCTTCCTTCCTTCCTTCCTTCCTTCCTTCCTTCCTTCCTTCCTTCCTTCCTTCCTTCCTTCCTTCTTTCCTTGGCTTACTTCTTCTGGATCTATGCTCAGGGATCACTCCTGGCAGGGCTTGGGGAATCATATGGGGTATGAGAGATCAAACCTAGGTTGGCGAGTGCCCACTTGTTCTACTTATCTTTCTGGACCCCATACTTTACATTTCTGCTAAGAGCATGAAGTACCTTTCATGTACTACATGAATTAATAAAAATCCAAGTTCTGCTCCTTTAGGGGTGTCGGCACTTCTCCTGGTCTCAGTTTCCCTGATCATAAGAGCAGACTCTGGTTCTGTCCTGGCGGTGATGAGCCCTAGGCAGGGTTGGCAGCCTACCCCTGACTACCATGTCCTGGGTCTGGTGGGTCACCTAATTTTAGCGCCTGCTGGGGCAGCTGCTGAAATATAGCCCCAGCTGCAGGCAGACGCTTGGGGAAAGGCTGGCAGCATTGGCAGCATCTCTACCAGGCGGGTGAGGTGGCACAGAGCCCAGCCTGGAGCCACGGGATTCTCAAGTGTCCATGACGCAGACTGTGTTTAGGAAGAAATCTCCCTGGCCGGGATTCCTGGGCTGTGTGGAGGGAAAGGGGGCGGCGTCTTTCGAGTGGGGAGGTGGTCCACAGCCTCCCATCAGGGATCTCAGAATGGCTAGAACTGGCCTCTTGGCATGATTCCATCTGTCAGTGGGGGGTCTGCATGGAGACACCAACAGTCCCCTAAAGGCAATGACCCAGAACCTCTTCTCTGGGCTGTCCTTAGCCAGAAGAGTTGGGAGTGAGAGGCCTCTTGGGTGTGAACTTGAAAACACCCTTAACTAGGGAAGACAATTTGAGGGTGAATGGTGGTATGGCTCAGTGGTGATGGCCCATGTGTCTGCCACGCCTGCTACCTGGTCACCTGCCTTCAATTGTGTGCCCTGTAAAGTCTTCTCTCTAAATCCTATTCTGATACATTGCTTTGCTTCTGAGTTAGCTTGACAGGGTTTATTCTTGACTCTGCACTCAGGGATCACTTCTGACCGGCTCAGGGTGCTAGGGATCAAATCCAGTTCAGCTGTGTGCAAGGCAAATGCTCATTCAACTATACTATTTCTCCAGCCCTTCTTAAAAAACTTTTAAAAATGTATTGTAGTTCAGGTAATATGTTTACAATGATGTTGACATTTATGGTCTTGCAGTACATGGTCCTCTCACCTCACCACCAGTGTCCCCAAGAACCCCTATCTTTCTTCCTTCCTTTATCCTCTCACACATTATAAATGTAAATTCCCTGGGGCTGGACTGCCATCCTTTGCTCTGTCCGCTTAGGTCACTGTTGATGAAATACCTGCTAAGAGCTAGAGAGATTTCACTCGATGAACTCCTATTCTTCCCTCAAAGCCCCAGCATACAATAGTCTGAAATGCCTCCTCGGCCACTCTCACTACTGCAGATGATGTTTTATGTCTCAGTTTCTCCAATTGTTGGAGTCTGCTTTTCCCCTTGGGCCTTGGTAACGTTGCCTTCTTAGCCCAAGGCACATTTCTTCCATCAATAGCCATTGGGGCCTGTTCCATAGAGAACATATTAGCAAATGCTGGGAAGCTGGTATGGTACAGGGTCCAGCCCCAGGGGCTGTAAGGACCCAGGACAGCAGACATGGGTGGCGTTCACCTGGCTCCTGCACGGAGCTTGTACACATTTCACGTGTTTGCCCATCAGAACCTTCCACAACTGGGAGACAGGTGTGGTCACCTCCTCCTTAGGCTGATGAGGAAGCTGAGGCCAGTCCCTGGGCAGGATCACACACATCCGGAGAGCTTCTGAGCTGGGGTGTGGACCCGTGCAGACAGATGCTTTTTCTCACACCCCACGCTACTGGCTCACTAAGAGGGTGGCAGTGGTTGTAGGGTGGCCCCAAGCCCAGTGGTTCCTGGTGCTGATGGCCCTTGGCCACTGTGCATGGGTGCATGGCCGGTGGGGGTTTCCCTCGAGGGCCGAGTGCTCTGACTCATCGGGTCAGTTTTCCTTTATTCAGGCCTCCCCAGCCATGTTAACAGGCTTCCAGGCCACACCTCGTGATCCTCAGGGGATTGTGTGGTGCTGGGGATTGAACCTGGGTTGGTCGCACGCTCGGCACATGCCTTAAGCCATGAACTAGCTCCCCAAATACTTGGGCCCGTTTGAAAGGCTTCTTTCCCCACTCTTGCTCTCTGCTATGGAGGTGTGGTCTGCCAGGTGGAGGCTGGGGGGCAGGAATGCCTCTCCACTCCCTCGCCTCCCACATACTTGTATCACTTGTGTCACTTGTCATCCCGTTGATCTTCGATTTGCGGGTGCCAGTAATGTCTCTATTCATCCCTGTCGCGTGCTAGTATAGCCCAATGATATCTGCTCGCTCCAGGAACAGGAAGAGCCTCAAACCACTCATTCAGGGTTTTGACGAAGAAGTCTGACCATCTCATAGGTGGGCAGCCATCGGTCTTTTGACGTCCTGTGGAATCCAGTCGGTAACAGCTCTAGTCCAGTGGTCGTCTCTGAATCGCATTACGTGTCTGGCCCATCTGATTTTTGATGCCTTGGCAAACGAGACAGTGTCCCTAATTCTTGACCGTTGACGGAGGTTGAAACTCTGGATTTCTTTTCTCACTTGGTGAAACTTAAAAAAAAATGATTTAATTTTTTTAAATTTATTTTTTTACAGACTTACAACTTTTTGTGCTTGTTTTCAGTCATACAATTCTGGGGTACCCATTCCTCCACCAGTGCTCATTCTCCACCACCGATGATCCCAGTATCCCTCCCACCCACCACCCCACCCCACCTCTGTGGCAGGCCATTCCCTTTTGTTCTCGCTCTCCTTTTGGGTGTTGTGGTTTGCAATAGAGGCATTGAGTGGCCATCGTGTTTGATGTATAGTCTACTTTCAGCACGCATCTCCCATCCCCAGCGGGTCCTCGAACCACACTTTACCTGGTGTTCCCTTCTCTATTTGAAGAATAGAGAAAGAAACGTGTGAGGCCAGCTTCCAAGTCGTGAAGCCAATCTCCTGCTACTTATCTCTATATTCTTGGGTGCTAGTCTCCCATCCTGTTACTTTATATTCCACAGATGAGTGCAATCTTTCTATGTCTGTATCTCTCTTTTTGACTCATTTCACTTAGCATGATACTTTCCATGTTGATGCACTTATATGCAAAGGAAAAATGATTTAATTTTTAAAACATTTACTTATTTATTTTTTTGGGTCACATCTGGTGATACTCAGGGACTACTCCTGGCTCTGCACTCAGGAATTAATCCTGGCATTGCTCTGGGGACCATATGGGATGCCCAGGGATCTAACCCAGGTCGGCCGCGTGCAAGGCAAACACCTTCCCTGCTGTACTATCTCTCCGGCCTCCACATACAATTTTTAAACCTCCATCATGAAGCTCTTGTTGCTTGTCAGCTTGCTGGACACTGGGGGCGCACAGAAATGTCCCCTTGAGCCCCGTGAGCATGGCCAAGTCACCTGGTGTGGATATCATGTCTAGTAGGCGGGCCTGATCCAAATCCCTGGCAGTGCCCACTTCTGGTTGTGTTAGCCTTGAGCAGTGGGGAAGGAGGTGCCGGGGACATTTCCGAGAGCCCCGCAGGCCTCCCTCAGCTTCTTTTCCCAGAGTTCTGCTTACACAAGGCCTGGGAAGCCTGGTCGGAGGATTTGGACTACTGTGATTTCACTTGGTTGGGGAGGGCTTGGGGGCTTGGGCCACACGCAGCTGTGCTCAGGGCTCGCTCCTGAAGCACTCAGGAGTCCATACGCGCTGGTGCTGGGGTCTGAACTGGTGCAGGCTGCATGCAAGGCAAGTGCCTCAGCCCTTGGACTTTCTCCCTGGCCCAGGAAAGTGGACTTGCAACTCGGCCACACTCGTGTGTAGTCCTGGGATAGTTCAGCCCTCCTGCAGTCTCTGTGTTCGCCTGACAGATTGGGAGCGTTAGTTGGTCAGTGAGGTTGTGTGTGGGGGGGTGTCTTGAGCCCCACCAGGGGGCCTTCTCTGTGCTCTGTGTTCTCATGTGCTTCTCCTTTGGCACAAGTGAGGTGTCTTCGATGAGGCAGTTGGGGGTTGACTTGAAATTGGCATTCCGGGGCTGCCATACCAAGTGCCGCAGCCTGCATGGCTCCGCATAGCCAGCCTTGGTCCAGAGCCCACACATCTGAAATCAGGGTCCTGGCAGGGGCCTCCCTTCTTCTCTCCAGCGGGTAGGGGCAGCCGGCACTCCCCAGTGCTCCCCAACAGGCCCTGGCGGGTGAGACGCCAAGGTGGTCTCTGCTTTCATCTTCCCTTGGGCCTGCTCCCCCATGTCCAAATTCTCCCCTCTGCTAAGGCCACCTGTCATTTTGGAGCTGGGCTCCCCCAGTGCAGAATGACGTCATCTGAAAGATTGCCCTACCCTCTACCACCAGATGTCTGGGCCTCAACTGGCTGTGCTCAGGGCTTACTCCTGGCTCTGTGCTTAGGGATCACTCCTGGCTGTGCTCCGGGACCGTGTCTGTGGTGCTGGGGATGGAACCAGGGTCTGCTGCATGCAGGGTGCCTTCACCCCCGTGCTGTCCCTCTGGTCCAAATGACATCATCTTAACACTTGCATCTGCTGACTTCTAAACCATTCTGGCTTCTGAGATACTGTGGGTTTAGGGGCTCTGCTTGCGTTTTGGGGACCTGGCTGTATTTTCAACAGAGTCCCCGAGGAAAGCCCCAGGGGCCAGGAGCCATGCTCTGGAGCTGCTTTTTGCTTGCCCCTCAGCCCTCTCGCTCCCCAAGGAAACTCTGTGTTTGGGGTAGCTGCTTGGGCCCAGGGGAGGTGGGTGTGGTCCCAGCCCACCCTAACCTTCAGCTGGCAGAGTTTCCCCGAGTGGCCTCACAGCCTAGGCAAGGTCCTAGCAGAGACTTGATCAAAGAGAGCAGGGGGTGGTGGCGGGGAGGGGGGTTGCCAGTACCCCTCTTCCTGCAAGTGCAAATGGCATTTGTGAAGGAATCCTTTTAGAGGATGAAAGCAGTTTTTAAAAAGACATTAATCTCCTCGCTCACTTCCTTCTGATGGTTGGGGATGAGTGACAAGGCTGGTAATTGAAGATGCTGGGGCCGATAACTCCGCAGTAGCCTGGGGAGGGTTGTCCCCAGCTATGAATCACAGCGCTACACGAATCCCAGTGTCCGCGATGCTATCTTGCAGGCCCCGCAGCCGCCCGCCCGCCCGCCCGCCCGCGCGCTGGGCTCGCGTGTGAAGGCTTGAGCCGTGCCGGCTGCTGGGACGCCCAGACACAGCCTTTCTGGCGCAGGGAGCTTGTTCTGGGGAGTAGCCGCTGCGGCTGGTAGAATTGAGGGTCTACTGTGTACAGCCCCTGCGGGGGCTGGGGCAGCCAGGGAATGTGCAGTGCTTTGTGGTGTTTGAACAGGAACCCGAGAGACTCAGCTCTTCCCAGCTCTTCTTGTCCTTCCCCATAGTGACTCAGAGGCCCCAAGCAGCCCCGAGTGTGTGTGTGTGTGTGTGTGTGTGTGTGTGTGTGTGTGTGTGTGTGTGTGTGTGTGAGACCCTTTGTCCAGAGTGGTGCTGGACTTCATGCCGGGACACTGCATTTGCCCCCTGCCCGCACGTGGACAGATGCAACTAAAACAAAACTTATCTGTCACCCTCCCATCTGTCACCCTCCCCCTCCCTTCCTGTCACATTGTTGCAATGGTTGGGGCTCAGACACATATGGCACCTATGGGGGGGGTCCCGAATTTTGTTGTGGCTCAGAGGAACCCAAATGGCAGTAGTGCTGGGGTTGTGCCCGTTGTTTGGGGGGCGGTGCCGGGTATTGGACTCAGGGTCTCACATTTGCAAGGCAGGTGCTTTCTCTTGAGCTGTTCCTGGGTCCCTCCAGTGTAGGTATTTGAACCCCTGGTCCTTCACTAGCCCTGTCGGCATGCTTCA
This sequence comes from Sorex araneus, assembly GCF_027595985.1. Classification (NCBI taxonomy): domain Eukaryota; kingdom Metazoa; phylum Chordata; class Mammalia; order Eulipotyphla; family Soricidae; genus Sorex; species Sorex araneus. Next base: position 25,965,572 of record NC_073307.1, on the reverse strand, counting down.
AGGGCTGGCGGGCAGCTGCGAACCCCATTCCTGGTCAGGCAGCAGCACCTGGTCTGTTAGCACCTCGGACAGGTCCATTCCCCAAGACTGGCCTGTGCCCTACGCTAAGGCAGGGCCCACAGGGCTGGCGGGAAGAAAGGTCCAGAGTCTGCGGCCAAGAACTGTGCAGGACAGGGTTCCCCCCTCTGGCTCTTTGGAGATCCTTCTAGCTGACTGATGTGATGGGGCCTGGTTTCTTGGGGGCATCCTCCCCAGACCCCCCTGGGAAGCCACGGCCACCCGGTGTGAATGTGGAAGGGCACCGGGCATCTCAGACAGGCTTCACACACCCCTGGGGGTCTGCTGGGGACATTCTGACCATGAAGAATGTCCCTCTGCACCCAGGGCGTCTCGGGGGCTCACCGCAGAGTGGGGGCTGCATGGGGCCCGGCTCAGCTTGTGGACAGCAGGCGACAGGGACTTCTGAGCTCTACGGCTGGGTGCACACTCTTCCTAGGTGCTGCCTGCCTACCCCGCCCCAGGCGCCCCTCGGGCAGGTGGGCTCTCAGGTGGGCCTTCAGGGCCCTCCCTGCTGGTGGGCTTGTTCTTCCCTGCTGAGGGTCGGGGTGGGGGTGGGGGTCTCAGTCTGTCCTGATCTGGCTGTATGGAGCCACTTTGGAGCCGGAGGCAAAGGAAGTGAGTCTCTTTCATCCTGTGTTCACGGACAGTTCAGGTTGATGATTTTTTATTCATTATGGATTTTTCACCTTAGGTTTTTTAAAAGATATTTTTAGGGGCTGGAGCGATAGCACAGTGGGTAGTGCGTTTGCCTTGCACGCAGCGGACCCGGGTTCGATTCCCAGCATCCCATATGGTCGCCCAAGCACTGCCAGGAGTAATTCCTGAGTGCAAAGCCAGGAGTAACCCCTGAGCATCACTGGGTGTGACCCAAAAAGCAAAAAAAAAAAAAAAAAAAAATTTTAGGGGCTAGAGAGATGTCTGAAAAGGCTGCAGCCCGTGCCTGGCATGGGGGGAGCCCTGAACCCTCAGGACCCCACAACACTGCCGACAGTGGTCCCCAGGCCTCGTAGCACCACCGAGAGGGCCCCCCATATGTTTCTCATGAATGAACCTCATGGTTTATGTCTCTTAAACTTGGGGATTGTTCACTCTCCATTGCTCCTGCTGCAGGGCGGGGCCCCGGGTCTCCCGGAGACTCGCTCTGCAGTTCTCTCTGCCGGCAGGACAGTGGGCTGGCCACCAGCCGGTGAGAGTGTGGACGGAGCCGAGGGGTTTCTCCTGGCCCAGCTGCTCCCATGAAGGAACCCCGCCCCCTGCACTGCTCCCCTGCACTGTGGCCGGCTGAGGACACGAGGCTCCCGCAGCACAGGCAGCCTGCAGCAGGAGCAGGGCGTCTCGGAGGCGCTGCCGGCAGCTGGGCGTCTGGTGGCTGGGTCGCCGGGGAGCCCGCGGTGCTGGCAGGATCCGGTCTCCCCAGCCTGATGCTCAGCCCGCTGTCAGCACTCAGCAAATAATAAATAATAATAATATTTCCAGCATGTTGGGGGAGCGGGGAGGGAGGGAGCACGGAAAACATGTGTTCCGTCTCACAGCCCGTGCCAGGAAGCTGATGTCTATTCAGCACCTCCATTTGGGTAAGTTTGGGGGAACCGTGCCTGTCCCTTAAAGCTCGGCACAGGGAGAGGGCTGAGGAACACGGGAGACCCCGGGTCTCAGAGAGAGTTACTGGGAGGGTCTCCCAGAATGGAAATTTGTATTATTTTTATTAGTCGATGTACATCTGTGTTTCTGTGACAGGAAGCCCAGGTGACACGTCTGTAGATCGAAGGGCCTGTTCGCTGGGACTCAGAGCAAATCAGACTTGGGCTAACATCCTGGATCTGCCTCTTCCGAGGATCTCGGTTTCCTCACTTAAGGATTGGGGTCTCCCAGCAACTGCGGGTGGGAGTGGCAGGGCCGCAGTGAGCACGCTGGCCCGCTGGTATTGGGGCTCTGCAGGAGGCTGTGGGGGCCTGGCAGGAGTAGTGGGTTCCAGGAAGATTCTGCAGTGCTCCCCGTCCCCCGCATCTGCCCTGGAGCTGCCGGCATCGGGGCTCTTGGAACTCAGGACAGACAGAGGGTGCCCGTGAGTGCTGGTTGGTGGCACCCACTGGGGATCTGTGGCAGGGTGACGCTCCCTGGGCAGCCCCTGTGCATGGGGCTCAGCATCTGTGGTGGCTCCCGGTGATGTTGGACAGGTGGGACAGATGAATCCAGCTGCGACTGCCCTTGAGAGGTCTTGGGCATGGTCCCCTGGGGCCCCTGGAACTTCCCTCCGTTGGAGACTCATTATGGGAACGGACACGGAGCGCAGATGCTGCTTCCTGTCCCATGAGGACGGGCTTCCGTGCCTCGTCCCTCGGGCCTCTCTGGTGGTGTCCTGCTGGACTCACCAGTCTCCCCAAGGACCATGCTATTTCCGACCCTCTTTCCGGGGCCCTTGTGGGTCCCCTTCTCTCTGCCCCTCAATTCTCCCTGTAGGTCCCAGGCCACCTGCCTGGGCTGAGGGCTCCTTCCGGGTGGGCCCGTGCGGCCCCGGGGCTGGGCCTCTTGTCAAACGCTGTTGTTTGGCTTTCCTCACCCCGACCCTGCTTGTTCAACACCCTGCAATGACACGGGTGTTAACCGAGCACCAGGGACTATAATTATCGGGGCTGAGAGACAGGAATCTTCTGGCGACTGAGCAGCTGCAGGCGGGAGCCGCCCGCTCTGTCCCCAGAGAGGAGCCGCTCCAGCCAGACTCGTGTCTGAGGAGCTGACGACGGCTCCTCCTCCAACCCGTCTCTCTCCTCCTTCACCCCCGATCTCTCTCCTCTCTACCCCATGTCTCTCCTCCTCCACCGCATGTCTCTCCTCCTTCACCCCCTGATCGCTCTCCTCCTTCACCTCTGATCTCTCTCTCCTTCACCCCATCTCTCTCTCCTTTACCCCATCTCTCTTTCCCATCTCTCTTCCCTCCGTCACCCGTCTCTCTCTTCTGTGTTGCGCAGCCCCACTCCATGTGGCTTTGGGGACACTGTGCAGAATAAGTATGGCTGGGGGGAGCACTGTGAATGTGAGTGTGTGAGTGGGACAGGCACCCTGTGTGGTCCTGGTGTTCAGCTGGCAGAGGCAACCCACCCCCCTCGGGTCCTGAGGAGGCTGGAGGTGGGGGGCGTTTCCTTAGGAGAAATGCAGAGTGTCGCATGGGGGTGACCTGGAAGTCAGTGCCTGAAGCTGGTCCTGGAGGGTCAAACGGACCCTCTGGAAGGAATCAGCTGCTCTGTGCTACGTGAGTTGGGCGCGGGCACCCTGAGTGCTGGGTCTCTCCTCAGCTGGGGGTGCTCTGGGGACTGGGATGTCTCTGGGAAGGGGGTGTGTGTAGGTGTGCTCGGGGCTTTTCCGGGAAGCTCTTGGTGCCTGGGCTCAGCGTCTGGGGGTTCAGTGGCCCGGGCGGACAGGCACAGGAGGTCAAGGTTGGATTCCCATCACAGGGTCCCCAGCAGGCAGAGGTGGAGCATGCTGTTGGCTCCCTGCCCGGGGAGGGGCTCAGGCTGGAAGTCCTTCCCTAGGGAGGGGGCATGCAGCCCTGGGGTGGGGGTTGTTCTGTGGGGGGACCGACTCCCACACTTAGGGTGTTCCCTACCCTTCTTGGTGCCAGTGGTTCTACCCAGTGGGAGCATATGTCCTGAGGACACTATGGGGGGCCCAGGTTGTGGGGTGCAGAGGGAGATTTCTGTGGGCACGGGTTGCTGATGTTCTGGGCCAGGGAGCTGTGGGCCCCGTGCATGGAGCACCTTCTCCGAGAACCTTCTTCCCGTTCCCCAATGAGACCTTGTGCTGCAGGGCACGGGAAACTTGTCATTTCAGCTCGAGCCTGTGCCGTGGGGTTGAGTCCAAGGCACCTGAGGGTGACCTGAGACTCAGGGAACTGGGGGAAGTGGGGGGGCCTCAATGGGTCTTCCCCACCCGAGGCCCATCATCTCCGGTGCTGGCCACATGCACAGTTTGACCTGCAATGGGCCTCTGCTGCTGGCTGCCCAGGAGTGGCTGAGCCCAATTTCTGGGCACCCAGGATGGGTTTGCTGAGGGTTCCCCGGCCTTCCGGGCTGGCTCCGGGGCACGGGGATGGGGTCTGGGGAGGAAGGAGGAATGAGTTCACAGGGAGCATCAAAGGGCTGGTGCGAGGTTTATGGGGGCCTTTACGGCCCTAGTTTTCATTATTTACACCCTGTGGATTCTAGGAGCTCCCGTTAAACGTGTAATAAATATAAAAATATTTTATAGGCCAGTGAAAATTCCACAGCAAAAATAACTCTATAAAGAGGGATTGCGCCCTGCCCTGCCCGCCGCTGGATTCTGTGTGGCATTCCCGTGCGCCTGTCGGCTGGCAGCAGGGCCAGAGAGGCGGCTGCATTCCCCGACCGGGCACAGTTTAATCGGCCACTGCACCAGCCTGAGCGGGAACGCACCATGCCAGGGCCTGTGCCTGCCAGTCTCACCAGGTGCCGCTGGGTCAGAGTGGGCTGGGCCTGAGCAGGTCCAAGCTCCTGGTCCCTCCTTGCCTGCCCTGGACAGGATGAGGTGTGGCCACATGTGGTCAGCGAGATGACAGAGGGCAGCAGTGATTGGAACCAGGGTTGGGATGGGGGCCGGCTGTGGGGTTCCAGTCCCTCACCTACCTCTTAGGAACTGTGTGTCTTTAGACAGCTGACTCCCCTCTCTGTGCCTCTGTTTCCCCTTTGTGTGGTCCTCTCTTGTGCTTTGGGCAATGGACCTGCCTGACCCCTAGGGAAGTAATGATCATGATGACTGTCTTGTGCTCTGTAGTCCTAATTCTTTTGTCGGGCTGGCCAGTGCGGGGGCGTTCGGGTGCCTTCCCGGCTGTGGGCACTGCTGTCACACCTGTCACCTGGGCCAGGAGCCTCTGTGCTGCAGCTGGCCCACCTGGAGATGTGCAGTGAGGTCCACCTGGGATTCCAGGTTCTGAGAGTGAACGAGCATTCTCACGCGTCTCGCCGGCACGTTTCTGTACTGAGGGTGCGTTGAGACCTTGTTCTGCAGAGGCTGGGTTAGAGAAGCTCTATTACGAAGCTTGACCTCCCAGCTTTCTGTGGACGCTCATAAAATATGGCTACTAGGAAATGAAAAATTACATACATGGAGGTTGGGGAAATAGCTCAAGTTGTGGACCACATGGCCAGCAAAGCTCAAGCCCTGGGTTTGATTCCTGGTGTGGCATGGTGCCACTGGCTGTGGCCCTGATTTCTCTGTATCGCTCCCAACGCATGCCACTGGGTGGGGCCCCTCTTAATAAAAATGCCCCCCCACCTCCTGTAGGGGCAGGGATATAGATCAGTGGGAGGGTATGGCACTTACCTCATGTGTGTAAAGCTCTGGGTTGGGTCCTAGGCACCAAAATAAAACAAAGGTTCCATGTGACCAGCATTGCCCGCCTGCCTGGCACTGTAGAGGGGCAGCCCGACGGCCCCTGGGAAGCGCAGGCTGGAAGGCCTGGCCTGGGCCAGTCAGTTCACAGAGAGGATGGATCAGCTAGAGAGGAGCAGGGGCCTCATTCCTTCCTCCTAGCAGGGGGCAAAGCCGCCACCCTGCAGCCCAGGACACCTGTCTCTGGGGCCTGATCGGTGACCAGGGCCTGTGTTCTTCCTCCTGGGTTGTGGGCAGAGCCAGTGCTGGGCTGGGGGCTGGTGTGAGCCTGCTGCCTGGTTTGATGTGCTCTGCGTCCAGGGCCATGCAGCTCTGCATCGGGGTCAGTGGAGAAGTCGGGGCCTCCGGGTCTGACTGCGCCGGGGAGCCTGCAGCCTGCTGAGGGTGCCGTGAGAATGGGGAGCCCTGTGGTAGCTGGCAGGATCGAGAGGTCTCTTGAATAACCGTGAGCCTTGCCTTTCCTGGTCTGGGCCTGATTAAGGTCAAGGGCCACAAACATCTTGAGGGGGCCCCTGAGTAGCCTCGCTTCAGAGAGGGGCAAAGTGAGTGGTTAGAGCTGTGGGTTGGGGAGCCCAGATGTGAAGCTGGGTCTGTGTGGTTCTGAGACAGGGGGTCACTGGGAAAAGGGATGGTGATCTGGACTCCAAGGGTCAGGTGCGAAGAGAGAGACCCCAGGCCACCATAGGGGCAACACCCTGATCTTATTTTTTTTTTTCTTTTTGAGTCTTGGTGATGCTCAGGGGTTACTCCTGGCTCTGCACTCAGGAATCACTCTGGTGGTGCTCGAGGGACCATATGGGATGCTGGGGATTGATCCCTGGTCAGCCCTGGAGTGAAGCTTCTATCCTTCCCCCCGCCCCCACATCCCCTCGCCTCTCCGCCGACTCTAGGATGATTTAGGATCTCTGTCAGGCACAGCAGAAATTCATCTTAGGGTTAGAGAGATGATACAAGGGTTAAGGCACCTGCCTTGCATGTGGTTGACCCAGGTTGGGTCCCCTGGACTACATGTGGTCCTCTAAATACCATCAGGAGTGCTCCCTGAGCACTCAGCATGAGACCTGAATACTGCTGAATGTGGCCCTCTTCCTCCTCCTCTCAAAGAAACTCACCCTGTCCAATGCATCAGAGCTTCTTCTACCTATGAACCACACTAAAACCTCAGAGATTTTTTTTTTTGCACAGCAAACATTCAATGTTTTTCCTTATGATTTTGCATCTCTCTTTACACAGACAGTTCAGGAGGGCCTCGCCCCTCACCTGCTGTGCACCCCTGCCCTCTCTGGTCCTCATGCCTTGCTGAGGGATGGTGCAGGCTGGCTGTTGTCCTGGTGCCTTGGTGTTGTGACACTTTTCTCCACTCTTCAGCTGTGTGCCCTGGGATAAGTTGCTTCACCTCTCTGAGTCCTTGGTTTTCTTCTCTGCAGAATAAGGATAATAATGACCTCTCTTCCTGTGGTAGGTAACTAAAATTCTGTGCTCCCGGCCTGCTGTGGTCATCTGTGAATACTCGTGGTGCAGTGATGAAGTGGATGGTGTCTGCAATTAAATGGGGCCCAAAGTGTGGACATTTTCTGATAAAGAGATTTTCAGGGTCCAGGAAGATAGCTTAGTGGTCAGGGATGCATGGTTGGCATGTCCCACATGGGTCCCAAAGTGCTGCCGAGGTGTGACCCCGGTGTTCCAGGGTGTGACCCCTGGCAGTACGGGACCTGAGCATTGGGCTGTCTGTCCTGGTTGGCTGAGCATGGCTAGGAGTCCTCCGTGGGCCTCCAGGGCACTGTTTGGGAGGCCATCAAAAATGTGATCTTCAGAGGGCCAGGGATGGAGCTCCAAAGCTCAAAAAAAAAGAGATCCTGGGGCTGGAGAGATAGTAGCGAGGGGAGGGAACTTGCCTTGCACACAGCCAACTCGGATTCGATCTCAGTCTCCATAGACTCCCCCGAGCCTACCAGAAGTGATCCTTGAGCACAGAGCCAGGAGTAGACCCTGGATGGGACTGGATGGGACTGGATGATCCCACTGGATGGGACTACCTCCTCCCCCCCAAAAAAAATTTAAATAGAGACATGCTTAGCATGTGGGGCCCTGAGTTCTGTCCCTGGCGCTGCACGAGCGCTGAGTGTGGAGAGTTCGATCATAAACCCCTTTTAAGAAAGTGGTGCTCAGAGTGAGCTGCAGAGTTCCCTGGGCTTCTGTTGGGGGGTGTCTCCTGTTCCCTGTCACGCTGGGCAGGGATGCATGTTCTGTCCCCAGACACCCTGCTCAGGCTGCTGCCCTGCCGGGCCTGGGCTCTGGACATCCAGGCAGCCGGCCACTCTCCCACCCTCTCACCTTCCCGTGGAGCTCGGTGCCTCTTTCCCACAGGTGGAGGAGCTAGGGGTGGGCTTGGGTGGTGCCCCTTGGGGCAGGGGGACCAGCCTCAGCTGGTGTCCTAGGCGCTGGCCTAGGGGAGCATAGCATTTGCTAAGTCTTCCTGTGTCCATACAAAAAGGACATGGCTCTGAATAAACTATGCAAAGGACTCAAAGAGAAGAGAAAAACAATATTTACAAGTCAACAGAACACTAAGAAAGAAGTTACAAATAAACACAGAGGAATGGGAGCACCGTAACGGGAGTAACCCAATAAACCTAAACTACCTGAGGCTATGTTATCCTACACTGTGTGGTCTAGGGTGGGGGGGCTGTGACCCGAGGCAGGATATTGAGGGGTGTGTGCGGACACCTTTGGGGAGAGGGACCCTCCCTCATCAGGTTGTGATCTCGGGGCCGACCTCCAGGTGAGCCCCTACCTTTATCTCACCACACCTGACTCCAGACCCTCCCTTGCAACCTGGTGGGCCTTTGCTCCCCGGCATGGCCTCAGCTGAGATGGAAATGGAGGCCTGGATGGGCCCCACCTGGGCAGGTGCTGGGCCATCCAGGGCCACCCCATTTCTTTTTTTTCTCTTTTTTTTCTTTTTTTTTGCTTTTTGGGTCACACCGGCAATGCACAGGGGTCACTCCTGTGTCTGCACTCAGGAATTACCCCTGGCGGTGCTCAGGGGACCATATGGGATGCTGGGAATCGAACCCGGGTCAGCCGCGTGCAAGGCAAATGCCCTACCCGCTGTGCTATCACTCCAGCCCCAGGGCCACCCCACTTCTGAGCACCAGAAGGCCCCCCCTGGTTTGAGGTCGTAAGGGGTCCCTGCGGGTTCGGAGTCTGCCCACTCCTTCACCTGTGCGATTTCCCTGTTCTGTGCTGGCTGGCACTTGTGGTGGCCACTTTGCTTTAGGCTGGGCTGGCCCCATGCAGGCTCCTTTAATCCTTTCTTTGTGTCATCACAGCCGGGGTGAGAGTTCAGGAGAGAGGAGCCTTCCTGACTGTGTAATTAAGGTGCAGCCTGGCATGAGACGGGGCTCTAACGCACAGTCCTCCGTCCTCTGTCCTCGTGCTGGGTTTCCTGCCCATTGTCCCCATCCCGGGCTCTGGATGAATTAATTACAAGGTGCGGACTCTGGGCTCAGGGGCCAGGTCTTGCTTGCTCCTGAGCCCTGAGCTGTCCGTGCAGCTGGGGGCGACCTCGGGGTTGGTCCCCATGATGAGTGGACAGCTCACAGAGTGGGGGAGGGGCTCCAGGAGCACGGGCTGGGGGGTCTTTATGAGGAAACTGTCCAAGTCTCCGTGCACTGGCTGATGGGCTGTAGCGGCCTTGGAGGCCTTGTCAGGCTGGAAAGTGGAGACCAGCATCCCTGCAGGGCATTCTGGGGATGTGGCTGCTCCTGTGACTTTCCCGTGGCTGCCCGTTATGGCTGCAAAGCTCTAGCTGCCAGCCACGGCCCTTGAGCCCATCTTCTCAGGGGCTTCGAGTTCTGGCTTGGGGTACTTGGATGTCCCCAAGAGCAGGTGCAGCAGGGTGGAGGACCCCACCCTCCATGTGGTAGGTTATAGGCATCAAAGTTGCCCACAGCTGGCCAGCCACCCCTCAGCGCACACAGCCCTGGCCACCTCCTCAGAGCTGGGGATTGGTTTGGGGGTTTATCTGATTTTATAAAAGTGTGCACAAGCATTTGCATGAATGTTTTTTTCCTTCTAGAGCCCCAAACTGGGCCATCTCAAGGGGCAAGGGGGTGGGTGGGTGGGTGGGGAGCATCTGAGCCATTTAGGGGGGCAATTGTAGCCTCCAGTGTCTGGTGCAATTTGGAGAGTTTAAATGTTCATTTAAAGAAGATTGGTTTCAGGGAACGGGGCACTGAGTGCTTTTTTTTTTTTTTTCTGAACAGGGAACAGTAGGCAGTAAGTCTGACTTAGAACCCCCCCTATAAACAAGTCATCTATTCAAGTTTAATTATTTTAATTAAAAAAGTTTTGTTTGGTTTTTGCGGCAATGCTCAGGGTTTGTTCCTGGCTCCACACTCAGGGGTCACTCTTGCTGGCCTTGGGGGACCATATGGGATGCCGAGGACCAAACCCAGGTCAGCTGCATGCAAGGCAAATGCCCTGCCTGCTGTATTGCCCGTCCAGCCCCCACTCAGGATTATTTCTACTACCCCTGAGTGTGCCCGTAGCAGGAGGGTGGGAGATGCTGGTGCAGAGGCCAGTGCCAGCTTCTCACTGGCTTCCCTCTGGGGAAGCAGTAGCATCATGGCCACAGTGCCTGGTCTGCTGGGCCCTCCTGTTCATTCCTTTAATCCCCCGACAACCTCTGGAGGGGATGGAGAGATTAGATCTCCTGACCATTGGGGAGGCAGCCAGGAGCCCAGAGAGGGTCAGGGACCTGCCTCAGATCACCCAGCAGGATGGTGATGGTTCGGGACTGTGAGGCAGGTTGTCAGCTGCCAGACCCCCTCATGCCCCGCATGCCATGGCTGACCCACGCATCCGTGTCTGGCCCTTCACGATTACCTGCTGTGGGCCAGACTCAGGCCACAGCTGCCTGGGAGGCTGCTGGTGGCGCCTCCCCCCCTCCGCAAAGTGGAGCAGGGGCTGTGTGGTCTCCACGTGACCTGGCACCATCCCTGCCCGGGCCAGGCTGCCTGCACGTGTCAATCCAGGACCTCTGGCTATTGTAAACAGTGCTGCGGTGAACATATAAGTGCATATGTCACTTCGACTATACTTTTTGGCTTTTCTGGGATATATTCCCAGCAGTGGTATTGCTGGGTCGAATGGGAGCTCAACCTCTAGTTTTTTGAGAATCGTCCATACTGTTTTCCAAAAGGGCTGAACTAGCCGGCATTCCCACCAGCAGTGTAGAAGGGTCCCTTTCTCCCCACATCCTCTCTAACAGCGGTTGCTTTTGTTCTTTTGGATGTGTGCTAGTCTCTGTGGTGTGAGGTGGTATCTCATGGTTGTTTTGATCTGCATCTCTCTGATGATTAGTGATGTAGAGCACTTTTTCATGTGCCTTTTGACCATTCGTATCTCTTCCTTGGTAAAGTTTCTGTTCATTTCTTCGCCCCATTTTTTGATGGGGTTGGATGTTTTCTTCTTATAGAACCCGAGAGCCCTAGAACAGATGACTGGTTGAAGAAACTCTGGTACATCTATACAATGGAATACTATGCAGCTGTTAGAAAAAATGAGGTCATGACATTTGCATATAAGTGGATCAACATGGAAAGTATCATGCTAAATGAAATGAGTCAGAAAGAGAGAGACAGACATAGAAAGATTGCACTCATCTGTGGAATATAGAATAATAGACTATAAGACTAATGCCCAAGAATAGTAGAAATAAGTACCAGGAGATTGTTTCCATGGCTTGGAGGCTGGTCTCTCATTCTGGGTAACTCAGGGAAGAGACCACCAAGTAAAATGTGGTCTGAGGTCATGTGGGGGAAGGGTGATGCGGGCCGAATACAGACTAGAGACTGAACACAATGGCCACTCAACACCTTTATTGCAAACCACAACACCTAATCAGAGAGAGAGAACAAAAGGGAATTCCCTGCCATAGTGGCAGGGTGGGGTGGGGGGAGATGGGACTGGGGAGGGGGGGAGGGATGTTGGGTTTACTGGTGGTGGAGAATGGGCACTGGTGAAGGGATGGGTTATCGAACTTTGTATGGGGGAAACATGAGCACAAAGATGTATGGATCTGTAACTGTACCCTCACGATGACTCTCTAATTAAAAATAAACTAAAAAAAAAACCTAAAAAAAAAAAAGAAACTAGATTATACCACCACAGTGTTCACTGGGAGAAGCTCTGGTGGTTTGTCTATTTCTCTATCTAGTTTCCTTCCTTTTTTTAAATGGAGATTTATTTCTGCTAGCTTTAAGATGGCAACTTTACCATCACTCAATTGTCATCACATTAAATAAGCTTATTACCAACAGGAATTTTAATTTCTTGGTGGAAATACATTTCTCAATGATTAAAAAAAAATCCAGGACCTCTGACTGGCCGGGGAAGAGTGTCACAGTTCAGGTCCACGGGGTGAGGGACAGAAGCACAGACCTCACCCCACCTCGGGGCTTGGGGCCCTGCAGCACGGCAGGTGGGCCTGTCCAGGATGCGGCTCAAGGAAGCATCGCCCCCGTGCACCTTGCAGACCCCCCCAGAGCGCCTGCACTCAAGGCCCCCCTTCGGAGATGTCAGTGGGAGCCAGCAGCTCTGCTCCCAGTGCTGTGATCTGGCTGGGGACCCTGGAGTTCCTGAACCGGGCTGAGGGTTCTGGTTCCGGCTCTGCCTGCGCCCGGGGCTATCTTGGGCCCCACACCATTTGCTTTTAGGTGTTCAGCTTGGGGTTTGGTGGAAAGCAGCACCCTCCCTGCACCTGCAAAGGCCCAGCTCTCTGTGCCCTTAGGGTGGGCATCCGCCCGACTCTCCTGCAGACCCTCAGCACCCCACAAGAGCACTCAGCTCCCGTGCCCCTCCCTGGGCCCTGGAGGGCTGGGTCTGCCCCTGGGCACACAAGTCCCTCTACCAGTCCCCCACCTTTGTTTGGGTTAGCTGGTGACCTCCATTGCCAGGCCTCAACCATTGTCTCTGACCCCCTTGCACCCTCTCCCACCCCCCACATCCTCCATCCCACCCGTGTTAGGATGGGGACAATTCTCCAGATCCAGGAACCAGTGATCGCTCCCAGTGAAACAGGTTAATGGTCAACTGCCCTCTCTGATGACCGGGCTATCTGCTCTGCTTGTAGACTCATCAGGATGGTGACGAGGAAGGACAGTGAGGGTCAGGATTTCCTGAGTGTCAGTCTGGGACAGGTTCTGGGACAGGCATTCTGCCCATGCCCCGAGCATGGGCAGCTGTTTAGCCAGTGACCCTCACACCAGCCTGGGATGTGGGGTGTGCAGGCCCCCTCCCGAGCACCACATGAGGGAAGCGCTACCCAGAGTCAGGCTGGCCCAGTGACAGGGCCCTCGTGAACTGGAGCTGCTCCCCCCTGCCCCCAACCTGAGCAGCCTGCGACCAGGGCTTCTTCAAACCGCGCATCAGGCTGGCTCTGTCGTTCAACCAGACCATCTTGTCTCTGTCCTCGGGTGAGGCTGAGGCCCAAGGTTAAAGGGCGTTTGGTCTTTGGTCCTGTGGCTGGCAGTGGGCAGCAGGGAGGGACTTCCGGCCCCAGCTCCTTGAGGCAGGGACTCACACTCTCCCAGTGTCGCCATCTGGCTCAGGGCCCAGACCATGGACGGTGCCTCTGTGAGTGACACCGCGGGACTGTGTAGCCCCTGACGGTCACACTCCACCCCCGTCCTGTCCTGTGCTAGGGCCTCCCCCTGGACAACCTGGGGCGGGCAGGTGGTGGCCAGGGTGTGAGGACCCAGGCTTTGTGGGGGTCTTTGTGATCGAGAGCTGCTCGGCTGAGCACACTCACTGCAGGGAGGACGGTGTCGGGGCGGGGTTGGGTCCTGCCTGCAGCCTGGAGTGCAAAGACATTCACCGGGCTGGTGAGCAAACACGGGGCGGGCAGCGCTGCAGGTAGGAGCGGGCGGCAGGCTGGCCTTTTGTTGCGCGCACCTGGCTCAAACATCTCCCGGGATGGGAGGGACGGGCGGGGTTTCCTCCCCGCATAGCAGCACGGAGTCCCTGCAGACATCCTGTGTCAGCTTCTGGCCTCCTGCAGAGGAGGTTTGAGTCCGAGCACCTCCCTGCCTGTCCTGCCTGTCCCATGCACGCAGACCCCCACCTGCTGCCTGGCCGCCTCCGCTCCCCACTCCCCTACCCAGGCCTGGCTGTCAGTCTGTCTTGGTGCCCCCTGGACGCAGAGTAATGGCTCATCCATGTCACATGCCCCATTCCCCAGAGACTCCCAGAGCTCTCTTTAAATAAGAATTCAGGAAACTGTGTCATTGAAGTTGGTTCTTCTCCCCTGGACCTGTAGCTGCGGACCCCGGCCAGCTCTAAATGTCCTTCCTGATTGTGCACAGGTCAGCAGTGAGAGGGTGGATCAAAGGTGGTTCTCACTGGCCCTTGAGCTTGGAACAGAGACTGCCTTAATTACGTTGCTCGCTAAAATGATTTTCCATAATTCTCTTTTGTGCTAATGAGGCACGTCCCCTGCTGGAAACTCAAGCTTTGCTCACCTTTGGCTTGTTACTACAATCATAGTTGGAAGCTATCTCCTCCTCTTTGTAAACGAGCAACACAATGACTATTGAGCAGAAAGGGGGGGGAGGGAGCTGTAATTTATTTTAAGATTCAGGGATTTTGTATGTGTGAGTAGGTAGCAATTATGAAACAAATACTGTAATTATAACCACTCTGAAAAGGCGAATGAGGCACTAACTCTCTGAGAGGTGTTTTCTGAATATCACACATATATGTCTCTCTCTCTCTCTCTCTCTCTCTCTCTGTGTGTGTGTGTGTGTGTGTGTGTGTGTGTGTGTGTGTGTGTGTTTTCTGAGCAAACCCTGCAAGGCTGCCTGACCCTGGGCTCTTGGGAGTCAAGTCAGAGCAGGAGGACAAACCTGAAAACACTCCGCCTTCTCCCCATCTGCCAAGGAAGCCAGGAGGTGGCCCTTCCTGAGAGGAGCAAAATAGGCGAGGAGGGCAGGCTGATGGCCACAGCCAGCGAGGAGCCTGCACTGGCCCCTGCCTCTCCCCCACCTCTGCCTCACAAGGCTGGTCCCTTGAGTGCCAAGCCCCACTACAGTGGTCCCAGCTATCCTTTATTCCAGGCTCTTCCTGGACATTCTGGGACCAGATGGCCTGCAGGTGACCTGGGCACCAGGGGAGTACAGAGCTCCATGTGTTTCCCGCTCTTTTGTTTGGTGGGGGGAATCAGGGTCACAGCTGGTGGTACTCAGTGCTTATTCCTCGTTCTGTGCTCAGGGATCACTGCTGGCTATGTGGGGGAGAGAATCCGGGTTGGCCACATGCAAGGCAAGTGTTCTGCCCACTGCACTTTGTCTTTTGACCCTCATTTTCTCTTGTGGAACAAACTTTGACCCACCAGTAGATGCTACCAGGCGAGTTTTCTCTTTCCATGTGTTTAGCCGAGAGAGAGTTTTTCACCTTGGGCCTTTCCCTCAAGGCCATGGCAGAGACCTCTGAGGTCTCGCTCTGAGCTCTTGAGGGGCAGGTGGGCACCGATTGTCTCCCCACACAGAATGACAGGAGTCAGTGGTGCCAAATGGAGACCAGCGGCCATCCCAGTGACACAGCGACAGGACACAGACGCCCACGCCTGCCCCACTTCTCTTCTCTGAACAGAGCAGCCTCTGACCCTGTGAGCAGACAACGGGTCCATATTGGCTGAAGCCAAGGTGTCAATATTTGAAAGAAACCCAACTTTCCCCAAGAGTGGGACGTGGAACTGCGCTTGCCTCTTTGATGAAGAAACTAATTGGCCGAAGCAAACTTCTTCATTACCCAGCCCACTCCTCATGTGTGTGTCTGTTCTGTGGGCTCCTGGCTGCTTCCCCAGCACCCCTGCATCAGTGGCATGCTTGGAGAGACCCTTCCCAGTTTATCCTGCGGGAGTGAGGTGTGCTTCGGGATCGGACTTCTGCAATGAGTAATTCTTCAGGAGGAAAGGACCCAAGCGCAGCCAAGCCTTCCATCCTGTTCCTGAGATGCTTGCATCTGAGAGGCTGCACATTCAAGTTGATTTGCAGAAGAATCTGTGTACTTCCCTTTTGCAACATGGGGGATCGAACTCAGGGGTGTCACCCTTGCCACATATGCACTGTACCCCTGAGCCATCTGTGCCCGTAATCCCAGTCCCATCTGGGGAAGGTGTTAATGGATTCACCCTGTGTCGCGTGTTTGTGCGACGCTTCCCCGTCTCACGGCATGGCGTCGACTTCCACTGGCGAGTACCCACTCACTATCGTCATGTAGGCCTGCGACTGTGCCTGCATTGTGCCCTCATTCATTCATGTACTTAAACAGCAAAAACTCCTACATACGGGCAATCTAAGCCCTCCGTTTCAGGAATATCATAGTGGAATGTGTTGTCGCACTGTTTGCTTACCTGAGCTCTTGTCAAATATGTAACTAAGCAAACGGAACTCATTTCCAGGGCTGCCAGTAGGGCTTAGCTGTTGTTTTGCCTGGTGTTTGTTGCCGTGTAAAATCAAGGCTCTGGATTATACAGCCACAAATCATGCTCCTGAACACAGACTGTGGTCTGTGGGTGCCTGCTTGTGTGTGTACGTGTGTGTGTGTGTGTGTGTGTATGTGTGTGTGTGCAGTTGAGCACTTCACTCTCTTTGGAACTTGTGCTCTGAGACTACAAATGGGTGTGTTTTCTCACGAGCAAGGCTTTCTAGAGGAGCACTTCCTGTTTGAGGCTTCGTTAACTGAGTTGGCATAAATTGGGGCAGACTTGGCCACTTGTAGGGTGTGGTTGATCTAGGCGCGTCCATGTTGGTGTCGCAGGGGCTCTGAGCCAAGAGTCCCCAACCTCATGCTTACCAGGCAGGCAGCTCATGGCTGCTGGTGACCTACTCAGCCTAGGTCCTGTGAGCCCATGGTTTCATGTTCAGGGGAGCAGAGGTTAAGATCCCCAAACTTGGGCCTGTTTGACTCTCTTGCTTGGTACTGGTATGCTTACAGCTTGCAAATTCCTTCCCAGACCCTGGGTTCTCTCTCTCTCTCTCTCTCTCTCTCTCTCTCTCTCTCTCTGTGTGTCTCTCTCTCTGTCTCTCTCTCTCTCTCTGTCCAGGGCAGAGGGGGTGGTTTTGAGCCCCTCGAAGCTTGGGTTGAGTTAAATGTCCAAAACAACCACAGGTCATGTCCCCTCCGCCACTGTGGCCCGTTCCCTCTCCTGCTGCACTAGGGCTTTCTTCCTCCTTCATGCAGCTATTGTGGGCCCAATGTGTGCATGGGAAAGAGGCATCACTGGATAAAGGCCCAGCGGTGACAGACACTGCCCGCAGAAGGCCGGGCTTGGGGGGAGGGGGGTGTGTACACAGCGTGGGTTCGGGCCCAGGTGAGTCACCGCCCGCCTGGGAAAGGCCCGGCGATGATGGATGGCCAGGCTGCTCGGATGCGGTCCTGACATTGTTTGCACAAACAGGGAACTCAAACGGTGGGGCTTTCACGAGCTTATATAAGTCAGTGGGCTGTGCCCCGGTGCCCCAGCTGTGTGGCGTGATGGGGCAGAGCTTCGCGTTCCTGCTCTGAAACAGGTGACTCTCAGAGCTCGCCGCCCGTGTCAGGACTTGACATGGTTTGCTCTGCCCTTCAGTTGCCGTGCCCCCCTCCCCCCTGCTTCTCGTTCTCTTTGTAAGACCTTTCTTTGCACAGGGAATCTTCTGGCCGGGACAGTAGGCTACTGTTGCTCACAGCAGGCTGCCCGAGGGGCTCGGCGCCCGCTTTCCTCCGGGACACTGACTTTCTTGAAAGATGCAGCATGCAGGGGCAGGGCTGGGGCTGACGGGCTCTCAGAGGTGCAGGCTGGATACGTGTGTGTGTCGGGGGGGGGCAGGCAGGGGGACTGTGATTGCTCCTCAGCACATTCCTGGGGACACCTCTAGATACCTGTCCCTGAGCTGTGAGGCAGGTGGCACCACCTTCTGATTGGCACGTGTGGGCATCTTCAGTGCCCCAAGGCAGCCGGTGGTGGTGGAGGACATCCATGAAGGGCATTGTCAAACACTCGAGCAGGTCTGTCGGGTCCCTGAATTGGTGCCCTGCTGCTACTGTGCCCAGCCTGGCCACAGGCCCCCTGCCCCCTCACCTCTTGGGGCCTCACGGGGACAGGGATGGAGGGACGTCAGACGTGGAGGCTGTATATCCACAATAACTCTGAGAGTGACCTTGCCACACTGTCACAGCAAGGACATCCGGGTCCCTTGGAGCCAGAGGAGGGGCTGGCGGTGGTTCAGGCTTCCACCCTCACGACTTCTCCCCTCTGCTTGGCACAAGGACGTCCTCAGCTTGGTGCACAGATAAGCATCTCGTCCAAGCCTTGTTCTAGATTTATCATCTGTTCACCAGGAAGTTCCCTCTTTATGACAAGGCAGAATGGGAGGATTGTAGGAAGTCAGAAAATACAAAGCAAGGGGGGAACATGTGGTGATTCCACCATTTGGCTACAAAATGAAATGGGATGATGTTGACCACAAACTTTTGTAACCCTTTTTTTGTCCCCAATTTTGTGGTGAATTTTGTGCTGTGCTTGCCGGTGGCTATTCCTGGACCACATATTGTGGGCCACACAGTCTCTTCTCCTAGACTGGAGCCCCCTTTTCTCAGGATGGACATGTAGGCTGCTTCTGCCTCTGCATTTTTTTAAATTTGTTTTTGTTTTGGGGCCACAGCTAGTGGTGCTGACTCCAGGCTTACTCCAGGCTCTGGATTCGGGAATCACTCATGGTGGACTTGGGGGGCAATGCGGGATGCCGAGGATCAAACCAAGTCAGTTGTGTTCGAGGCCAACTAACACCTACCTGCTGTATTACCATCCTGCCCCCCACCCGCCTCTGCATTCTCAACCTAAGCAGCACCAGAGCACCAGAATTCCACTCATATTCATTGTGTCACCAGTACCTGTGTAGTGCAAGGTACCCCTTTGTTGGAATAAGTGATGAGGAGTGGATTTTTCTGGACTAAAGGACATGCATGCTTTTAAAGAGACCATGGTAAAATGTTTGAAGTGTGCAGGACAGGACACATCAAGAGTTTAAAGACCTTTAGTTACTGGTTTCTGAAGTAGCCACAGTCCACAGCTTCCTGGGAATTCTTCTGAAAGTGAATGTGTGTTTGTCTGTGTATATCCTGTCACTGTCACTGTCATCCTCTTGCTCATCGGTTTGCTCGAGCGGCACCAGTAACATCTCCATTTTGAGACTTATTGTTACTGTTTTTGGCATATCAAATACGCCATGGATAGCTTGCCAGGCTCTGCCATGAAGGCGAGATACTCTCGGTAGCTTGCTGGGCTCTCCGAGAGGGGCGGAGGAATCGAACCAGGGTCAGCCAATTGCAAGGCAAATGCCCTGCCGCTGTGCTATCACTAAAAAACAAAAATAAAAACAAAACCATAATGATTTGTGACTCTTCTCACAGTATGACAAGTTTATTCTATTTAATAGTATCTCCTGGGCAGTGTCCCACTTTGGCCTTGGCATAGTTAGTCCCTGGCCAGTGGGGCTGTCAACACCAAAGGGCCAGCTTTGAAGGCTGCCATTTTGTCACGGCTGACATAACATACCTACAGTGTACCTGTAGGAAAGGGGCTTGCAGCTGACGGCCAGGGTGGGGAGTTCAGCCCTTCACAACTTTTGCAGCTGCCTGCCTGTTTGCAAGGCAGGGTCTGGGCATATTCATACGAGCAGGC
Source organism: Sorex araneus (assembly GCF_027595985.1). Lineage (NCBI taxonomy): Eukaryota > Metazoa > Chordata > Mammalia > Eulipotyphla > Soricidae > Sorex > Sorex araneus. Next base: position 25,946,377 of record NC_073307.1, on the reverse strand, counting down.
TCTGGGGCTGTCTCCTTCCCAAGGTCCCTTTAGGAACTCTGCTGACCGGGTGTCAGAAAGACCTTTCTTCTTTGTGCCTTCATTTGCGTTCCTCCATGACTGGAATGGGGGACCCTCTGAGCTGAAGGGGTGCTTAGAAGCAAATCCCTGCCCCTTTTGTTCCCTCGGGGCCCCAGTTCTCCGGGGAGGGTTGTCTGCTTCTCCCCCCAGCCTGACACCCTGACACCTCGCTCCCGCTGCTGCTGCCCAAAGTCAGAGAGTTCTTTAGCTCTGGCCCTGTAGGGAGGTGAGTCTTGGGACTCGTGCCTGAAACCCCAGTGGGACAGGTGCAACCAGGCCGGGGGCCTTTCGTGAGCTTCCCCCTCGGGCTGGGGTTTCATGGCGGCCAGTTATGCTCAGACACTGAGGTGGGCTTTGCCCGTGGGAATTGTCATGTACAATAGTTCACTGGAGGAGTGGGTTGTGCACATCCGGTGTTACTCACACTTTACCCCTGGCTCTGCACTCACAGGGATCATTCCTGGCAGTGCTCGGAACCCGTATGTGGTGCCAGGGATCGACTCCAGATCAGCCACATGCAAGACAAGCGCCTTAACCCATATACTTTCTCTCCAGTTCCTATAATCACGTTATTTTACAAGCCTATCTATCTATCTATCTATCTATCTATCTATCTATCTATCTATCTATCTATCTATCTATCCATCCATCTAGCTACCTGTGGCATATTCAATATGCCAAAAACAGTAACAACAAGTCTCACAATGGAGATGTTACTGGTGCCCGCTCAAGCAATTGATGAACAATAGGACGACAGTGCTACAGTGCAGTGCTATATATATATGTATATATATGTATACATATAATTGAATCACCATGAGATACAGTTACAAGCTTTCATGTTTGAGTTACAATCACCCAATGATCAAACACCCATCCCTCCATCAGTGCACATTCTCCACCACCAATCTCCCCAGTATACAGCCCCCACTTTCCCACCCTCCCACTGCCTCCATGGCAGGCAATTTCCCCCACACTCTCTCTCTCTACTTTTGGGCATTATGGTTTGTAATACAGCTACTGAGAGGTTATCATGTCTGGTCCTTTATCTACTTTCAGCACACATCTCCCATCCTGACTGATTCCTCCAACCATCATTTTCTTAGTGATCCCTTCTCTATTTCAGCTGCCTTCTCCCCCCCCCCCCCCCCCCCGCTCATGAGGCAGACTTCCAACTATGGAGCAATCTTTCTGGCCCTTGTGTCTATTGTCCTTGGGTGTCAGTCTTAAGTTATGTTATTCTATACTCCACAAATGAGTGCAGTCCTATGTCTGTCCCTCTCTTTCTGACTCATTTCAATTAGCATGATACTTTCCATGTCTATCCACTTCTAAGCAAATTTCATGACTTCATCTCTTCTAACAGCTGCATAGTATTTCATTCTGTAGATGTACCAAAGCTTCTTTAACCAGTTGTCTGTTCTCGGGCACTGGAGTCGTTTCCAGATTTTAAGTCAATATATATTGGACAGTTTTTTTTTCAATCTGCCAATAAAGAAATAACATATTTCAGACTAGTGATAGTTTAATTACACAATTGTTTGAAAGGAAAGAAAATAATGTTCAAATTTCATGGAGGTATCCAGCAGGTCTTTGAATGCAGTCTTAATTTTGTTGGAATGTCCGTATGGAATTTGCCCCTGCTCCCCATGACTTTTGTTGTTGTAGTTTGGTCACACCCGGCAATGCTCTGGGGTTACTCCTGGCTCTGCATTCAGGAATTATTCCTGGAGGCACCAGAGATCAAACCTGGGTTAGCCACGTGCAAGGCAAGTGTCTACCGCTACCCTATGGCTCTGGCCCCTTCGTCGTTGTTTCTTTCCCTGCTCCTCATGTCTGTGTGGATTTGCTCCAGGTTCTTGGTTTTCCTCATTTAGAACACCACACTCTAAAGATGTACATGCGAGGTGCTATCTCTGGTCCCAATGTGGATGAGTGGGTGAGCTGCATAAATTTCTCCCTCAGATGTGGGGATCAGCTCCAGCTATCCACTCCTCTGGGCTGGAAAATGAGGGCTGGAATGCCAATATCTGATATTATAAGTGACTGGGTATTTCTGCAGAAGTGTGGAGACCTTCCTTCCTTCCTTCCTTCCTTCCTTCCTTCCTTCCTTCCTTCCTTCCTTCCTTCCTTCCTTCCTTCCTTCCTTCCTTCCTTCCTTCCTTCCTTCCTTCCTTCCTTCCTCTCTCTCTGTCTCTGTCTCTGTCTCTGTCTCTGTCTCTGTCTCTGTCTCTCTCTCTCTCTCTCTCTCTCTCTCTCCAGCATTCAGGACCAAAACCAGGGACCTGTATATGCGAGGCAGATCTTTATCCACTGAACTACTGAGCTACATGTCTGATCTCATGATGATTTTTCTTTACTGATTTGAAAAATATGCTATGGGAACTTAACCTTTGTTTATATCTATTAGCCTGTGGTGGTAAAGATGATTTGGTTATGTGTCATTTTGCTGAAAGCTGCCATTTCCAAGAACCCGGCCACAGGGTGAGGTGAGGTGAGGTGATGGTGGTGGCATCGTTCCCTGAGCTGTTCTCAGGATTGCATCCTGTCTCCTGAGAGCTGGAGGCCGTGGGGCGCAGGGCCCTGGTGGCTGTGCCGGGGCAGGTGGCCGGGGGCTGGCAGGCAGGGGTCCATTTCAAACAGGGTTGTTCTGCTGTTGCGCTTCTCTCTTTGTTGCCAACGAGCACTTCTCTTGAAGGCGGAAGCAGATGTGTCTTCTCTTTCTGAGCTGCTGGTCACCCTCCCAAGGCAGGAGTCAGTGTCTCTTTATCTTGGAACAACTTGCCCAGAGCCAAAGGTCTGGAATAGGATCCCAGTGGTGCTGGTTCCCCGCCGTGCAGGTGCAGGTTAGCTGGGCCCCTGCCCACTGCCTCAGACACCCCCAGGCACCCTCTCTGCCATGGGCTCCAGGACTGCAGAGAGCTGGGGTCCCGCTCCCCACCAACGGCTGCTCAGGTTCCGGGCTCCGGAAGCAGGGGCGGGTCCTTCTCTGGCCTGGCTTGGCTGGACGCACATCCTCCCTGTGTCCTTGGGGTGACATTTCATTTCTAAAAAGGAAAGCAAGCAAGTTGGGAATAAGTACTTGAATGTTAATTTTTAAAAATTTCTAAATATTTATGTTTTCCTGCTGATACTGTGAAATGTCCAAACAGAGCGGCACACAGCAGATTGAGGTGTCAGTAAATATTGGAAGAGCAAATGAATGGTGTGCAGGACGCAGCGGCTCCCTTGGTCCAGCTCCCAGATACAGTCTCAGAGCCACAGGCTGCTGCTGCTCTCTCCCAGCTACTGTGAGTAGCAGCTGAAGAATGTGATACCTCCCTCCCCCACCGATTTTAGGCGTGTGTGTGTGTGTGTGTGTGTGTGTGTGTCTGTGTGTGTGTGTGTGTGTGTGTCTATTTGCTCTTTACACAGACTCAAAGGACACAAATTGTTCTGCGTTCGTTTGGTTAAGTGTTGTCCTGGGCATCCTCTTTCCACATCATTTCTCCCCACTCCCCACTCGCTCACCCCCTATCCCCTTGCTCCACAACACACACATACACAAACACACTCACACATACACACACATATACACACTCCCACCTCCTGAAAGACATCTGCTTAGTGTTCTTTTGTATGAATAGCCTACAATTTATTTAAGTCCCTGAAGGACCGCACTTTGGGATGTTTCCAATTTATTTATTTATTTTCAAACAATGTTACAAATGCTATTTTGAAACTATCTGAGATTTGGGCTGGAGTGATAGCACAGTGGATAGGGCATTTGCCTTGCACGTGGCCGACCCAGGTTCAATTCCCAGCATCCCTGAGCACCACCAGGGGTAATTCCTGAGTGCAGAGCCAGGAGTGACCCCTGTGCATCATCGGGTGTGACCCAAAAAGCAAAAAAAAGAAAGAAACTATCCGAGATTATTGAAAAAACAATCTGGAGGGACTGGGGAGATAGCTCAGAAGACTGGAGCAGATGCCTTGCATGCGTGCAGCCCTGGTTCCAGCCCGGTTAGCACACGATTCCCACCAGCACCACTGGCTGTCACCCAGGAGACCTCTCAGCAGAGTGGGGCCGAACAGTGAGCCACTGACAGGCTGGGCCCCAGCACTGAACAGTGGAGTAGCCCCTGAGTGCCCTGAACATTGCTCGGGAGGCCCCCACCCCAGTTCTAGAGAACATTAACTTTATGCAAGGAATTATTGATCACCTGCTTTTCAGAAGCCCCTGCCAATCGAGCCAGTCTGGGCGCCGAGAGTTCAGCCCCTTTCTCCTGGGCCCCACTACCTGGGAGCTGCGTCTTTGTCCCTGACTTGTTCCTCTGCCTGGCCCAGAGGGGTTTCTTGTCTGCTGATTTCTGAGTGGCTAGCACACTGCTTTCTCTGCCTTTCTTTGGGGCATGGGGTGGGCTTTTGTGTTTGCTTTTTATATTTAGTTTTCACTTATTGCTGGAGTCAGACACGAACATAAAGAGTTAAATATTTATACAGCACTTGAAAAAGAAGCCTCTTTCCACCTATGCACATACCCATTCCTGTCTTTACTTTCCAGTGACAATCAATATCAACCTTTGTAGCTGATTTTTTTTTACCTACTTCTATAACTTTAATGAGCATGTTTATTTTGCTACTTAAAAAATTTCCAGCCTTAACCATTCTCTGTTGACTTCCCACTGTGGAAGGTGAACCCCCAGCTCCCTCCTGTCTTTTTCTCCCTCTTGTACACACTTGCTCTCTAAAGGTTCCCTTCTGCTCCCGAGCGAGAGGTAGCTGGTGTGTTTTGCTAGCTCAGCGCTCAGGGTTGACATCATTTGGCCCTGTTACATGTCATGTGAAACTATGACTCTTACTCTTTGACTACACAACTTTTTGTCTTTTCTACTATTAAGACTTGTTAAGGAAAAAAAAGACCTTTTGCCCCAATTTTTCTGCACATTAATCACTTTTGTTCTGTACAACATGCAACCCCCCCGTCTCTCTGTCTCTCTGTCTCTGTCTCTCTCTCCCTGAGGAAGCCCCTCTGGATCCTTCAGGTGGTCCTTCAGACCAGCCAGGTGGGCCTTGTCTGCACATTGTCCTCTTTGCCTGGGGCCTGCCCAGAATCCCCACTGTTCCTTCACCGGGAGTCAAGGCCTCATTCTGCCAAGGGGGATTTGGTGTGCCCGGTGCCCTAGTCTTCCTCCTCCTTGGTTTCCTCCCTCCCTGGGTGGAGTGCACACGCCATGGCTTTTTGTCAAAGGGAATATGGCTTGCTGGCTTCGTGGGTGGGTGGGGTGTCCCCAGACATGTCCAAATGCTTTCCCCTTAGTGTCAAGTCTGATAGTTCAGCTGGGTATAGAATTCTTATTTGGAAGTAATTCTGCGTAAGAGTTTTGAAGGCTTTGTCCATTGTGTTCTATCTTCTGAAGCAGCTGTAGAAGCTTTAGATACCATTCTCTCTCTCTCTCTCTCTCTCTCTCTCTCTCTCTCTCTCTGCCCCGCTCTCTGGAAGAAAACTGTTATTTCCCCTGTGGAGATTTTCAGGAACCATTTGTTGTTTTCAGTGTGCCAAAATTGATATTTAGTATCAATTTTAGTATTTTGTTTTGATATTTACAGGCATTTAGAATGGCTAGTTCATTAGAAACCCAGGTGCTTTAATTTTAGGAAATATATTACAATGACAGATTTTACAACTTTTCCTTCTTTTACTTTGTCTTCCTCCATTCCCTGGCTCTTGTGGTCACTTGCAAATACAGACTCTGTTTCGTATTTGTTGCCATGTGACTTTGTGTGTCCCTCCTACTGCTTTGATTATGACATGAGGTTTTCCCTAGACCAAGGAGATGGTCATTGCAGTCCCCCCCACCCCCCAGCCCCCCAAAAAACATGTCCAGGTTAGCCAGCTGGTTCTAGGAAAAGGATGAAAAACCCATGGAACAGGGCCAACCTGCCAGTGAACCCCAAGTGCTAAGTCCTTTGTATTGGAGTGTTATAGTTGTCTTTATTTACTCAGCAATGTCATAGTAGAAACTGATATATCTCATTGAACCTCTTAGAATACACATAATTTTTAAAGTTTATGTATTTATTTATTTTTGTTTTTTGAGCACTACCACCTAGCCATGCTCAGAGCTTACTCCTGGCTCTGCACTCAGGGGTCTCTCTTGGTGGTACTCAGGGGGCCATATAAGGTGCCGGTATTGAACCCAGGTCAGTTTCATGCAAGACAAGTGCCCTGCTGGCTGTACTATCTCTCCAACCTTGTATATGTTTTTTAAGTTGTTCTTTCTGCAAGGGTCTTTCAGCAGCATCTTTCATCCTTTCTACTCAGTTTTTCATTCCTGCTCTCATATTTTTAAATTCTAGGTACTCTTTGCATGCTGTGATTGCTTTGTAACATCCTATGTTTATTTCAAGAAAGCTGCATCATTTTTTTCTGTGTCAACTGTGAATATTTCAAGTTTTACTCTCCTTCCGTGGCCTCTTCCCTCAGAGATGAACTTTTTATTTGTTTATTGATTTATTGATTTGCTTATTTATTTTTGTTGAATCACCATGCATGTTCAGCATCAAATCTTTCACTCCATCCCTGGTTTCCTGGGTGGGGTCCCCTGTTCTCAGCTAAGAGTGGTGCCTGCAAATCAGAGGCCTTCATTGAAAACCATCCTGCAGTCTTCTGCCATCAGGGAGTGGGAGTCGCCTTGCTGGAGAGGGGAGCTGAGCCACTAGCTTCCTGCTGTCACTCTCCTCTGTGCTTAGCACCCCCCTATCCCTTCCCAGGCCACAGGGTCTCTCATCCCCAGGGCCTCCACACTTGTGGGCCAAACCCCTGGAAGTCCTGACTGCCTCCTCTGTAGCCTTTGATCTCCTTAGGTCTTTGAGTCAGCATCATGCATGTTGGAACTCTCAAGTTTCCAGGCCTCTGTTGCTCTCGCTCCCTGTTCTAACCAGGCCCGGTGGAGCTCGGGGTGGGGGTGGGGGGGGGTCAAGGCCACTCCATGTGATGCTTATCCCAGCATCGAGGACTGGACTGACCGACTGTTCAGTGCTCACCTCGCCAGTGCCTGGGGAGTTGCAGAGAGCAGAGAATGTGCGCCTCAGGCCAGGTCTGTGCTTGGCAGCTTGAATGATCTCCCCACCCTTAGCCATAGAAGCCAACGCAAATGCCTTGAGTCTCATGGATGGGTCTCTGGGCTACTTTTTTTTTTTTCTTTTTGGGTCACACCTGGCAATGCACAAGGGCTAGTCCTGGCTCTGCACTCAGGAATCACCCATGGCTCAGGGGAACATATGGGATGCTGGGAATCGAACCCGGGTCGGCTGCGTGCAAGGCAAACGCCCTACCCGCTGTGCTACCGCTCCAGCCCTCTGGGCTACTTTTTACTTATCCATTTATTTGACTGCTTTCCCTCTTCCCTCCTCCGCATTGTTGTTGCCATGCCTGGCATTGCATACCCTTAGTGGCTGAGTGTGAGGATACCACACAGCAGTGCCTCTGGGATGGCATTTGGCATGGGGGGCGGGGAGAGCGTTGCTGCAGGAGATCCAACCTGCAGTCTGGAGCCTGCGAGGCGGATGCTGCACCGCTGAGCCACCTCCCTCAGGTGACGCAGGATTTCTTTGGTGTTGAAGTGATATTGGTTGTAATGTGCATCACTGAACAAGCAGCCTGTGTACATTGGCCAAGAGTTGAGGCTCATTTTGTCCTACTCTCCAACAGTGCCCTGTGTCCTACTCTCCAACAGAAAGGACCCAGCCTACAGGGGGAGCCCTGGCGGCACCATGTCCTGCTCTGTGGCTCCCTCTGTGCCTCCAGTCGCAGCTCCTAAGCTGGCCAGGTGCAGAGCTGGCCCTGTGAATGTGCCCGGCTGCCTTGAAGCCTTAATCCCCAGGGCCAGGTTTGTGCTGGACACTGGGGGAATCTCTCTGTCTATGGCTCAACTCCAGAGAGTCTGTCTCTGCTTCCTCTTATGCAACCACCCCATTCCCTCCTCTCTCTCACCTACATCTGCCTTCTTGCATCTGTATCCGGTCCATCCTCTGGTCCATCAATCCAGCAATGCCCTGACTTTGGTGCAGATTTTGTGTCTTGCACCCAGAACATTCCCATCCCTCCACCTTGCTCCCCTCCGTATGCACATTCTGAGGCACTCAGTGAACTGACCCCTAGCAAACAGTCCCCTTCTTCTCCAGTGAAAAAGACTCCAATGTGAGTATAGAATAACATCACATGAGGCTGACACCCAAGGACAGTAGATACAAGGGCCAGGGGGATTGCCCCATAGCTGGAAGACTGCTTCATGAGCAGAGGGGAGAAGGCAGATGGAATAGAGAAGGGATCACTAAGAAATGACGGCTGGAGGAACCAGTTGGGATGGGAGATGCATGCCGAAAGTAGATAATGGACCAAACATGATGACCTCTCAGTGTCTGTGTTGCAAGCTATAATGCCCAAAAGTAGAGAGAGAGAATATGGGGAATATTGTCTGCCATAGAGGCGGGTGTGTGTGTGTGTGTGGGAAAGGGGGAGTATACCCGGGATATTGGTGGTTGGGGATATGCACTGGTGAAGGGATCGGTGTTTTATCATTGTGAGATTGTAATCCAAACATGAAAGCTTGTAACTATCTCATGGTGATTCAATAAAATTAAAAAAAAAAAGAAGAAAAAGACTCCAAGCAAATGGCCAACAGACTCTTTTGACCTGCACAACTTGACACTTCTTTCTTCCTTCCTTTTTTTCTTTCTTTCTTTCTTTCTTTCTTTCTTTCTTTCTTTCTTTCTTTCTTTCTTTCTTTCTTTCTTTCTTTCTTTCTTTCTTTCTTTCTTTCTTTCTTTCTTTCTTTCTTTCTTTCTTTCTTTCTTTCTTTTCCTTCCTTCCTTCCTTCCTTCCTTCCTTTCTTTCTTTCTTTCTTTCTTTCTTTCTTTCTTTCTTTCTTTCTTTCTTTCTTTCTTTCTTTCTTTCTTTCTTTCTTTCTTTCTCTTCCTTCCTTCCTTCCTTTCTTTTCCTTCCTTCCTTCCTTCCTTCCTTCCTTCCTTCCTTCCTTCCTTCCTTCCTTCCTTCCTTCCTTCCTTCCTTCCTTCCTTCCTTCCTTCCTTCCTTTCTTTCTCTCTCTTTCTCCCTTTCTTTCTCTTTCTTTCTTTCTTTCTTTCTTTCTTTCTTTCTTTCTTTCTTTCTTTCTTTCTTTCTTTCTTTCTTTCTTTCTTTCTTTCTTTCTTTCTTTCTTTCTTTCTTTCTTTCTTTCTTTCTTCCTTCAACTTTTTAGTCATTCCCGTTTATGCTCAGGAGTTACTCTTGACTCTGCACCCAGAAATTACTCCTGGTGGTGCTCAGGGGACTCTATGGGATGCTGGGGATCAGACTCATGTTGGCTGCCTGCAAGGCAAGCACCCTCCCCACTGTACTATCGCTCTGGCCTCAGATGGCATCTCTTAAGGCTGGCAGTCTCCCTAAGCCTCCTTTCCTCACTCCCTGTTGCTGTCGCCTGGGTTCATGAATGCAAATCTGTGTTCCTTGGGGTAGGGACCAACACCCACTACCTGTCACATATCAGCACCCATTGTTGGCTTCAGCCAACTTCTCCAGGCTTCCCCAACAGTACTTCCCCAGGCTGAGAAAGACCTGTGACACCCTCTTAGAACCTTCTTTCCAGACATGTTCTGGTATTTGGCTTCTCATGATGGGCAGAGTTACCCTGCCTACCTCGGACACCCCCATGCTACCACATATATATATATATATATATATATATATTTTTTTTTTTAATTGAATCACAGATGAGATACACAGTTACAAAGTTGTTCATGATTGGATTTCACTCATATAATGTTCTACATTTTGGTTTCAGCCCTTGGCTTCAGCGGGCAGGGTGCTGATGTGGGAGCCTGGGAGAATGGACAGTGTAGATCCTGTGAAGACAAAGGTAAAGAAGGTTACTTTGAAGGCAGAGGAAGTCTTATGCTCAGGGAAGACCCTTAAGATTTATTATCATATTTTAAAAATTGTTGATGTTGTTTTGTTTCGAAGCATCACATCCGGCGATGCTCAGGGGTTACTCCTGGCTCCACACTCAGTAGTTACTCCTGGCGGTGCTCAGGGGACCATATGGGATGCTGGGAATCGAACCTGCATCAGGCAAATGCAAGGCAAGCTCCCGACCCACTCAGTCTCTCCTGTCCCAGAATTTATTGTTTGGTTTTCAGCTCAGTCTGCTGGTTGGTTTGAGGAATCCAGCTAAGCTGTCCCGCCTGGTCAGTCTTTGACTTTGAACTTTCCCCCTGGGCTTAAATGCCTTTGAGTCTCCTGGCCTTGCCCCTCTTCCTCTCCTCCTCCTGCTCACTTCCCGTGCTTGGCTTCCAGTGGACTGTGGCCCTTGCCTATGGCTCCGCGTCTCCTGGGCACATGCTGGAAGCCAGGGCTCCCCACCTCCTTGGCTTGGTCATGGTTAGTCCAGCACCTTCCCTGAGCATCCTCCCTGGGACGTTCCTGGTGCACAGGCGGCGTGGTACTCAGCCAGCGGAGCCCTGCTCTGTTCGTCTGTGGTTCTGTTGCATGCTATGGCTTCCAAGGCCTGAAGCATAAGATATGGCTCCTGCCCAGCAGGGTTTGTGGCTGTATAGCAGGGAGATGGCTCCTCATGGTCAGCTTAGAGGGAGCACTCTAGGTTGATTCTAGTGGGAGCACCTGGTGAGGTTACACTGAGGAGGTGGCCCTAGGGGTGAGTCTTGGTGAAAGCAGGTGATTTTTCTCTTGCACAGTTAGACAGAGAAAACTTCCAGGTGGCACAGACCAGGGACAAATGTAAGAGACAGGAGCATGTTTGGGATGTGGTAGGGTGCGTGCCTGTGGCATGAGGTCCTGGGTGAGACCCCAGGTACCAAAGAAACACAGAAGATCATATAAGGAAAACAGGAGATGGGGACTTTTAGGGGAGGTTGGGTGGGGTGCTGTGGTGGTACATGAGGGCGAATGAGCGGGCTGTATCTGGAACGGCAGGCAGGCAGGCAGGATCTTGGCAGCCTGGAATAGGAAGGAACCCAAAGTACCGAGCTTTGAGCATTACTGTGGCGACCACACCAGCCTGGGAGCCACCAGGGCCACACCTGAGGTTCTGGGGGACCAGTTGGTGCTGGGAAGCCATGCAACCCAGGCCATGTGCATGCCTGGAATGTGCTCCAGCAATTGCCTGCCTCCGTCGCCCCCAGCTGTGTCTATACACACATATTTTTATTGAATCACAATGATATACACAATTACAAAGTTGTTCATGATTTGGTTTTAGTAATATATTGTTTGTTCCAACACCCAATCCTTCACCAGTGTACATATCCCACCACCAATGTCCCCAGTTTTCTTCTGCTCCCCCACCCCCGCCCTGCCTCTATGGCAAGCATTTTCCTTCTCTCTCTCTCTTGCTCCCCCCTCTTGGCATTATGGTTTATAGTACAAATATTGAATGGTTATTATCATGTATATTCCTTTACCTACTTTCAACACTCAGTTCTTGTCCAGAGTAATAATTTCTAACTATTCTTGTCATATAGGTCCCTTCTCTATCCTAACTGCCCTTTGCCCCCAACACACTTGTGGTAAGCTTCCAGTCATTGACCAGTCCTCTGTTTTTCCTGACCTTGAATTCATACTATTAGTGTCATACTATTTTTTTATATCCCACAAATGAGTGCAATCATTCCATATCTGTCCTTCTCCTTCTGATTTCACTCAGTATGTTACTCTCTATGTCCATCCATTTATAAGCAGATTTCATGACTAAATTTTTCTTAATAGCGGTATATTATTCATTCCACTGTGTAGATATATCATAGTTTCTTTATCCAGTCATCTATTCTCAGGCACTCAGGTTGTTTCCAGGTTCTGGCTATTGTGAATAGTGCTGCAATGAATGTAGAAGTGCAGATGGTGTTTCTGCTGTGGGTTTTTGGGACTCTAGGGTATATTCCCAGAGGTGGTATTGCTGGGTCATATGGAAGCTCAATTCTAGTTTTTTGAGGAATGCCCACATTGTTTTCCAAAAACGCTGGATCAGTCAGCATTCCCACCAACAATGAATGGTCCCTTTCTCCCCACATCCATGCCACCACTGGGTTGTTTTTTTTTTTCAGATATGTGCCAGTCTCTGTGATGCTCTGTCACTAATTTTTTTTATTAAGCAAGTTTTATTGGATCACTGTGAGATACAGTTATGAACTTGCATGATTGCATTTCATTCGAACAATGCTTGAGCACCTATCCCTCTACCAGTGCACATTTTCCACCACCATTGTTTTCAGTGTCCCACCTGCTACCCCCACCGTACCTCACTCCCTCTGTGGCAGGTACAGTCATTCCTACTCTCTCTCTCTCATTTTTGGCGTTGTGATTTGCGATACAGATACTAAGAGGTCATGAAGTTTGGTCCTTGGTCTACTTTCAGCATACATTTCCCAACCCGGGTGATCCCTTCAAACACCATTTACTTAGTGGTTCCCTCTCAGTCCCAACTGCCTTTTCCCCCAGCACATGGTACTGGCTTCCAAACCGTGGTGTAATCCTCTTGTTTCTTATCTCTACTATTCTTTTTTTTTTTAATTTTTATTATATCACCATGTGGAAAGTTGCAGTTTTCAGGTTTATGTCTCAGTTATACAATATTCAAACACCATCCCTTCACCAGTGCCCATATTCCACCACCAAAATCCCCAATATACCCCCCCACAGCCCCCCCACAACTGTATAACTGATGAATTTCACTTCATTTTCTCTCTACCTTGATTACATTCCATATTGCAAAACAAAACTTACTATTGTTGGAGTTTCCCCCCAAGGAAGACAGCCCTACTAAGGAAGCATTTGATAATTGGTTTGTCATTAAAAGATTGTATGTTTTCAGTTTTTAGAAAAGGTCGAGTGGCCGCATCTGCGGCCGCGCGGCTCGGATGTGTTCCAGTCCTGCAACCCGGAGCTGTGTTAGTTGCTGTTCAGTGTCGCCAGGGCCCCATCCGGAGAAGGTGTACCAGCTGTACCTCCTCCGTCTGGATCTCTGGTGTTGTTGGCCCGGATTCGGGTCTGGAGCATTTCTCCGGCCGCGTTGCTCACCAGACTGCCTATCTCTACTATTCTTATGTTTTAGTCTCATGCTACTTTATATTCCACAAATGAGTGCAGACATTCTACATCTGTCCTCTTTCTAACTAATTTTACTTAACATGATACTCTCCATGTCCATCCACTTATTTGCAAATTTTATAATTTCATCTCTTCTAACAGCTGCATAGTATTCCATTGTGTAGATATACCAGAGTTTCTTCAACCAGTCATCTGCTCTTGGGCACTCAGGTTTTTTTCAGATTCCAGCTATTGTAAACTCTGCTACAATAAACATACAAGTGCAAATATCATTTCTGCTGTACTTTTTTGCATCTCTGGGATATATTCCCAGGAGTGGTATTGCTGGGTAATATGAAAGTTAAATTTCTAGTTTTTGGAGGATGGTTTTCCAAAAAGGCTGGACCACTTGGCATTCCCACCAACAATGAATGAGAGTCCCTTTCTCCCCACATCTGCGCCAGCACTGGTTTTTCTTGTTCTTCTGATGTGTACCGGTTTCTGTGGTATAAGATGATACCTCACTGTTGTTTTGATTTGCATCTCCCTGATGATTAGCTATATAGAGAGCATTTTTTTTTCGTCTGTTACTATTTTTGATGCCAACATAGACCATCAAAGAGGAAAGGACCATGTATCCTAAGTGAAATGGTTTGGGGTATAAATAAGTGGCTGTGGGGGCCAAACAGGGAGGTTTTGGTACCAAGGACCACCCAGGTGTTCAGTAATTGCAGGAAGCAGGGGTACCTTCTGAGGGACCTGCAGAGAGACACAGGCCAGGGGATGTCCTGAGGTCAGAGGGCACCGTCCCTGCTCCACAATGGGGGCGTGCTGGTCCTCTTTTCTCCATGCACACTTCGTGTTGTTTGACAATTTTACAAAAGGACATGCTTCTAATAAAAGCGGTGCACCTTTTTCTGATAAAGAAGGAGACCATCTGCTTCCAGTGCTGTAGGCTGAGCTGATTCTAGTTGCAGCAAATTGGGGTGTCAGGCTGCAGTGTTAGATGAGGTATCTTTTTGTTATGTTTTGGCTTTTGTTTTCTTTTTAAATTTTATTTTCATTAAGTTGTTCACAATAATGAATTACATTCAATATTTCAACAGTGATCCCACCGGCATTACATCTTCCCACCACCGTTATTTTGAATTTTCCCACCACCACTCAAGCCTGCCCAATAGACAGATGCTAGATAATTTATTTTATATTGCTTGTTATGAATAGTATGAGATGTCATGTGGCTGCCGCATACTCCTGGAATTCTAAAATTTTAAATAATTAGGGTCCAGAAAGACTGGAGCGATAGCACAGTGCATAGGATATTTGCTTTGCATGCGGCCGACTCAGGTTCAATTCCTCCGTCCCTCTCAGAGAGCCTGGCAAGCTACTGAGAGTATCCCGCCAGCACAGTGGAGCCGGGCAAGCTACCCGTGGCATATTTGATACGCCAAAAACAGTAACAACAAGTCTCACAATGGAGATGTTACTGGTACCTGCTCGAGCAAATCAATGGACAACAGGACGACAGTGCTGTGCAGTGCACGGTCCAGCCTGGGGCTCACTGGCCCACTTCTGAAGCTGCAGGGCAGCCCTGGACCCACTGGCTGGTGTGCATGTCTGCTGTGTGCCCCACACCTGTGTGACCAGCACCGGGGACCAGGTGACCCTCTGGAACGGCACATGCGGTCTCCTGCCCTGTCCACACACACCCTACACAATGGTGGCTTTTTCTTGGTCGTCTGCACTTTTCGGTGGTTCCTACTTTAATCCAACAGCAATCAGCATGTTCATGAGGCTGCACGCCCAGCAGCCCGCCCAGACGCCGCAGCACCGCAACCCACGCCAGGGGCAAGTGAGCCCCAGTGGCGCCCTGCTGCTTGGGTCTGGACTCCCTCTCTCACTGTTGGGGCCAGCTCGCAGAAGCTCCCATCAGTGGCATGGGTCCCCACCTGGGTAAACCCAGGGCCTTGAAGCCGCCATCTCCACACTGAGCTGCTTTGTTTTAGTGAAGCTACAATCATCAGCAAATGCTCCGAGGAGAGACTCAGCCCTGGATCAGAGAATCCCTTTAATCCCCGATGACAGTTTGTCTTGTAGCATAACCCAACGTACCTTTTCCAACCACATACCAGTGGGGGGCAGTGGGGGGCGAAGTTTTGGAATGACACCTCAGGTCAGGCCAGAGAGATGGTTCAGGGGGTAAGGCCCTTGTCTAATACGCAGCTGGCGCGTCATACGGTCTCCGAAGCACCCCCAGGAGTGACTGCTGAGCTCAGAGCCAGGAGCATTCAGAAGTGGACCAGTGAGCCCCAGGCTGGGGATGTCCATGTAGCTGAATGGGGCCCAGGTTTCCTCTGTATCAGGGCCACACCAGGGGGCTCTGTTGTCACTTAGTCTCCCTACCTAGGTAGGGGATTCCAAAGTTGGAGTAGCCTGAGCCAGCTAGGGAGGCCCAGACAGCAGGTGGTGGACACATGCACCAGCAGGCTGACCCAGGAGTGGACACCAGGATGCTGTGGGGACATTCTATGAGCTGAGAGGAGCGGGGCAGTGAGGTGGGTGCCAGGGACCCGGAGGGCCCTGCTGTACCCACACCTGTGACTTTTCCTCTGCTCTGGACCTTGACTCCAGGGGGTGAAAGGATGGCAGGCATTGAGGGGTGGGAATTGCCATATTCTTGACAGAAGAGGGTGGCAGCAGAGTGAACTAAGGCCTCGAAGGGGGAGGGCTGATGACCCATGAGGAGAAGTAGCCAAGCTGTGTGCCCGGACCAGAAATTGTCCTTCACCTTGACCCTAATGATGGGGTCCCCACGCAGGTGGCTGTCCTCTGAGTCTGGCTGTGTTCTCTGTAAGACTGAGAGAGTGGACCCCTCACCTCAGGCTGATAGGGTGATGGACGTGAGGCTGGCACCCAGTAGACACTGTTTCTGTGGCTGCCCAGGGCTGGGGCAGTGGGGGACCAGCAGGCCAGGCTCTCCACCGCCAGGCCAGTGTCCGGCTCGGCCCTGGTCTGCCCTCACCCAGCTCTGACCGTCGGGATGGGGCGGCGGGGCTGTTTGCTCACTTTGTATATTGCTTAATAAGGAAAACACGGGCTGTCCTGGCAAACAGCGCCTGCGGCCATATATGGGGAAAAGGAGTAAGTTGGATATGGTCAAGGACTCAATTCTCAGCTCTTCTTATTTAAAACAAAAATCAAAGACAATATGGGGTTGCCGCCCCCTCGCACGCCGTCGAGGTCCAGCCCGGCGGTGCAGGAATTTCTGGTTGTAAATAGGCAGCATCGTGCAGGAGGAGCGTGTAGCTGTGAAATGTTGGGGGTGCGGTGGGGGGCGGGGGGCAGATCTGGCTCTCCCTCCTGAGAACTGATTTAGCAGAGCGCTAGAGGCAGAGGGTGAGAATCACTCTCCTTGGCTGAAACAGAGCCCCAGTGGCCGCATCTGACCACTAGCTTCTGACCGTTCCAAACCTGGGGCCCGCATGGCCTCTTTGGGGTGTCCACACCCTCCCCTTCCACCGTCTGCTTTACAGTGCGGCCTCACCCCTATTCCTTAGTCACCCAGGGCTCAGTAACGTGTACTGAGCCCCCAGGTACCCGGTCAGCTCCGGGCCCTCCTACTGGGGGTGGGGGCAGGGGACTTTCACAGCGTCTTGCTGCGGGTGCGCTGGCCTTGGGCCTTGGTCCTCTGCTTTCCTCCATCTCTACCCTCTCTGCCTACCCTGTCCCGGTTTCCATGGTGTGACCATTTTGTGGGTCACTGGGTCCAGCCTGGCTCTGCGGCCTCCTCTCACTGCCAGTGTTTGCTGCCTGTGTCTGGGGATGGTCCTGGGCCTCGTCTCGGTAGGGCTTTGAGGGTGGACTGAATTGGCTGTAGAAAGAGCTACAGCGGGGGCCCAGTGGGGACGTGGCACTCAGAATGCTGTGTCCTCTGCCCTGGCTCCCAGCTCTGCACAGCCCGGCATGCAGCTGCCCACAATGTAGCCCACGGCTCTGCTCAGACCCACTCCCCACCGCGCCTCCACATGCTTGCACCCCAGCTTGCTTACACTCCGTTGGCTGAGTCGTGGTAGGAGGGAGGCCTTGTCTGGTTGTAAGGGGTTTAGGGGCCGTGGCCAAGTGTGGGCTGTTTCCCCAAGTCCACACTCATGGTTCTGCTCACACCCCTTGTGTGCTCAGCTTTCTGTTGGGGGCCGCACTGGCGAAGGGCAGGAGGGAGAAGTGGGCAAGGGGAAGGCTGGAAGCCTTGGAAGCAGATAGTGCCCCCCATTCTGCTGTGAATTTTTTGGGGGGGCTCTGGTGGGACTTGAACCCTGAGTCTCCCACGTGGGTGGCATGTGCTCTACCACTCACGCACAGCCCTGCCCCCCTCTGTTTCTGCAGGTTCTCTTGGTTCATCACTTGCCCTGTGCTGGGGCCCCCTGCCTGGTTTGACTGACCACCTGCTTCCCGCCTACAGAGCGGCCTCCCTGCAGGGCCGCCCAGGCACGATCCTCCTGCTTCCCCCCGATTTTGGCAGTGACCTCTTCTTAGGGCAGTCCTTGGGCATTTCTTCCCTGGACTCTGGATGTGGCTTTGCCCCTCCAGGCGCCCTCCTCCCCCCCATACCTGGCCTCATGCCGCTGGGGGACAGGCCTCAGCCTCCCTTTGCTCATCTCCGCTCAGAGGGGAGCGAGTGTGACAGCCCTCAGAGGTCCCGGACCTGAGCCTGTCCCCTCAGTGTGTGCACCTTCGTTGGAGCAGAAGTTTCTGTAGTCTAGAGAAGGCTGAAGGATTTCCAGGCAGCCACCCTGGGCCCCAAACTCTTACAGGGGTGTCGTTGATGCCCTGAGTTCCTTCTTGCCCTACAACCCCTGGCCTGCACTGTGGCCCCAGTGACACATACTCCTCTGCACCACAGTGAATTTATCTGGGCGCCACCAGTACAGGAGTAGACCCTGTATATACCCCTGCCACATGCCCCACTGTGGCTGACGGGCTGCAGACTCCGCCCAGGGCTTGGCCTGGCTCCTGAGTCTCTATCTCCACCTGAGTCTGGGTCCTCAGTGCCTGCCCGCAGCTCCCAGGACCTTCCTGTCTGACAGTTAGAGCACAGCCTCCTCCCACCACCTCACTGCCCTCTACCCTTCCCTTTGGTTGGGCTGGCACTGGGGGTGGACCCTGAGCCCTGAGCCCCCATGGCGGTCATCCAGACCCCTCATGCCTACTGCCTCTTCTCCATCATTCACCACCATTCTGCAGCCCCGCACTGTGCCATGCTGCATTTTCATTGCTCCCCAGAGCCATGTGCCAATAGCCTGCAGAGCCTCCCCTCTGGTCTGCATCCTCTGCTCCTTACTTGGGCAGCCGTGGTGCAGGGCTTGGGCTCTGGGCTCTGGGTTTGACTCCTGTTTAGCTAGTTGTGACCTGGGGCAGCTGACGGGACTCTTTCGAGTTTCCTGTTGAGTAGGGACACAACTGGCAGCTGGAACCCAGGGAGTCCTGGGGGTCTGGAGCAGGATGAGTGCTCGATTCCAGGGAACCTGGCCAATGGTGGCCATGTGGTTGGGGCTCCTCTGTCTTGGCACATGCCTTCTTTGATGCCACCTCCCAGCTCTTTTTTATGTGTCCTAAGCTTCCGGTGACACGAAGCTGTCTCATCTGGGAAGCCCAGATAAGAGCCCAATGTTATGGGAGAGGGTGGCAGTTGCAGTGGGTGGTAGGGTCCCAGTGGATGAATTTAGCGGGGGCGGGGGGAACCTTAGAATTTGGGGTCTGGCAAAACAGGACTTTCTCATCCCCCCTTAGTCCTGTCCTCCCCAAGTCTTTGTCCCACCGATACCAACATTTGCGATGCCCAAGTTCCTCATGTAAACAGTGTAGTATTCTTTTGAAATCAAATTGTGTTGGTTTGCCGTTGTTTTGCAACGCCACAGACTCTTGGGAGTTCAGGTTCACACCCTTGTGTGTATATAAAACCCAGGTTCACACCCTTGTGTGTGTATATACTTCCCTGCGCCACCACCCAGGGCTCCCCCAAATCTCCAAAAAGACCCTCCATCCCTCCTCTAACTTCTGCCACCCATCCCATTACTCTCCAGTAACCACCGTGGTTTTCAGAGTCTTATTTCTGTTGTGTTTTGCCAGTTCTTTTGCCTTAGTAATTCCCATTCCGCATAGGAAATGAAGCCATCCAGTAATTGTCCTTCACTTCCTCAATTATTTCACTCAATGTAATTGCCTCAGAGTCATCCATGTTATCCTAAAGGGCACAATTCCATCTTTATTGGGAGGAAATTTGGGCCACACCTGGTTGTACTTGGGGATCACTACTAGTAGTGTTTGGGGACTGTGGGATGCTGGAGACTGAACTAGGGTCTTCTGTAACCCCTATTCTATATCTTTGCCCCACAATTCCATCTTTCTTAATGGTGCTATCATCTGTCGATAGGATTTTAGGTTGATTCCGTGTTTTGGCAATTGTGGATAGTGCAGCTGTGAACACAGGGTACAAACTCCTCTTCAGGGAGTATTTTCACATCCTTCTTGGTAGTGACCCCCAAGCATCACGAGGCCAGACTGTACCCAAAAAAGGTCCCTGAAAATGGACCCTTTACCCCAGTCGTAATCCAGGTCCCCTTTCCCTCCTCCAGGGAGCCTTTGGATGAAAAGAGCAGCTGAGTTCTCCCAACTAAATTCTGCTTCAAGGGCCCTGCCCACACCCCACACCCTTTACCCACTGCCTAAATGTGCTCTTTTCTCATTTGTCAGGTAAATAAAGGCCGGACAGATTCCCCCCCACCTCCCAGCCCCAAACATCTTGTGAGCCCTCCTCACCACAGCTCTCCTATAGAAAACCAATATGCCTATAAGGTCCTCTGAGCACCGCCAGCAGTATCCTTGAGCATAGAGCCTGGAATAAGCCCTGAACACAGACAGGTATGACACCTCCCCTCCCCCCAAAAGAAACAATGGTGAGTGGTCTTTGAATGGGACGGCAAGTGGTGCTTGGAGGCCCTCCACCAAAGTAACTCTCTGTTGAATGTCTTGCTAAGATTTCATTTAACCATTATTTATATGTGTTTTTTTTTAATGAGAAATTTTCATTTTATGTGGTTAAACAGTTCTCTTTTATGGATTTTCATTTTGTTGAAATGACATGCTTAGCAAACATTTCTCTCTCTGCAAGATTTTCAAACCCTTTCACTCGTGTTTTCTTCTAGAAGATGTAAAGTTTTTGTTATTTCCGTTTGGCTCTCTGCTCTGGCTAGAATGGGCCATGTTTAAGAATAGAGGTTTGGCTCGTTTCTTTCAGAATCCACCCTCCAACAAAGAGCCTGTCTCACACCGTCTTCTGAATGGCCCTGCGCTGCTTCCCCTTACAGATGTTCCCAGATCAGATGCCGAGTTCCCTTCTGGGATGGGGAGGTTGTAATCTAGTCTGTCCTGTCTGTCCTGCAAGTGTGTCTGGCCTTCAGTGTGTTTTTGCTGTGAAGCACCAAGTTTTGAGGTCCTGCTTTGTCTTGGGTATTTTACAAGTGTGTCTCCACTCTTCCCTAACTCCCCGGGGGAGTAAGGCCCAGTGTTCCCTGCATAGGTAACATTTGTGTGGCTTGCAGAGTAAAGCACTTACACAAGAGCACAGGTCCTACATGGGCTGAGTCAGGACTCACACCCAGAAGTGTGTGGTATCGAGCCCACCCCATCACACTGCCCTCTCCTGCCCCATAGACCACAAGAAACAGCAGCTTGCCCTGAGCCCAGGTCTGGTCTGGGAAGAGTTGGAGATACTCAGCCTCCCATACCCCTGAGGCCAGTGTCATCTCAGAGATGGACCTGCTGGCATGGCTGAAGTCGCCTGTGGGAGTGGTCCTAGGTGGGCTGCATTCTGTACCACATAGCCTCTGGGGAGGCCTGCTATGTCCACACTGCAGCGCGGACAGCTCTGGGTTTGCTGACACGGTGCAAAGGAATTGGGCAAAGCCCAGTCTAATCTCCCAGGTCTCTGCAGGGCCCTCTGCACCTCATCTGGGTCTGATGCCAATGGGTCCTCAGGAGACATAGGTCACCTGCAGATTTGGAGGTGGCCAACAAGTAAACAGCACATGAAATACTTTCAGGCCTAAGTGGGCATTCAGGTGCTGGTCATCCAAAGGGCCAATGTAGACTGTGAGAGGAGGTTTCCTACAGGAGAGCTTAGGTGAGGATGGACAAGGATCCCAAGGACAAGCGCTCACCAAGATGTTTAGGGATGGGGGTGTTGGGGGAAATCTGGCCAGCCTTTATTCACCTGCCAAGTGAGAAAGGACACATTCGGGCAGTGGGTGAGGGGTGTGGGGTGTGGGCAGGGCCCTTGAGGCAGAGTTTAGTTGGGAGAACTCAGCTGTTCTTTTCATTCAAAGGCTCCCTGAAAGAGGGGTGAGGGACCTGGATTAGGCATTGGGGTATAGTCCATCCTTAAGGACCCTTTTTGGGCCTGGATCTGGCCCCAGTGATGCTCTTCAGGTTGGGCCAGGAGCAGGATGTGTTTTCCCAAGATCCCCAGGTGTGCTCAGTGCTAACCAAGGGCTCAATTCAGGAGAGAAGCCTGGTGTGTTTGCTGTTCAGTGTGCGAGTCCTGCGCGGGGCTTGGTGGCGCGGTACTGAGCAGGCTCACCTTAGAAGTCTCGGCTGCTTGTGACTTCAACATGCTAGGGTGCAGGCGACCCCGGGATCCCAGGGCTGGTCTGTATGGCCACCTTCCCCAGGCTCTGTGCTCCCTCTGCTGAGCCCGTCTCCCCGACCATCAGCGTGATGGAGCCCCTCTCTCCTGACTAGATTCCCGAGGGGACTGTGGGTCCCATAGGAGTTCAGTCAGCCCGACGGTGTGGGTGTAGATCCCATCTGTCTGCCTTCTTTCTCTGGGTCAGTTCACAGTGCACTTCACAGTGTTGGACTGTGGTGTGCATTAAAGGAGGGGGTACAGGCAGCACCCCCAGGATGAGCTGTGGTAGTTGTCTCTGCCGTCCTTCCCACTAGGCCTGTGGTGCCCTGACTGCCCTGACTGATGGTCTCCGGAAGCTCGTCCACCTGGCAAATACAAGGCTGCGTGTGGGGCATGGGAGGGACTCTGTCACATGCGTGTTGAGTGTGGTGTGCAGGGGGTCTCTCGCATGTGTGTTGAGTGCTGGGCATTGGAATACTTTGATCTGGACACTCGGCCTGAGAGGTGGTGCGAGCCCCTGCTGGGGTCCCCGAAGAAGTGCTCGGTAACACAGAGAAGAGAGGAGGGTGGAGAGCTTGAGGAGAGGGAAGCAAGAGGTGAGAGGCACCCGACCTGCCACCAGCCGGCTCAGGGGTCTGCCCTGAGGGTGAGGGACGGGGTCCCTGCCAGGGCGGGGGTGCCAGGGCCATTCCCTGTGGTAGTTGACCCTTCTGTGCTGGGCCTGACAGTTCCATCCTGGGGCCCGGCCTTGCTGCAGCCACCAGGGATATACCTGAGGTGTTCAGGAAGTCATCAGTGCTGGGGACCTCACGTGTGCCAGGCATGTGCTCCCGCCCTATGATGTCTCTCCTCGGTCCCACCGCAGCCTTTTGTGTTTAGGGCTGAAAAGGAGCCATGAGGGTGCTAGGGGGACAGTAGGGATGGGCAGCGACCACAGGAGAGACTTGGCGGCTGGTTGGGGGGTGGCATCTATGGCCATGCAGGGGTCCCAAGGCCACGCTAAGTGTTGAGTTGGGTAGGGCAGGGGTTGGGAAGGAGTTGGAGAGAGCGAATACCCGCAGATTTCTTGTGACAAGATGTAGGTATAGGCGGGTAGAATGGGACTAAGGAAGGTCAACGGTCCTCCTCCTACAGGTCTGTATGGTCCCTGTAGGCAGGGACAGATCCTCAGGCTCTGCCCACCCCCACCTCAGCCCCTGGCCAGCAGCCTTGGCTATGGCCACAGTCCATACATGCCGGGGCGTCCTGTGCTGGGGAGCCCAACGCAGGCCCCTTCTCCTGGTGCTTGTCCGGGTGCCCGGCCTTCCCCGAGGCAGGCTGTGCCGTCTCCAGTGGGAAGCATTTAGAATATGCGCGTGTAAGTGGCTGCTGGAGCAGAACTTCCAGTTCCTCCTCTTACTGGGAAAGAACGAGGCGCCCAGAGGCACCCAGATGTTCTGTGTCATAGAGTGCATGTTTCATGGCAAATGAAAGTATATGTCAAATCTGTACCCCAAGGACTCCCTGCTCGCTTTCAGGGGCCGGGTCCTTTCTTTCAGTCTTACCCCTTTCACGTTTGAGGCAAGAATTCCCTTCTAGCCAATGAACTTATCTGCCAAGTTGGGGCCCAGAGGCAACCCTCATGGGGGGCTCGTAAACCCCCTCTTTGGAGGAAATCTTGGGGCCGAGGCCACGTTCAGTTCTACATGTTTACACAATCGTCTCTCTCAGCTCCGAGGGGCCATTAGAGTTAATTGGGTGAATAATCTGTGTTTAAAAAGTCCCCACGTACATATTTACATCATCCACGCTTCACCCAAGCCTGTTCTAGCCTCTTCGGGGGGATCCGGAGTGGATTCTGGGCAGGGGCTCCCATCTCTGGCTCCAGGACAGCTTCTCCTCCCGGGGCCTGTCCTTGGGGGACTGCTACCCTGAGACCTGGTGGCAGGACCTGTGAGCCCCGTCTGACCTTCCCCAGCCTCAGCTGTGTGTATGTGGGACACAGTCCTGGGGGACACTTGTGAGGGAAGGGCTGTGCGCCTCTGAGTTTGGGTCGCCTGCATCTGTCCCCCTCTTCTAGACGTGGCTCAGGTGCTTAATTCTGCTGTGGGGTGTCTTGTCCCCAGGACTGGATCCCACTGCCTGCCCTACTTTCCTCACTGCACCCCAGCGCCAGCCTCTCTGCCTCACAGGCCTTAGACGCCTCTCTCATATTATTAGCATCATGTGCTAAACAGACTGGGAGACAGCAGTTCCACTCACTGCTCCCCCTTTTTGAGTAGGGGGACACTTGGAATTTGAGCCACCCACCTGCAGGCTTGGTGTGTGCTTTGCGCCTTCATACCATCACGGCCTTTCTTGGGTTCTTTGTATTTTTGGTGGTGGGTGGGGGGTGGGGAGCAGGTGGTCACACCTGGTGGTACACAGGGGGTTACTCATGATTCTGCACTCAGGAATTACTCCTGGTGGGCTTGGGGGACTGTATGGGATACTGGAGATCGAACCTGGGTCGACTGCATGTAAGGCAAGTGCCCTACCCACTGGACTATCACTCTGGCTCCCTTTCCTGGGTTCTTGTAGCCACAAAGAGCTGGGATATTTGAGATACTAACCCAAGGGGCAGGGGGGCAGCAGGGAGTCCAGGGATTCAGGCAGAGGGACTTTTTGGGCAGCCCTGCCCATCGCCCAGTGGGTCCTGGGATCCTCTTGCTGACGTGGTGTCTGTGGGCCACTCTGGCAGCAGTCATTCCATGCATCCGGGCTTGGGTACCAGGCTGTGTGCATCCAAATGTGGCCCGGTGCCACAGCAGGCTTGGAATGAAGCTGGCGGTGCACATGCGTGCTCAGCCGCTCCCTCGGGCTGCTGGGCTCAGTACTCTTCATGTGTTCTGTCTTGGTTGCACATTAGAACTACCTGGAGAAAGGGACCAGCATCCCACCTGGACCTGTGAGCCCAGACCCTGGGCAGGTGAGACCCGGCCGGCAGCAGCTTTCCAGGTGTCTTCCCTGTGAGCCCCGTGGAGGCGAGGGCCGCTTCCCAGAGAGGGACAGAAAAGGTCCAGGAGCCGAAAGGATGGGGCAGTTGTAATATTGGGTGCAATTGGGGGACAAATGCTTTCTTCTTTGTTCCCTTAGAGACGGTAGATTTCAGGGGAGGAGTTGTGTTCAGGGATTTTTTGGTTGTTCTTGGAAAGGGATGGTAGGGTATATTAGTTTTGGACCTTCTGGCCTAGGGAGAAATGATTGAGAATCCGGGTAGCAGGGGACAAAGTTGAATCAAGGGAAGTGAAAGGCCAGGGACAAATCTCTGTGACTTCAGGGTAGCTAGCTGAGCGGGGAAACATGCTTAGCAGTGAGTATGTGTTTATGGCTCCTAACCTTGAAAGAAAAGTAGCAGCAGAGTCTGGGAGAGAGATGAGAGAAGGGCAGGGATCATTCTTTAGAGAGCGGCCAACTGGCTGGGAATTCCGGCCGCACTGCGAGGTTCCCCGGTTCCCGAGCTCAGCAACCAGCTGCAGCCTGCAAATGGATAGGGCGGTCTCCAGCTCCTGAGTTGGCCTTTGGAAGGCCGGGAGGATACGTGCTCCAGCAGTGAGATGGTTAAATCAGAATAACAAGGGGGGTGATTTATCTCCCAACCCCAACATTCCCTTGCTCAGTGCGCTTTGCCTGGCCTGGCTAATGCTCCCGGCTTGCAAATCTACCCATTTGTCAAGTCCCTCTCCACTGCCTGGCTCTCTGGCTGCCTGCAGTGGTTTATTAGAGAGGCGTTTGCTACCTGTCATCTCCAAACGGCCTCCTTTATCCAAAACAGAATAATAGAGATATCTGCCTCCAGGGACGAGCGATGCAAATGCCCGAGGACAGGTTGGCCAATTTGCTGTGTGTATTAGGGGGAGGAAGCCGCCAAGGGAGACGGCCAGGATCCAGGCTCTTCTAACAAGCTCATTTCTGGGTTGAGGGGAGACCTGGGCAGCTCGGGTGTAGATTACGTGGGCACGCGCCTCCACTCTCCTACGGACAGCTGTCAGCGGCCATCATTTCTCCCCGGGAAAAGAAATTGGCTTTTCTGCCCACTCCCCCTCCCCCAGCCCTCCAATAACTGTCAGGAGCCTTCCAGCCTCGGAGCAGCCAGCCCCGCCCTCCTGTTCAGCTTTGCTTGGGGATGGGGTCATTTCCCGCTCCCCAAAGGGAATCGAATCAAGACAGGGGTCTCGTCCTGAACCTCATCCCAGTGGGATGAGAGGATGGGGCCTCCCTCTTGCCAAGGGCGCTTCCCATGCCCCCACCCTACAGGAGGGCGTTTGATTTGACTGTGGCACAACTTCTAAGAGGGGAAGTGCCCTGGCTCTGGGGACCCCTTAGGACGCCATTCTGGGCCTGGGCACTTTCTTTCGGTCCCCAGGAAGCCTCTCAGCAGCTTGAGTATGGCTGAGGGGCCCTGCTGCACCTACCTGTGGATCCCACATCAGTCCTTTCATCCCCCCCCCCCGCCCCGTGCACCCCAGGATCCAGTGGATGGCAGGCATTGGGCCTGAGGCAGGACAGAGCTGTTCGCTTTAACCTCCAGGGGGCCACAGGACAGAGGGGACTGGTTTACCCCTTCAGGACACAGGGTCACAGCCAGCTGTCATGGAAGGTCCCACTTTGGACTGGGCCTTAATGATTCTCATGCCAGCGGGATTGCTACTCCCTTCTGTGTCCTCATCTTCACCCCATGGCCATGCTGGGGAGCCCAGTTAGGATCTGGGGTTCCCTGAGGATGGGAGGCATGTCCTGCACCTGGGCACATGAACACCATGGTGGGATTTTTGCTACTGCTGGTGGGTGACCCGGATGGGCCCGGTAGGCTCTGAGAGTGGGACCTTGAGCTCTGGGCAAGTCTGACTTGCCTGGGAAGCAGACGTGCCATGCTCTCCCGGGGCCTTGGAATTGAGCCTCCAGCAGGTAGGGTCAAAGCTTCTTGTCTGTGGCAAGGACCCCCTCTGGAGCTGTGGGTAGCCCAGACCTGGAGTTGCTCTGCACGCTTCTCCCCATGCACTCGTGTTTTTGGTAGGTGCTTGAATACTTGCTGCAAACAGAAGGGACTGCTTGGAGGAGGAGGATCTGCAGAGCAAGGGCCTGAGGCTCAGATCTTTGGGGCTGGGACTGCCAGTGTGGGAGGTGGGTTTGTCTGCTGAGAGGA
The DNA here is from genome assembly GCF_027595985.1 of Sorex araneus. Lineage (NCBI taxonomy): Eukaryota > Metazoa > Chordata > Mammalia > Eulipotyphla > Soricidae > Sorex > Sorex araneus. The sequence goes on along the minus strand of NC_073307.1, from coordinate 25,919,392 downwards.
GTGTGACTATGAGGGGGTGCCCAGGAGCTAGAGGCCTTGGTGTGAGATGCCCTAAGGGACTTTGCCTCAGAACTCACCACATGGGCCTACCAGGGGAGCCTGACTCCACTACCAGCTGATTGTGGGGGTCAGAAACTATGGGGGAGGCCTCAAGCATCTGCTCAGAGTTTTTCATGCAGGAGTCAACTTTCTAGAACATACCACCCAAAAGGCAGCCTCTGGGGACTGGAGTGATAGTATATCAGGGAGGGTGTTGGCCTTGCATGGACAGACCCAGGTTCCATCTCTGGCACCCCATATGTCTCCCTGAGCCTGCTAGATATGATCCCTGAGTAAATACCCAGGAGTAAGCCCTGAGCACCACTGGGTGTGGCCCTCCAACAAACAAACAAAAAAATTAGGGGCCGGAGAGAGATAGTCCAGTGGGTAGAGCACTTGCCTTGCATGCAGCCTACCCAGGTTCAACCCCAGGCATCCCTCATGGTCCCCTGAGCCTGCCAAGAGTGATCTCTGAGTGAACAGCCAAGAGTAAGCCCTGATCATACCAGGTGTGCCCCCCCTTTCAAAATAAACAAACAAAAGATGGAGATAAGTCCAGAAAGGAACAAGTGAGATGACTGTGAGGTCCCCATAAAAGGCATTGGTGTGCTAGAGATTGCACCCCAATTCAAAGAGGCCTCTCAGGTGCGTTGACCGTTCTCTTGACCACAGCCTTTGCATCCAGCATGGACACATGGTCAGCAGAACTGTGGCACAAATCTCGAGCACGGGGGGTTTTCCCATTGTGAAACAGAGGTGGGGGGTGGGCAGATGGGGGTGCTCTCAGGTGGGAAAACCCGGAGTCACGGCATACAGTGAGCACTACATAAGTGCTTGCAGGTGCCCCGTCGTGGGGTCTCTCGTGGTTGGAGCTCACCCTGCTCAGGAGCTGGGAGGCTCTGGCAGTGCACTGATGCTGTTGTTTCTCTGGGGGAGAGGCCCCGGGAGCAATGTGTAAATGCCAGAGCAGGCGAGGCCCAGGGGCAGCCTAGCCGCTCTGCTGGGCGCGGACACACAGAGCTGCTCTTCCACATGTCCTACCTTTGGGGTCTCTTGTAAGGCCAGAATGAAAGGTCTTTGGGAAGCGAGAACCTGGAGTCACACAGATTGCCCTGTGTCCCTGAGTTAGCAGCTTGCTTGCCCCGGATCTTTCCCGGGCGGTTCCCTCTGAGGCAGGGGCCCCGATACATTAGGCCCAGGTCGGGGTGGGGGAGGCAGGGCTGTGATGGGGAGCAGCTCTTCCTCCAGACTTCTCTGGAAGCACCCTGAGGTGGAGGGCCAATGGCAAACACCCCGAGGCCCACTTATGCTGCTGCCGGGAGGGTGTGGGTGCCTGTCAGAACTGTGGGTCATTCCAGAACCTTCCAGAGACTCCGTTGCCTTTCCCAGGGCTGGAAGAAGCCCAGAGTGGCTGACTGCTCTGTCGGGGCCTAGGGAGTAGGCTGAGGACGCACGGTGGAAGGGTTTGTGCTTTAGGGGACAATCAGCCCCAAATAACTCCCAGACCCAGGCCGGGAGGTGCAGGTGAAGTGAAGTGAAGGCAGGTAGGAAATTACAGCCACTTGAGGCCTTCTCTCGCGGGGACTTGATTAAAGCCGCGGAGTGTTGGAGCCGAGCTAGCTGGGAAAAGTGCCCTTTGATATGTTCATTTGGTTTTAATTTGGGGGGGCACAGGGCAGCCCAGGCTTGTCTTATTCCTGCTTCCTTTTAGCGGCTTTCCCTGGGCTCCCACCCCCCCACTTTTGCTCCCCTCCCCGGGGGGAGTTTGTGAATTTCAAGGTCAGCTGAAAGTCAAACTTTACCATGTTGGGGGATGAAATGCAAGCAGATGTGGCCGCTGGGGCTGCTGGGGGACCACACCCCGCGAGGCGAGCCGGGCTCAGCCCCGGGGGCCTGGCCTGCTCAGGCCAGCAGAGGTTGCTGGCTCAGAGATCCCGCCTGCCCGCCGTCCTGGAGATTCAGATTTCAAAGTGTGTGCCAGGCTGGCATGTGGCTGTTTGGGGGTGCGGGTCGGGGGTCACTGAGGGCAGTGATGGGACGGGGCAAGGTGTGGTGGCCTCACCCTGGCATGCTGCTGACACAGCAGGAAGCTGGGGGCCACCTAAGGGATGGTCTTTGTCTCATGGTGCTGGCTTTGCTGGGGACACTCCCTACTGACCCTTGTGGCGGGCAGATGGGATTGGCGGATGGTCAGTGACGGGTTCATCACCTGCCGGTCCAGTGGCCTTGGAATGGGCTCAGCCATTGGCGAATGTCTGCCTCGTGACCAGCATGGCTTCGGTGTGACCTCAGGGAGAAGGTCAGCTCCATTTCCTGGTGTCTCCACACCCGCTGTGACTCACAGTGGCCCAGCCAGCTGCCTCCTGCCCGGGTCCTCTGCTAGGCATGACAGGGGGCGGTGCAGAGAGGTGCAGAAAGGCGGGGTGCTATGGTGTCCCTGCTGCTGGCTCTGCTCCCCACACGCTGCCCCGCAGGCCCCAGGAAGCCCCGGCATTGCTGGCTGCCCTGCAGTCTGGGGCAGTTTTGTTTGTGGCACGCCTGGGAACACGCCCTCCCAATGGCATGCTTGGACTGGCTTCCCAGGAAAATGGGAGATTCAGCTGCCTTCAGTGTATGCTTGTGGGTTCTTCCAGACCAGCTCCCTTACACCCCTGAGCCCCTTCACGCCTCCTAGAGCCCAGCCCAGGGGCTTAGACACCTGGCACCATCCTTGGAAATTGTGGCACCTTGGTCCACTTCCTTAACGCCCTTAAGCGTCAGTGTCTTTGTCTGGACTCGGGGATAATGGCACCCAGGTCAGAGCTGCTGTGAGGATGGAATGAATGAGTGAATCTAAAGTGCCTGGCTTGGTGCCTGGGGTGTAATAATGTCCCCTATTATAGTGATTGTCCAAATCTGGGCTCTGTGTGTATGTGTGTTGGGAGGAGTGTGTGTGGGGGTGTGCCCTGCTCTCCCGTGGCTGGCCGGCTGGGTTTCATAGCTGCAGAACCCAATTACCCAGACTCCCCTCCCTCTGAGGAGGGCCCTGTCTCCTCCCCAGGGTCCTGGGGCCAGGCTCAGCGGGGAGCGCAGGCAGATGTGTTGGGGTGGGAGGGTTAGCCTGACATCACCCTCTCCACCCTGCCTTTCTCACTCCAGTGTGGGGCTGAGCCGTGACGAGCAAACACAAGCTTCCTCGAGCAGACTTTGTCTAAAACAGGGCTGGCTTTGCAGAGCACCGTCATTGCGGGGTAAGGAAGAACGGAATGAGAAATTTCTGGGCTCAGAACAAAGCTGAAGAGTCCGCCACCGCAGCGCACGCGTGGCGACCCCAAGTGCCTCGCCAGCAGCCTGCCTTGTTAAATTCGGTCCCTGGGTGCGGGGGGGATTAGTGCTCGGCTGACTCCCCGTCCCAGGCCTGTGTGCAACCCAGCTTCCCCTGATGCACAGCTCTTGCTGCCCCTCCTCCCTTCCTACTGAGAGCGAGAGACACATACACATCCCTAAAACCCAAGTGCATGGACACACATAGAGACACACACACACACACACACACACACACACACACACACACACACACACACACACACACACACACACCCCTTGCCATTGCTAAAAATGATGGAAGGTCTTTCTCTTTCGCTTTGGGTAGAAAAAAGTCTCTAGTGCAGAGACCATAGAGGGTAAGAATTAATACTCTCGAAGACTCACCCCTCCTGTCTGCCTTCCCTGCCTCCCGCTCACACTGGCTGTTTCAAGGAGGACCAGTCTGAGGGAAAGCCCCTCTCTAGCTAACCTTGTGGGAGTCCTGAGTGTTGTTCCTGTTCCCCTTCTTCCTCCAGGGAGCCCTTCTGGTTTACTTACTCTGCAGAGTTGAGGGGGGCGTTGCAGGTGTCCCCCCCGGCCTGGCACAGGGTGAGCTGTGCCACGTGCAGCCCCTTCTGGCCCTGTCAACTGCCCGAAGTCTAGGTCCTTGCTGCTCCCTGTGGCCAGGTGGCTGGGAGAGGTGTGCCTGAGGTGGAGCAATGAGGCCACACCCAGAAGGTTCCTGTGCACCCCCCCAACCCGCAACCCCCCCCCCCCCCACGCTGCACTGAGCTGGCTGGAGGGAGACTGGGCCAGCTGGCCTGGCGTCTGCAGCCCAGGCCCGTTTGTGGAGCTGCCCCACGTTCCTTCGCTCATGGTTTCCCCACTGGCAGGCGAGTGAGAGGCCACGCCAAGGGGAGGGCCAATTAGCGGGGAGCCTCTGCACCTCCCGCCCCCAACTACTGTCTTGGATACATCTTCTCAAATGGCGAAGCCCTCTTTGGGGAGAGGCAATTTGTGGGGAGCTCAGGGCAGCGTAATTTATGCCCCCCACCCTTGGCGGGTGAGGTGGCTGTGGCTTAATTTAATTAGCTGGCTGGCAGCCGAGCTCATCACCGGAATGGGTCCGGAACCCGGTGACACGCGGCCCAGTTCCCCCGCGTGAGGAAGCCGTCTAAAGTTACCGCATCCATTTGGTGAGCGATGGCTTCCAGTTTGAAATATAAGCCCACTTATTTTTCTTAATAAGAATCCAGCCCACCAGCTACAGTGTTTCTGCTCATGCATTTAATAGGAGTAATTGAACGGAGCTCAAGTTCTTCCCACCAAAGGCTCTCCAAGGCCGCCCCGGCCGTGCCAGTGTTCGTGAGGGGAGGCAGGCGCAGAGCTGTGCGCCCGGCTCTGCTCCATGGAGTCTGCTTGGTTGTGATGGAGGGGGTGCAGGCCGCCGGGAGGGGGGTGTGCAGGAGCTTGGAGAAGGAGGGGGTCAAAGCAGCAGGTGCTCCCAGGTGAGGGCCTGGCCTTCTGTGTGGATTCTGCAGATGTTCAAATCTGTGTTTTCAGGGTCAGGATGATAAAGCGGGGTCGGAAGGGACCATCCATAAGGAATAAGGTGGTAGCAGCAACTTGGAATGGGGACATCAGGTAACCCCTTTACAGACAAGGAAACCTAGCCGACACACAGCTTTGTGTGGTCCTGGCATCCAGAGTTCTGGGTGCCCCAGGACACAAAGGGAAGGCTCCTGTGTGCTGCGCACAGACACTGATTCCCAGGGGACACAGGACAGTGTCAGGAGAGGACCACAAGGAAACCTCCCTCCCCACCCACCCAGTATCGACACTCAGTTTCCACATCTGTGAAATGGCCTCCCTAACTAACCCCTGCTCCCAGTTCCCTCCCAGAGCTGGCTGGGAACGGCCCTGAGGGTTCATGCATGGTCCCAGAGGCCAGAAGGTCTGGCTTCTCACCCCAAGCACCCTCACCTGTGGAGGGAGAAGCTCCCTGCCTGACCCCCGGCCCTTCTTCTTGCTCAGAAGGTCAGACAGGAGAGCGCACTGGCCAGGAGCAGGCGGGTTGCTGACTGTGGGTGGCCTGGCTCTCTGCCCAGTGGCTCCCCACTACCTGGCCCTTGTGTGGCTCCTGGGCACTGGCACAGGCTCTCCTTCTGAGCTGTTCCCCTTGGAGCTTCAGAGGGGAGCCCCCAGAGACAGGCCTTCTGGGGAGCACTCGGGAGAGGTCCCAGGGTGGGTGAACAGTGTCCTACTCCTGCTGCATGCAAATAGGGGTCAGACAGGGCACTGATTCTGAGGGGCTATGTGCAAATCCTCCCCCCTCTCTGGAGCTCCCTTGGGGGCATCAGGAAGTTGGGGCCGATGGTGGCAGGTGCAGACGCAGGGGCTGGGGGGCACGGGAGGTGGCCTGTTGCCTCCTGAGAAACTGTGCCGGTCCCCTATCAACTGACCCCATGATCATGAGGCAGTGAAAGTGCTCCTAGAGGCCAAGGTTCTCTCCCCCGCCCCTCCCCCGCTCCCCCCTCCCCAGAGGATTGTTGGTTATCCGTTTGTTATTTCACAAAGCCAAGGAGGCCTTGGCTCCTCACTTACAAATGGCGATGCTGACTACTTCAAAAAAGCAGAGGGAATATTATTCCAATATTTATCTTAGCACAAAACTAACATTTCAGGGCCTGGGCTCATAACTCACAAGCTGATGGGGAACACATTGTGTGAATGTGGTGCAAATATATACAAGGGGGGACGTTGCTTATATTTAATAGGGAAACATGAAGTAAACATTTTTGAATAAAATGGCAAAGACGCAGGTCGTCCTGGTTGCAGTTTCTCAGCCTAACATATTTAACTGGCACTTTTCCGGTGCTCTCCTGGGCACGGGGGTGAGCCTTTGGGGCACAGACCAGGCTCTTAAGGAGAGTGAGTCTCAGTGCCTGGGGCCCCCTTTGCTTGGGGCTGGGCTCTGACTGGTCTCAAAGCCAGTCCGTGCTCGGGGGGAGTTCGTGTAATCTCTCTCTCCCTCTCCCTCTCCCCCTTCCCTCCCTCTCCCATTTTGCTTCTGCTTCACTGCTTATTAGTGGCAGGAGCCCTTCGACAGGCATGTGAGAGGGGGTGCAGGCAGCTGCCTTCTGCTGCTTTCCAGGCGTTTTCCCCCTCCCCTGGGTGGAAATGAGCAGCGTGGGCCCCTGTGGTCTCGGCCGAGGAATTCCTGTGCAATGGAAACCTCACAGCGGCTGGCACCTTGCATCATGCAGGGGGGCGGCAGGCCTCGTTGCTCAGCACCCCCAGGGGCCTGTCTGTACAGATGTGCCCCCCGCCACTGCCCCAGGCAGCCTGTGGACATGCAGGCACTTGCAGCTCCTGCTGTAGTGCTCCATCCTGGCTCTCAGTAGTTGGGGGGTCTTTTTTTGGCGGGGGGGGGGCGGGTACCTACACAGCCCCTAGCCCCGTGCTCCTAGGATAGAGAGGTGGATGGGGCTCGATGGTGTTAGGCCCTGGAGCCTTTGGTTTCAGGTGGGAATGTGTTTTCCCTCTAAGGAGACAGCCCCATGAATGAAGGGATACAGGGTGGAGACATGTCCCCAGCGCTCTGGTCCTGATCCCTAGCTTGTCTCCCCAAGTGGCTTTTCCTCCTGGGCCATTTGTGTCTGGCTTCCTGCGACCCTGCAAACTCATACAAGACTTGGCTATCCACAGTGTAGAGGACAGAGATAAAGTGATGGCCAGAGTAACAAGGGGGCTGAGGACTGGGGGAGGGGGTCTCAATTCTTTTGTTTAGCTAGCACAGAGTAGGCATCCATGGGGTGTCCTGTGCTGCGGGGAGTGAGGTCTGCTGGTGGCCCCTTGGGTTATCCATAGCCCGACAAAGTAAGGCTGCTCTGACAGAAATGGAGAGGCATTTTTTTTTTGTGGGGGTGGAGGGGTGTTCTTCTCTGAGGCTTAGTGTTAATACTTAACAAGTGGAAAACATTTTAAAATTATAAAACTATGTAGGAACACGTCAGAAATGGTTCGGGGGGGGCTGGGAATGTAGCTCAAGTGGTAGAATATCTGCTGGCCTATGCAAAGTCCCGGGTTTGATCCTAACACTGCGAGGCTCCGTGGCCCTGCTGGGTGTGGCCCTGGTGCCCCCAGTGAAAAGAAACAGCTCTAGTACCCACTGGGCATTCACTGAACCTCACCAGGAAGCTGGGAGGGAGATATTGTTGCTTCTTCTCATTTTTCTTTCCATTCTTATTGAGGTATCATGATTTATGATGTTATTATTATTATTATTATTATTTGCTTTTTTGGGTCACACCCAGCGATGCTCAGGGGTTACTCCTGGCTTTGCACTCAGGAACCACTCCTGGCGGTGCTTGGGGGATCATATGGGATGCCGGGGATCGAACCCGGGTCGGCCGCATGCAAGGCAAACGCCCTACCCACTGTGCTATCGCTCCGGCCCCGATTTATGATGTTATTAATGACACTTTCCTGTTTATGTTGTCACAGCACCACACTACCATCAGACACCAGCTCCCCCCCACCAATGTCCCCTCCATCCCTCTCCCTGCAGGTAAGCTCAAGGCTGTAGATAAACTCTACGGGCCTGTTGCCTCTGGTCCATCCATCCTTCTTCCCTCCCTCTCTCCTTCCCTCCCTCCCTCCTTTTCTTTTTTTCCCTCTCCCTCTCCCCCTCTCCTTCTCCCTTCCCTTTCCTCCCCTTCCATCCCCTTCCTTCCTCCCTTCCTCTCTCTCTTTCTCTCTCTCTTTCAAAATGGGTATAATCTTAATGGTTTCTTAATGGGTATAACTTTACTGTATTTCCCCCCCTTTTTTTTTTTGGTCACACCGGGTCACGCACAGGGGTTACTCCTGGCTCTGCACTCAGAAATTACTCCTGGTGGTGCTCGGGGATCATATGGGATGCTGGGAATCAAACCCGGGTCGGCCGTGTGCAAGGCAAATGCCCTACCTGCTGTGCTATTGCACCAGTCCTTCTTTTTCTTTTTTGAACTGAGAAAATGATTTCTAAGTTTTTAAGTAAAATTGACTAATAGTGTTTCACTTCCATTTTCAAAGCATCTGAGAGAAGAGTTGATTCGCTTTCTTCTTGATATATGGAGATATGTTTTATGAGCCAGCCTGTGGTTTGTCTTGGAGAATGTCTGTATGTATTGGAGAAGAATGTATAGTTGGCATTTTGGGGATGGAGGGCTCTCTATATGCTATGTTGTTATAGGATAGAAACATCTTGCTTGGATGGATATCTACCACCCGGGGCTGGTTGCTCCCTCTTCCTGTTTTTTGGGGGATGGTCACCAGCACCCCGTCCCCTCCCCCCAGAGACCCAGAACTGTGAGAATTCATTCACCCCCTGAGCACAGAGCTTTTAAAAACTCCTTGAGCATATTCTCAGTTGGAGTTAGCTGTGGATCACAGATGCAAATACTATTTGAAGTGAGGCCCTGAATAGGCAGTGGCAAAGGTGGAATGCAGATAGCTACTGGTGTTCTTTCTGCAGAGGCAATTCTGGATTCACTTTTTGTGGGCACACACAGGTTTTGAGTGCCTGGGCTCATTCATCTGTATAATGGGCACACAGGTGTTAGCTGTGCTGGCTGCTAGAGTGAAACCAGGAGACCCCCCCTGGCATAGGCACTAGCACAGAGATGACAAAGTCATGTTTGCATCTGGTCACCCATGCCCGGCTGGGGGAGGTGCAAAACAGACCACGTAGGGCTCAGAGCTGAACCCCCAGGAGGGAACAGGTGCTTCTGCCTGAGATGCTCAGGCCGCCTGGAGGCAGGAGAAGGCTGGCACTGGGAGTGGGGCTGTGTGGAGCCTGAAACCACCTGTTGCAGAGTGTGGGGACAGGGCAAGGTGGGTGTCTGAGCTTAAGTCCCTGCTTGGCGCTTCTGGGGCCTTAGATCTGTGCAGCAGAGTAGCGCCCTGTAGGCCTGGCTTCCTGGCCCTGGTCACCACCCTCTACTGTCCTCCTCCCCTGTTCATGAGGGGCCATCAGTCCTGCTTCAAAGGAGATCGAGGGACACCTACAGCGTCCTGGCCGCACCGCCTGTTGGCAGGCAACTGAAGGGCCCTTCACACAATCGTGTCGTAGGGCTGGTGACCAGGGGCTCCGTGTCCAGGGAGTTCCAAAGTTCCTTGGAAGCATCTGGGAGGCCCCTCCGGGCAACGAAGTGCAGGGTCTGAGCCCAGCCTTGAACTCCTTGTGGGGGTGGCCCTCATGGGCCTTGGGGGGCAGGGGCGGGTGGAAGGGCGGGGTCCAGTGCTGCACCCAGGCCTCTCAGCCTGGGCACTCTGGCTCTTTCCAAAGCTTTTGTTTTCTTTAGGGCTTCCTCATACTATAAAACAAAGGCAAGGGCTGTTTTCCTCACCTCCTGCCTCTGGCCCAGAGCAGGGACAGGCTCTTTACTCAAGGGCCCTGTGCAGTGCTGTGCCCCGGGTCATGCACCACGCGGGCTGAGTGCAGTGCGGGGCCGTGTGTATCACGTGTTGTGCGCAGTGCGGACCTTGTGCAGCGGTGGGCCGTGTGCCGCCGTGCAAGTCATGTGAACTATGGGTCAAGTGCAGTGTGGGCCGTGTGCAGCGCTAGCCGTGTGCAGCATGTGCCATGTGCAGCACGGGCCGTGTGCAGTGTACTTGGTGCAGCGCGGGCCGTGTACAGGGCCACTGGCTAGACAGAGCTTCGCTGAGGTAGGAGAGAAGCGCTGAGGATTCTGGGAAGCTTCATCGTTCCTTGCTGAGGAGGCCCCGCCCAGGTGTGTGGCGTTTACTTTGGGGAGCGCAGCAGCATGGGCCAGCAGATGCATGGCCTGCCTGGGGTGCTCTCCCCCCGCCGTGCCTCCAGCATCTTCCCGAAAGAGCCCTGACCCGGGCGCATGGCATGGCATTTTTTTTTTTTTTTGACTCTAGCTCTGGGGCGCTGTGCAGTCTTCAAGTCAGACAATGCGGCCAGTGGCTTAGTGAGTTTTGCACCTCCTTGCTGGGTAGAGTCGCGCAATCCCCAGCTCTCTTGGGTCTCTGCCTCTTTTTCTGTAACAAGGACATGGTGGTCTCTGCCCGCCTTCTGACACGGGGTGGCTTTGAGGATTGCCAAGATTTTTGAAGGGCCCACCAGTTCTAAAAATAAGAGGCTATGAGGGTGCCTTATGACACCCTCAGAAAGCCCACTTGACCCCACATTGGGTTAGAGGCTCTGTGTCCACAGCCCCAGTGCTCAAGGCTAGAGTTAGCAGAGAGCAGAATAACTGCCCGACTCTTTGGGTTGTTCCTCATGGGTTGGAGACTTCTGGAGTTATTATCACTGATAATATAGAGTTGACACTAAGTAACCGTGGATCAACAGGTGGATAAATCAGGTTTGAACCCAGGGGTTCATCTGGATGTTCTAATTGGTTGAGGGGAGGGCACATGACCAGAACCCATCCAATCAGAGTGAGCCCCAAGAACTCTTACTAAGAAGGTTGGGACAGACTCCATCAGTGCCACTGGACCAAATGAGATGGAGGTGGCAGAGCTGCTGCCGGACATCTCTAAACTGTGTGGGGATTGAGAACAGAATTAATAGGCTTAAGTAAACCAAAGAACGAAGAGGAAGAAACTCTGTCATGGAGATAGACTGGGGGCTAGATCAAGTGACACCCGGTCTACCTGTGGATTACTCAGAGAATATTAGGAAAGCTACACGTTTGATTCCTTAGATTTCTAATCTTCTTTGCACACTTTTTTCTTTTCCACTGAGATCAGATTAGACTTACAGAGCAGTGGGTTGGACTTGGTTCATTTTGGCCTCTTAGTTCGGTTCTCAGTCCCTACATGGTTAAGAGTTGGCTTGCAGCAGCTTTAGCCCCATTTGCTCTTGTTTAGGATAGATGGAGAGTCTCTCTTCCAGCACTCCTCGTGGAGTTCCTAGGACTCACCTGGATAAAGTCACGTGCCCTTTCTTCAACCCATTACTAGATCTGGAAAAATGCATTTTGGGATGTGTGCTCTATCCTATAGGGAGTGAGAGGAGTGTAGAGGAGATGCATCCTTCTCTAGAATATGAGAAGTAACTGGAAGAAGAGGGAATAGATATGTGTGTGTGTGTGTGTATTTTAAATTGTGCACTACTTCTGGGTTCTTTCCAGTTTAAAAGATGTTTACACTTTAATGAGCTACATGAATCATTGCAGCTCCACAGGTAAATGGTAGGCCAAGTTGTCCCCAGATGCTATCCCCCTCCCCCAGGCTTTTCCGGGGTCAGGCTGTTGGCATTGAGCTCCTCTCTCTTTCTGGCTTAAACCTTACTACATCTGCTTGTCTCACTCAGGCCTTTTCCTGAGAGGTCATGGGTTTCAAATGCAGAGGAGAAAGCTGCAGGGTGAAGGCTCAATCCTGGGGCCTAAGGTACAAGGTGGGGGTGGGAGGGCGGGGGGGGGTGGATCAAAGTTAGGATTAGGATGGGGACTCTTCCTCACACCCTTCTAATTCTCATACCATTTCCTCTTGGCCAAGCTATTGCAGATTCTTAGACAAAGGCAAGAGAGACTCCTGCAGGAAGCTAGAGGACTCCCTAGGGGAGGTCCAGAGATGGATGAGCAAACACCCAGATCAAACAGCCAAATGCAGCCTGAGCCTCTCTGCCCTGGGGTGCCTGGCCAGTCCAGGCTTCACTTGGCCAGCCTTTGCATTTCTCCTCTCTGAGCTGAGTGATTAGGGCCTCTAAGAGTAACCATTATCTGTGTGTCTTGGGAATGCACGTTTCTCACACAGGCAGCCCTTCCAGAAAGATTTAGCCTGGGGATGAAGCAGGCAGGCTCCTCAAGGAGGGCAGATACCAATCATTTTTACAATTGTTTGCAACAGGAGAGGAAACATGAGCTTAACAGTTTTGTTGTGGATGGATTTGGGGGAGAAATACGAATGAATTGTCAACAGGATGGCTTCTGCTTTCATCCTGGGATTGGCTGCCGTCCCCTGTGAGCTGGCTGCCCTGTGCAGAGCCCCAGGATTTAGAGACATTCCGTGCAGGTGCGGGCCCCTTTGTGCAATGCGGGCTTGGGCTGGGGGGGCGGGAGGGGGGGTTCCTGCACAATGGGTGTGGCTGGGAAGGGTGCAGACGCCTAAGAGGGGAATTTGGAGCTGGTCCCCCTTCCCTGCATTTACCTCAGTTGTGGGGGAGGGACCTGAGCCAGGAGCTCAGGCCTAAGCGAGCACCCGCTGGCCTCTTGAGTTGGTCTAAGCCCCACTAATGTATCCAAAAGCCCTTGACTGCCATAACCAAGAGGAATCATTTTTTCAGTCTCCCGCCAGGGGGTGAAAAAAAAAAAAGATTGTGCTCAGAAATCCATTTGCGGGAAGTTTGAAGTTTGAAGCCCTCCAGCTGCAGACTGGCGGCCTGGGTGGTCGGGTGGGGTGGGACGGGTGTCCTCAACTGGAAAGGGACTGCAGCGGGGGGCAGGAGGGCAGCGGGGGGTGCAGCCACCGTGGTGGAGGTGCCTCCCGCAGACCTGGGTTCCAGTTTTGCTGCGGGCCCTGAGCCAGCTGCCGGGTCTCGCCTCTGAGGCTCCTTACCTGGGAAGCGTGCTGGTACCTCAGGGTCCTTGACAGAATGAAACAAGGCCATTTGTGTGAGGCGTTCCGTATCCTAGGGGAGGGTGGCCACTATTAGTATTATTAAAATATATTATTTAAGATGTTACAATTAATAATAATAATGCATGGTAGAGTCCAGGCATGTGGCTCAGAGGTTCAGCACATGCTTTTTGTGGGTTTGGTCCTCTCTGGGTTTGGTCCTTGGCACTGCAAACAAGGCGATGGTTATGTCAAGGGCGCCTCCTCTCAATCTCCATCAGCACCTCCCAGAAAGACCCTAAGTCTCAAGGTCAGTTCCTAGACACAGTCTTATGCCCCTTGCCTTTTTAGAGTAGGGTCATCATTAGTGCCTTGGTTTTAATTTTAGAAAATTTGGAGCCATCACTGATGACTGTAGCTACAGATAATAACAATTCTGAATGACTCACCACTTTCTAAGTACTGGGCAGCCCTGGGTGGGAAAGGACCTTCACCCAGAGGAGCACAACTCCTAGTTTAGGGAGGAGGCAGGTGAGAGCTGATAACGCACCTGGGGTGCTAAAATGGTGGGCTCTGAAAGTTCTGCAGGGTAAAACAGGGCAGGGTCCAGGAGGGTGTCCTATATCCCATCCAACAGTGATTAAAAAGGGAAGTGGGGGTAATGGAAGGCAGCAGTGGCTTGTCATAAGCCTTTAGTCTACTAGTGACATGGTGGCTATTCCCTGCTGAGTTTTGCCCATATTATAGAAGAGACGTTGCTCAGGAATTTATTCCCCCCCCTCTTATAGCTTGGACTGGAGCAATAGCACAGCGGGTAGGGCGTTTGCCTTGCATACAGTCGACCCAGGTTCGATTCCTTAGTCCCTCTCAGAATGCCCAGCAAGCTACCGAGAGTATCCCGCCCACACGCCAGAGCCTGGCAAGCTACCCGTGGTGTATTCGATATGCCAAAAACACTAACAGTAAGTCTCACAATGGAGACATTACAGGTGCCAGCTCGAGCAAAATCGATGAACAACGGGACGACAGTGCTACAGTGCTACAGTGCTTACAGCTTGGAAGAAGCGGGCTCAGATACCCCCTGAGCCTGTGCTTTCCCCCAACACACACAGGGGCATGTTTTAGAGCCATCCATATCAGTTCTAGGGGTGGGGTGGTGGGTTCACACCTTAGCATTCAGTCATCAGACTGGATGGGAGTGCTGGTTTGAGGTCTCAGAAAGTCACAGAATCTTGTTAGGGAGAACAAAGAAGTCTGGGGTTCAACACAGCTGGGCATCTGGGGCCCTATGAGTGTTCCTTTCAGGCCCCCTTGTAGTTCTGTAGTGTCCTGGGGTGTGGTTTCATCAGAAAATCTCCCTCTCAGTCAACCTTACCTGCACACCATCCATGCCCCACCTGGGGGGCGAGGGAGCTTTGTGCGTGCTCGGGGCTGGTGAGCAGGGGGCTCCTCTGTGCTGTGGGGTGGAGTTTGCCATGGGTCCACGTACCAGGTGATGGCCAACCCCTCTGCATTCTGAGTTCCAGAGAAGCCCTTGGCCTCTCCCATAACATGGCCCGCAGTTATTGCTCTCTTTCCTTACTGGGCCTTCAGGGCACTGGACATGGTTACAATATTGGGTGTAATTACTGGCTCATTTGGTTAACAGCAAACCTGACTCTGTAGTAGTGTTTACCTCCTGGGGCCAGGACCCATGTGGCATGGATCTAATATTGTAGCTAAGAACCTAGCGCTGTGCTCATCATTCATTCATTCTTTTATTCACTTAATGTATTTATTGGGCAGTTTTTTGTTTTCAATGGAGACTATGCCCAATGGTGCTTGGGTCCGTAAGGGCCACTCCTGTGGTACACAAGGGGGCTATGTGGCACCAGGGATGAGACTCAGGACCTGGCACATGGGAGACTTGTGTTTTGCTGCATGAGCCACATCCTGGCCCCGTTGGGCGCCTTTGTTTCTTACCATCTGCCAGGCACTATGCCAGGGCTGGGATACAGCAGTGGGTGCTACACTGGGTATACGCAAGGGTGCAACACAGCTGGCGGGCTGAGATGAGAGAGTGAATGGACTCGGACAAGGTCAGGACAGGGTCCCCGGCCCTGTTCACTTCTCTGGGCTGTGGGTGGCAGGACTCCAGGGCTCCCCCTCCCGAAGGTGGTCGAGAATCAGAGCTCTGCTCTGCTCTGATGAAAGGGCTTGGCCCGGAGCCCAGGCCTCGCTCTCCCAACCTGTTGGGGTTTTAGATTTGTTCCATCTGAGCAGTCAATTAATTAGTAATTGGAGCTCCCCATCATCATCCCGGGCTCTTGCGTGAGTTGCCGGGCGCCCCTCCTTCCTCCTTTCCATTCGCTCAAATCGAGCAGCCCGGTTCTGTGATATCATTTGAAACCCGGCCAAGAAGCAATTAATGTGCTGTTTGCTGACAAGGATTTGATGCTGCTCCAGGAGCAGGGGCTGGGGCTGGGAAGGCCAGCACCGAGGACAGGAGATGGGAGAGCAAACAAAGGTGTGGACGCAGCACTGCTACTGGTCTTCGCAGAGTGTGAGGCTGGGCAGGGGTGTGCCTCCCCTCCTGGGTGCTTCCTGGCTCCTCGCTGCCCAGCCTGTGGGCCGTGGGGGATTCTGGGGGATGCTGCTACTGAACCCCAGCAGGTGTGGGGTGTAGGGCCTATTCAGCTCTCACTAGACCCTCAAGACCATTGGATGGCCAGGAGACAGAGGTACCCACAGTGAGAAAACTGGCCTACCTAGGACTCAGGTCATAGTGTGCTGGGTTATGACATGGTCAGGCCTACTCGTGCAGGCAGGGCCCTGGCAAGGATCGGAAGGGTTAGCCTCTAGGCCCACTGGCAGGCCACTGAGATTTGCTGGGGGACATGGGCTTGATAAGTGGTGGCATTGTGCCATCAGTGGCCACTTCAGTGTGGTAGGGTGGAATCTGGTAGGATGGCTGGCCTGCCCAGCTGACAGAGCAGAGGCTGTGATGGTGCAAGGGGCCAGCTGGGGTGCTGCTGGGAGCTCATGGCACAGTCTGGGGCTGATGCTCGTAGACACCCCTAAGCAGATGGAGGTGACGATCTGAGGGGGGCCCCAGTGCTATACTTGCCTGCTCTTGCCAGTAGCCATGGGGGCCAAGCAGTGGGAGCTGGGCTGTGGGGGGCTGTGTGCCTTGCTGTGGACTCATCCTAGGCGGAATTATGTACAGGTCAGGAGAGGCCAGTCCCAGGACTACAGGATTCTTTATTTTTTTTTAATTGAATCACCATGAGATACACTTACAAACTTTCATGATTACGTTTCAGTCATACATCAATCGAGCGTCCATCCCTCTACCAGTGCGCATTTTCCACCACCAATGTTCCCGATTTTCTTCCAGCAACTCCCATCCCATCCTACCCCCTGCCTCTGTGGCAGGCACCTTCTTTCTTACTCTCTCTCTACTTTGGGGCATTATGATTTGCAATACAGATACTAAGAGGCCATTATGTTTGGTCCTTAGTGTACTTTCAGCACGCATCTCTCATCCCGAGAGATCCCTCCAACCATCATTTACTTAGTGGTCCCATCTCCATCCCAACTGCCTTTTCCCCCAGCATTCAGCATGTAAGTCTGGCTTCCAAACCGTGGAGTGATCCCCCTAGCCCTTTTCTCTACTGTCCTTATGTGTTAGTCTCATGTGATTTTGCATTCCATAAATGAGTGCAGTCATTCTATGTCTGTCTGTCTGTCTGTCTGTCTGTCTCTCTCTCTCTCTCTCTCTTCCTGACTCATTTCACTTAGCATGATACTCTCCATGTCCATTCACTTATAAGCAAATGTCATGACTTTATCTTATAGCCACATAGTATTCCATTATATAGATGTATGAAAGTTTCTTTAACCAGTCATTTGTTCTTGGGCACTCGGGGTTTTTGCAGATTCTGGTTATTGTGAACAGTGCTGCAATAAACATGCACGTGCAGATGTCATTTCTACTGTGTTTTTTATTTTGCATCCCTAGGATATATTCCCAGAAATAGTATTGTGGGTCATATGGGAGTTCAATTTCTAGTTTTTTGAGAAAAACAAAACAAAACAAAACTAGAGGTCCATATTGTCTTCCAAAAAAGGCTAGACCAGTTGGTATTCCCACCAACAATGAATGAAAGTCCCTTTCTCCCCGCATCCGTGCCAGCACTGGTTGTTCTTGTTCTTTTTGATGTGTTCCAGTTTCTGTAGTGTAAGATGATATCTCATTGTTGTTTTGATTTGCATCTCCCTGATGATTAGCAATGTAGAGCATTTTTTTTATGTGCCTTTTGGGTATTTGAATTTCTTTCTTGAGGAAGTTTCTGTTCATTTCTTCTCTCCATTTTTTGATGGAGGGTTTTTTCTTGTAAAGTTTTACCAGTGTCTTGTATATCCTGGATATTAAGCCCCTATCTGATGGATATTGGGTAAACAATTTTTCCCATTATGGACCACAGGATTCTTGCTGCATATGAGGGTGTGTCTGGAGTAGAGTTCTAGCCTCTGACAGGCTGCTAGGGGAAGAGGAGACTATAGGTGTGTCTTGCAATCTCTTGCTGTGCCCCTGTCTTCTAGGCAGGGTGCGTGGGACTCAGGAGCCCTGGACACGGTTATGCAGCTCTGTCAGAGGAGGGGTGGGAACCATCTGGCTTGCAGAGACACTGGTCTGTATGCAGCTTCTCTGTACGGATTTCTTTGCATGAATGGGGACACAGGGAAACCATGGCAGACCTGTGACCGTGTGTCCTAAACTGTGGGTTGTCACCCCCTTCTAGGTTGACGTGACTTAAAAAAATTGTTATAAAGTTCATGGGGGACTGGAGAGGTAATATTTGCCTTGTTTGTAGCTGACTTGGGTTTTATCCCTGGCACCACACATGGTTCTCCCAAGCACTGCCAGGAGTGACCCCCCGAGCACAGAGAAAGCAACAAACCCTGATCATTGCCAGGGGTGGTTCAGAAACTGCAACAATAATTAATAAAATTAAGCCGTTGGACCTGAGTTTTCCGCACAGGCTTTGTTTGCACATGGCCAAGGTTCAATCCCTGGATTGGCTGCCCTTGCACCACTTAGCATACTGCAAGCACTGAGCTGAGGGTAGCCCCTGATCACTGCAGGTATGGCCCCCCTCCCAAACCAAATAAAGAAAAATAAGATTTCATTTTTATTAAAGAACTGTGATTTATAAAGTTATAGATAATTGTATTTTAGACATATACTTCAACATCAACCCCACCTTCAGTGTCAACTTCCCTCCCTCAGTGTTCTCATATTCTCACCTCAACCCCCACCCCATCCCTGTCTGTCAACTTGACAGGAACATTACAAAATTTCAGCGGTCACAACTTAGATCTCATGTTTTCAGTGTTGTCGAGTCTGTGTTTGGGATATATGGTTCCACCAGTCACCCATATCACCAGTATGGCTGATGTCCTGATGCCTGTTCACCCATTACTTCCGGTTCTCTTCTCACCCCTTGATTTCTTTCCTTCTCTATTCTTCTCCTCTACAAAAACTGGGATTAAGGATGATCTAGGCATCCCCCTTTTACTGTAGTACATTTCCTCATCCAGTATTCTGTATACCACAGAATATCATCCTCTGTTTGTCTTTCTTCTTCTGACTTACTTCACTCAACATATCTTCCAGTTTTGACCATGTTGCAGCAAATTTTATTTCATTCATTTTTATGACTTATTATCACTTATTATCAGTGAATTCTTGATTTTTACTTCATAAATTTAAGGGATTCTGTGTGTGTGTGTGTGTGTGTGTGTGTGTGTGTGTGTGTGTGTGTTGGTGGTACCACGGGTTAATGGCGACCACCACAGTCCCATCTTCACAGAAGTAACGTTGTCTTTGGGTACTCTCAGCAAGGAGCCCATGCCACATGAGAAGGGCAGGGACATCTCTCTGCCACCGTAGACTCTCTCTGAGAAGCTGCCCTTTTCTGCATCTCTGGGTCAGCCCTCAGTCTGGGTTGGCTTCTGAGGAGACCCCCTTGTTCTTTGACTGTTCTGTGATATGGCCGGACTGCGCATCATTATAGTCCTGCATCTCCATTGTTGGACTTCGCGGTGCTCAGCAGTGCTGTGGCACTGAGTGTCTAAGAGGACATGTACCCCAGAGGTGAAACCCCCAGTGTTGTAATGTAGATCATTAGTTGTAAAGTGGGGAGGGAATTGAGAGGCGCTTACTCACAACACATCCAGGCTGTAGAGCAGCTTCAGACTGGGGGGTCTTGGGTGGTACGTGGCACTCCATATGGTCTCTTGGTCGCACCAGGAGTGATCCCTGAACACAGAGCGAGGAATAATCCCTGACCATCACCAGGTGTAGCCCCCAAACCAAACACCAAAACAAAATTGCATAATAAATCCGAGATGTTTCTGTCAATAGTTACCCAGTTTACATCTCTTGGGCAAAAGGGGTTGCAAGTGGGAAAAGCATAAGAAACTGTGTTCTCCATAAAGGGAAAAATGGGGACATGGGCCTGCCTTCTATCTGGGAGGGCAGGGAAGCTTATGCCATTTGTCTCTCTGCTCTCCCTCCGTGGGACTGAGCTCAGGACCCCTGCTTACTGGGGGACACCTGATCCATGACGAGTGGTTGGGCTCCAAGCTAGGCCCCTTCATGGCTATCCAGAGCTTCCCATACTCCAGTGCCCACAGGGTGGGCAAGCCCTCCCCGGTGTCTCAGGGCCTGGGTGTTCAGAAGGCCTGATCTCTACCTCTCGAACCCTGCCCCATGCACTTGTCCCCTCAGTGTTCTCCAGCTGACAGTGTGGTTCCTCAGCTGGTTCACCCCTTCATGGCAGGTCTGGGTGAGGCACTGCCTCAGAAGTCGCCCTGGGTAAGGAAGAGTCCCTCTCTTCTGGGGAGATAGTTCCTCCATCTACATCAGCCGGCAGCCCCTGCATTCCCCCTACCCCAGCATAAACACACTCTGTGCCTGCTGGTCTTTGGGATCTGTTTGCTGCATGTTCCCCGAGCACCTTGGCTACCACAGCCCTGAGCACAGTGCAAGGGGGGGGCCTGGTCATTGGTGAATGGATGGGTGAGGGGTAAGGAGAGGCCACCCATGGGAGGCTATGCAGCAGGAGCACGATCCTGTCAGAGAGAGCTCCCCACCCCACCCCAATCACATTGTCACATGGTGTGGAAAGGAGAGGGTGATTGCGGAGGAAGGCCTGGATGAAGGGAGAGAGTCAGTGGGCTCTACTCTCCACCCCCCCCCAACATGCTCTCCACTGGGCTGAGTACCCTGGGAGCAGCATGACCTCTGTGTCCTCCTCTTGGGTAGCACCCTACCCTTGGCTGGCACACAGCAGGTGCTCAGTGGGGAGCTACTGGCTGAGGTTGCATTTGCACCCCTGATTTCTGGTCATAACTGGGTGGGACCTGAACTCCTAAGGGCTGGGTTACCTTTTGTTATTATTTTCTCATTTTTGTTTTGTTTTGAGACCATACTTGCTGTGCTCAGGACTTCCCACCCAGCTCTCTGTTCTGAGATCACTCCTGGAAGTGCTCAGGGGATTATATGTGGTGCTGGGGAGTGAACTGGAGTCAGCAAGTGTCCAACCCTTGCAACCAAGGCAAGTGTCCAACCTCTTCAGCTCTGCTTAACCCCCACCCCCACCCCCCGCAGTGAAATTCTCAGTTACAAAGTTGTTCACGATTGGGTTTCAGTCATACAATGTTCCAACACCATCTCTTCACCAGTGTATATTTCCCACCAGCAATGTCCCCAGTTTACCTCCTGCCGCTGCTCCCCCACCCCCCAGTATCTATGGCAGATCTTTCTCTCTCTTGCTTTCTCTCTTTCTCTCTCACTCTCTCCCCATTCTCTTTCCTTCTATCCCTCTCTCCCTCCAGTCTAGCCCCACCTTTGACTCATTTAACCCATTGATGAGAGTCAGGCAGAGTAAGGGTTCAGGGGCACATAGAGGGTGGGGTGATGGTGGTGAAGGGAGTGGGATGGTGAAAGGGCTGGGGTCTTGGGGTCTTGGAACCCCACAGGAGTCAGGTCGGTATAAGTACGGCACCCTGGATCAAGAATGCCCTGTTCCTGGCTCCCCCTTCACCGCCCTTTCCGGTGAGGGCTGTGCTCCCCAGCCCCAGAAGTGGAAGTGAGCCCTGGTGCGAATTGTTGGGCCTCTCCTAGGCCATGGTGATGACCTCACATGCCCTCCTGGCTTGTCAATGTTGGTGTCCGTCACCATCTTTCCGGTCCTGTAAGGCTCTCTGGTCCCTGCCTGCTCTGAGGATTGGTTGGCAGGTGGGCCCCAGCTGGCTGGGAAGGAGGGGTCATTGTCAACCTTGGGCCGTGTCATAGGCTGTGAGTGCCATCCCAGGCCCAGGATGAGGAGGGGCCGCCACTGTGGCTGGCTGGTCTGGGCGAGGCCTTTCGTGTGAGGGAGGGGGGGGCAATGAAATCTGTTTTGTCGTAGCCGGACACCAGGCAGCAAACACAGTTGATGTTCCTGGCAGTCCCCCACTCCCCAGAGCTTATTAGTTGCTTCTCGGAGCACACATCCAGGTGCTCTCTGTTATGATAACAAGTGGTGACACAGACTTAGCTCCAAACGGGATAAACAAACAGAGTAAAAATAACTGGATTTCAGGCGGCTTGGCACCAAGTCTAGTGTGCAAGCTGTCACCGCTCTGCCGAGGGGTGAGAGAGAGAGTAGGCGCCATCAAAGGGCTCCCTTCCCCTGGAGCCATGGGGCTGGGTGTGGTGACTCCCTCTTCCCCTGTCCCCACTAACGTCCCCCCACCCCAACCCTGGAGCCAGGGGCAGAGAGGAGGGCTGGGCCAGGCCCGGATGTGCGCGAGGCTGGTCATGTCTGTGTGGAGGCAGCTGGGCCAATGTTTAGACATCTTTATGGTGGTGGAAGTTTCTTGGCCTCACCCAGAGGAGTTGTGCTGTTGCATCAGAATTTGAGGCCCTTGCTAATGGGGAGGGTGGGAGAGGGGGAGGGGGGAATGGCAGAGCGGAGTGGGGAGTACAGGCTGGTTGGGGTGGGGATACAGGAAGGTGGGGGGTGGGGGTGGGTGGGAATACAGAGCTCCCAGTGAGGACGAATGGGTAAGCAATTCCAGACTACAGCTCCCACCAGTGTCCACGTCAGACCGGGGCTGGTGTTAGGCATCTGCAGGCTGCTCTGGGCCAGGAAAGGCGGGCAAGCATGAGTCTGCGTGTTGTGGGCCTTGGCAAGAAAGTGGGCAGAAGCCATGAGGGAGGCGAGGCTCATTGCGGACAGAGAGGGAGGAGCATGGGTGGTGAGCACCCCTTCCTCACCTTGCTACATGGAGTCTGCTTTCCCTGGAGACGCGGCCAAGGTCAGCCCAGGACAGTGCCTGCAGAGCAAGGAGCTGGTGCACCGCCAACCCTGGGACCCCACCCACCTGTTCACCTAGGCTTTGAGTGCCAGCCCCAAGCCTGACCTGGCCAGTGTTCCCCGCTGAGGGTGTGCAAGAGTGGGACTTCCCTGGCCTCACTAGCCCATTTGCCTCTCGCCTAGCATTGTGGAGCGTCGCTGATGCCTTTGCTCTGGTTCTAGTATGAGGAGCAGGCAGGGCACGTGCCCCAGCTGACTGGGGCCAGATGATCAGGACGAGCGAGATGGAACCTGGGGGGTTGAAGCCATGGAGACTTGGGGATGTGGTTTTTCTAAGCTTAACTGCAGTGGTTTCAAACTATTGGCCCGTGGACTTCGCGGGTCTGCAGCTGTGACACCCCCCAGTCTCACCCTTCTCATGGTGAGAGTGGAGCAAACTGGTGCCTCAACTGGCATCGAAACATTGGCATTTCTTGGGGCGGGAAACGATGGCTTGTCCCTCTGTGCCACCAGCTCTGTGCGTGCCAGTTCTGCCTCCTCTGTCTGCAGTGGGCCAGCACGTTTCCTCCCTCCTCCGCTCCTCCAGTTGTCCTGTTTCCTAGAACCACTGTTTCCCAAACTCTTGGCATGAGAATTTCCTTATCATTCAGCTCTCAGCTCAGCTGTCACCTCTCAGAGCCTCCCCGACTTTCCCCCCAAAGTTAAAATGTTCCCCCCTCTGCCACCCCATGATTTCTGTAATATTACCTTCATTGTCCTCATTATTAATCGTGTTTGCATGTCTGTCTGTCTGCCCTTCTGAAATTCAGCTCAGTGAGGGCCAGGACCCCCTCATCTGGCCCGTCTGCATCACCAGTGTGGAGACAGTGTGCGGCCTGATGGGAGGCCTGTGTACGCTCAGAGGAGTGCCAACTGCAAGGTCGAACCTGGGGCAGAAGCTTTGAAATATTCCTCATGGGTGTTGACAATGGAGTTAGAACATACTGAATGTTTGCTGTGGTAAAGGGTGGGGTGGGGTGTCCCATCCCAGAGTCTAGGCAAAGACCCGGCTCTCCAAGGGCAGGAACGGTCACCCCATTTTCTTGTGGCCCCCAGCCCCTTCTGCTTATTCAAGGATGGGTTCTCAAGGGAGGATAAAAGCAAAGTATTTGGGCTCTGGGCCATCCTTTGCCACCTCACTTTAGTTTGACACTAGGGTTGGATGAGGAAGGGAGGAGGCCTGCTGTACTAGACAAGCCTCCTGTGCTGTAGAGCAAAGTTGGTGAGGAGAGGGGAGCGGGGAGGGAATGAATAAATTAGCAGGCCAATGGGAAAAAATGTTTTGTTATTTGAGACAGGCTGGAGCGATAGCACAGTGGTTGGGCGTTCGCCTTTCACGCGGCTGACCCAAGTTCGATTCCTCTGCCCCTCCCGGAGAACCCGGCAAGCTACCGAGAGTATTGAGCCCTCACAGCAGAGCCTGGCAAGCTACCCGTGCATATCGGATATGCCAAAAACAGTAACAATAAGTCTCTCAATGAGAGACGTTACTGGTGCCCGCTCGAACAAATCGATGAGCAACGGGATAACAGTGACAGTTATTTGAGACACAGCCAGTGCTCATGGTGGTGCTTGGTGGACCATACAGTGCCAGGGATGGAACCCAGGCCTCCCACATACAAAGCATGTGCTCCAGCTCCTCGAGCCATCTTTCCAGCCCATGAATGAGTAATTGAGTGCTGGATGCCACCAGGGCCCCCTTTTACAAGCTCTGCACCTCTGGAGGAGCTTTTGCAGATCAGAGCCCAGATTAGGAACCTGGAGTGGGTTATGTGTGGGGTCAGAGAGAGGGGAGGAAGCTCACAGGCCTGAGTCTGGCCGCTTGTCTTGTTCTTCTCAGACCTCATAGGGAACCTGCTCTATTCTGAGTCTAGAACATTCTTTCCTACATGCCAACTTCTCCAGACCCTCCAGGCCCCCCCCCCCCGCCCCCATCATCTCCTCTTTCCCCCAGTCCAGGGATTCCCCTTTGTGAAATTCCCCTCTTGCTGGCTTCCTCTCCCTGCAAGTTGCAGGGCTCTGATCTTCCTTCTGGACCTTCTCCCCTAATGGGCATGTGGGTCCCCCACTGTGAACAGTAGGGCTAAGGGCCATGGAGGCTGCAGGACTCTTAGAGGAGGAGGGGGAGCACATTTGGTGGAGGGACTCAGGGGACTCAGCTGACCCAGATGTTTCACGCAGACCAAAGTCTGCTCAGGGTGAGGGATCAATTCCTGCTGCCAGTCTCTAACGGCATAGCCACCTTGCACCCCTCCCACCTCACCCTGCATGACCCTGCCAGCTTCCATGCCAGCACTGGTTGTTTTTCGTTCTTTGTGATGTGTGTCATTCTCACTGTGTGATCACCTCTGTCTTCTGATTTGATGAAACTCATGTGTGTGCACTTGCTTGATCCTACCGCTCAGTCTGAATTAGCCCCACCCTCACCCCCACCAGCACAGCGTGGGTCGTGCTACTTGTTCCCAGAATGGAAGCTCCAGGAGGGCCTGGGTCTTGCTAACCCATGCTGTCTTCTGTCCCCAGGCCTCACCAGGAACAGGCTAGGGACTCAGTAGGCATTTGCTTATAATGGTGGAAGGAATCAATGCAAGTTGGGTTCTCAGCAGTCAGGTGGGCTAAGAGTACTTCCTGCCTCTGTGCTGCAGAAAGAGAAATGAGGCTGGGTCCAGTGATGAGTTAAACCCAAGCTGCTCAATGGGCAGGTGCCAGCAGGGGTACAAGGTGAGTGGGGGTTAGGCTGTGAGGGAGCTACGGTCCTTGATCGCACGTGGCAGGTGGAGTTGAAAGATGGAAAGGCTTTGAGGGAACTTTGCTTTATAGGCATATAAAGGCCTTTATGACCCATAATGTGGACGTGGGCCCAAAGAGGATTCTGTTCTGCTGTCTACCAAGGGGTTTGTCAAGGTCTGTGTGGGCCGCAGCTCCTGGGCCCAAGGAGGATGGGCCCCAGAGAGGGAGAAAGGCTGCTTAGTTGGCAGGGCTGGGCAGTGTAGTAGCCATGGGGCATGACAGAGTGGTAGCGGGATTCAGCTGCCTTATGGGAAATGTGATGCGATATAGCTCATTAAACCCTACAGATGCAGGGAAGGGAGCTGCTTCCAATTACCAAGATGAAAATTAATGGAATAAAACCTCCTTCTCACCAGCCTGCCTTGCCTTGTGGCGGGGCAGGGAGGGCTTTGCCATGTGCTATGCGGTTAGGATTGGCCAGGAGGCGTCGTGTGTGTGTGTGTGTGTGTGTGTGTGTGTGTGTGTGTGTGTGTGTGTGTGTGTGTGTGTGTGTAAAAGATTCATAGAGCACACCAGGGGAGGGAGTGTCTAGTGCACAGGACAGCAGTGGGGTGGTCCTTGCTAACCTAACTTTGTCTCCTGGATCCAGACCAGGGTGTGAAATCAGGGGCGGGGGTGGGGGGGACAGGGAGCAGGAAACTGGATCCGGTTTTTATTTGCAGAGCCCTGACATGGGAGGAGACTCTACTAGTCTCTGGAGCTGGAGAAAATGAGAAATTTGGTCTCAGAGCCCCAGTGAGCTCTGGACCCTGCCTGAGCTGAGATGGAACTTGGAGGGCTCCTGTTGGAGCATCTTCCTGAAAACCTTGTCCTTAGGCAAAGTTTTGTCCCACTGGTAAAGCCCAGCATCACAGCAGGGAGGGGCAGCCCTAGCCAGGTTAGGGCCCAGGGTTCCTAGAATAAGCTACTGATTGGTGACACAGACATTCCGTGCTGCTACCTCTACTAAAAACCTGGTGACCTCAGGCTCTCAGATAGGAATCTGTTTTTGCTGAGCATAGGTCACCATTTTTTTTTTTTTATAGCACAGCAGGTGGGGCATTTGCCTTGCATATGACCGACCTGGGTTTGATTCGTCCGCCCCTCTCGGAGAGCCCGGCAAGCTACCGAGAGTATCTCTCACCCGCACAGCAGAGCCTGGCAAGCTACCTGTGTGTATTCGATATGCCAAAAACAGTAACAAAAAGTCTCACAATGGAGATGTTACTGGTGCCTGCTTGAGCAAATCGATGAGCAACGGGATGACAGTGATAGGTCACCACTGTCCAGCTCAAATGCTCCCCAGGGACTGGATCTCTGGTCCAGGGTCAGCGTCTGCTTCCGGATCATCTCATCTCGTCATCATCACTACCCGTTGGGTTAGGGGAGCAGTACATGTCAGTTACCGGGGAGAAGCCAGAAGAGGGATACTCCTTCGAACCCACCTCACTGTCAAAGCAGCCAGGGCTCAGAGAGGTGAGGATACTTGTCCAATAACACATAGCCAGGAGAAGGCGGCTGGGAAGGGCAGTGGGATTCACCTGGCACTGTGAAGTGGAGCATTCTGCTTGAGCATCTGGGGGGACCCTGCACATGCCTTCACCTATGTCTGGGCCTTGAGGGCCTGACTTGGAGAGCTCCTTGGCTCCTGGCCTCCTGTGGGAAAGCAAGAGTGTGAAATGAAGGAACCAGGTGGCAGTCTGAAGGTCACCCTCCTTCCCCAGCTACCCATTTACTCCGTGGGGGGTGCTTGGTGCTAGGTCCTTATAGGCACTGATGACTGTGTGTGGTTTCTGGGAGTGGGTTGTTCAATGTCAGGAAGCAGGGCTGTTAGTGTCCGCTGGGATGGTGACCCCCTTGGTGAGGCTTCTCTCTTTTTAGGGTTCAGTCTTCTGGGATGACCACCCAGGGTGTGGGCTGGCAGGGGCTCCAGGGCCAGTATGGGGCTCCAGGCAGCACGGGCAGTAGGACACTCAGGCTTCACTCAGCCAAAGCTCACTGTTTCCCTGGACTGTGTTGTTATATTTATTCCTGCTAATCTACTTCTCTTGCCTGTTTATACAGTTCAAAGATCTAATAAATTGTATTTGAGACCAGAGCAAATGAGGACCAGTTTGGAAAGAGCAAACGCAAGAGCACTGTCTTGGAGGACCTTGCGAGTTGGAGCTGCTCCCCGGGCCTAGAGGGCCTGCCTTGAAGAGCTCCTTGGCTCCTGCCCTCCCCTGGGAAAGTGAGAGTGAGGAGAAGTGGAGGCAGAGGCGGGTTGGTGGCTCTTGGGGTGGGGCCAGGCTCGCTCGCGTGCATGCATGATGGAGCGGGTGTGCGCGCGTGCTTCCATCTAAGGCTCCCTGTGCAGAAGTGGGCCGGGCGCACCACTCACGTGCCAGGACCCCGGATGCCGCAGCAGGGGAATGCTGCAGTCTAAACATTTACATTCTGAAAAATGGGAAATCATCCGCTTCGATATAAATTAGCCGGGGCCTGACGGGTTTATTACATCCTGGAATGCTTTCATGAGGCTCTCTCTGAGGGTCCCTGTGTGGAGGCCCCAGGTCTCCAGCTGGGCTGGCCTGGGGCCTGCTTTTCAGTGGACCCCTGCTGGACTCTGAGGGCTGCACCCGGAGCCCGTGACTAAATCTTGAGTAATGCAGGGAGCAGGACCCTGGCGCTGCACCCTTGAGTAGTGAGGCACGTGGGGGAGAGGTGGTCTGGAAAGGAGAGGGAGGAGCCTGGGGTGGAGGAGCAGGGGACAGGCCTTCTGCCAGGTCCCTGTGTGTGTGAGACTAGTAGAGCTAACTGAGGCCATGGAGCACTCCCTTGTCCAGGAGCAAAGGACCACAGGACAGCATGATCTTAATTGGAGTCTGAGCTCCTTGTCCACTGAGGAAGTACTCAACAGCCCTGCGGCCGTGTCCCACCTATCTGGGGACAGTGAACTGAGTCCCATGCCCAGGGTGCTCGGAATAGCTTAGGGTGTCCTTCTAAAATATGCAAACATAAACACACCTAACAGTTACAAGCCGCAGTGTCCCGGCCTTCCTTTCCAGCTTAGCAGCACGCATGTTCATGCGAGTTTCTACAGACACGCATAGAGGCTGGATGAATGATTTTGGAGGAACTGGGTTTGATGTTAACTGTGATGAGAAAACTGTGAGACCAACTATTTGTTTTTGTTTTTCCTGGTTTAGGGCAAGAAGTTTGTTTGTATAGACATCGTTTGTGGGGTGCGGGGTGGGGAGAGAGGGGGCTTTATCCAGATCAAGGTTCTCAAACTTGCTTGTACTTGGATCACCTGCAGAGCTTGTGAGAACATATTTCTGGATTCCTCTGATGTTCAGTTTTTGATTCATTTATAGTGGGTGGGCAGGTGGATCCTGAAAATTTGCTTTTCTAACAGGTCTACAGATGATGCTGATGCATTATGGGGACCACACCTTGAGGGTTTCCCAGCTAAAGAGAGAAGGGCATGTGTTTTTTTGGGGGAGGGAGGATGGAAGTGGTGGAATCAGAGATCCTCTAGTCACCAACTCCTTAAAACAGTGAGTTGAGACCCCATATAGGGTTGTGTAACTGAATGGGGTGGGGATTGAGAATAATTTGGGTGAGTAAAACTTTTCTGAATTGGCACAGATAAAACATTAATTCAGAATCAACTGCCTATTGAATCCAAGGTGTTTCTGGCAGCACTCACTCTTGTTGCACTTACTGTTTGGATAAATAGGTCTCAAGTGGGAAAGGTTAAGAAGTACCTCTTTAGATCTTTGGAGCAGAGAAGTTATCATCTATGCCTTTGGTGGAAGGACTCTCAGGATCTACAGAACCAGCTTGTTTCTAGAAAGGAGCCAGACAACTGAATAAAGAAACATGGTACATCTACACAATGGCTATGCAGCCACCAGGAAAAATGAAGTTATGAAATTTGCTTATAAATGAATGGACATGGAGAGTATCATGCTGAGTGAAATGAGTCAGAAGGAGAGGGACAGATATGGGATGACTGCACTCATTTGTGGGATATAAAAAAATAGTCTGAAACTAATAGCCAAGGACAGTAGAAACAAGGGCGGTAGGACTTGTCCGCTGATGGAAGCTTGCTACAAGTAGAGAGGGGCAGTTAGGATAGAGAAGGGACCACTATGACAATGATAGCTGGAAATGATAACTCTGAACAAGAATTTGAGTGCTGAGAGTAGGTAAAGTGATATACGTGATAACCTCTTAGTACCTGTATTTAAAACCATAATGCTCAGAAGGAGGGAGAGAGAAAAGGAGACAAGAGAGGTGCTTGCCATAGAGGCCAGCTGGGATGGGGGTTGGGAATGGGAGTGGTGGTGGGAGGGAATCTGGGGACATTGGTGGTAGGAAATGTATACTGCTGAAGGGATGGATATTGGAGCATTCTATGACCGAAACCCAACCATGAACAACTTTGTAAACAACTTTGTGTACCTCATGGTGATTCAATTGAAAAATTATTTTTTAAATAAAAGAAATGAGCCAGATCCTCCTACACAGATAGAATTGACTTGCGGCCCCACAGCAGTGACTGATTTTTTGGGATTTAGTCATTGAGCTGGCTTCCACTGGCATACCCTCTGGGTCCAGCCTGTGTGTGACAGGGGTCAGTCTGCTGGATGTGGAAGGATGGTGCTGTGTGCTCTGCAGCTGCCCGTGGGGAGCCTGCAGGAGGGTTGCTTTAATGTGAGATTCACACTGTCCATAATGTCCTCCCTGGGCCCCTGAGCTCTGCTTAGATTCCCAGGCATGGGTCTGTTCCCTATGGGAAGGCAAATGCTTCCCTTAAAGCTCGAGTATCACTACCACATTCAGGAGCTCTCAGATACTACAACGCAGTGACCACCTTGATCCTTACACCTGCCTATCATAACACCTGGCAGACATCAACTCTGACTACCCCTGGGGCCAAAGTCAGCTTTGGGCCCCCGGCCCTCCCTTCTCCTGACAGGACGGCATGTGTCCTGGCAGCCACTTTGCATCCACTTGACATACTTTGCTTGGAGGAGAGAACTCATCTGGAGAATTTGGACCCAAGGGAGGTTCTTTCTCTTGCAAATTGGCCAACCCTGGAGTCTGGACAAGAACAAGGAAGGGCCTCACATGGGAAATTTTTGAAGAGAGGAAGGTGAGGCCCCTGGAGTCCGTTCATGGGGCTGAAGACAAGTCCTTTTATGGGTCTCTTCTTAGACCAAGTGAGGCAGAGTAGGCCTGACTCTGCTCCTCCGGCGCTGCAGACTCCATTGGGACTATGGCCCATCTTTGCCTGAACATGGTGGGATCGGGTGTGTCTTGATAATATAGGGAGACTGGTAAAGCCATCCCAGGTGTAGTGACCTTGGAAGTACAGAGACACACCTCCCAATATCTAAATTCACACCCTCCCTCTGCACTTCACTAGCCTGGGGGCATAGGTCACATTCTTAGCCTGTATCCTCAAATATTGCCACATTTGCCACTTGAAATGGAATGGTTCCAAAGTTGAAGGGAGGAGGCAAATGAAAATCTAAGCAATGCTGTTTAGGTTGAGATGGTGAGGAGGGGAGTTTATGGTTTTGGGTGCCTGGATAGATTTTAATTTAACTTTTTAATTTTATCTGAGGTATACCGATTTATAGTCCAGTGATCCTAAATTTAGGATGAAAGACCATGATTCCCATCTGTGGCTTCTACAGAGCACTATTTATTTTTTTGTGTTATATCCAGCGATGCACAGGGGTTACTCTTGGCTCTACACTCAGGAATACTCCTGGCGGTGCTTGGGGAACCATATGGGATGCTGGGAATCGAACCTGGGTTGGCCATGTGTAAAGCAAACGCCCTAGCTGCTGTGCTGTTGCTACAGAGAACTTTTTAATTCTTCACTTTCTTTTGGTTTTGACCTTACTTTAAAAGAGTAGACTTGTATTACCACTTCTTGACTTAAAAATGTTTTATTTTTTGACTTTCAAATGTGGAACAGTTTTCAGTGTCAGTTCTCTTCTGGTCACATAGATGTGCACATGCACACATGTGCGAACACGCACCCACACACAAACATCCCCTTTCTTGCACAAAGCACAGCAGCATCAGGTCATAACTGTGAATACTGTGTAAGTGTACATGTGGTATGGTGTGACCACACTTTTCCCCTAAGGAACTTTTTAATTAAGTACATAGCCACTGACTTGATTTTTTTGTTTGCTTGGTTTTCTATTACTTTTTATACATGCCTCAATTCCTTGACTACACTGGAATAATTTTGTTCAGGTGTATCAGATCATCTTTTGTGTTTTCTTGTAGCCTGGAAGGACTGTCCGGGCCCAACTAGAATGGTCCCAGTCCTTTCTTCCCAGTTCCAGGCATTCTTCTGGTTCTATTCACCAAATTCCCTGCCTTTTTCTGTTTCTCTCTGTCCCTGTCATCTCTCTGTCAGGGAGCATAGTTTCTGGTATAGCTCTATGAAAGGGTGCCAAAGGAGGCAAAGACATTGAGGGTCTTGCATTTTCGAAAATTTTCTTGCTTGAGGTATGTTTTTGGTTTTAAGCCACACCCATTGGTGTTGTCTCTGATCATAAGAGCCACCCATTTGTGGCTCTATGCTCAAGGATCACTGCTGTGGTGTTTGGGAGACTATACAATGCTGGGGATAAAACCTGGGTCAACCATATGCAAGGCAAGCACTCTACCTACTGTACTATCTCTCTGGACCTCTTGTTTGAGTTTTATACTTGGTTGCTAGTTTAGCTAAATGCAAAATTCTAGATTGAAAACTGTTTTCTCTTTAGAACACAAAAATGGTACTTCATTGCTTCCTAGTTTTCCATGTTGCTATTGAGAATCCTGGCATGACTGTGTTCCAGCCTTTAGATGCGTCTATTTCTAGGATACTTCCCATTTCTCCCCATGCAGAACTTTTGGCAATCTTTCTTTATAATAACGGTATTGAAATGTTATGTTTCCATTGCCAAATATGAGTTTAAAGAAATCTATTATTTGGACACTTGGTTATTACTGGAAGTGTAGAAACTTAAACTCTGGGAATTTTAACTTAAAATTTTTCTTAATGAGAAAATGTAAGGGGACAGTTTGTGCCTCAGAGGACTAGAATATATGCTTTGCATGCATGTGGCATGGGTGTGATCCCTGTACTATATGGTCTCCCAAAGAACTGCTGGGTAGTTACAGAGCTAGGAGTTACCCTGGGCACTGCTGGGTAACTGTGTAGGACGCAATCTTTCTCCCTTATTTAATTGTTTCATTTTAATTATTTGATTAAAAATACCCCATCTACTTTCTCCTTTTTGGAATTATTATTACGATCTTTAATGTTGGCATTCTTTTAATTGGTGCTTTAATTAATTCTTTCTTCTGTGTTTATCTTTCCATTTTTCTTTCTAGACCAAATGTTCTCAAAACTTTTGGTCTCTTTTTCTTTAATAGTCTCAGAATCTGTTTATATGATCTTTGATTTGCTCGAGCGGGCACCAGTAACGCCTCCATTTGTCCCTGTTGCATGCTAGTGTAGCCCAATGATATCTGCTCGCTCCAGGAACAGGAAGAGCCTCACACCCTTCATTCAGGGTTTTGACGAAGAAGTCTGACCATCTCGTTGGTGGGTGGCCACTCGGTCTTTTGACGTCCCGTGGAATCCAGTCGGTAACAGCTCTAGTCCAGTGGTTGTCACTGAATTGCTTTTATGTGTCTGGCCCATCTGATTTTTGATGCCTTGGCAAACAAGACAGCATCCCTGATTCTTGACCATCGACGGAGGTCGGAATTCCGGATTCCTTCTCTCACTTGAGTGAAATGTGATACTCCAAGCATAGCTCTTTCAATTCCTCTTTGGGATATTTGAATACTGTTCACATCCTGTTTTCGTAAGGCCCAGGTCTCTGAGGTGTATGTTAGTGCAGGAACAATGGTGAAGTCAAAAAGATGTGCCCGGAGCCGGAGGTTCTTTGTCCTCTTAACCACTTCTTCGAAGCTCTTGAAGGTGATCCACGCTGCTCTCTTCCTCCTACGCAGTTCTGGCACCAAGTCGTTCCTCATGTTGAGTTCTCGACCCAGGTACACATAGCTGCTGCATTTGAAGATGTTCATTCCATTGAGAGCAAATGGAACATCAGGGACTAGTTCGTTTTTCATGAATATTGTTTTGCTGAGATTCAACTGCAGTCCAATCTTTCCACACTCAAGGTCGAAGTCAGCTAGCATTTGTGCCACTTGGCCATTTGGTGTTATTTGAACGATGTCATCAGCGAAGTGGAGGTGATATAGTTGCCGACTGTCTATCTTCATTCCCATTCCAGTCGTCGCATGACATTCTTGAGGGTGGCACTGAAGAGTTTTCGTGAAATGGTATCACCCTGCTGAACCCCTCTCTTTATGTCAGTGGTCACTTCCTTGTAGAATGATGAGATCCTGGTAGTGAATCTATAATACAGATCGAGTAGGATTTTGATGTACTGAGTTTGAACGCCCTGTTTGGCTAGGGTTTTGATGACTGCTTCAGTCTCAACAGAATCGAAGGCCTTCTTTAAATTGATAAACATTAGACAGAGTGGCATCTTTATATACTTAAAGATCTTGGATAATCTTAAAGAGCTCTTCTTTATGTACATTTTATCAATGTAGATCATACTTATTTGCCACATATGAAATGAAACAAATTTAAGTATAGATTCATTTAATTTAATAAATACATGTTAACATAAACCTATACTTTTAAAACAAAATTTTAGTGTAAATGTACCAATTTGCATAACTTTGCTGTAGCACTGTTGCACTGTTGTCCTCTTATTCATCGATTTGCTCGAGCGGGCACTAGTACCATCTCCATCGTGAGACTTGTTACTGTTTTTGGCATATCAAATACGTCACAGGTAGCTTGCCAGTCTCTGGTGTGCGAGTGGGATACTCTCAATACTTGCCGGGCTCTCCGAGAGGGACGGAGGAATCAAACCCGGGTTGGCTGTGTGCAAGGCAAACGCCCTACCCACTGTGCTATCGATCCAGTTCGCATAACTTTGCATTAAAAAAAAATGTGTGGCTTACTAGAGATGAATATATTACCACGTTTCTGCATTCTATCTTGTGGTATAGGTTATAGAGATGAAGTAAATGAAGGCAATCTGGTCTTGTTCGGATGTGTATTTGAAAAAGAAAAGAACAGTTTTCATTGTTTTAAAAAGTTGTGGCTATTCTGCTTGAAATTACACTGCAACTCTATGATGGTGAGTTTCCACAAGTTACTGTTGGTGTGGGATCTAAAATCTAATTGCTGAACTTTTTCTTCTTAGTGATGCTGAAATTCATGCATTTCTTTTGTGTTTTGAATTTTTCTGTGTATGATTTTGTGGCACCATTCATTGATCATATGTAAAAAATTGGCTCACTGACTTACACAGATCTTATAAATTCAGATGTATTTCTCTAGATAGTGCCAGATTCCTGTATTTGTAAATATCACTACAATATTAACAGAAAAATTTGGTATCAAGTTTATGGTTCCCCAAAGTTCTAATTTCGCTTAAAAGCTCAAATTTTAGTGTCACTAAAAAATATTACCAGTTGTTTCCCTTGACTTCACTCATTGTTGAGAGAAGACTGACAGATTTTTACTGTTAGTGTGTGGTAGTGAATAAAGGTGCCTTGATTTCTGTTCAGAGACCAGTTTTAACCACAATTGCTCTTGTACCTTTAGGGTGTATGTCAGTGCAGCAGATTTGCAGACCCCCTGGAAGGACTTTAGCATCCTTGTAGGTTCTGGTAGAACACAACATAGGAAATTCTTGACTGTATTTTCAGTTTTACACACATCCACTGGATATTTTACTCTTACTTTCCAATTTTCAATTTCTTAGAAGTCTATCTCTATTGTTTTCCATTCCTTATTTTAAAATTAATTTTTTTTGTCCTTCGCTTTTGCACCACACCTAGCTATGCTCGGGGGCTAGTCCTAGCTAGAGCACGGGAGTGATTCCTGGCGGTGCTGGGGCCCACGGGGGAACCACATGGTGCTGGGGATAGAACCCAGGCCGCCCTCATTCAAAGCATGTTTTGCAAGCCCTTTGAACTGGCCCCAGATTTCATTCTTATTTTATATGTTCTGTAAGTGCTCTTACTTGACTGAAGTTATTAAGTATTATTTTTCTAGATTTTTCTTGATCTTCATATAGCATATATTTTACTCTGAAAACTCAACTTAACATCCGGTGATTCTTGGCCCCTACTGAAGATGAGGCCCTAATATGATACTCAGTATCCTTTGGGGTGTGGGTGGGAAATCCGGCCAGTGGACTTTGCTCTAACAATACTAGCTAGAAGCTCTTCTGAAGGCAGTGCCCTCCAGTGAGTCTCCTCTGGAGGCTTTTCCAAGGCGGGTTGATTTCAAGTAGGAGTGGGCCTTGTCTTATACATGAAACTCTTGGCCCCAAACTCTTGAGTGTGTCAATCATCAGAGAACTCTGCCCTTCTCACCTGTTTTCAGGGTGATACCTGCCCTTGCCCCTGTCCCCATGAGGCACTTTGGTTTTTGTGTACTTAACCCTACTCCCTCTGAAAGCTTGGGAGAGAAACTGTGGTTTTGATGACAAGGAGCAGGGAAGATAAAGGGGACATCTCACTCCCCTTCAGGGTTTAAACTGTTTTCTGTTCCCAAGAGCCCTGCTTCAGAGGCCTCATTCCCTGGACTTTGCTTGCTTCTGAGCAGC
Organism: Sorex araneus; assembly: GCF_027595985.1. Classification (NCBI taxonomy): domain Eukaryota; kingdom Metazoa; phylum Chordata; class Mammalia; order Eulipotyphla; family Soricidae; genus Sorex; species Sorex araneus. The sequence continues at coordinate 25,883,628 of NC_073307.1, read as the reverse complement.
TCGATGCATGGCAGCCAGTGTCCTGAAAGCTGGCCCAGGCAGACTGCGCTCACCACAGTGTCCCACATCCACCAATCTAGTAGCTTCCAGAACAGTCAACCTCTCTCCCATGCTCCCATTTTCCTTTCTCTTGGCTCATTCCAGCTGCTGCCAGAACAGGACGATGAGCATCCGTGCTCTGCCTCACAGGCTGGTAACTGACTGCACAGTCTCCGGTCTCCAGGTTGGGAGTCTGTGACCCACAGACCCCTTGTAAAAACCCCATTGTATGTTGATGGTTGCAGGATTCAAAAGACGGGAATAGAGGGGCTGCTTAGGTTCAGAGCTGGGTTCCTCTTCAGGAGGAGCCATTCTTTCCGCATTTGGGGGGTGTTGCTCAGGCCTATTTTCCTTTAAATAGGGGCTACTCCTAGCAGAGCCTGGCTGACACTTCTCTGATTGGTGGCACTCAGGAGCCATGAGGGTCAAACTTGGTGTCCAGTCTGGCTGTGTGGAGGGACAGTCAAGAGTCGGGCGCCCACCAGGACTGCACAAGTAGTGCTCAGAGGGCCATGCAGTACCCAGGATCAAGCTATACCTGACTCCCAGGTCTGAAAACTTTTGTACCTAATGCATAGACCATGCAGCGCCAACTGCCACACTGAATTTACCCCCCAACCATAGTTAACATTTTGGAAGGAAAGAAGGGTTCTTATTTTTCTTTTTTTGAGTTTTAAGATAAATGTTTATTTATGGTTAGCTATTACCCCCATTTAAAATTTTGTATGTTGATTTTATAGCCTGGTAATTTGCTAAATTCTTTATCTTTTTTTTAATTAATTTATTCTTTTATTGAATTACCATGTGGAAAGTTACAAAGCTTTCAGGTTTAAGTCTCAGTTATACAATGCTCGAACACCCATCCCTTCACCAGTGCACATATTCCACCACCAAGAATCACAGTATACCTCCCCCCTTCCCCTCACTTCCCCAGCCCCCCACCCCGCATGTGTAACTGGTAAATTTCACTTTATGGGTTCTTATTTTTAATGCAGGGCAGAGGGAAAGCCTGACAGGCACACTTTCTCTCAAACGAGATCCCTTTGCTTTGACCCTGGCTGCTGCTCGCTGCGCACATGCCACTCTCCACAGCCCTCACTACTGCTGACTCATCCACCCACCCTTTCAGGAACCTCTTTTTGTGTTAGGTGCTGAGTGAGGTGTGGGGGCTGTGAGACATCCTGGCCTGGCTCTGAGTAGGATAGAGGACCCTGCAAGCCACAGATCAAGACAGCAGAGCTGGTACACTGCCGGTGTGTTCGATTATTGGAGTTAGATTTAAACACGGAGATTCCTCATTCCTTTAGAGAAAAGTCACCGGGAACTCCCCTCTGCCGAAGGATGAGCACCACATCTTCACTCAGAGAGTAGTAGAATCTGGAGGGCTGTGGGTTTTTCTGGCAGGGGGTGTGTGTGAGGTGGGGAGGGATAAGTGTGAGCGTTCACTAGTGGGCTCTGTTCTGCCCAATGACGTACATGCTGGGCTCACTTCCCATGCAAGTCATAGCTTGGAGTTTGCAACCCCTGCTACTCAGGAGGTGAGTGGGGTGGTTGTGGGACTCAGGACAAAGACTAGGCTTTAGGTTCAGGGTTAGAGACACCTGCTGTTACCAGGAACTGAGGGGCTCGCCACCCCTAGTGGAAGCCTCTAGACTCTTTGTAGCTGGCACGTTATTTGCTCATTCCGGTTTTGAGGGCTGAGCTGTGTAATGGAAGCCATGTCCTGTGCTGACTCACGGGCAGCTCGGTCTCTGTGTGCCCTGAATATGGGAGAGGAAATGGCTGTTGGGACCCGATGGTTTCAGTTTTCCTGGCCTAAACCTCCTGGTCAAACACCAACTCCTCTGTCTCTGTCACCAAGGCTGCCTCCATCTTGTAGCCCCACGGACCTCATCGTGCAGTGAGGCGACAGCGACCTGGACAGCTCTCTTCTTGACATCTCTCTTCTTCGTGGAGGGTCCTGTCAGAAGAGTCTTTTATGAAAGGCATCCTGGTGGGCTTGAGCTGAGTGCCCCCACCTGAGACCTGCCTGAGGCAGCTCTGGGGAGGGCTGGGGAGTCACCACTTATCTCACACCATTAGGCTTAGGGCAGTGCTGCTAACAGACAAAGGCTCGAAGGGGATTAGGGGTAATTACCAGGCCAGCTCTTTATTCCCAAGGTTTAATGGGCCCAGCCACTGTAATTGTACCTGCTGGTGTCGGGCTGCTGCCTCCTATCCCAAGTCCAGGCCCTGGGCTGGGGTATGAGTGTCAGAGGGCTGGCTCTGTGTTTGCCCACCTGCCCACCCATGGCTGGAAGACACCTGGACTGTCCAGTGGCCCCAGGTGAGTTCCGTGTGGTCTGGTGGCTGGGAAAGAATGAACACCAGAGCTAAGCCTGGAGGAAATGGGGAGCCCAGGGTGGGCAAAAGGCCCTTTCAGTCTGAGCTACTCAAGGAATGTAGTTATTTATTGTGGGGGTCACATATGAATGGGCTACTGGGATGTGTATCCAGAGGACCAGATATTCAGTGAGGGGCGGGGCCACTAAGGAGTCTCCTCATCCCTGTAAGGTGGGACCTGGCTTAGGCAGGCAGATGGTTGGGGTTCCGGCTTGGATGGTGCCAGGACATCAGCCATGCCCATAGGTACTGGGGGACCCTAAGAGATGTGTCACAGGTCCCCGGGGGGCCTTAGGCAGGCCCAGCTGTGGCCATGGACACAGACCGGAGTGCCTGCGTTCTTTCCAGCCGCTGGTATTCATCCCAGCTCCTGCCTCTGGCTCCTGGGCACGCTGCTCTGTCTCGCTCCCCCAAGGAGGCCTGCTGCGAAAAGTTCCAACAAAGTTCAGAAGAGGGCATTTGAAAATCCAAACTATGCATCCTTTTAATCCTTTCAGGGAGCCTGTAAGGTGATATTGATGGTGATGTTTTTATTTCTTGGAATTATTTTTCCAGTCACTCACGTGAACTCAGAGCACCATATCGGTTTTCCACCTTAAGTAAGAGGATTAAAAAACGTTGCATAATGCAGGACCCAAGTTAAGTGCCCCGGCCCCAGCGCCCTGTCACATCGTGTAATTGGGAGTAATTGCGGGTGTGGGGCTGGAGAAAGGCGCCCTTTGTAGGGGGTTGGGTGTGTGTGGGGGTTCTCATGTGAGCCCTTGTTACAGGGGAGACAGATTAAGCTGATCCTGGGCTCCTTCCTGCCACTGAAGGGGTGTGTCTTGAGCATCTTTACCTGGGCGTCATCTGAGGGTGGGTCTGTGGTTGCTTTGAGGGTACTGCAGGTGTGGGGGCAGGGGAAGGGGGGCTAGGCCCCCTGGGGCTCGCAAGGCCTGTGTCGTACATCTTGGATTTGTTGGTTCCCCACTGCCCCTGCTTCACCTCAGGGACAGGGCACTGGACCCGACACCTTCCCGTCCCCTCTGCTGAGGATCATGATGCTTGGGTGAGGCAGATGAAATGTATGTCCGGGGGGTGGGGACCTGGAGCAGTGGCTTGGGGGTGGAGAGCTTCCCTTTCCAGAAGGGTTGAAGCTCTTCCCATCACTGGTTTGAGCCTGCATCCATATGAGTGTGTCCACCTGGGTTGCTGCCCATGGCTGCCTGAGCCACGGCTGCCAAGAAGACTCTTGGGCCAACTGCCCCGGGGCTTCAAGGTGGAATGGAGAGACCCTATATCCCTTAGTAATAAGCCATGGAACTTCCCGTGTTCTGGTGGGCCCTGAGCTGTGGCCTTTGAACAATTTGTTCCTTCCTGAGTGGTCCTGGAGTGCTCCCTGGGTGGTTCCCCTTCAGCCATGCCTGTCCTCTGCTCTCCTGGGCTCCCGGCCTCCTTCCTTGGGTCGGCAAGCAGGAAGCAGCATGGTATTTCACCAGGAGTTCCTGGCAAGCGCCCTGTTGGGCTGGGAGAGGGCTCTAACTTGTAGCCCAGTTGGGAGCTCTGAGGAGTCTCCAGGGATTTTGTGTGACACTGCAGGAGCCTGTGCCCAGCATTGATTATTTCTAGGCTTTTTCCATCCTGCCTAGTCCCATGATTGGGAGCAGAGATTGCTAACTGTACCCCACGCCTTCTCTGCTCACCGGGACTCACTCTCCACGAAGTGACCTCTAGGGGACAGAAGCTATTGGCAGTGACAGGGACATGGCAGATATGGAGGACCTCCAGTGCCTGGCCCCTGCCTGCCTTTGGTTGCCAAGGTGTGGGGCCTTGTCCCAGGTCTGTTGTCCAGGGGCCCTTCTGTAACCATGTGTCCCAGAGAGATGGCACCAAGAGACCCTGGGGCATGAGGATGAGTGACATCAGCTGGGAAGGGGGCTCACTGCCACGCTTCACCGGAGGCAACACTGGTCCCACCTTCCTCGGGACAGCTGCACACAGGCTGTGTGCAAAGGGGATGCCACTGACTACATCCCAGTGAAGCAGTGTCCCGGTAGACTTGACATGAGGGTGGGGCTGAGCAGGAGCCAGGTCAGTTTTGAGGTTTTCCAGACTGAACTAAATTGGCGGTGGGTCCCCCATACTTTTGCTGTGCTTAGGAGGCTGGGGGAGAAAGGAGCTCTGGGCCGGCTCTAAAGTGCTCCCAGTCCATGTTGCTCACACCTTCCTCCTATGCCTCGCAACCCTGCAGAGGACACAGCCCCCAAAGTGTAAAGCTAGGGATTACCTCATGAAAGAAGTTTCTGAAATGTTTCTGCTGACGGGGGCCCATCTTTGCAAGTGTTGTCAGATGGTCCTATTGAAATTGAGGTTCTTCTCTGGTTGAAATGGAGCACAGGACCTTGGCCATACTGCTCTGCTCTTTCTGGCACCTTCCATGGCCCCTGAGGCCCCGCTGTGTCTCATCTGGGCCCCTTGGGAACCAATTTCCATGCTGCTTTCCTAAACCAGGTTCCCTCTATACAAGGGGTGACGGTGATTAAGATCGAGGGCTCCACACGCAGGCCGCCTGCTTCTAGTGCCTGGATCTGCCCATCCCAAGCTATTGTAGCCTCTCTGATGCACCTTAATCTCCCTAAGGCACCTCTCTTCATCTGTGAAATGGGCGGGAGAACACCTACTGCACAGGTGTGTTGGAGGATTAAATCAGTTAATCCACGTGGCGTTTAAAGCAGTGACTAGTACCCGGGCTATAAAAGTTAACAGTTATTAGCAGGGCTCTCCTGTGCTTTTGAAGTACTTCGTGGCTCAGTGGTAGAGTACAGGTGTTGGATGTGGGTTCCATCTCCAGCTTCCCAAGATATTCACTCGAATAATGAGCGTGGAAGGCCTGGAGAATGCTGGGAGAGAGAATTTAAGGTGGAGATGGGAAGAAGGTCCTCCTCCCAAACGCACAGGGTCAGCTTCGGGTCAGGCCAGCCCTAGTCTTGCGGGTAGTGACCTTGTTTGCAGGTGAGTCACAGGGGAGATGGCCTCTTGGCCCCAGAACTTAACCAGCATGAAAGCTGAGCAGGCTGGTCATGGCCTTGAATTGTAGAATTCTTTGGTCTGTGCCATGGGTGGGCAGGATGGCAGGTGCTGAGCTTTGGTTGTACATAGCTTGGGCCAGTGGTACAGGGTGGTGGCCCAGCAAGGAAACCCATTCAGAGTGACTGTGAACTTCCAGGACAGGAGGACAGACTTGAGAGCCTTTCCAAAGAAGGGGACCCTGACCTGCTGGTCGTTTCAGCAATAAGCTAAACAGTTGTGAATAGACTCACCACCTTCACTGATTGCCCCTGCCCAGGTCACGGTCCTCTCATCTCCACTCCAGTGATTGCTGAGGTCTGGAGAGGTACAGCTGCGTGCACCGGGCTTTCCTGACTGTGTTCAGGGCTGAGCTGAACTACCTCAGTTAGGCTAGGGGAAGAGCAGGGCCGAAGGATGGGGCAGGCCCTACCCCAAAGTTTCTTTTGCCCCATTCCCAGGAAAAAGGTCTCTTTGGACCAGAGTGACCTCTGGCTCCACACCTGCTGCTTGGTGGACGCTTGGAGCGAAGCCAGTGAGCAGTGCTGAGAAGTGTTCATACACGAACAAAAGCTCAATGAGGGCGGGGGGGGGGGGGGATTTATATCTTGACATAGGTAGGGTGCACAGCTCATGGAACTGTGTGTTCTTTTACTACATTTCAGTGGGCCATTGTTGCAGAGTTTATACCTATTTTCTTTTTGCAAAATAGTGGGGTGTGACTATTATGTGAGGAATTTTTGTTTTTTCAGCTGTGCTGGCGTTACGTAAAAATAGTGCAACTCTAACTGGAGACACAGAACAGCAGGCAAAGTGCTTGCCTTGCACTTGGCCAATCCAGGTTCAATCCCTGAAACCCCCATTGGTTCCCTGAGCCCTGCCAGGAGTGATCTTTGAGTGCAGAGCCTGGAGAAAGTCCTGAGCACCACCGAGTGTGGCTCCCAAACCAAACTAAAAAATACGGTGCAACAATGATGCGGTGAAATAGTGATAGTACTGATGTTGACTTTTAATAATGCACACTTCAACTCACCTACTGTTACAAAATATGATGTGTTACTTCAGTTTAGAAAAGGTTAGATTTGCATGGGGGGTGGAAGTCTTTGTAGTATCTTATCCCTGTCATTGCTACTTGCGAGTCATCTATGCCAGCCCTGAAAGACCTCAGCCTGCCTCACCCACGTGGGACCTCATCATGAATTACTTTGTTCCCCTGTCCTGGGGAGAAAACATAGACTTAGGCTGACTTCTAGACTGTTCTTTACCATAGCTATTTTCTTCCTTTGGGTTCTTGATGCCAGTGTGCTGCTTCAGGATGTGATGGGTCTGGGAAATATGCACTCTGAGGGGCTGTGTGCTCCCAGGACCAACAGCCTCCATGCCATAGCTCTCTATATTCTTCCTCTGTGGTTGGGGGCAGGAGCTGCCATGGCTACTCCAGCTTCTGGGGTCCTATGTAGCTCATGGATTAGTTTCATACCTATAAATCCAGATGGCAGATGGCAGCCGTGGTTGGTAGAAAGTAGAATTTTTTTAAATAGCAGGCCTGTGTTGGGCTGGTAGAGCTTCTTAGAGGAAGCAAACAATGGGCTGACATTACTTGGCAGGTAAACTGAAGCATGGGGCATTGGAATGATCTTCAAAATGGCAAGGTCAAGGCTGTCAAAGTAAAGCATGCTATGTTCCACCACATGCCACTTGCTGGTTACATGGGGCTCAGGCAACCCTATTTGTTACCTGATACCTGTCTCCCACCTTGCTGGCAGCATCTTCGGGGGCAGATCCCTGGCCACCCTGCTTGCAGGTCACAGAGTCAGGCTTCTGGAGGCAGTGCCCAGGGTCACGAGGACAGGGGAGACTGCTCACTGCATCCTGTGCCAGCGCTCAAGATGGCAACTCATCAAGGCCAGGTTCAGTTTTTATCTTAAAGAAATTTCCAAATGGAACAAGATTTCAAAATCGTGATTTCACAGATGTTTCAAAATTAGAAAACCCCAAACTGTACGTCAAACTCTGCTGGCTTAGGCCCAGACCGGGACACTGCTTGGCTCCTCCTCTCTGTCCCCTGCCCTGCCCCCCACCCCCCCACCCCCTTGCTACAGCTCTGTGGGATTGGCTTCCAGGGACAAGAATCATCCACGATGCTGAGGGTGAGAGCACCGGAGAGCCAGAAGGCACTTCCTGGAATAGGCCCGGGGTGTTTGGGTGCTGAATCTGGGTAGCAGTGGGCCACTGGCTTGGGAGCCTGGGACACTGCTCCCCATCTGGTGGCAGATCTGGAAGTTTCTTATTCCCTTCAAATCTCCATCTTCTGTCTGGACACCAGTGGTTTGCGTGCTTGTCTCTGCCATTCCTTGATTGCAAGTTGACTGTCTCCACACAGCACTTCACTGTTTTGTGCTCACCCTCACTTCACTGTTTTACCTGGGTGCCACCTGGCGAAGGTAGAACAAACTCACCCCCTCTGGGAGGCCTGCCTACCTCATGCACTCAAGCACCCTGCCTGCTGCCGCTTTGGGATTCCTGCTGACCCACTCATTGGATTCACATGCCCCTGTGCATGTGTGTGCTTATGTGTGCTGGTGTGTGTGCTTGTGGGGTGTAAGCACACACTAGCACACACACAAAGCTCATGTGCTTTCCCCATCCAGTATGTTGGGAACTCATGTGGAAGGAGCCCGGCTCTTTATATTCTTTATTATCTCCCACAGCTTGGTCATGCGCAGTGAACATTTCTGGAGATCACACACGTGCCAGTTTGACAGCCAAGGTGGCTCAGAAAGTGAGATAGTGTACAAGACACATATTTTTCCTTGAGTTCTAATCGCTTTTCTGGAGGCTCAGCTTTAAGATTTTCAAGAACCTTCACTTGCTCTAGTGGTTGTTTGGTCCCTTGTCCGTATTGGGTTGGCTGTGGGGAACAGTTCGACGGGAGATGTGGGCCTGGTTTCCCAGTGTGCCCACCACTACTCAGTCTTGGACACAAGTGCGGGAGGGAGTAAAGAGGGCTCAGGGAAGTTGAGCCTGAAGTGGTGAGTCAGTCATAGCCTTGTGACCCCTCCCCTCCCGCACAGGAAGTGGGCCTTAGAGAGCACCCCACCCCCTACCCCCTGGCCTCTCCATCTGGGAGGGCAGGAGGAAGCCCGTGCCGCAGATCCTGTGAAGTCTGCAGGTTTCACTCAGTTGGGATTTGTCATCTGGCGCACAGTCAAGTATCTGCCAGACCTGTCCATGTCAGCGGCAGCCTCCATGGCACACCGCGTGATGAAGTATCCAGTCAAGTTTTGGCAATTCTGAAGGTGTGGCAATCATGGGGCTTGCAAGGGGCCAGTGGGGAGCATTGCGACAGAGGCCCTTGTGCTGGGCCTGCAGGATGCCCCAGGAGGGAGGCGGAGGGTGGAGGGCACCCTTGACAGTTGACATCTGTGTCAACAGCGCCCAGTGACACACCGGGGGAGGACGAGCCTGTGCTTGGCAGCCCAACAATGGGCTGATTGACGAAATGAACTTTCCCCGCAAACACCCCACCATGGCCGAGGGTTTCTTGTCTCACAGGGGTCTGCTTGCCACCCCTGAGGGGCTCTCCGGGAAGCTCTGAGCGGGGGCCAAGGGTGGCTCTTGGTCCTGCCTGGGGTCACGACCCATGGATGAGCCTCCAGGATCCTGCTGTGGGGGTGCAGGGCAGATTGGCAGCTCCTCGGCATGCAGGAACAAAGGCCTGGTGGCCTGGGGGTGATGAATGCCACATGGGTGGGAGCGGCTGGGCGCTGCACGGGTCATGGATCTGCAGGGCCTCCCACCTGGCGTGAGGAGGGAGGTGCTTCGTGAGACACTGGGGAGGGCTGTTTGTCCTCCCACAAAACATGGCTTTCTTGGAGGAGGTTGTAAGCACACCCCCGAAACCTTAGCCACATTATACGTCTTAGCTCAGTTGAGTCTCAGTTTAGACTCAATTGAGCCTCAATTGAGGATGAAATCTTGGCCCCTCCTGCCCAGTCCTCCTTTACATGCATGCATGTGCACATAACACACACACACACACACACACACACACACAGCCTCTTCTGGTGAGATTATAGGACCCGTATCTGCCGAGAGCTCACATTGCCCGAGACCATGGCACGGGAGACTGTGTACATGTAAGCAGAGGGACCCTTGAGCTGATGCTGCCAATAGGAAGTGCTCCGCCTGCTATTTTTCCTGTAGTATCCTTAGAGGAAGCAAATGCTTAAGCAATAACATATACAAGCCATAATGAATGCACTTATGTTTCTCAGCAGGTCCTTCAAAAGGGGCCACTGCCTCTTTCAGGATCTCACTGTCCTTCTCCCCTTCAGGATGGGAGCTTGGTGTGCATCTCAGGATTGTTCTGAGTTCCCCAAGGGCACCCGGAGGCCTTTAGGTTGTTGTGTTTGGTTTGTTTTTGGGGGGCCACACCTGCCATTGCTTGGGGGCTCCTTATGAATGCTCAGTGCTAAGGAAACCAGGGGGTACCGGAATGAACCTGGGCCTCCTGACTGTGAAGCTCGCTCCAACCCTTTGAGCCATAGCTCCACTGTGCAAGGGAGAAGGTCTCAGTGGAGCTGAGCAGGAGATGAGGATGATCTTCCAAACCATTGTCCCTTTCAACGTCCAGTTAAAAATCTTTCAAAGTTCTTTCAGTGGACAACTTTCCATTGTTCTCAGGACAGACACCAAAATTCTCATCAGAGTCTTGCCTCTCTGCTCCTCACGGTCCTTTCACATCATGTGACGCCACCACCTGTGGTGTTGTACTCCAGCTCTGCTGGACTGTCTCCAGGAGAGCTAACACATAAGCCTGGTGGTGGGGCTGGGCTCAGGGCCCAGTGGCCCTTGTGCTGGGATCAGGCTGTCTTTCCTATCCACTCCCTCTTGCCCTTTCCACCTACTTGACTCCTGTCAGTACATCAGTTCTCTGAGCATTTGTTCTGGTAAAGAGTGTCCATCTTGCTCTCTTTCTCTTTGTAAACATAATTGTTCCATAGTTGGTGAAAGAATTCTGTTGTCTGAAGTTTCTGTAGATCTGACTCAGTTCCTAGTATTTTATTTTCTCATGTGCCTGGTTATCTTTGACCGTGTGCTGCTCATCAGTTAGAACAAAAATGTCTTAAGATATATCTTTTTGGAATGATTGTCACTTGCTAGTGCTGGACTTTGGGCATACTGACAGTTAATTCAAACTCGAGATTCCTCAAACTTCAGGTGATTTAAACCATAAGCCACAGACCCCCAAGAGAGCTCGTTATTTTCGGGTTCACCACTCTGAGAATGAAGTCCTTTAGAGACTTAGTTTGCTGGATGTGGGAGTTCAAATTTCCACTATGGGTGGGACTGAGACTTTGATTTTTGTCCCCCTCATCCTAGGAGTTAACCCATACATATAGTTTAACCTTGTACTTATTTATTTGGATCAGAACATGACATCGGGGCAAAGGTAACTTGCTTTTTACCTTATTTTCAATTTTTAGTTTTGGCTGGTAATTTTTCACTTTTTGATTCTTTTGAAATTTTTTGTTTGTTTCTTTGGGAGGAGCCCAAACCAGGTGTTCAGGGCTTACTTTGGGCTCTGTGCGCAGAGATCACACCTGGTGGTTCTTGGGGAACCACATAAAGTGCTGGGGATTGAGCCTGGGTTGGCTTCATACAAGATAACCTTAACTGCTGTACTATCTCTCTGGCCGTTTTTTTTTTTTTGCATTATTTTGAGAAGATTAAAAACATTTTAGCTAGACTTCTAAAGGTGTCCTGAGAAGTCAGTTCAAATTAGTTTCTCTTATGAAAGCAGAAGTCTCTCAGTAGAATTGTAATTTTCCCAACACAGCCTTCTCTGACTTTTTTCGAGTCACTCTATAACCTCTCCTGGCACAGAGTGCCTTTCCTACTTGTTCTCACATGCTTACACTTTTGAATTTGTGTTTTTTTGGCCAAAATCTCTCTCCACCCCAACTCTGTCTTCATTTGGGGTGTCCGGATCACTGCTACTTCTCTTGTACCTCGAGTAGTAGCTGAAAAATGGTGTGCACTCAAATGGCTCTTCGTGATTGGGAGGACCTTGACTCTGGTTCACCTTTGAACTTGGTCCATTATGTTTGATTTTTTTTGTGCAGTTTTTTGCCATTATTTTGAACATGCATTAATCTTCTACCATATATTTTGGATTCCTCAAGGACCAGGATGATCTTGATGTGCATGCAGTGATTAAGAACAGGAACTTTAAATTCAGAGATTCTGAGCTTTATTCCGGTTCCTTCTCAGTCATTTGATCTTGTGTGAGTCTTTTTTTTTTTTTTGCTTTTTGGGTCACACCTGGCGATGCACAGGGGTTACTCCTGGCTCTGCACTCAGGAATTACCCCTGGCGGTGCTCAGGGGACCATATGGGATGCTGGGATTCGAACCCGGGTTGGCCGCGTGCAAGGCAAACGCCCTACCCGCTGTGCTATCACTCCAGCCCCGATCTTGTGTGAGTCTTTTAGTACTTTTAAGTGAGTTTTTTAAGTTTCAATGTCCTTATCTGTAAATTGGGAACAATACTTATATCTGTTGTGCTGGGAAGCCATGAAGATGAAATGGTACTTGGAATAGCAGGTGACTGTGGTAGGTGGAATAGATTGGTACTAGCCATCTACTCTAGTCTCCTACTATGCTTCCTGAATACAAATGTAGAGAGGCAAAGAGGCATACGTCTTAGATTTCTTTATAGCTAAAGTATGGATGCAAACTGAGCCAATCAGTCTGCTGAATCTGTGACCAATTTGGAAGGCAACACTGAGTTAAGTACTCTCTTCCTGAGCCTCAGCAGCAAGCACATCAGAAAAAAATAAAGAAAAAGGAAAAACAAGAAAAAGAAAGAAAGTGGTTCTGGAGCTGTGTGACCTTCCTGTGCCAGAGTTCTGGTGTTTAGCACTAGCACTAGTCATGTGGTATTAAAAGGTTGTTAGCGGCAGTGACAGCAGGTTTATATCCTGACCTCAGCTCCAGTGATCAGTGATTCTAATGCCTTCTTTCTTGATTCTACTAATATCTTGATTCAAATCAAGTCTGAGTGAGGTTTCTGTGTATTTTCCTCTAGAAAAGTACAGTGGGACCAGAGAGATAGAACAAGAATTAAGGTGCTTGCCTTGCATGTAGACAACCCCAGTTTGATCCCCAGAACCGAATGTGGCCTCCCAAGTATTACCAGAAGTGAACCCTGAGTACTGAGCCAGGAGTACACTCTGAGTACCACCAGGCATGGTCCCCAAACCAAAATAAAAATCAATTAAACAAACAAAATATAGTGTTGGAATAGACCTAGGGTAACATCATACATATATCTTTTAAAAAAGGGAGACAAGAAACCAGCCACTGATTCTAATCAATTTAGAAAAAAAAGCTATCTCACTTGGTTTTAAGGTGTCATCTGTGACTGTGGCCTTATTGTCGAGGCTTTGTCCTCTGACCTGCCCTTCATTAAACGTGGCATGTGTTTACATCTGATGAGTTTTATGTTTTCTTCCTGCCTGGACACTTTGGAGGCTCCTTATAGGTGTCTATACTTTCTTTGTCTTCTCTGTCCCCTTTAGCACACACTTGCCCCATCCATGTTTCTGCTGGCATAGCATTATCAGGAATCTCATTGGTCTCCTCCTTTTTAAATTTTTTTTGCTTTTTGGATCACATCCAGCAATGCACAGGGGTTACTCCTGGCTCATGCACTCAGGAATTACTCCTGGTGGTGCTCAGGGGACCATGTGGGATGTTGAGGATCGAACCCAGGTTTGCCACTTGCAAGGCAAACACCCTACCCACTGTACTATCACTCCAGCTCCCTCATTTTGTCTTTTGAGAGGGCTGAGGCGAGTTTGTGGGTCACCCTTAACCTTATCCAGTACTCTTTTGTGTAGCTGAGTACTCTGACCCTGTACTTAGCAAGAGAATTAGCAAGACTGGCCCACAGCCTCAAGTTTTATTTTAAAATAGTGGTTTTCCATCCTTGTTCCACAGGCTGGTGCCAGTGCCTAAGTGAAAAAGGATTGAAAATCACTGCCCTGGAAACTGCTTTGCTGATGGAGACTGCCTTATAATCTAGAGTCCTCTGCACCCTCAATGGGGAATTTCCAAAATCAAGTCTTGGTGCCTTTTTGCTTATCATTTGACCTTTCTTCCACTTCTCTCTCTCCTTTTGCATTTTGCCACAAGCAGCAAGAGCAACCTAAGCTATTCTTACAACTTGTGGTCTGGAATTCCTCTTCAGCTAAAATACCCAAGTGTGTTTCTTGCAAGTTCTGTATCCAACACAACTTCAGGCTACAATTGCACTATGTTTTCTGCCACTTTGATTAGGAGTTTCTTTCTTCTGATTTTGATGAATATGACCCCACTACCCTCTGAGCTTTCCCCTGGCAGCATCATCAACATACACGTTTCTGCTGAGAGTCTGTTCATAGTGACTTACATATTCTCTACAATTACTGAGGTTTTTCTAGCTATATTCCTCATTCCTCCGAGTCCTTACTAGTAGAGCCACTAATGTTCATAGTTTTTAAGTGTTTAAAGACGAACTAGATTTTTTGTTGTGTGTTGAAAATCATTGTAGCCTCTGCAACTACCTAATTTTTAAGTTACTTCTACTCTTAGATACTTTTTACAGCAGTACACACATATCCCTGCTCCCTCTCGGCTTCTGGTTGCTAAAGTATGTATTGATACTAAAGTATGTATTAATTTCTCACAACCATCCTAATGAACTACAACATAGATGTATTTCCCTGGAGGTCATAAATCTGAGATTGGTTCCTGGGGGCTAAAATCAAGGTTCATCGGGTCTCTTTACTCTTTTATGGATGCATTAGGGGAGACTTATTGTCTGGACTTGTGCAGCTTTTCAAGGCTTCCACTCTCCGGGTCACATGACTCCATTCACCATCAAAGTGATCGTGGGCAGTATCTTTCTCACATGGCCTCACACTGATCCTGGCTCTTCTTCTGTCTGCTCTAAGTAGGGACTTGGCTGTGGACCCACTCAGATAATTCAGGCTAGTTCTCATGCTTAAGTCAGCCCATTTACAACCTCAGTTCACGGGCTGCCTTAATTCCCTTTTGCCACAAAATGCCCTATGGGCTCTGGTACAGAAACCTTTTCACTTCAAGCACTCCTCCTAGGCACTGACAGTTAGCACTGTCCTTGACCACACTACATTGTGCTAAAGAGTCAAAATGCTCTGATTTACCATGAAATTTCACTTCCACCTAGTTTTTATCATTTCCAAGTATGGATTTCAGTTCTGAGTTGTTTCTTTGAGTCACAAAAAATAAAAAGAATACTAAATACCTTCGTGGAAAGAGTAATTGAAAATGAGTTGTTGCAAAAGAATGGAGGTGATGAATTTGTTTTGATGACTCTGTAAAAGAATTTCAAAAGTGATTTTTTTTTATTGGATCAAGCTGTGATTCTCATGATGATGACTTTATTCTGTCAGTAAAGGGGAAAAGGGGCAGGCTTTTTTTTCCAGTTTAGTTTAGTGGGATCAATGCATATATTTTTGCATATATTTTGCCCAAAGTATGTATAAAGGAAAGGAAAATGGACCTATGTAACACTATAAATTTAAGAAGTTAGTCATGCAGTCATGAGACATTTTTGACACCAATTGTCCTACAAAGAACAGAATTTGAATGGGAAACTTCACGTCATAAATCAATTGCCTGGAGGAAGGAAAAAAACTGTCTTGTCTTGAAGGAAGGAAGAAAAATTACTAGAAGACAAATCATTTACTAATTGGTTATTGTGAAACTTGCGATCGCCACCTAGGTTCCTGCTAATTGCTTCCCAAAGTAGTGAACTTGTGAAAATTACAAATAATTTATAAATTTACATATTTATGAATCTATACATTTCCTTCCCTATGTTCGTCAATAAGACATTAAACACAAGATGAAAATGATTTGGGGGACCTCACACTTGGGGGTGCTCAGAGCTTTTTCCTGGCTCTGCACTCAGGGATAAGCCCTCGGAGGGCTTTTTCTGGGGTCCATATGGGATGCTGCAGATTGAACCTGGTTGACCGCATGTGAGGCAAATGCCTTACTCACTTTACTATTGCTATGGTCTGCATATAAATTTATTTATTTATGTTCTTTAACTTTTGAGCGGGCTGGAGCAATAGCACAGTGGCAGGGAGTTTGCCTTGCATGCGGCCAACCCGGGTTTGATTCCTCTACCCCTCTCGGAGAGCCTGGCAAGCTACTGAGAGTATCTCGCCCTCACGGCAGAGCCTGGCAAGCTACCCGTGGCATATGCCAAAAACAGTAACAACAAGTCTCATGATGGAGATGTTACTGGTGCCCACTCGAGCAAGTCGACAGTGACAGTGACAGTGAACTTTTGAACAGATTATATATTACCTAGCCACAGAAAGACAAACATGTTTGAGTGGCTATACACTTTGGGCAAGAGAATTTCCAAGTGTGAAGGATGAAGAATAACCTGGGGGGCCTGTTACTGCCTTCAGATAGGTAGGTCAGTTTGAGGGTTCTGCAAGTCTTCCCTGGAAGCCCACCTGTAGCCAGTTTTCTAGCTCAGTTTCCCAGCCTGGAGTAAATGTCTCCTCATAGGTTTCCTTTTATTTTTTTTCTTCCGTATTTTAAAATGAAAGGACTGTGATTTGCAAAGTTACTGTTAGTTGTGTTTTAGGCATATAATATTTCAACACCAATCCCACCACCAGTGTCAACTTCCTTCCACCAGTGCTCCCATATGCCCTCCTCACCCCAGCCACCGCCCCATCTACACCTGTCAGCTTGACAGGCACATTACAAAGTTTCAGTGGCTGCAGCTTAGATCTCCTGTTTTCAGTTGTGTTGATCCTGTGTAGATGGCTCTACAGCTCTGCTCGGGGTTGGGTGGCAATTTGGCAGTTGGGCAGTGGCAGCCAGTGCAGGAGATGAGGGATAGGAGTCAGGGGCAAATGAATGTCCGTCAGGCTCGCACCCCTACTACAAGCCCCTTAAGGGAGATGGTATGAGTAGTGATGGGATGCAGTAGTGGCTGGAGCTTATGGGAGGGAGCACTTGCTAGGCTTTCTCTGTGGTGTTGAAGGTGAGTATAGGTATAGGTATCAGCAGTGAAGGAAAAGTTCCCTGTTCCTTTGTTGCCACTGCCATCTGGGACTGCTGGACATTTGAACTGTGGTTAGTGTGCTCCAAGCACTCAACTTTAATTTTAATTTGAAGGGGACAGTTTTGGGCCACATTCAGCAGTGCTCACTCCTGAGTGGTGCTCAGGGGTTGAAGTGTTGGGGATAGGCAGTGCTGGGGATTGAACCAGGGTTGGCCACATGCAAGGCAGGGGACTTAGGCTTGTACTTGTTCTCTGGACCCTTTAATTTTAGTATTAATTTTAATGAATGTGCATGCATGTACATTTAACTAGCCACCCGTGATTAAGGGTAGACTCCCCTGTTATCTGAAGTCCAGCTGTGGCTTATTGATGGAGGGGTTTGGAGTCAAGGAGGGTTTGGAGTTAGAAAAAGGTTTTTGAGCAGGGGAGGGGCTTTGGCAGTGGGAGGGGGGCTTGGGAATGGGAGAGGGGTTTGGAAGGCAGAGAAGGGTTTGGCTTGGGGGAAAGTTTGGAGTAGGACCTCAGGCCTCTCACAGGGTCTCTAAGTCACCTCTGGCCGATTCTCTCTCTCTCTCTCTCTCTCTCTCTGTTCTAGTTTCAACTTAAGAGCATTTCAGCTCTTGTCACTATTGTGGAAATGCCCATTAAAGTCAGTGAAAACCCATGCATGCATGCCTGTAGATGCAGGAGAACACTTCTTTTGCTGGCAGACCAAGCTCAGACTGGTCCCCAAACAAAGGCAAGATTATAAATTTTTATGGAGTTTTTTTTTCTGCTTTTTTTTTGGGTCACATCTGGCAATGCACAGGGGTTACTCCTGGCTCTGCACTCAGGAACTACTCCTGGTGGTGCTCAGGGGACCATATGGGATGCTGGGAATCGAACTTGGGTCGGCCACATGCAAAGCAAATGCCCTACCCGCTGTGCTATCATTCCAGCCCCATATTTTTATGGATTTTTTACAGATTTTCTGATGGGCATTTGTAGGCAGGAGAGTACAGAAGTAGAAATTCTCTCTCTCTCTCTCTTTTTTTTTTTGGCTTTTGGGTCACACCTGGCGATGCACAGGGTTATTCCTGGCTCTGCACTCAGGAATTACCTCTGGTGGTGCTCAGGGGACCATATGGGATGCTGGGAATCGAACCCGGGTCAGCCGCATGCAAGGCAAACGCCTTACCCGCTGTGCTATCACTCCAGCCCCAGAAGTAGAAATTCTCAAACATGTTATTTTGCAAAGCAGGGTCTGGGCCACCCCAAGGACACAAGCGCATTTGGAGTACATTCCCGGGTTACTAAGGTTACAAAGCGGGACTACGGCTGTCTTAAGGACATCCCGAGTACATTTCCATGGTTATATCGTGCTTCCCAGACTCAGTGGCCCCTTGACATCCCCTGCTCTCACCTCCTGCTTCAAGCTAGCCTGTTTGAAATGTGAACAGGTGTCTGTCTTCTTCACGTGCCACCTGATCATTGGCGGGTCCCACCCTGTAGCTCCTCCTCTGCATCCCACAGGGCTGGGATCTTCTACAATCACTTCATGGCTTTAGGGGAGCCAGCTGGGGGAGCGCAGGGGAGCAGGAGCTAGCCCTGCCAATCCAGGGCCCACCCTCTGGGCCACACAGCCTCTAGACGCCAGCATCTGAGATGCCACTGCAGCACCTTTGTCCCCCGGGGTGAAGCCCGGCCCTGAGCCCTTCCCCCGTGCCACTCACTGCATGTCACTTGTCAGTTGAGAGCCTCTAGTGTTTGCCCTCTTGGGGTCTCCTTTTCTGCCGCGCCCACATAATCACCTTTTTTGGCACAGACATGAGAGGTGGCAGGACTGTGCGGTGGAGACGTGGGGCACTGGGGACCCCAGTGCCTCTCAAAGCTGGCTGCTCATCTTCGAGCCCCAGCGTCTGGCCCCCTCACCACTTGGCAGAGCTGAAGGACTGTTTTTTTTTGATGGGGAAGGCCCTGTGGTTGGTGAGGGTAGGGATTCTGGCAGAGGCCAGCCAAACATTTGCCCAGGTAGAGGTTTCAAGCGTATGGTTTAGGGGATGTGCCTGAACTAATCCTGTTATTAGCTGGATTATCTCTTCAAACTGAGAACCAGCTTCTGTGGGTCCCCTGTGAAACACTCAGCCGGGAGCCAGGGTGACAGGCCCCACCCGGGCGTGTGCCTGGTGGCACTGAGCCTGCTGCCTGTGGCCGCTGGGCCGCTGGCTCCTGGTGCCTCTGCCCGCCCACTCATTCATGTATTTTTGCAGCCATCCAGCAGCCCCTAGGCACCAGGCCTGGAGCTTATGCTGGGGACCCGGAGGTGAACCCAACCAGATGGGGTCTCACCAGGAAAGTCACCAGTCTAATCACAAAACAAAGCAGTGTCCTATGCAATGGGGGCCAGAAGCGTTTGGGATGAGAGGTGGGGCTGGGACTGGAGAAGTAGGAAGTGGGCAGGGGCCCTCTCATGTCTTTTAGAGACCCTACTGAGACCTCTGTGTCAGAGATGATTGAGGGACCATGTGGGCTATAGGAACGAGGTGATATGCACCAATGTGGACATGAGGGAAGCCAGATGATTCTGGGATGCTGACTGGTGTCAGACGAGACCACAGAGGACATTGTCCACAATTTCCTTTTTCTATTGTGAATCCAGCAAAAATTCAAATTTCTGTGCTCTCCCTGGCTTTGTTCTAGAAGCTGGGGATGTCTCATAGAACAAAATAGACCAAACCCTTTGTCCTTAAGGTGCCTGCATTTTAGAAGGGAGGAAGGGAGAAGGAATGGGGGCATGGTGGGTGTCCTAAGGGAATGCTGGGGTCTGCTTTGGGGTGAAGGAGAGAAAACAGGTAGGAGGCTTGAGAGACAGGTGCATGTGTGTGTGTGGGTGGATGGGGGGGCAGACAGAGGAGCAGCAGTGTAGACCTAGCACAAGAATGTTTCTGGGATGTCTAACCAGAGCGGGAGACCCACATATATGGAGAAGGACCATCACAGTGGAGAGGAGATGGGGTGAAGGGAGGTAAGGGGGTGCATCATGGGGTATAGGCTTTTTATTCTGTCATTCTCAGCTCACAAGGGGTTAATGTATAGCATTCGGGGGTATCTAAATGTGAGAAAATGATGTGTTTATTAGTTTTGGGGGTCATGTTTGAGACATGTTTGGGAGACCATGCATGCGTCACCAGGGTCTCTACATACAAAGTATGCATGCCAGCTCTTTGAGTCATCTCCCTGGCCCTGTGTTTTTTTCATTAGGAACCTTTTAACAGAAAATTTAGCATGCCATTTGATTGTGAAAATGGGGGGGAGGGGAAAGAAAGAAAAAGAAAAAAAATCCATAGCAGTAGAATAATCTTGTTAAAGTAGATTTTATCAACAAAGAAAATTAGTGGGTTATTTTATTTTACTTTAATACCATCTCAGATATTTGGAGTGATTTTTCTCCTAATTTCAAATTTCAGTAGCTGCAAGGAAGACCTTACGATAGGATACATATATATATATCACTTTATCACAGATTTAGAACTGATGCTTTTATTTGTGGCACTCTGGTAATTTCTAGGCACATGAAACATTTCTCAGCTAGGATCCTGCCGTCCGAGAACATTTGTCTTCACCAGACTGCCAGGCTTCCTTGCTCCAGACAGTGTGGACTTTGCTGTGGAGTCTGAAAGGCTGCTGGCAGGCCTGGGTATGGGGTAAGGGGGTGCTGCAACATTTGAGGACAGACACGAGTTCTGACTGACTTGTAAAAGGACAATTCAAGCTGCTCTGTTGCACCAAGAGAGTCAGCATGAGGATGGAAGAAGGGAATGCCTTTGTATTCTGGGGGCATTCCCAGTATTGCTTAAAGGATACCAGTCTCCACCTGTCTGTGCTTGGAGGTAGGTATGTGTTGCTGGGATCAAACCAGGGCCTTGTACATGCTGAACATGTATTTGACCACTAGGGCTGCCTTCCTGGACCCTGGTTATAATTTTGCAGGCGGTAGGGGTGGTTTTTGGTCACATTGGTCAGTGCTTGGGGACTACTCAGAACTTGGTGCTCAACAGACCATGTAGTGCTTACTCCAGGTTCTGTGCTTATCCTTGTGGTGCTCAGGAAACCATATGCAGTGCCATGGTTCAAACCTGGCTTGGCTGTGTACAAGGCAAACACCTTAATCCCTATACTACCTCTCCATCCCATGAGTGAGGGGATGCAAGGCAAGTGCATTAACCTCTGTACTATCTCTTAGTGCCCCTCTCCCATCAGATTTCCTTTGAAGGGAGGGCCAAGAGGAATTGCAGCTGGATTGGGAAGGTGAAAGAGAGGCACCAAATCAAGGAAGGAGGCATGGTTGTAATGGCCTGAGTGTGAAAGGGAGGACTTTGCACAAACAGCAGGCGACTGAGCAGGACTACTTCCCTCGCCGGTGGTGTCCTGTCTATCTCTCCAGTAAACTCTTTATCAGGTTCTGGGGACTCAGCAGTGAGCAGCATCTACACTTCTGTGGGGAGCAGGGGACCATGCAACCCCCACCCCACCCCCCTACATATGCATTCAGAATATGCTATGTGGTGTCATCAATTACGTTTAAGGGATTCCACATCCCTTTGGGGTTTTGTAGTTATTTTTAAGTAGAAATACCTGTACACATTTGTCTGAGTGTGTCCCTAGCAGTCTGACTAGGGCTTTCTGGGCAGAGGCAGCTCCTGGCAGCCTGGAGTGCTTCCCGTCTCCTTTCCCTAGTCTGCACGGAGCACTTCCCTGCAGTCTGGCCCTGTGCCATAGTCCCTGATTCCAAAGGGAATAAGGTGTATCACCCTCCAGGTAACTCCAGGCTGTCTTCTAGGGATTCCCCTTGTGAGGGTTGGGTGCACTGTTTACCCTTCCTTAACTGGTCCCAGGGGTTCTACTTTCTAAAGCTTTGAATCTGCGGCTTATCACCGCCTTTCTCCTCCCTGCTGGTAACTGCCCTTTCAAGCTAGTGTTCTGTTCTCTTCTTCATCTCCTGATCCTTTCAGCTCCTATCTTCAAGGAGAAGTCTAGTTAATACATGGAGAAATATCTTCCAGTTTTTTCCCCAGCACTCTCAGAATTGTTAGCAAAGCCTTCAACTGTTACCAGAGGCATATCCCTTCCACCTGAAGAAAGAGGGACCTCTCCTGACACAGGGGTGCCTCAGGGAATGTTGTAAGCTATAGGACTGGGGGATCTTGGGCTGGGGATCCAAAGGGTCTGCATAGAGCCCCCGGGGCTTTGCCTGTCTCTGGAGGTACTTCTATCCCAGTCCCCATGGAAGGGGCCCATCTGCTGTGACTATGTCACAAACTACTGGTCACTGAGACTGTGGAACACTTCAGATGTGATTTGTGGGACAAGGAGCTACATTTTCCATTTGAAAATATTTTCTTGTTCCTCAGAAAGAAACTCCTCAGCTCTGTGTGTGTGTGTGTGTGTGTGTGTGTGTGTTTTGGGAGCACTTCTGTTGATACTCAGCTGACAGTGTGGTCCTGATGCAAAGCGCTCTGACCTGCCAGGCAATTCTCACTGGACCCAGTGGTGCTGCTCAGGGCACCAGTCCAATGCCAGGGATTGAAACTGGGAGCCGGTGAATTACTCCAGTGATTTGAATTACTCCCTGAAACTCCATATGAAGGTTTTAAAAATTAAAAATTGGAATAGCAAGGAGGAGAGGGAAACTATAAGAACTGTATGCAAGAACTCAAAATGTTACTGGGAAATTTTTAAGTGTATTTGGAACCACTTAAGCATGTAAACTCATATTTTCTACTATGTTTTCTGAGATCTAAATACTGGTCAAGTATTTCTGAGCAAAATCTAGAATCTGAATCATCATGTGCAGTGAGTATTAAATGCATGCCAGAGTTCAGACATAGTATGAAAAAGGAATGTAAAAGTAGCTCATTAAGTATCCAGAGAGCTGGACTGGAGCATGTGCTTTGCATGCAGAAGGCCCAGGTTAGCTCCTTTGTTTGCATGGTACCTGAGCCCCACCAGGGGTGACCCCGCCAAGTACCAAGATAGAAGGAGCACTGGTGAGTGTGGTTCAAAAAACCAAAAAAGGACAAAATAGTCCTTTACATTTTTATATACATTACATATTGATAGCATATTTTTTAAATATTGGATTAAAGAGAAAATATTAAAATTTTCTTTACTCGTCTATTTACCTTTGAGGAGGAGTTTTGGGTCAAACTTAGCTATGCACAGAGCTTACTCCTAACTCTGTGCTCAGGAATTCCTTCTGGTGATATTTGGGGATCATTTGCAGTGCCAAGGGTTGAATTGGGATTGGCCATGCCTTAACCCTGAGCTATCTCTCTGGTCTGTCTAATTAAAAAAAAATAAGATTATATACATATTTATATAGACACAGGGAGATAGGGCAGAGGTATATGTCTTGTACATACAGAGTCTAGCTTTGAACCTCAGCACCACCGGCCCCAGGTGGGCTCCGTCACTGCAGAGCCCAAGCAGCACCGCATTCTTGGGTCCTAGCGCCGAACTGTCCAGCTTAGTGGGTCAAGTATCACTGGAAGTGGCCCGCAGTCCTCCTTAACATGGCTCAGAAGGCCTCTCCTAAAGTGATGTATGTGCATCATATTTCTAATGGACAGTGAGGATCTGGATTCTTCTGTGATTCAGTTCAGGTTTGAGGCTGTTACATACATTGGGATTAAGACTACTATTTGCTGGGCACTTAACATGCCAACTCTGTGCTTAGGCTTTAATAGTTTTCACTTCCTCAAGAAACCCAGGAGGTATAGACACTGACCCCCTCCCACATTTCAAATAAAAGGACAGCGTGGCTCAGCGCTAGGGCGCTTAAGTCTCGGGGTTGCATCTTGACACCACTTTTGCGTGAATACACACCCCCACCACAAATCAGATATAAGGACTTGGGGTCCTGGAATCATGGCTGTGAGTGCCAGGTCGTGGCACCCCACTCCAGCCCTGTGACTGCAGTATCTGTTGGGGGCTTGAGGTCCTAGTACAGGGCCAGCAAGTGTGTGTGAGCCAACACCCCTGAGTTTGCTGCCCAAGCACCTGCCCTTTCCCTAGGGGCTCACTCTGGAGAGCAGGTGAGCCATTATAGTGGGGGATGCCACACCCACAACTCGGCAGCTTCATTGGGACACACATCCCAGCTGCCTCAGAATGTTCTCAGCCACGTCTGTTTCCCAGATGAGCAGTTGGAGCTGCAGAGCTGCAGAGGGTACCCTGACTTCCAAAGATCACTGTCAGAACTCGGACTAGGGCCTTCTAGAACACCCCACTAAAGGTGTCTTCAAAGATGAAGTAAACTCTTCCCTCTTTACCCCCCACCCTGTACGGAGGATCTGGGGGAAGTTTCAAACATGCTGCCCTCACGGGATCTGAAATCATTCTGGTCCCTGTCTGGGACCAGAAATGCTCCGGTTGATATATCTTCCAATTGGTCAAGGAGCCGCTTCCCCATAAGTGGGTTTCTAAGAATCTTTGGAATGGGCAAAGGGCAGTGAGATGGCAAGGCCCAGGGGAGAGTATGAGAGGTGATGCTTGCTTGGTACAGGTGGGGGGCATAAGGTAAGGGGCCATTCCCACGACTGAGTTTGGCTCTCACTCTGACACCGCTAAAGCAGAGACTTCTTGTTTTGTTTGTTTTGGGGTCTTCCCTGGTACTGCCCAAGGCTTACTCCTGGCTCTGTGCTCTGGAATCACTCCTGGCAGAGCTCAGGGACCTAATGCAGTGCTGGGGGTAGAACCTGTGTTAGAC
Organism: Sorex araneus; assembly: GCF_027595985.1. Taxonomy (NCBI): domain Eukaryota; kingdom Metazoa; phylum Chordata; class Mammalia; order Eulipotyphla; family Soricidae; genus Sorex; species Sorex araneus. Next base: position 25,859,294 of record NC_073307.1, on the reverse strand, counting down.
ATGTGCAAGGTAAGCACCTTAGCTCATGTACTACCTCTGTGGCCCTTCTATTTCCTTTTTTCTTTTCTAGAGGCTTCCCCTGCAAGGCTGGGAGTGTGGGGACAAGACCACTTGGGGCACCTGAGAGTGTTGGGGGACCAATACATAGACTTGTGTCCCACACTTTTGAACTATCACCTGAGGCCCTACAAAGATCTTCAATTTGGTAGTTTGTTGTTTTATTTTTAAGCCCTCATCTTTGCTGGACTGGAGCGATAGCACAGCGGGTAGGGTGTTTGCCTTGCACACAGCCGACCCAGGTTCGATTCCTCCGTCCCTCTCGGAGAGCTCAGCAAGCTACCATGAGTATCCTGCCCGCATGGCAGAACCTGGCAAGCTATCCGTGGTGTATTCGATATGCCCAAAACAGTAACAACAAGTCTCACAATGGAGACATTACTGGTAGCCGCTTGAGGAAATCGATGAACAATAGGACGACAGTGCTACAGACAGTGCTATAGTTCTACATCTTTGCTGAGTAATTCTCAGAAACATTCACCTTAGATTTCACTTTAGATATGAACTTTTATTTTTTAAAAATTGAGCCACACCTGGTGGTGCTCAGGGCTTACTCCTGTGGTACTGGAGGACCATATAAAACTGGGAATCAAACCAGGGTTGGACGTGTACAAGACCAGTACCTTTCCTACTGTATAATCTTTCTGGTCCCTGAGGCTGGAGACCTCTTTTATTGGACCCTGGGTTTTTCTCTGGAAGGACTTTCCTGGGTGACTGCTGGCCCTAGACTCACCCAGGTCTTTCCCCTGGGCTTCCCAACACTCTGTTGCTGCTTGGGGCACTGCTTACCTCTCCGGCCCCTGTGTTCTTCTGGTCCGATGGGGATCAGCAGAGCATCTGAACCCTGTTCCCCCCAGGGGTGCAGTGAAGCCCCTGGTGCAAATGTGTAAAGAAGCCGGCAACAGGGGACCTTGCTGTCATTCCACGGGAGCCAGGGCCCCAGGAATGGCTCCGTGGGAAAAGGGGCAATCCTGAAAGGCAGGACGCAGGGGCACAGAATTCTTTCTGGGTGCAAATTGCATGCCGAGTAGGTGCTGGGGTTTCCTCACTTTAACCCAGGCAGCTTTACTCAAGCCTCCCAAGGGATCCCAGCTACTCCTGTCGAGCTGGAGGGAAGCAGCCCCTGGGAGACTGCCTACCTCCTGTCGTCTTCACACAAAGTGGGCTTCTCAGGGGGCTGCCTGACTACAACAGACAGCTTTTACTCGAAAGTACCACTCAAGCAAGGGCCAGAGGGGAATTGCCTTTTCTTTTTCTTTTTGGTCTGATCAAAATCCCTGAGGCTCCCGAGTCTCCCCGAAGAGGTTACAGGTTTGTGTAAACACTCTGCCAGGAAGCACCTTTGGAGACCTCCTTGCTGCAGCCCTCTTGCCATGGAGGGAGAGAATCAGGCCACAGCCGGACTGGGCTCGGGGGACAGTTCCCTGAGACTCAGAGTGGCCCACCTGCCTCTCAGCCTCAGTGCTCAGCTTGCTCTGGGGAATCCCTGCTTCTCTCCTTCCCAGCTTTCCCATGCTCCCCAGGCATTGGAAGCCTCCTCCTAGTGGAGCTCAGGGGTCTGTTTAGACAGAAGGCCCAGCTGGGCCCCTTTGCAAGTTCCCCGCCACCCCATACCGCCAGATAGCTGCTGCTTCAAGTTAGAACCCATCTTTGAGAGTTGGCTGCACCCAGCCCCCGAGCTGGAAGGCCCCTTCTCTTTCTGCCCCAGGGCCTGGGCGTGTGTGTGTGTGTGTGTGTGTGTGTGTGTGTGTGTGTGTGTGTGTGTGTGTGTGTGTGGTGGTGAGAGTAGCTATGGGGTGGTGGGGTAGGGGGGCACTCCTCCACCTCTTAAGTAGTCTTCAGCCTCCCACCCCTGTCTCTGGTGGTGTGGCAGTTCCTGACTCCGCCGCTGGTCACTGGGTGCTGGGTGTGTCTCCTGGCCCCTTCTGCCTTTGAACTGAACACTGTCTGTCCCCCTCCTGGGAGCCGTTTTGAACTGTCAGTTCCCAGGGATTAGATGCATGTTTAGGCTGGATGAACTCATGAATGAAAATATTTTTGCTTCGTGGTTTCAGCAACGTAGCCCTGCCCGGTGGGCCCCCCTTTTTCCTCCTCACTTCTCCCCAGCCCCATATACCCAGACCTACCCTAATAGTGGGGCCAGGCCCTTACCGCCGTTCCCAGGCTGCCGCATGATTGCTCTGCAGGAAGCATTGAGGTGAAGCCAGGTGACTACAGCTTCCGGGCAGGTGAGCGTGATGGGACGGCTTCCTCCCTTAAGCATCGTGTCCTCTGTGCACCAGGAGGGCAGGGCCAGCAAGCCAGGGGTTAGAGCTGGGAGAGAGGCGCTGTTCGGGGCCCTGGGCTTGCCCAGCTGTGATCTCGGTGGCTTGGGCAGCCTTGGCCTTGGTAGGGTGGGGGCCATGGGTTTGAAAGCAGAGTCTGTTCTGGTATCTCAGAAGTTGGGGGCTCTATAGGAGTTGGAATTCAAACCTCAGCTCTCTCTTGTAGTTGTGTGACCTTGGGAATGTCACACCCCCAAATAGTAGGTGAGGGCACAGGGATTTCCCTTTATCCTTGTTCTGATGGTGGCTGGCAGGAAGGCAGCACTGACTTCCCTGTCAGTGAGAAGAGAAGCGGGGGGGGGGGGGATACAGGAGTGGGGTGGGGGTGGCAACCCTGGTCTTCTTAAGAAGTCCTCAGCCTCCCACCCCTGTCTCTGGTATTTGGAAGCTCCTGGCTCTTCTCTGTCCATCTCCTGCTGCCTGTTGTTGGGCATGGCCTTGGTGGCCACCACTACCTCCTTGGTGGCCCCTGCTCACCGGGGAATGAGGAGAGGCCCATGGGAGGCATGAGGTAATCAGTGGCCCAGATGGTGCACACTGCCCTGCCCAGAGGGGGCCCTGCCAGCCCAGCCGCACCCATGGCTGGCTCCACCCTATTGTCAGCCCTGTGAGCCACTGTCAGTGGAGCAGCTGTCTGTCTTCATCTTCTGCAGAGGCTGCCAGGGACTTCTTGCCTGGGCACAAGTTTGTGTGGTTCCAAGGACTCTGTTCTCTGTGCCCCAGTTATTTATATTCTCAAGGTATAGGTTCTGTTGAGGATCAGAATAATTCTTGAACAGATGACTGGTGAGTTGGCGTGACTGGGGTGGCGATGTAAGTGGGCACATGTGTGTAGACCAGGTTTATGTTGAGGTGTTAGCTCCTGTGTGCAAGGCGGTCAGGTGGGCTTGAGGTGGGCACAATGGGCTTTTCCTATCTTAGTATAAGTGGACTTAGAAGCTTCCCTGGCATTCTGGAACCCACGAACTGTCCTTGCCCAGGGCATCAGCCTGACTACACAGTCCCTCTGGCTCTGCTGACATAGGACTGCTAGTTAAGGGCCACTTCCAGCCATCCTGGCCACCCGTGCATCCCCATAGGGCCTCCTGGCTCCCTCACACTCTTGGGGGAACAGGGATCTCCCTAGTTTCAGGAGGGGACTGGCTTCATGGCAGCACGTTCTTATGGACTGACAGGTGTTGACTGACTGGGTGCCCCCCAACCTTCAGGTCTTAGAGTCCAGGGAGATGGAAGGAAACAGTGTGAGAGGTGGCTTAGCACAGGCTTTGAGCCTGGCCAGGCCCGCCCCAGGTCATCCCAGTCCAGGTGGGCAGAGCTGGGTTTCCTCATATTATTTGACAGGGACAAAAACATACCTCCTCATGGGCTGGGAGCTTCAAAGAGAAAACAGTGGGGAATGTTTTCTATATGCTGGCTTGCAGCCGGAAGTCATTGGAAAGCTTCCCCTGTGTTGGCCTTTGCAGGAAAGCCGAAGACGGGCAGCTCTGTCCTGGGCCCCACAGTGTTCTCACCCCGTGGAGACCCCACCTTGGCTCTCCATTGTAACTGGGCCCAGCCTTCCCACTAAGCCTTTCTTCTCTCTGTGGTCCTCCTTCTGCCTGCTTCTCAGGCGCCTGGTTCTGTCTGCCTCTGGGAAGGGGCCAGAGGGGTCCTCATCTCTGAGTGGGCTCCCTGGGGGGAGGGTGGGGTAAGGAACCCCGTCTGCAGTGTATTGGGCCCTGGGGTCCCCCACCCCACTCCTCATTAGGCTTTCACCATTCTGTCTTGTTGGCTCACATGTGTCTGTCCCTGCTGGCACCCTCTTTGGTCCTCACCCCACATCGCTCCAAGCAAGGGTGGCCAGAAGAGAGAGCTGGATCCTCATCACCAGGAGGAGGGGAGGGAGTGGTTGTCACTCGCAACCAGGTGCCATGCGGCGTGGGATGCTCTGTGGGATTTGTCTCCCTGCGTTCCCGGGCTTGACTGAGAGACCATGTGGATGAGGCGGGCCAGGGTGGAGGCAGGTGACGGGCAGCTCCTCCATGTGCAGATTAAATATTTACATTAGGCAGAGATGAGGGTTAAGTGCCTGGGAGGCAGGCGCGGGAGCGTGTGTGTGTGTGTGTGTGTGTGTGTGTGTGTGGGGGAGGGGCACAGCTCCCCCAGCGTCTAGTGAGCTGCAGGAGAGGGGGCCACACTGGGGGCCTGGCGGAAGGGTTGAGGGACGGGGGCCAGAGCGGGAGTCAGGGGCTGCCTCCCCAGGGACGCCCGCAAGTGTGTGGTGGCCCAGGAATTCGGGGGGCCGCATACTTGTGTGTAATTAGGTCGGGTCCTCCACGGCGGCTGCAATTAGCTGTGCGCAAGAGACAGGACTTCCTGCAGCCAAGGTCACTGCTGCACCTGGGCTGGCTTACCTGGGCTCCTGCTGGAGGCCTGGGCCGTGGGTTTCCGGTGGGAGGCAGGTGGGGCTGCTGGGACAGGCTCCCACGCTGCAGCAGGACAGAGAGATGTGCCCGGGCCCTCCTCCCACTGTCCCGCAGCCCTCTCCCTCAGCCTGGGGCTCCCACCGCTCATCTTTTCCCTCATGGTGGTGGGTTTGAGAGAGTATGTGTGTGTGTCAGCACCAAGGATTTCGTTTGTATCCTTGCACCAGGATCTGCACGGTGGCAGTGTGTGCGGGACCCGGCGTTTCCCTCTGAGGTGTGCCCCCCTTCCTGCTGCTGCAGGACAGCATTGGTGCTGCGCTCTCATGTCTGCTCTGCTCCTTTCTGGTGTGCATAGTCATGCCCGTGGTGGCATCTGCAGTGGAAACGGTCTCCTCCGATGCCATGCAGCCTTGGCCGTGGCCATGTGCAGGCTGCAGAGGGCTCCTGTTCTGCTGTACAGGCAGAAAGACAAACAGGGTAGGGGCAGGGGCACTGGAAGCACGTCACGCTGGCTCAGGATCCTTCACCCGAGGTGACCATGGCGTAAGGCCACCTGCCTATCATGGGTCAGTGTACCCAGGCACTCACTTTGCAGCAGGGCTAGCGTGAGTTTCATAGACTGGCACTCACGTGGCATCTGGATATCTCTGCTGTGCCAGGCCCCGGGTAAAGAGGAAGTGGGTGGACATGCTAGATGCCCTGTCAGACCCTCTCTCAGGGCTGGGCTATGTCCCTAGTGCCTTCAACTCCTACGTACCCCAAGTTGGTGGCCAATCTTGAGGTACTCAGAACAGGACTCTTCCCTAGGCCCTGCTTCTCCAGGGTGGCCCAGCAAAGCGGGTGTGTCGAGATGGAAGAACTGCATATTCCTAGGCCATGGATTCTAGAGACGCCATGTGGCATGTGGGATGGGTGTTCCCAGCAAGTGGGGCACTGCTGGGAGCAGACATGCTTCCTCTTTTAAACACTTATCATTGAAGAAGACAGAGTTCCATGAGGTGAGTGTCAGGGAACTGGTCCGATCTGGAATGACAGCAACTCCCTGATCAGTGGCTGGTGCCCCCTGTCCTTCCACCCTGCATAGCGTGTGTATGTATTTGGAAGGAAATACAAATTGGGTCTTCTGGTTTGTGGCAGTTCTCAGCTACTATAGTCCTTGTGTGCATGTTGACTCGGCAGATACCGAACAGTTCCCAAACCAGTTGTCAACTGACCGATACACAAGCTTGTGTGTGTGTCTCAATGCTGTTGGTTCTTTAAAAGCACAGGGATGAGGATCACTCATTAGTTGAATACTCCCGCCTCCCCCTGTCTCAAGCATCACTACAAATAGCCTGACACTGGCCAGGAGCCCTGACGATAACATGCGATGGATGCGCACGTGGTTTGTGCATGGTGCGTTAGTACTAGAGACTGTGTTCTTGCAATAAGCTTGAGGAAAGATACTGAGGATGTCTTAAGGAAAATACCCTGGTGTTACAGTGCTTACCCTGAGTGTGGTCTGGAGCAGCGGAAACCCAGGTTGTTCAATATGTTAGTTGATTAGCCTAAAACTCAGGGTCAATGGCACTGCAACTCACTTCCCAGCAAAACTTGTCTAACTCTAAATGTATCTAATTTTTCTCCATAAGGTACACCACAGGCTCTTGCACTGAAAAGTAGACCGCAGCTCAGCAACGTGCTTGGAGGGGCCCTTTTATAATTTGTTTGGGAGCCACACCCAGCTTGGTTAGGGTGATCCATATGTGTTGGGAATGAAAACTGGGACTCCCTTGGGCTGGAGAGATAGTGCAGGCCCCAAGGCACTTGCCTTGAATACAACCAGCCCTCTTCTATTCCCTGGCACTACCTATTGCTCCCCAGTCACCAAGAGTGACCCCTGAGCACAGAGCCAGGAGTCAGTCCCAAATAGTCTAGTGTGGCCCCAAAACCAAAATCAACCTCCTGTTTGGACTCCTGTATGCAAAGCTTGCACTCCAGCCCTCTGAGCCTCTTCGTGGCCCACAGAGGATATTTTAAATAGAGGAATCCCCAGCACAGAGCACACACTCGTGCGAGACACGGCATCATGTAGATGTGGACAGTCGTGAGCAGAACAGGGAAGAGCACCCCACTGGACTTGGGCTATGCTTGTCACATGACTCAGATTCCCACAGCTCTACACACCTCAACCTAAGAAGTCCCGTAGTATTAATTTTGTGTGTGGGCGGGAGTTATGGTCAGTAAATTGTGGCATGTAGGGGAATTCGTAGGTGGGATATAAAGAAGCATAGTAGGAGAACAATAAATACCCAAAGGCAACAGAAACTGAGAACTGGTCTTCATTAGGAAGCTTACCACAGGGCAGGGAGGGGGAGCCCAGGGTGGGGAGGGGTAACCGGGGCAGTGGTGGAAGGACGTGATCACGCTGGTGGAGGTTGTGGTTCTGGAATGTGTCATCCTGTCAGTAACGGTGTTGTAAACTACAGGGCCTTAACAAGTGGAGTCTGCGAGCAAGGAGGATGGGCTGTATGTGGCAGGCACCCCACTCCTCACCCAGACCCACTGCTGGAATTACGTAAGGCTGGGTGCTGGCCGCTGATCCCTAGAACTCCAGGGACTGTGGGAGGCTCGGGAAGTCCACAAATGACCCGAGGCCCAGATGCCAGCTGAGTCCACATTAGAGAGACGTCCTGAGATCCCAGGTGGGATGGTGGTGGAGCTGGAGGGCTTTGCCCAGGGCATGCTGGTGCGTTCTCCATGCACAGTGCTCCTTCTACTCACAGCTGTGCTGGTGGGCTCCCTGCTGTCCACAGGAGTGTCCTGCTGGGTCTCCAGGCGTCAGAGGGAGAGAGACTAGATGCTTTGGACACACTTTCAACATAGAAAGAAAATTAAAAGTACCTTTGTGGGGTGTCCATTCTGTACCCCTGCATCTGCGTGCTGCCCAGTGGGTCCTGCAGACCACGAGCAGCGAGGGAACTACCAGAGGGGGGCTCTGTGAGCAGCGGGGAGCCGGGGGGATCTGTGTGGGTGGAAGGGAACCGAGGCAGCAGGCGAGTGGAGTTCTACAGTCGGGACTAACCTCCACTGCTGGCCTGGGAAGCACGTGGGGCAGGGCTGGGGTAGACTGCCCTCCCCCTCCCTCCCCTGCCCCACCCATCAGTCTTACTGGCCTGTACCCCATTCATCGTCCCGAGGCAAACTTGATACCTTGTTGTGCTCCTGGACTGGAACCACCTGATGTTCTATGTGTGAGGCCAGGCATATGTCTCATCAGTCATTCCCGGGCAGGGTGGGGCTGGTGCCCCAGTTCTAGATTCTCATCCCCGTGTTCTTTTCTCATCAGCCTGGGCCGCCGCTGCTTCTTCCACAGAAGCTCCCCCTTGCCAGGGACTGCCCGCTGCCCTGTGGTGCTTAGGAAACTGCCTTTGGAGTCTGAGTGCTCACAGTAGATTCTTGGTGTGATTACTCACTGGCTGTGTGTCTTGGGGTAAATGACTTAACTTCTCTGGTTTTTTAAACATGTTCATTTTAAAATGCCTTAGGGGGCTGGAGAAAGAGTACAGGAAGTAAAGCACTTGCCGTGTACATGGTCCAATCCTGGTTTGAATCCACAGCTGCACACATGGTCCCCTGAACACTGCCTGGTATGGCCCAACCTGCCCTACCCCTAGATAAAATAAAATGACTGTAAAAGTGATAGCATCTATTTCTCAAGGTTTCCTTGAGTAGCTCATCAGTAAATATATATAAAACCTTTAGCATAGAGCCTACACAAAATATGGGTCATGCCAGTGCTGGTTAAATATAATTTATAAACTTGACCCAAGGCCCTGGGGGAAAAGCCCTGTTATCGGGTATCGGTTTTGTCATCTAGAAAATGGGTAGAGTCCTACTAGTGTTTTATATCTTTGTATCGTTGTGATTCACAGTGATTCGATAAATAAATAAATTTAAAAGAAAAGAAAATGGGTAGAGGCGCTGAGAGTTTTTTTTTTTTTTTTTGATGACTCAGTGCCATGAACAATGAGTTTCAAATGATTAGTGTTGGCTTTAATTTCTGGTTTTATTCCTACTTGGTTCTCTGTACCCCAGTCAGCAGCCTGACTAAGGACATGGAGCGCTGACACAGAGACGGGCCAGGAGGCGGCAAGGGCTGCTGAGGTCAGCCTGCTGGCTTGGCCCGAGGTGGGTCTGTGATTCCTGCCAGGCACAGACCTGAGGCTGGCAGGCTGCAGGGTCCCTGAGCGGGCTGCTTTCTGTTCTCTGAGCCACTCTGTGCAGGCAGCCTGCCCTCCCCACCCTGGGGAGCTCTGAGAACCTGCTGTGGTGAGTGATGCTCCCTTTCACGTCTTCTCCCCTAATTCTCCAGGGCAGCTCTCTCCGGTCCCCCAGATTTTGGCCACAGGCACTGCTGGTGGGGAAGTCCTGTGGAGCAAGCCGATGCTCAGAGATGCTCCCTCAGCTGCGCCTCTGGAAGGCTCAGGCTGTGCTTCCCAGGAAGCATCGGCCTGATTTTCTAATCCAGTTGAAATCTGTGGCCCATAGTTAGAAATAATAAATGAAGTGCAGTGGGAGGGCACTTTGCCCGAGTCTCCGTTTCTGGACATGGGTGTGGATTAGAACCTGGTCTTTCTTAAGGAAGAACTTGACCCCCCCGACCCCGACCGTTTAGCCCCCCACCTGACCATCAGCTCCCAGGGGCAGGACCCTGGGACTTCATTTTAGGTAATCATTTCAAATCCTGATCTTGATGTGTCAGGTCAAAGTCCACACTTGCCTGTAAATCAATGCACACTCTTTAGCCGACCCTTTGTTTTCACTCCTTCCAGCTCCTTCTACCTACCATGCTTGGAGTTTAGTCTCGGAGATCATTGTTTAATCAATATTAAACCATTCACAGAGTTTTAAGTGTTTACTTATGTGCTTTGAATCATAGCTTGAAGTAAGAACAAGTGATGCCCCTAATCTGCCTTCACTGCACTCCCCAATACCCTAATTATGTAATTTAGAAAAGAACATTTCCTGACAGCAGTTTCTTGGTGCACAGCAACAAATGCCGACTGGGGACAGGACCAAACAACCTGGTAATCGCTAGCACATGGACCCGCGGCCTCGGTCCAGGCAGCCCTGGCTCGGGGCGGACGCCCATCCGTTTGGGTTAAAGCTTTCAAATGATGGCGTATTAGTGCCAGTAGAAGTAATTCCACATGAAAAGAGCTGTAGCTAATAGCCCATCTCCAGTCTCTCCGAGTTTGCAGAATAGGCCCTCATGGCAAATTGTTCCTGACTCTGACTCCGGTCAGCCAGGGAGATCTCACCCAGCTGGAGCCTGGGCAGCCAGAGTCGTGTCCAAGAGGCCAAGGTCTAGACAGGGCCTCTCCGGCCGTGCCAGCATCCACATCCAAGAATTCGGAGAGCAAGGGGCATGGGGTTTTGGGATGAGCATAGCTCCTCGAAGTTGGAGGGCCTCTGGGTCTTAGGGGGTGTGGTTGGAGGCTCTGAAGTCAGGTGCTCATTGGCCTCAGTTGCTTCCTTCAGAGGAATGGAAGTGATCCTCTTGGATATCCCTTCTCCCAAGGAACGCTTGGTCCAACCCAAGCATCTGTTGCCATAGAAACCAGAAGTAGGCTGGTGGGGGTGGTGGGTGAATTCACCTGTCTCATCTCAGCCCCTGGGGCTCTGATGCACCTCCAGCAGCTAGGGCCTGCAACTCTGTAGATCCTGCTACTCAGGACCCAGGCTCTTGAAGGCACTAAAGGAAGGGGTGGGGCTGGGGGGGAGGGTAGGCAGGGGGTGGGTGAGGCACAAGCTGAGCTGCAGAAATTGTAATTTGGCCTCAAGTCCCACTCCAGCACGTTAGCCTCTCTGGAAGCCTCTCTGGAAGCGCCAGTTGCTATGGTGATGGAAGCAGCGCCAATGGCAAGAGTTGTTTCTGCGGCTGGGATGCCTGTCTTCGACAAAGAGAGGGAGGCCACGCTGAGAGCCGCCTACCTCTGCCTCTTTACCAGAGATTGGATGTTGTCAAACCCTGACCTTAGGAGTAGGGGTGACAGCCTTCCCAACTGACCATTCTATCCCCAGCAGGGTCATCCTTAGGGTTGAAGTTCATAGGACTTCTCCTGAAAGAAACAGTCACCTCACATTCCAGGAGATAAGCTGTAAGTAGTGTAGCCCACCATGAGGGTACTGCTCTGTGACTGCAGAAATTGGAGCTTAAAAATTTCTCTCCTGAGGGGCCGGAGCGATAGCACAGCGGGTAGGGCGTTTGCCTTGTACGCGGCCGACCTGGGTTCGATCCCCGGCATCCCATATGGTCCCCCAAGCACCGCCAGGAGTAATTCCTGAGTGCAAAGCCAGGAGTAACCCCTGAGCATCGCTGGGTGTGACCCAAAAAGCAAAAAAAAAAAAAAAATTCTCTCCTGAATGCTGGAGCGATTGTACAGCAGGTAGGGCGCTTGTCTTGCACATGGCTAGCCCAGGTTTGATCCTGAGCACCACGTATGACCCAAACTTCCCTAGGAGTGATCCCTAAGCACAGAGCTGGGAGTAAACCCTGAGCACTGAGGGATGTGGCCCCCAAATCAATAATAATAATAATATTAAGAAATGAAATTTTCTCTCCTGGACTGGAGAGACAGTTCAGAGGGCTGGAGAACATGTATGAGGCCTGGTTTGACTCCCCAGCATCATGTTGTTCCCTAAAAATGCCAGGAGTAACCCTGAGCACCACCAGGTACTGCCCCCAACTCCCCCTCCCCCTCAAAGAAAAAGAGAAAAAGAGAAAAATTCCTCACTCTTGGGGCAAGTTCAGACTAGAGCATTCTTTCTGGAATCTTCTCCACCCAGAGAGCCTGGTCACAGTCCATCAGGGGTTTCCCCCTTTAGGCCACTTTTTGGCCTGGACCTCAAATGTGAGCTCCCCTGAAGCATTTCCTAAGTGACAAATGGGGGTGGCCTTTTCTGGAGCTTGGGTGCTTGTGTAGCTCGTTAACTCTCAAAGTGTTTTACAAATATTTATCCACCTTAGGTCATTTGTGAACCTAACCCTGTCATCTTACCTCAAGGCTGTCCCCTCCAGCCTGGTTGCCCAAAATGAAGTCAGAGGCCTTAGGCTGGGAATCCCACACTGGCCGATTTGGAAAAGCTGGCCCAGGCACTCTTATTTATTTCCTTAGTCTGCCCTTCTTAGTTGTAGAATGTGTCAGGACTTCCCCGTCCAGACATGTAAAGCCCTTTGCCCTCTTGCCAGTGGTGAGAGTATTTTATGTATGAATTCATCTTAGATCACTTTAGAAATCATTTTTTTTCCATCCTGTTGATACTCTCTCCCTGAGTATTAACTCAGGTCAGAGTCTGCAAACTTGTGGATGTGTTTCAGGAGAGGTAACTAGTTTTCCCTCCCTCTGTTTGTGTTCCCGCCTGGTGCGAAGAGTGGGGGAAGAGGGGAAAGATGGGGGGGGGGGAAGAGAGAGAGAGAGAGAGAGAGAGAGAGAGAGAGAGAGAGAGAGAGAGAGAGAGAGAGAGAGAGAGAGAGAGAGAGAGAGAGAGAGAGGGGAGAGACAGACTCTTAAGTGTCGGTATTTCCTTGTAAAGAGAATGGCCCCTGGGATGCACAGAACTGGGTCCTTCCCAGGGGTGACTTCGGGCTGAATGTCAGGATATTCCCCCCAAGACCTACCCAGCTGATTCCCAGGCTTTGGCCCCTCCCTGTCTTCCAGCACCCTCAGTTGCATGGGGTAGCTGGCCTCGGAAGTGGCTAAACCTGAATGTTGCATGGCCCTGGTCTCAGCACTTCTGACTGAGGAAGGCTGACCCCTGGTGAGTTTTCAGAGGCCTGGCCTTGCCGAGTAGCCTGCTCTGCTGATAAGATAGGCTTTTGTGGATAGCAGGCAAGAGGGGAGCAGCTCCAGTAAGACCCATATCAACGTGTTACTAATCCTTTGGCTGGCTAATGTTTGCCAAATAAATAGCCTCATTAGGAAGGGCTATAAAAGTCCGATAAGATTCTTCTAATTATCCCCCAAAGCACAAATACTGGAGCTTTCAGTTCAACATAACTGGGGACATTGAGCAAAGAAGGGAGAAGGCCCAAGAGGAATAATTTTTAACAATTGCTTCTCCCCTACCCAGCCCAAACAGAGGTACAGAGAGCATGTCATAATTTGCTTTTGAAAAAGCAACAAGTTGCCGAACAGAAGAAGGAAAGAAAAAAAAAATCATTACAATGACATATTTTAGGTTACTATTTCACCTTTTCAAATCAATATAACAAGCCATTAGAACTACATTTTTCTGTGAATGATAAGTGTAATTACCTCTCTCTTGCCATAAAAACTTGTCCTTATTAAATGTAAATATTTAAAAATGATTGAAATATATTTGAAGGGCACTTTATAGCTTGATTTTATATGCTGACATCTGGGTTGCCTTTCCTAAAACACTATTTCTTGGAGAGTTATTAAATTAGTATTTTGAAAGGACTAACACTAGACCTCGCTCTTGTTTCAATTTTGATTTCGTACCTATTTAGATTTACTGAGAACGCTGAGAGGGTTTACATTTAGCTAGTACTTTGTTATGTTGGCTGCGCTTGTACGCTCTGTAGCTGTGATATTATTATTTGCAGAGGGAATCTTTAAACATCGGGAAACTACATCTCTGCTTCTATTTTGTGCCCCTGAAATGTCTAAGAGTAGAAGAATCAGAATTCTAAGATTCCAGCCTGTAAATATTTAAATTTTCAATTCTTCTTTTGAGCAGGAAGATCATTTTAAATATTTACTTCATTTTTAATTGTGCACCATTTCAGAGAGCAAATACCCAGTTGGGGCTTGGAGATCACTCAAAGCTTCTTTAATTTGATTCCAAGAAAGACCGTTCAGTTGAGACCATTTCTTCTCAGCGACGCTCTGTAGAAGGGAATTTTCTTTTCTTTAAAATTCTCAGTTTCGGTTGTCTCCCTCCTCCTCTGTTTTTTTGGAAAAGCAAGATTGCTCAGGTCTGTGCTTGAGAACATTTTAGAACGAGAGAAAATCTAATCTTTGAAAATACTAGCGTTGCTAGCATGCCTAATTCCAGATGGCAAAGAGACCTTGCCCAAAAAAAATTCGAAAGAATTCAATATTTGGGGACTGAAATATTTTTTCACGATAAACAAATATTTCTGGGATGGATGTATTCCTGAGCTTTACATAGGAGAGCAACCATCCATGCAAGCCGTGCAGGGCTGCCCTTGCAGTCTCTTTACTCTCTCCCTTTCACTCTGTTAAATCCTTGAGATGTGTAAAGATGTTATGATAGGCAGCAGGTCAAGTGATCTGCACATGTAGCTTTTTACAAATTTTTCTTTGCAAAGGAAAATTTTTCTTCAAATAAATCCCCCCAAATAAATGGTTTGTAAAAACAAAAGTCTATTTGTTTTGAAATTGCACACAAGAAACCATGTTATAACAATATCTTTATTTGAGTTCCGCCTGAGAAAAGAAATTCACCTATAGTCAGCGATTTCCCTCATGATAAGCCTTTAAAAAAATAAAGTTGTCTCTTGGGAGAAAATAAACATCGGTGAAGTGTAGGTATTTGTATGGAGGTGGCCTTTATTCACTCGTCCAATGGAACTCTTTAACCTTTGTTTTCTTATCCAACGTGCCCCTCCATCTCTTTTTCTTTTATAATTCTTTTCATACAAATTCCTGAACCATAAGCATTTAAGAAATTTGTTGCTTTTAATTTTATAAGTACTTCTGGAGGGAGCAAATGTGTCCCTGATTTTTTTCCCTCAACAAAGCAGAAATCTTAGACAACTTTTGGAAATTCATTCATTCTCTCTTTTCTTTTTCTTTTTCTTTTTCCTTTCCTTTTCCTTTTCTTTCTTTCTTTCTTTCTTTCTTTTTCTTTCTGTTTCTTTCTGTTTCTTCTTCTTCTTCTTCTTCTTCTTCTTCTTATTATTATTATTATTATTATTATTATTATTTTAAAAATGGAAATGCTTAGCAAAATGTCTGGGGTTTGGGATTTTATTTTCACTGAAGGTGAGCAAATGACCAAGGAACACACTGCCGGCACTGCTTAGTGACTTGGGAATTTTTCAGGAGGCTTTATTTTCTTACGTTAATGCCTTTGTAGATTCCGTCCACGTTCAGACATCAAAGAGAGAGCAATTAATAATGGGCATCTGGAGGGCCGATCACATGCTTCCGATGCTAAAGCGGTGAGCGACAGGAAAATCAGCCGGGGTATTAGCTGGGATCATTTGGAAACAACAGCAGCGAAGGCTTCTCTTTTGTGGCCCTGCTCTCAGCACCACGGAGGTTCTCGGACTCAAGTCCCCATAGACGCTTTCCTTGTGTTGGATGAGTGTGTGCGTAATGAGTGATTTGTAGACCTGTAGCCTCAGCATGAAGTCAGATCACCTTAATTTCTTCAGTAAAGGCGAACCCAATTTTGCGTGAACTTCCCCTGGAAGGCCGACACGGACGACAGACAGCTAGCTGTATTATTTCAGCCTTTACTTAATCCTCCTCCGTTTGTCCCTTCATTTGTTTGTGTTTTCCAAAATGAATGTTTTCCAGCCCAACAATAATAGTAACTTTCTGCTTGCCACAACCGAAGGAGATCTTGTTATTCGTTTCCCCTCTTTTATGGTCGCCAGTTTTTCTTTTCCAAAGCGATAGTTTACTCAACCCCAAGTAATATAAGATAGGCAGGTAAGATTGGATTTAAGTTCAACAAAAATGTTCTTTCCAGAGAAATATGGCGCTGTTGCCTCTAAACACTCTAGCAGGTATAAAAAACATGCAACTCTAACAATAATTCTCATTTGAGTAGGTCACAAGATAATAAAGGAGTGCTTGTTTCTGGGAAATTAAAATAATGACATGGGGGGGATATTTATTTGCTCTCTACATTGGTCAAATGACTGGTCAATATTAAAAACTTGTAAACTTACAGATGCAACCAATTCTATTTCATTAACAAATATTGCAATTTCATAATAAAGTAAATGCATTAAAACTGTCTTCTAAGATACGGAAAGGTCAGAGCTTGAACCTGTTCTAAATGTTAAAAAATTTTTTTTTCTAATTAGTTTAGGGGGGAAATGTTTTCTTGTAAACCTTGAAAGAACCCTCTTGAATTTTAAAGACTCTTTCAGCCGTTCAGGTAGCAAAAGCGCCGATCAGCTTTGTGTACCTTCTGTCCATTTGCCCCTGGACTAAATCTGCCCAGTCGCCAGCTTTGTTTTCCTTCTGAGTACAAGTTGGATCAGCAGCACACTTGAAAGTTAATTTGAAGCAAGGTCTATATTGCCGTCAGCAAATATGTTATAAGCTTATTATTTAATAGCGATTCCTGGGTAAGGCCATCATCCCCTTCCTAAATCCAAATATAAAAGCTGAAATCGCATTTGTTAAAACTGTCATTTTGAATTTGTGGCCCAGGTTTTTTTTTCCTCCCCCCCCCCACCAGCGGGGCTGGAGGCCCCCAGTGCTGCTCCCAGCAAAAGCTGTCGGTGTTGGGTGGCTCAGAGGCCTCCAGCCGCCCCCCAAACCGCCTCCCTGCCCTTGAATATTGCTCCAGCCCAGCACACTCATGGCTTTTCCACATTGTAAAATCATTTGATTTATTTGTTTGGTTTGGTTTGGTTTTTAGAAGCTCTGCAAAAAAAATGATTTCCTACTGGCAGAGAGGGCCCTGGGTGTTACACTACATTAGTTTCACAGCACTAGTTTAGGGCTCTCAAACTTCAAATTGCGAAGTGTAAGGGGGCCTTCCCCAGCCTTCCGTTAGGACCCGAGCAGAACCAATTAAACCTGATGGATTCCTTTCACTGTCTGTAATGCCGTGGAGCCAGGGCAAACCAAGGGCCCAGGTTCTGCCTCTGTCCGCTTTGGAATTTTGGTGAGCAGCAATGTTAGTTATAAAGAGACCCCCGCGTTTCTATGTCAGTTCTTGGCGGGGAGGAAAGGGTGAATTTTTTTTTTTTTTAATCACTACTGTGGGTTGCGAGAAGCCCAGAAGCTGATGACCGACCTCACCCGGTGTCCCTCTGCTGTCCGGCTCCCCTGCATCTGCCACTTCCCGCTCTCAGCTCCTGCTCCTTACAAGTAACTCAAAACCCGACTGCCCACTGGGCCCATGGGCTTGCACCGCCCCCGGCCCCCAGAGGTCACAGCGGCCTCTGGAGGAACTTGCACCCCAAGACCGAGATGGGGCTCTAGGGGCTGGCTCTAGGGGTCCACACAAAGGGATCCGTGGCCCCCTCGGGCAGCGGGAGCCGCGGGCTGGTGGCTGTGCGCTCCTCCTAGCGGGGCCGAGGGAGAGAGCCGGCTCCGAGCGGCTGTGGCGCCTTCTCCCAGGCTCTTCCTTCCCTGGTGGCCCTTCCCGGAGAGGCGGAGAGAGCCCTTTGCAGCGCCATCCAAACGGCCTGGCCCTCAGGTGCGCGCTCCTCAAATCTCTCCTGCCACCTGTTGGCCACCGGCGGTGTAACGCTAGGAGAGGCCACACAAGTGCCCTGGGCCTCCATCACCCCGTGGGTCTGACCACAGGCAGCTTGACCAGAATTCCCCTTCGGGTGCCCGTCCCACTCATGCTACCTGGGTCCCCACTGGGGACCCCACCCCACCCCCACCGAGCCAGGATATCCAGGAATGTGGTAGCCAGGGTCTTACCAAGGTCCCTCCTTTCCTGGCCTGGACAGCCGCTCAGGCAGCCTGGGGCCAGAGGGTCAGTGATATCCGAAAGCAGAAGATAGCCCCCCCTAGCCCAGGGGAAGACTAGGGGTACTGTCAGAGCCGCTGGGGGGAGGGGGAACCAGGAGCCAGTGGGGCCAGTGGCGCACAGCGGGCTGGTCAGACCTTTCTTGGAGTCGTGGCTCCAAGTCTTCCCTCTTTCTTTCTCCAGGGGTTTGGGCCACATCCAGCAGCTCTCAGGGATTATTTCTGGCACTGTGTTCAGGGATCACTCCTGGCAGTGCTCCAGGGACCATATGTGATGTCAGGGATCTTCCCTGGGTTGGCTGCAGGCAAGTTCCTGTGCCAAACCCCTGTGCCATGTCTCTGTCCTTTCTTTTCCTCAGAGGCAGGCTTGCAGGGCAGGAAAACCATAAGGAAGGGCATGGGGCATCGGAATGAAGCACGTGGAAGCCAGGGAGCATTGCTTGAGTCCTGTCCCCCCCCCCCTCCTCCACACACACACAGTGTCACAGGGAAAACGTTCTGTTCTGAGGGGATTCCTGAGCTCCTATTTGGGAGCCCACCCTAAGCACACTCGGCTCCACCCATCCAAGTACCTCCCCATTGCAGTCTCTCGCAAAGTGGGGCTCTGCTTTGGGGGTTTTTTTTGGGGCATTTTGGTACAAAGCCATACAGTGACCTCACTTGCAAAACATCTTTCAGTCCCACGAAACGTCTTCCCAGGTCTTGAACAAGCCAGGGTCCGGGACCATGTGGCCCTGGCTTTGAAAATGCTGTTGTCATTTAGGAGCTTCAGGGGCAGAGTGTGAGGGGGCGGCTCTCGTTCTTACTTGGGGGAGAGGGTTTGGAACCAGGGCTCTCCCTGCTCCTGCACTTCCTTGGCCCGACTTGAGGGGACTTAGAGTCACAGCTGTGGTGTGTGGCCACAGCAGCCTTGGCCCAGGCAGAGAAGCATGTTGCTTCATTCCCTGGGAGTTTCATATACAAAGGCTGTGTCACGCTCAACCCCACCCGCCGTGGTGAGCACAGGCATTAAGCACAGCCTCTGTGTGGGACACTGTTCAGCAGCGTGACTGGTCCACGGACCACCTAAATGTTGCCATTCCAAGTCAGACTGTTTACATGTGGCTGTCTTAGGTCTAACCCTGGCCTCTTTTTTTTTTTTTTTGCTTTTTGGGTCACACACACGCTCAGGGGTTACTCCTGGCTTTGCACTCAGGAATTACTCCTGGCAGTGCTTGGGGGACCATATAGGATGCCGGGGATCGAACCCGGGTCAGCCGCGTGCAAGGCAAACGCCTACCCGCTGTGCTATCGCTCCGGCCCCTAACCCTGGCCTTTTTACTCCAGTCTGAAGGGAGGTGTCAGGGCTGGCAATGAAATTGTGGGCCCCAACGTTTGGGTAGTTGTCCTTAGCTCCTGGAAGGTATGTTCTTACCGCCTGCTTTCTGAAATCCTGGGCAGGGGCCTCTGGTTTCAGGCCAAATGATTGCTGAGATCATGGCCTCCTAAAGTCATCTTAGTCAAGGGGCTCATGGGGTACACCCAGATAAAGTGGGGCTGGGAGGGGGCAGCGACTAAATTGTGTCTTTTCCAGCTCACCTCAGAATTTCACATGGAAGAAACTCTCGGGCCTGTGTCCTGCTGGCTGCTGTTGGCTGTGCAGCAGCGCTGTATAGAGAAGTTCCCTGTGCTCAGAAATCTCGTTCGTGGGGCTGGAGCGATAGCACAGCGTGTAGGGCGTTTGCCTTGCATGTGGCCGACCCGGGTTCGAATCCCAGCATCCCATATGGTCCCCTGAGCACCGCCAGGAGTAATTCCTGAGTGTAGAACCAGGAGTAACCCCTGTGCATTGCCTCAGGTGTGACCCAAAAAAAGCAAAAAAAAAAAAAAAAAAGAAATCTCGTTCGTGATGCCAACTGGACTTTAGGTTACTGAGATCTCTTAGGCCGAGCTGCTGCAGAGGGAGAGGATGCTTCCTTCACACGACTCATGTTTTTATGGAGAAGAAGGAATGTGGGAGAAGTCAGTAAACTCCCAGTCCTCCGTGAAGAGCAGAAGCAGCCTCCCACCCACCCTCTGACCAGCTGCTTATTTACCCTGAGCACAAAGGCAGCCTTCCTGCCCTCACCTCCCTTTCACATCTCCAGCTGCTCTCACTGAGAGATGCGACTGGCTCACCCGAGTCATTGCCCAGCACCCAGGGCTGAGGGCCCACAGGTCAGGTGAGCTTCAAACACGCCTGGCCCCACTGGCTCCCACCTTTGTGCCACCAGCTAGCTGTCTGCCTGGTCCTCTATTCATGGGCTCTCCAGAGAAATCCTGATAGCTAGACCTGGTCTGAGACCACCCACCCTTCTGGAAGAATACCATCCAGCAGCAGCCTTGGGAGAGCTGAGTGCTCCTCATCAGCCCTCTAAAGTTCGGAGCCCAGGGCAGCTATCCTGACATTTTTTTTCCTCTCTGCTCAGCAGCCGCAAAGAGCACAGATTTCAGGCACGACCAGAAGATAGTAACTCTAGGTGCCATTCCTATGGGTCCCCAGGAGGAGCAGAAGGATTCTGAGCTGTGAAACATTATCTGGGTTTCACACATCTGGAATGATGAGCCTCTCCCCACGCAGAATTATGGTGGAAAAAAGACACTGTATCACCAGTGGTCCTCTCTCATGACCCTTACTCCCTCTTATTCTAGGCGGCCCAAAGATGCAGGTTGGCGTCACCTTTCCTACCGCTGGCTAGGGAATAACTCTGACTGGATCTGGGGGAACAGTGTCATTCCACCTTCTTTCCCAGTGACTGTCAGTTCATTTGCTTTAGCTTTCCTTCTCCTGAGTGAACATGTTCCTGAGGCGAGAGAAAAGAAAACGAAGTGAGGAGAGTCCTTCAAGCAGGGACATTCTGGCTGCAAGATCGAGCTATTCACCAGGCCATGGATGCTTTCCTCGCTTCCAAAGATGAGAAGCAATGAGGCTGGAAGGCGCTCTCTGGATTGGGGGCTGAGAAATTGCTTTTTTGTTTGTTTGTTTAGAGCGGGAGGGTGTAAAACACTGGATGCCTCTGTGATGATCAGTTTGGGAAGTTCATTCTAGTGTTTATCTGTGGAGCGAAAAGACAGAGACAATCAGTTGGGTTGCTGGTTGTCAAGCCCTCACTTAGAGAACGTTTGCTCTGGCCATTGTCATTGCTGTGAGACACTTAATCCCTGTGAGAGGCCAGGCTCTGGGTCACCCCCATCCAAGAGATAAAATTCAGCCCTGCTTTTCTTCTCTGTGTGATCTCAGCAGAGGCAGCCAAGCGGCCGCTTTGACGCCAATAAGCAGACCTCTGCCATCAAAGGCCCTGTTATTAGCTTGAACCCGAATTGCATCTTGACCTCGGATGAGACCCAGGAGCATGGGGCAAATACTGTTGACAAAGCTTCCATCGCCGACAGCTGCCTCCCCTCCCTGAATTTCCGTCTTTTCCTCCTCCCTGCACAGCCCATGGATTCACGTGCCTTCCACCTGGCCGTGGGAGAGAACATTGTGCAATTCCAGCCCTGCTTGAAGAGACTTGAAGACATGGAAAATGCAAACTCCATACTCGGTCTGTCGAATCTTCTGCCAGGACCATCTGATGGAGCTGTGGGTGAATCGATGCCGCGTACAATTCAAGCCAGTAAACCTCTCAGAACTCAGAATCAAAGCACCCTTGCAGTTTCCTTTTGTTTTCTGCACAAAAGCCATTGTCAGTATATGAGTTGGTTTCAGAGGCATAATCCAGAATAAATCTCCAGGAAGACAAATGCATCTAAACATGAATGATCACTCATTTCCTTTCCCTTCTCCCCCCAGTTTTTAATGTCGGGTGAGTCACTGGGGTGACGGCTGACACCTCCTGTTGTCTCACCAGGATTGGGGAATCCTCCCAGGGGCTTACCAGGGCCTGGGGCTGCGGCCAGGTATTCATAGGTCACTGAGCTCCAGTTGCAGAATATTGGAATTTGGCCTGTGGACTATGTCCATTCTGACTGAGGGTAAATACCTTCTGCTTCCAAGCCCCTGTTGCAGCCACAGTTTCTGCGGGAGATCTTACAGGTGTGTGATTGATTGCTAATGTCTACCCGAGAGCACTCTGCTCATGCATGCTTGCTGGGCCAAGGGAGTTTCTGAATCTGGGGCACCCTTCCGGGAATACCTGCTTATTCCCTGGTGAAGGCAACCTGCCTATAGGGAGAGATCAGCTAGGACAACAGGAGCTGCAAAATTGCCATTTCAAAGGCCCCTTCAGAACTGGAAGCTTTTCCCTCTGGGGTGGTTAGCGTTCACCCTGTATACGTCACCTAGCTTTGCAGTCTGCATGCCAAACCTTTCCAGTCCATGGCCACCCACTGGCCACACACTGCATTCAGTGGCCAGGATTCTTTGAATGGACTTTAATCTGGAGCAGCTCTCCAACCCTGTGGCTGTTCACCACACTCATGCTTTGGCCAAGAACAGACCAGAATGTGGAATGTTCCTCCATTGAGGTGCTCCGATGTTTTCACTGTTCACTTCAGGGTAGAACTCCTCCCACCTTGTTGCATTCACCCTGGACCTCCGCTCTGGAAACACATGTCATCTGCCTGCCCCTTGTTGGTCATGTTAACTTTGATTTCTGAGTCAAGATGTGGTCTGGTTCCTTGCTCCTCTAACCCACCCGCCTTGCCCCACACCTCACACACCCAATAGCAACTAACAAGCAGTCTTTGGGCAGATACTCTGATATGCAAATAGCCAGCTCCTCATCAGATTCACCTTCTTCTTCTTGAAGCTACTGCCAGTTCCCAATCGGAGACTTTCCAGACTCACTAACTGGTCTCCATTTATTTTTTGGCATTATCTTTTTATGACCAACTCTCCCTTTCTCCTCTCCTGTCTCTGTCTTTTCCTGTATTCTTTTGCTTCTGCTGCTGCTTTGTCAGGGCAGCCCCATAGATTTTCTTCATGATATTTCTGTTGACATTTCTTTTGATGTTCAAATTGCCCTCAGTATAGCCAGTGAGACTCCCCACTAAAGCTTAACTCCTGCAAGTTAAAAATTTTTGGAAACACAAGCACGAAATGTGAATCACCTCATGGTGATTCATTAATAAAAAATAAATTAAAAAAATAAATAAACAAAATCTTTAACTTCCAAATTTTTTTTTGGGGCTACCTCTGCAAGTGCTCAGGGATTACTCCTGGCTCTGCACTCAGGGATCACTCCTGGCAGTGCTCAGGGGACCATATGGGATGCCAGGGATCGAACCCAGGTTGGTGCATGCAAAGCAAGCACTCTATTCACTATACTATCTTTTTAGCCCTCCTGTAATTTTTTTTTCTTTTTGGGTCACACCTGGCAATGCACAGGGATTACTCCTGGCTCTGCACTCAGGAATTACTCCTGGCAGTGCTCAGGGGACCATATGGGATGCTGGGAATCGAACCTGGGTCGGCTGCGTGCAAGGCAAATGCCCTACCCACTGTGCTATCTCTCCAGCTCCCCCTCCTGTAATCTTTCTCCATACTTCCACTATCTTCATTTTAAGTAGACACCTGGTATCCTTACATAATTTCTGGGCCAGCAAGATGTTTCAGGCTAACATTATACCTTTTCTGCTCAAATCTTGGAATCAAGTTATTTCCCTAAGAATTTTTTTAAATTTTATTTTATTGAATCACTGTGAGATAGAATTTGATTTTTAAAGTGTAGAATGATAGTTAAAGAATCAAAATCTAGGAACCAGGTCTATCCAAGTGAGTGCTACTATATCTTTAAAACCTAGGCTCTGTCTACCTATCTATCTATACACATACATCCAAACTTTGAAATATATCAATGTATGTACATTTACAATTATATGTATATAGGAGTTCTATTATTTTTTTGAGAACTCTCCATTATGCTTTCCATAGAATGTCCATGGTAAACCATTATTAATAGTATTGTAAACCCCCTAAATAAATGTTTGAAAAGAAATGAAATCTTATAAATAAAAATAAAATAATTAATAAAATTATGCATATAAGTCAACATTCATGATTTCACGCTGACTTCCTCCATTCTTCTATCCACACAGCTTCTTCATTACTCCCCTCATCTCATATTTGAACATCTCTTCTTCCACAGTGAAAACCGTGGCTTGCAACATCACCCCTCTACTCACATCATCAATCCTGCAATACACAGAAAATCTTTCCCAAACAGCAGCAGCTCTGTGACCATGAAAGACAGACCTAATGAAGGTGCATGATCCGCATGCAGCATGCGTTCTTCTGTGCTAAGGGCATGTGGTTGGCATTCTTGGTTCAAAAGCTACTTGTTAGTTTTCATTTCCTCTCTCCTCAGCATGTTTCTCAATTTGGGTTTGTGAGATGTTTCCTCATGAGACGGCTTGGTTCAGTTGCTTCTGTTTGCTCTCAATTTTAGTTTCTTATTCCCCTGATCCCAGTGGAATTCATTTGACTTTTTATTATGCAGAATGTGGATATGCTTTTCGAAGTCTGTATGAAATAATGCTCGGAGAAATGTCACTCCTCTCCCTCCCCCTTTCCTCTAGCTCCTCCTCTATCCCTTGAGATAACCAATCCTGCCCCCGCCCCCCCTTTGATTGCTGTAGAATTTTCTTACTGTATTTCTTGCAAAAATAAGCAAACACAGATGTTATCCTCTTTTTCATTTTCACACAAAATGCAGCATAGTGGCATTTTGCTTTTTTTCACCCAACAATACAGTCAGAAATCAATCTTATTGGTTTATAGATATTATTTTCATTTCCCTTTAAAGCAACAGATAACTTCATTAAATAGTTCTTTGAATCATTTTCCTATGTCTGGGATTTCTGTAGTCCAGTACTGTGTTACAATGAGTGAACTTTGTGTGTATTTCTATTGCTGGCGGTTTGCCTATAGTACCCTCTAGAAAGTAGGGTTTCTGGGTAAATTCTTTTTTTTTTTTTTTGCTTTTTGGGTCACACCCAGCGATGCTCAGGGGTTACTCCTGGCTTTGCACTCAGGAATTACTCCTGGCGGTGCTTGGGGGACCATATGGGATGCTGGGGATCAAACCCCGGTTGGCCGAGTGCAAAGCAAACGCCCGACCTCCTGTGCTATTGCTCCGGCCCTCTGGGTAAATTCTTATATAGTCTTGGAAGTCTTGCTGCTTTCTCCTTCTCAGCAAGTGTGATACACATTCTTACCAGCAACTTTTTTTCATGGTTTGTCAGAGGTATGTTGGCCAATCTGATGGGTGAAGTCTTAATTTGCAGTCTAAATTTGAAGTCTTAATTCTAATTCTGTATAAGTTGAATGTTGTGCTTGTTTCAGAAGCAATTTTAAGTCTTTTTGGTATACTACATGCTGTTTTTGTCCACACTTCCAGAGAATTTGGGGAGGTCTTTTTGTTAGGTTACCTGTGATATAGGCTGCAAATATTTGGGAGGTCTTTTTGTTAGGTTACCTGTTACATAGGCTGCAAATATTTTCTCCTAGTATGCTATTGTTTTGTTTTGTAGTATGCTATTGTTTTGCCTGTGGTGTTTGGGGTCAGAAAAAAACTCATCACAGGTAACCTCACAAAAATAGAAATGAACCCATTTGCATTTGATTCCCTATGGATTTTGATACATATTATTAGCTCACATTTTCACTTAAAACTAGCATATTTAGTCCCAACATTTAGATATCTATTCCATTTGGGATAAATTTTTGCATATGATGTGAGAAATGGATCTAGTTAATTTTTTCCAAGTGTTTATCTGGTATGGGGCTGGACCGATAGCACAATGGTAGGGCATTCACCTTTCACGTGGCTGACCTGTGTTCTATTCCTCCGCCCCTCTTGGAGAGCCTGGCAAGCTACTGAGAGTATCGCGCCCGCACGGCAGAGCCTGACAAGCTACCCGTGTCGTATTGGATATGCCAAAAACAGTAACAAATAAGTCTCACAATGAGAGACGTTACTGGTGCCCGCTTGAACAAATCGATGAGCAATGGGATGGCAGTGACAGGGACAGTGACAGTTTTAGTATACCAGTTACCCTTTACTAAGAAATCCACTCTTGCCTGATTGACTCACAATAACAGTTCTTTACATACACCAGATTTCCACATAAAATAGAGTTAATTTCTGGATAGTACAGTCTGTTTCATTGGTATGTCTCTTTATGTGCCATTTATGGCACTGTTTGAATTATAGATATTTTTAATATTTTAAAATATCTAGTCAAGTTAATTCCTTAACACCTCTTTTCAGTGTTTTTCTACCTTTTTACATTAATTTTGCCATGTTAACCTTAGTATCAACTTGTCTGACTCCAGAAAAAAATTGTGTAGGCTTTTCAGTGGGCTTATATTCAGTTTATGAATTAATTAGGAAAAACGGACATTGTGATAATGTTGTAGCTTCACGAGCATAAACGAGGGCTGGCTCTTTAGTTCATTCATTTACTCATGTGACTTTTAGGCATGTTTTATAGTTTTCTCTGTCTCAGTGTTCAACAGTTCAACACTTCTTTTTAGGATTTATCTCTTCTTTTGCTTGTAAATGGTGGTTTTTCTTTAGCTACATCTTGTCATTGGTTATTATTTGTGCCTGTTAAGTCTTTTGACTTATACTGCTAATTTGTATCCTGTCACCTTGCTGAATTGTTCTATTGTTTGAGCTAGTTCAATGACTCTCAATATGTGGTCTGAGTACTCCTGGGGGTTCCTGAGAGCCATTGGATTCACAAGGTCAAAACAATTTTCATAGTAATACTAAAACATAATTTGCCCTTTTAACTTTTATTCTCTCTTGAGTGTGCCGCAGATTTTTCCAGAGGCTACATGATGTGTGATATCATAACATATTGAGTGCAGGGCAGATATGAAAAGCCAGCTGTTTTGTATTAAACTCAGCAATAAAGAGATATGCAATAATGTAAAACGATGTCATTCTCGCTGAAAATTAAAATCCTCTCCTTTACATGGGTTGATCAATGTTTTCAATATAATGGAATTTCAGGAGTACGGTGTTAAAGCTTTGTGTGTATGGGGTTCACCCATCCCCCCTCTCAGGCTCCAGTGCCATCCCAGCACCGGCTGACCCCTCCCCCACTTCTCCTCCTCACCCTCTCCCTCCAGTAACCTTCAGAGTTTGTATGTTGGTGTTGGTTTCGTTGTTTGCCAGTTTGTGTATAATTATTCATACACCCTGTATGAGTGAGATCATTCAGTGACTGTCTTTCACTTCCTTAATTTGTTCAACATCTTCATCTCAAATTCCGTTTATTTTTATCCCAAATGGCACGATTTCATCTTTTTAAATATCACGTTAGTGTTCCATTGAGTATAAATGCCACAGTTTATTAATTCAGTCATCAGTCAATGGGCATTTAGGTTGATTCCATGGTTCCATGTTTTGTTTATTGTGAACAATGCTTCTGTGAATATAGGGTGCAGATTTCTTTTTAAATTAGTGGGCTTTTCTAAATCCTTTGAATAAATGCCTGACATGCTGGACTCAGTGGTATTTCTAGTATTTTTTCTCTTTTGTTGTTGTTTGTTTTTGGTTTTGTTTGCTTTGGGGCCACACTTGATTTTGCTCAGCGCTTGCTCCACTCCTGGCTCTGCTCTCAGGGATTAGTCTTAGTAGATCTGGGGAGCCTTCTGGGGTGCCGGGGAGCAAACCCGAGTCAACCATACGTAAGGCAAGCACCCTATCTGCTGTACTATCACCCTGGCCCTAGTATTTACAAAAATAATTGTTTGCCATCCCTTTCCATTTGGTGTTGCTGCCATGGCTAGGGTCACACATATGCTTTTTGATAGTGCTTGCTGGGGGCTCACATATCTGGTTGCTGCAGTTGCTTGCTTGGCTGTGCTGCTCATTAGTGGACTGCACACTTTGAGTTGTGGTTTCTCACACATGCTCACTGGGTCAATCTCCTTTAGTTGTGGTATATAACCTATATTTTATATGATTCTGGGTCTAATATCCTAGTGTGGTGCTTGCCCACATTCTGGTGGAACTTCCTGGGAGGTCGCTGCAGTGCTCACACATGTGCTCATCAGGGGTGGCACTCTTCAGTTGTGGGATTTGTGCACATCTGGTTGTGGTGGTCTGAACGTCACACACTCTGCTGTGGTGTGAAGGGTCCCTAATAGAGCCTTTGCTCAGGGCATGTGGACAGTGCCAGGGACTGAATTTGCAGTCTCATCCTGACAAGGTGGGCACTTTATGTCACTCAGCCCTCCCTTGGGCCCTCTTTTAATTCTAAAGGAAATACCCAGACTCGTTTCCCTAAAGCCTATTTATAGAAATTTGTATTCTCACTGATAGTACACCAGGGTTCCTAATTCTCCACATCCTTGGCAGCACCTTTTGTGTCCATCTTTTTTATATAAGCCATTCTCACAGGTGAGGTGATTTCCCATTGTGGTTTTGATTTGCATTTCTCTGATAAATGATTTTGAAACCTTTTTTCGGTCTCTGTGGGCCATCTGTATATCTTCTCTGGACAAGTGTTTGCCCTTTTTTTTCGTAGTTTTGAGCACCCACACCCCCTTAGGGTTTGATGTTGTTGTTGAGGAATTGTGTGAATACTTAATGTATCTTAAGTATCAATTCCATTTCAGAGATATGGTGTGAAAATATCTTCTTCCAATTGCTCTATTTCCTCTTTGGCTCTTGTAGTAGTTATGTAGAACATTTCATTGGATACAGTTCTATTTTATATTCTTACTTTTGTTTCTCTTGTTAATGGAATTGAGTCTTCAGATACATCTCTAACATTGGGGTCCTGGGATGTATATCATATATTTTTTATGATTTTGTGTCTAAAATTAAAATATTTAATAATTTTGAGTTAAATTGTATTTGTAGCATTAGTGATCTACTTAGAATTACGTTAGAATTCCTTCCTTCATTTTTCTCTAACACCATTTGTTGAAGACACTTTTTTTTTCGTTGTGTAGATTTGGTTCCTTTGTCTTAGATGACATGTTCATACATCATATATTTGTTCAGATTTTCAACAAAATCTGTTGTATTTTGTTGATTTTTTGGCCTGTGTTTGTATCATTGCCATACTGTTTTTATACCATTGTTTTGTGATATAGTTTGAAGTCAGGGTCTTTGACACTTCTATTTTTCTCCTTTTCTCCCAGAATTGCTTTGTTTGGGGTCTTTTGTAGTTACATACAAATTTCAGAGTGATTTACTCTGCTTCCTTGAAAAATAAGGTGGGTTTTTTTTTGTTTTATTTTGTTTTAGGGTCAAGTCTGGTGATGCTCAGGGGTTACTCCTGACTCTGCACTCAAGAATCACTGCTGGAAGTACTTGGGGAACCAAATGGGCTGCATGCAAGGATTGAATCCAGGTGAGCAATGTGCAAGACAAGTGCCTTTGTATTATCACTCCAGCCCCGAAAAATAAATATCTTGATAGTAGTTGCTGGTTTTTGTTTTCAATTTTTTTTAATAAGTTGACCTTTTGTTTGTTTTCATTTTTTGGGACCAACCCAGCAGTGCTCAGGACTTAGTGCTGGTTCTAAACTCAGTATTTACTGAACTTAGGATAAAGGGATATACATGATAACCTTCCAGTATCTGTATTGCAAACCATAATGCCCAAAAGAGGGGTGTGTGTGTGTGTGTGTGTGTGTGTGTGTGTGTGTGTGAGAGAGAGAGAGAGAGAGAGAGAGAGAGAGAGAGAGAGAGAGAGAGAGAGAGATGGAAATTTGAGGGGCAGACATTGGTGGTGGAAAATGGACACTGGTGAAGGGATGGGTGTTGGAACATTGTATGGCTGGAACCCAATCACAAACAAATTTGTAATTGTATCTCACTGTGATTCAATGCAAAAATACAAAAGAGACCCCCCAAAAAACCCCCAAATCCAAAACTTGGTATTTATTCCTGGTCGGCTCAAGGAGACCATATAGTGAGCCAGGGATCAAACCCAGGGCAGCCTTGTGCAAGGCAACCCCCTGCCCATTTTACAGCCTCCCCAGCCTCTAAGTTGGCCTTTTAAAGCCTTTTAAAACATTTATTCATCCAATCCACAGACATGGGGTATTGTTCCTTTTTGGATATGGTTGTAAATGGGATAATTTTCTTGTTGTGTATCAAGATGCAACAGATGTTTGTATATTTTGAATTACCAATTCTAGTAGTTTTTTATGGAGTTTTTGGGTTTTAAAAAATGTATAATATCATGCCATCTACAAACAATGGTAGCTTTAGTTATTTCCCAGCCTGAGCTTCTATTATTTTCTCTTCCTGTTTAATTGCTCTGGCAAGGACTTTCAAAACTATTTTGAAAAGTAGTGGCTAGAATGGACAACCTTATATAATTGCTCTCAATATGTGATCTGAGTACCCCTGAGAGTTCTTAAGATCCATTGGATTCACAGGTCAAAATAATTTTCATAGAAATACTAAAACATAATTTGCCCTTTTAACTTTTATTCTCTCTTGAGTGTACAGTGGAGTTTTCCAGAGGCCACATGATATGTGATATCATAGTAGACTGAATTCAGAGAATATGGATAGCCAGCTGTTTTGTATTAAACTCAAAATAGAGATGTGCAATAAGGTCATTCTTCTAAATGTGAGTTTTTAGTTCTTATTTTACAAAAATTCTTGTACTTATGTTAGCATGATTGTAGTTAAAGTTCACTATCACTATCACTATCATCCCGTTGATCGTAGATTTGCTTGAGCAGGCCCAGTAACGTCTCCAATCATCCTAGCCCTGAGATTTTAGCAGCCTCTCTTTACTTGTCCTTCCCAGTGATGCCACATTAGAGGCTCTTTCAGGGTCAGGAGAATGAGACCCATCACTGTTACTGCATTTAACATATAAATATGCCACGGGGAGCTCAAAGTTAATAAGTTAATGTTAAAATTTCTTTCCAGCTTCAATATTTAATTGAATAAATATTCCTTGGTATAATCCACAGCTCACTGAGGTCCTTAATAATTTTTAAGTGTGTAAAGGGGTTCTGGGAGGATTTATGAAATTCTGGATTACTCTCTGGGATTTCTATGTATGTTATCTTGTCCTCTGCAGTAAAGTTAGCTGCTTCTTTTTCAGTTCTTGGCTACTAGTTTTCTCTTTTCTTTTGGCATTAGCTATTTGCTTATGTGTGTTTATGAAAGTAGGCAACTGGGTCTTGTTCTTTGCCTCAGTGGGAATGTCTTTGCTCTTTCCTCATTAAGGAAAATAATTAAAATGCTGAGATGTTGGCTTAGAACTCTGTGTATCATTCTCTGTTAATTGAGTGTCTCTGATTCATTTTGTTGCTGTCTAAAATTTCCTTTAGCATTTTGGGAAGGCTTTTATTTTAGATTCAGTGTTTGCTTTTATGCTTATACCCTTTATATTGCCCTTCACTCACCTTAAATTTTTACTGTCTGTCTGGTTTGTTTCTAATGATATTCTTTGACCAGCACTATCCTCCAACAGAAATAAGGGGCTATATTTAACTTTCCCCTTTTTCTCCCCATTGAAACTATTTCGTTTGTTTGTTTTTGTGCTATACCTAGTGGTTCTCCGGGCTTACTTCTGGCTCTGAACTCAGGGATCACTCCTGGTGGGCTCAGGGTGATCATAATGGATGCCAGAGATTGAACTCAGATAGACCATATGCAAGGCAGGCTCCCTACTACCATTAATTCAATAGCTTAATACTGTTTTAAGGTTGAATTCTTTTTCTCTGTCATGGCATTCTTTTGTCTAGTCACAACAATATCAACAATGTTTATATAGTCTTCTATTGCCATGACCCACCCTTGTTTTATTATTAGCTCTACAATAGAATATATAAAATGATCTTCATAAGTCATTTTGTTGAGTCATTTCCCTGCCGCCATTAACTCTTAGTTAAATAAAGTTTGCTTGAATAAGGTTGGGCACAGAATGTGTTTTGGACATGCTTCTCCATTCTTGCCCAGTTCTGTATGGTTCTGTATGGGTTTTTATGGGGGGGGGTGGGGAGAAGTATAATGAAAGTCTAAATTTCTTACTTGAATTGAAATTTGATCTTTTGTTCCTATAAATTGTGGATTTTTCTTGTTATTAAAGTCTAACAATTGTACTAGGGTAGATCTCAGAGTCAACTGCTTCAGACCAGTTTTCTAAGGTATACAACCATACCATTTTATTAGGGTTTATCTTATTTTTGGAAAGTTTTCTTTGGATGACGTTTCTGAAGACTTTGTTGGATCCATTGTTTTATTTTTTAATCTTAACCAGTTATACATATATTGGACCTTCTTTGCCTTTTTTCCCCCATTTGAATTTTTTTCTGATCCTTTCTACTTTTTTGTTTTGTTTTGTTTTAAAATTGCTTTGATTCTGGTTGTTTTGTTTTGTTTGAC
Organism: Sorex araneus; assembly: GCF_027595985.1. Taxonomy (NCBI): domain Eukaryota; kingdom Metazoa; phylum Chordata; class Mammalia; order Eulipotyphla; family Soricidae; genus Sorex; species Sorex araneus. Next base: position 25,827,466 of record NC_073307.1, on the reverse strand, counting down.
TACCTTCACTCAGTGGTTCCTCATCACATTTGAAGTCGAGTCTATCTTCTCTTAGGTACTGTTGTTCATTTTAAAGATAGATTTGGCATTTTCTTAAGCTACTTTTTTTTAAATATATAAGCTCATTGAGTTTTATAAAATCACTGAGTTTCTTCCTGAAACAGTTTTTTTGGGGACCCTTTAACTTAATTTGTATGTGATTCCAGCTATCTTAAAATGTTGTTTTATTATATTTAATTTTATTTGAAATGTTAGTTCTGTTTTCTGGTTAACAGTAGCTAAAATGTTTCATTCACAGCTTATCATTTTTTTTCTTCTTATAGTTGCCTGGTTTGGAGTTACTTTGACTCCCCCACTCCCTACTCCCCAGTTCCTAAGCATTTTGCCAAACAGGCTCTTATTTCAAGAATATATCCTCTGTCAGTATGGTGAAATGAAATTGTTTAATGGTCAGAGTTAAGAGACTTGGTGTATTTTATTTCTCTTATTTTTATTTTGTAGGAGTCTTAGTTTCCTCCATATTCTTTTCTCTTTCTTTTTTTTTTTTGTTTGAGTTTGGCCAACAGTCAGCAGTACTCAGTACTTACTACTAGTTCTATGCTCAGGGTGTTCAGGGCATAGAACTTGCAGTGCTGAGGATCAAACCCAGGTCACTGGTGTGCAAGGCAAACTCCTTAACCTCTGCACTATTCTGCCTCCTCCTTTCTTTTCTTATGTTTATTTCCTTCTCCTTCCAGAAGCCATAGCTTTTTTAGTATTAGAAATATAAAAGTTGTAGCTCTAATATTTCTCCACCTTACTTTCTTATACCTCTGTAGTATAACATTGGGTTTGTCCTTTCAGCCTTGCCACAGGGAACTTAGTTTACCTTAAAGCAACATCCTTTCTATATGGACACAGGAAGGCAGTTAATATTATCCTTTGTAACTTGGGAGCTGATTGACTTCAATAATATTTACTCCTCTGCATCTGCTTTCTCGACTCAGTTGCCCTTAGTCTCTAGCACCCCAAAAGCAGGGTCCTGATGAGGGACGGAATGAACCCAGAGCAAGCTGTGAGCTATCCTGGCATCGAAATGGGCCAGGCCAAAGTGCCACAATACTCAACCTTAAGTTGAGAGCATGGTCATAGACAAATGCTGTCATGAACCAAAAGTAACGACAAGACTAGGACCCTGCTGGGGCGTTAGGAAGACTAACCTGGCCTTAGGACTGTGGTCTGGAATATATAGTGAGATGTCCTCAGAAAGAACCAACTTTAAGTTTGACATATCTCTTAACTGCTCATACAGAATGACATTGCTAGAAATATTTGAAGTAGATTTACTACAACTATTTAAGTGGATTAGTAGCTGAGGAAGGAAGAAAGCGACACACCCTTGTTTGGATCCCACCCTTGAGCGGATCTCCTAGTAATCTGGAGTAATCTCTTTAGATGAGATTTTCTTAATCTCCTGGAGGAGTGGTTTTACCCCTCTTTGTTTATTTGTTAATGTTCAACCACCTTTGTGTCACCATCTTATGTGATTGCTATATAAACTAAGACTGCAGGAGAAAAGGGAGAGGACACAGAAAGGAGAAGACACAAAAGCAAGAGAGAAGACACAGAAGCAGAGTACTGAAGTGTGGAGAGAAGACACAGAAGCAGGGAGAAGACACAGGAGCAGAGCACAGAGTGAAAGAATCATCGGAGCCCGAAGCAGGGGAAAGAAAGAGCACTAAGCGAGTGAGAAGTGAGAGCGAGTGGGGCTCCAGAGACTGAAGCAGAGAGAGAGAGATCGGAAGAAGAGAGTTCAGAAGAGACCAGAGGAGAGATGACAGACAAAGAGAGGTTGGAAGAGACCAGAGGAGAGACTACAGAGACAGAGACAGAGATACAGAGACAGACAAAAGAGAGCACAGTGGCACACACAGAAGCAGAGCACAAAGGAGGAACCATTCTGATCAGGCCCATACACAGTGGCTTGAGAGCACTGAACGCAAGTGGTGTGTGTGTGTGTGTGTGTGTGTGTGTGTGTGTGTGTGAGAGAGAGAGAGAGAGAGAGAGAGAGAGAGAGAAAGAGAGAGAGAGAGAGCGAGAGAGCCACCCTGAGAGCCCGCAAACAACACACATCACATCACCACTTCAGCACGCGCACACGCTTGCTTGTATTTTTTACATACCTCTACTGTGAATGACTAAATCTGAGGCTTATGTTCTTTATTTTATGTTTGTACTTGACTTTGCTTTTGAGAGTGACTGTCTCTGCCGCATTTATGACTTATGTCCTCCTTTTCCTGTTACTCCAGGATTCTCTTCACAAAGAGAGAGAGAGAGAGAGAGAGAGAGAGAGAGAGAGAGAGAGAGAGAGAGAGAGAGAGAGAGAGAGAGAGAGAGAGAGAGAGAAGCTCTCCCGGAGTTGAGAGCTTACTTCTCTGCTTAGATGAAATTTTAACTTCCAAGTATTATTTACCTCCTAGTCATGATGATGGTGGGAGTCATATGTATAGTTTTTGTTTACTTATTGTGTTTTCCCCGCACTGTTGATCTTTTCTTAGTTTTCTAATTCTTTGTTGTTTCTGTTTGAAGTGAACAGGTTTTATTTAGGAAATCACCAGACTTATTGCTGTTTTAAAGAGTGAAAATACTGGTTTTCTATGAAATTTTTTAATTTCAATATATGCTTTAAAATTATTTGAATTATTTAGATTAACATATTTGGTGTGGGCAATGTCACAAAGTGTGTTAATTATATTTTCAGTTGCTAATTTTAATGGGAGAAATACCCCCATGGTGGAAACTGTCAGAAACCCTTTTTCATACAGCTATAAAAGTCTCATACAAAATCTCTTCCAGGAACGTGGCAGTCAGTACACAGACTTGCTTCACTTCTGGACTATAGAACAGTAGCTATAGAGCTAGAAGCTTTTAAAGATGCCAGTTCTGGCTTAATGCTTTCAACTATTTATTTATTTTTTTAAAAATTGGGGGCTACACACAGCAGTATGCAAGGCTTACTCTTGGCTCTGTTCTCATGGATTACTCCTGGAAGGACTCTCGAAACCATCTGTAATGTTGGGGATCAAACCCAAGTTAGCCACATGCTATGCAAGTATCTTACCTACTGTACTATCTTTCTGGCCCCAACCTTTTTACCATACCTTTATGGTTCAAGAATCACTGTTCTCATTATTGGTGGCCATTCATATTATTAAGTATCTACTAATACTTCCTAACCATCAAAAGAAATATGCCAATTTTTTTTCTGGTGGAGATTATTTCAGTCTGAACTGCAAAGGCTTTTTTTTTTCTAAAATTAATTTCTTTAAACAAGGGAATCCTAAAATTGGGAGACCATCTTTCCCTTGGGTAATCTCGTATTTATTGCTTCTTGGAGCTGCTAATTTGATGTCTCCATTAGTGATTCCCTGGGCCTTTTAAATTCAATTTCCAATGGGTTTTTTGTTTGTTTGTTTGTTTGTTTTATCTTAAGGGATATTCCTAACTCATAGAGCAATGTAGTCAAAGATTTCCTGAATAAGACCCCCAAACCATAAGTCATACCAAAAAATATCCTGGCACACTGGAATATATTAAACTCACAAGTTTCTTTTTATCAAAATGAAGATTACACAATGGAAGGAGATATTTGCAAAACCTATATCTGATAGATGACTAACATTCAGAACATAGAAAAAAATTTGCAAATGAATAAGATAAAAGATCAATCTACTAGAGTAATGGAAAAGACACTTCTTAAAAGACAATATCCAAATAGTCCAAGAGAGCCTATGAAACAAAACTTAGTGCCATTAGTCATCAGAGTGATGCAAATTAAAACCACAGTGAGACTCGCTGTCTCTCCTGGAAGGATTGCAATGAAACCAGGAAACTAACCCAGAAAAAGCACAAGTGTCAGTAAGGCTGTTGAGTAGCAGAATCCTCATGCAGTTTGAGTAACTGTCAGCAGCAACCAAGCTTAGACACACATCCTTATGGCCCAGATTTTTCATTCTGGGGATATACCCAAACAGAAATGCACACATAAAAATAACAAGAGGTATGTATTTAAATGCCCATAAGGACACTGCTGGTGACAGCTCCAAAATGTAAACCACCCCATTTCTCATCAAGATGAGAATGGAGAAGTTAATTAGGGTATAACTCTACACAGTGCAATACCATTCTGTTTAACCATGCCCAACAATTTGACTGAGGCTCACAAACCAAGTTTGTCATTTGATAAAATCTTACAGGACAGACACCAGTTAAGCAGAGCAGACCACACAGTGGCTGTTCAGCTGTGTCCTTGTTTCTAATGAGACCCTCTATCTGCAGGAAGGTTGACAGGGACAGTCAGTGCTGTTAGGCTTCTAACCGGGCAAACTCTGAGACCCATGGGATCAGGCACACAACAGGAGGGAAGTCTTGGTCTGGGACAAACTAAAAACAGGGATGTTGTCTCCTCACCCTTCCTTGGAAGTCCTAACTTTGGGGGATTGCTTTGCATTAAACAAATGTTTAATTCCATAGAAAGAATTTCCTTCCAACCTTCGACTGCTAAGATGGACTCGCTGTCTTGGGTGGTGTGATACAGCGTGGTATGGGTAGTGATTGTGGTGATAGTGAAACAAATCAGTTGGGCGTGGCTGGTTGTCAAAGCCAGGCTGTAGATACTTGCTATGAGTCTTCTCTTTCTCTGAGGTTTGTAGCCCCCACCGCAAGAAGCAAACAGCAGAGAATTGCTGGCACGTCCTCAGCATACCCAAGCATATTGGGAGCTCAGGCCTGGGAAGGTGGTGCTAGGGGTCCCCAGAGTGGACATCTATGTGGTGCAGGTAAGCCATGTGATGCCAGGGGTTGAACTTGGGGATTCGAGCAAGTGAAGCACAGGCTCCAGCCCTTTGTGGACCACAAAGGGGCTTTCACAACAAAACACTGATGATTCCTGTGAGCTGTACCATGGGCACTGGACTGAGCGCTTCTCATTGGCTGTTTCACATAGTCCTCACTGAACACTGATGATTCCTGTTCCCATCTCCACCATATGTAAGGGGACACACAAACCCAGAGAGTCCGAGTGACTCCTTCCAGCTCACACAGCCAGCAAAGCTGCCCCCAGTCCATTCTGCTGTCCCCATGCTTCTCCTTGCCTAGGTTTCCAGTGAGAATTGACCTGTGAGAACTCGTAGGAGACATTACTCTTCTTCTCCCCAGAGTAATAGGGACAGGACTGCATGTGAAGGTAATATGAGCTCACAGAATGGCGAGTTCTTGTGAAAATCCTTCTGGGGTGCTATCAGCAGGCCCAGGAAAGACCTGGTTGGCCCTTTATGGAAGACAGTGGGGCAATGAATAAAGGTTGAAACTTGAGCCCTGCCAAACTATGGGAACTCAACAGCCAATAGCGAGGCTGCTGGGCCTTTGAAGACCTGTGAGCTATTTACATCAACGAGTGGTCTTCCTGGCAGCCACCCAGCACCCTGGTGGACACACAGGGCAGAGCAGGGGCAGGGAGTGAGAGAGCACGGGGTGGGAGCAGAACCCTCCTCACTGCCCCTGTCCAGGAATGGTGGGCATGAGGAGCCAGGGTGGCGAGGCCCAAAGTAGCGGGGAAGTCAGAGTGGCCTGTGAGGGGCCAGGTCATGGGGGAAGGAAGGCTGTCCGCGAGCGATGGTGGGGATTGTCCAGTCTCCCCAGGCTGGGGACATACTGTGTTTGTAGCCCAGGAGTGCCGCTGGGAGTCTTCTCACTACAGGAGCATCCATCACTGCCGTGTTGTGTGTCTGTCTGGGAAGGAGAGTCCCATCAGAGGCCCATATTTCAGGCCTTCCAGCCCTGTCTGGCACATCTTAGCCAGAGACAAACTAGACACAAACTAGAAACGCCATTTAGGATCTCCCTGTGGGGGCAGCTGTGGGGGCTGAAGGCTCGGTGGCTGATGATTCCCCCAACCCTGCTGGGTAGCAGAGTGATTTTCAAGGTGGTACTCAAGAAGAGAACAGACCCCCAGAGGCTATTATTATATTATTATTATATTATTATTTAAGTTATCATGAACGGCAAAACCTGGCAAGCTACCCATGACGTATTCGATATGCCAAAAACAGTAACAAGTCTCACAATGGAGACATTACTGGTGCCCGCTCAAGTAAATTGATGAACAATGGGACAACAGTGCTACAGTGCAAGTTGTCATGAGGTACACAGTCTCAAAAAGTTCTTCATGATTGGATATCGATTATACAATGTTCCAACACCCGTCCCAATACCAGTGTACATTTCCCACCACTAATGTCCCCAGTTTCCCTCCTGCCACCCCCCACCCCAGTCTCCCTCTATAACAGGCACTCCTCTCTCTCTCTTTCTCTTTCTATTTCTCCCTCTCTCTCTCCCCCCCTTCCCTCCCTCTCCCCCTCTGTGTTTGCAATACGCTACTGAAAGGCTGTCATGTATATTACTTTACCTGCTTTCAGTACTCGATTCTTGTCCAGAGTGATCAGTTCCACCAATCATTGTCATAGTGGTCCCTTTTCTATCCTAACTGCCTTTCACACCCCCACACATTTGTGGCAAGCTTCCAACCATTGACCAGTCCTCCTGGTCCCCAGTTTTCCCTGGCCTTGAATATTAGTCTCATACTATATTTTTTTATTTCCCACAAATGTGTGCAGTCATTCTATATCTGTCTTTTCCTCTTCTTCTGACTAATTTCACACAGCATGATACTCTACATGTCCATCCATTTTTAAGCAAATTTTATTACTTTATTTTCCCTAACAGCTGCATAGTATTCCATTGTGTAGATATACCGTAGTTTCTTTATCCAGTTGTTTGTTCTCGGGCACTAGGGTTATTTCCAGATTCTGGCTATTGTGAATAGTGCTGCAATGAAAACAGAAGTGTAGATGGCATTTCTGCTGTGTGTTTTTGAGCCCCCAGGGTTTATTCCCAGAAGTGGTATTACTGGGTCGTATGGAAGGTCAATTTCTAGTTTTTTGAGGAATGCCTGTATTGTTTTCCAAAAAGGCTGGATAAGTCAGCATTCCCACCATTCCCTTTCTCCCTGTATCCATGCCAGCACTGGTTGTTCTTTTTGCTGTGTGCCAGTCTCTGTGGTGTGAGATGATATCTCATTGTTGTTTGGATTTGCACCAGGGGCTAATTTTGGTGCAGCCAGTCACCTTCCTCTTCTGGGTGTCCACGCCGCCCCCTGCTGCCAGTTTGTGTGCACAGCAGCTGATGGGCTGCATGGGGACCGTTGGGTTCCCTCGCTCTGGGTGCTATTGGGCTACTGGGCTGGGGCCAGATGGCCGCTGGGGGGATGGGTGTCACCCTCATTCTGCATACCCATCTGTTGCAGGCCCGGAGCTGCTGTCAGGTCTTTTCTGTCTCCCTGCGGGGTTTGTTGCGGGGGAAGTGAAGGGGGAGCCCTTGCTTGGCACCCGCCGTTCCTGCAGTTGTTCATTTTGGAACATCATGGCTATTGTTCTCACTCTCTGGAAACTCAGCCACCCATTCTGAAAATATTTATTTTATATGTGCAGCGTGCCAGGCTCTCAGGACAGGGATGAGTTTACTGGAACCGAGGTTATTTCGTCAGAAGCAGGAGCTCAGGGCGACAGAGCCAAGAGTCTAGACCCTGTGGTGTGCTGTCAGTGCGCCCTCGGGCCATGGGAAGGGGAAGCGACATGGCATCTGCTCAGGAAGCGACTTTCCAGCAGAGGCCGGCACCCTGAGGAGTCTGCTGAGTGAAGCATGGAGGAGGCTGCTCCAAAGGAGAGACTACACAGCCGCTGTCCCTGACATGGGGCTGAAAGAACATGGAGAAGCCCTGAAAGGCTTCTGTGAGTTAGCGATGTCTCTGGGAAGGCCTGTGCCTGCCTGGCATCATGTTGGGGGTCTGCGCTGCCTCCTAGAGACAGACAGTTGCCCACAGGCATCTGTGATTCAGGGCCCGCAGTGCCACGGGGAAGCAGAGCAAGTAGAAGCGGCTTCAGTGGGTTCTCAAAGAAATGGTTTCCTAGATACCAGGGCTTGTCTCTCCACCAGCCATCCTGGGGTCGGGCACCTCGGGTTCTTGCTGCAGTTCTGCTGCTGTGCGGTGTGCAATAAATGTGGGGCACATAGTAGGTGCAGAGGGCAACCTAGCTGCACAGGTTCAGGCTCTCAGAGGATGGGGCTGGGCTTACTGGGACTGAGGTTAGTTCATCAGGGGAAGTCACTCTGGCGACAGAGCCAAGGGTCTAGACAACTGTGCTGTGCTGTCAGTGTGTTCTCCAACCACTGGGTGCAGAGGGCACAGCAGGGCTAGGTACACAGGAGATGCAGAGGGCACAGTAGGTGCTGGGTGCACAGTAGGTGCGAGGGCTCAGTTGGTGAGGAGGTCACAGTAGGTGCTGTGTGCACATTTGGTGCAGAGGGCACAATAGGTGTTGGGTGCACAGAAGGTGTGGAGGGTGCGGTAGGTGCAGAAGGCACAATAAGCAGACTGCAGGTGCACTGAGACCCCCACGGACACCCCATCCTGAGGAGGAGTGGAGTTGGATACCAGGGTACAGGAGTAGACGTGGTACCAGTGCACCGTCTGGGTCCTGAGCACAAATGCATGAGGGGCAGAGACCTCTGAAAACTGTAAGACATGGGGGTGCTATGGCTAACCCGCCCAGTGGATGGAAAAACCAAACCCTGCAGGGAACTTTGTCTTCTTATTCTCTTGTTCTGCGTATTGCCTGCACCTCTTTCTCTGAGAACTTTTCTATGGCATAGGGTTTATTTTGTTGGTTTTTTGTTTAGTTCTTGGGCCACACTTGGCTCTGCTCAGGGATTACTCCTGACCAAGTGCTCAGAGATCATTCCTGGTGGGGCTCTGAGGACCATATGTGGTGCTGGGGTTTGAGCCCAGCATAGCCATGTGCAAGACAAGAGCCTTGGTCTTACCCATGGCCTGCCCAGGGCTATCACTGATGAAAATGTCTCGTGAGAAAGCAGAAGCAAGTAATGTTTCCAACACGCTTGCACGGGAAAATCCAGACTGGAAGGAAGGGTCAGCAAAGAGGTAACGATCCATCTCATGGTCAGGTCCTCAGCGCTGGAGGAACTGGGGAACACCTGACTCAGCCTTGCCCAGTTTCTGCCGGTACCCACAGCAAGGGGACCCTCAGCTTCCAAGGGTGGGGAACGCATGCTTTCCCCCCCAAGCACAGTTAGAAGGCACCCCCCTTTTTAGAGAGCAGGTAGGTCTACTGTAGCTAGGTGAGGTCTGGGTCCCTGGGTTGTGGGGCCACTCTGCAGCCAGCCAGCCACCAGCACTCCTAGGGGGGTGTTGGGCAGAGGGTGGAGGGGATTCTGGCAGGAGCCCCTCTGGCATAGGAATGCTGGCAGTGGCTTCAGTAAGGGACAATATTTGCCATCTTCCTCCAAACCCAGTCCTACTTATGCAGCTGTGTGTATCCTCTGGAAACTCGTTTTCTCCGCTGGTGAGGGTGTGGGCAGCAGTGACCACCCTGTGGACCAGCTTGGGCTGAACTACAAAGGATCATGACCACAAACCCAACTGTCCTAGAGGGAGGAAGTCCCGACTCCCAGTCTCAGTCTGAGTTTGGGGCTCTTGGGATTCAGTCCCCATTTCTCCCCTGAATTCTCAGTCCAAACACATCCGCAAGCTTTCTGTATGAAGTTTGTGGAAGCTGATAATCATGGAGACATCAGCCAGACAGTCCCTTCTTGGCCCTTCCCCACACCCCCTTCCCCATGATTATTATTTATTTTCATTGGTGAGAAGGAAATTTAGGGGGATCCTCGTCTGCTTTCCAGCTTCCCCAGCCTGGAGCAGGTCCTGCTTCAGCTAGTACCTTCATCTCAGTGAGCTCAACCCTAAACTCATCGGGTCTTAGCTGGATTAAGGGTCTGGATGGTTGCTGAGAAGGAAGAAGTTTCCTGCATAATTGCCGCTTAAACCCGCCTAACAATAGCCACATGTAGCCAGATCACAGGGTTATTAGATGTGGGCGCCGTCCTCCATACTGTGCCTTTGTTTGCATAGCTGTGAGGTGGGAGGGAAGGCAGAGATGATAAAGCGGAGGGTCAGAGGGGGCCTCAGTGGAGGCCCTTCTTCCGGGAATGTGCAGCCCTGGGTCCATGGAGAAGCCTGGTGACCAGACTCTCCTATCCCCGAACTTGTTTACGGAGGCCAATGTTGGGAACGTTGGCATCTGAGGCCCCCATAGCCCTGAAGTCTCAGGTGAGGACTGTATTTCAGCAAAGCCACACCTGTGTTAGAGCATCTCTGCAGTTTCAGGGGTGACCAAGGGGATGAGGGGATCCATGCTGTGTGGGGAGGCCTCTCAGCTGGGGCCCTTCATCCCTGGTGCCTTTCCCAGCCATAGTGAGTGGGGGGCATGTTTCTTGGCCTGAAAATAGCTCCTAGAGCTTTCCATGTCGAGTTGCAGGAAGGTCTAGGGCTCAGTACCCCATAGGGCCAGTGTAGGGTGTGATGGTCATAGGGAATCTTCCCAGCAGCTTCTTGTTTAGAGACATCTGTACACATGTGTGTGACAGGAGCCGGATCAGGACAAGGACCGCGCGGGCAGGAAGCTGCTCTTGCAGTGTAATTCCTGGGCATGTGTGCCATTATTCCTGTGTTCTCTGATCCAGGGGCTCTGCTTCCCTGAGGGGGTGCTGAGTGGTCCCCCAGAGCAGAGGTCCCAGTGCTGGCTGACCAAAGAGGGGCTCATGGCAGGAAGGCAGCTGCCGATCAGTGTGGCACCCTAAGAGGATTCACACCCACTGGCCTCTGCTCTGGCTGAGCCTGCTACCCTCAGCCCCACCCTGCCGCTCTCCTCTCCCTGCATCATTGCAAGTCCCTAGAGCAGAGTCAGAATCCTGATGTCTTTGCAGATGACACTGTGAATTTTGCTTCGGATTATGGGTTCAAGCAATTCGGGAAACCAGGTTACACAAATTGAATCTCTAAAGAGGAAATGAGAGAAAGACTTGACAGGGAAATTCCTTTTGTATCATGGGCAGATAGGAACAGATGGGAATTCTTGCAGATCAGGAGAATGTTCTTGCTTCCAAGGATGAGAGTGGGGTGAGGTGGGAAGGAGCTTCGTGTGTGGACGCACTCCCCTGAGATGTTTCTGGAAGGCATGCTGGCAAGCACGCTGAATATGTTTGGAACATGCACAAAGCTTTATCTTCTGCTTCTGCACAGCTTTGCTTCCTCTCAGTTTTATTCATGTTTGACTCTGCTGCAGATTGAACCCAGGGTTTTTTTTTTATGCAGGGAAAGTGCTCTAGCACGAGCTACTCGTTCCAGCCAAGCCTCTGCCTCTTACAGCCATGTGGCACATTTGTCACAGCTTTGATGATGTTTGTGTTATCATTTGTATTGAAATGCTGTTCGCTGATCCTGGGCACTCTGCCGTCACTCCTCCCAGGCCCTGTCACTGTCTACTAGGCCCTGTCCTCAGATGGAATTAAAGGCGAATTTGGAGGAGGGATGGGAAACCAGGGAGAAGAGAAAGTATGAATACCAGCTTTGGCCAAGGGTTCAAGTCCCTGCAGTCCTCCTTTCCTCCTGTGTGGTCTCATGCAGCTCACCTTACTTCCCTGGGCCCCGGTGTCCAACACCACCACGGATGTGGTTGTGAGAGTCAAGGAAAGGGACCCAGGACAGGCCCTGGGTGTAGGCGCTCAGTGGTAAAGGAGCTCTTGTGAGTAGGATTACCTGCCTGGGGCAGAGAGTTCTGAGTCTCCTCAGGTTTACTGCCCCACTGCCTCTTGAGAGCTCTGCATTGCAGGGGGTGTGGGTGAGGAGGATGGGGATAGATGCAGGAGGGAGAGACAGAGAGAATCTCTTTCGACGCTTGTTTGTCCCATCTCCCACTCTTGTTTTGTATTGTTTTCTTTTGTTTGGGGGGACACACCCAGAGATGTTTGAGGTCAGTCCTGCCAGTGCTAGGGAAACTACACAATGCCAAGGATAGAACCTGGGCCTTCTGCACACAAAACCCAGGCTGGGCCTTGGAGCCAAGTCTGTGTCCTATGGTGATTTCTTTGCACTTCATTTTCTCATGTAAGGTGTGACTTCTGGTCTGGTCTCCCCCAATTCCCTGGGCCTCGGTTTTCACATCTGTGGAACAAAATGGGTTGGTTCTGGGTTGGCAAATAGGGTGCGGTGTGGTCTGTCTCAGGCCTCCCACAGTACCCACCACCACCATGAGCCACTTCCCTGCATGCAGCCCTCCTCAGAGTTCTCACAAGGTCAGTGCTGGCCTGGCCCAGTGCTTGCAGGGCCAAGCTGTCGACCAGTCAGGAGTTGCCCCATGAACTGCAGATGGGAGACTCTAGCCCCAGGGAGACAATGCAAGAGGCCTAGGACCCAGTGATCAGTGCTCTGGGCACTCACAGTCAGCTTGGGCTGAGGGGTGGGGACAAATCCAGAGCCTCATGCCTTCGCCTGCCTGCCCTAGCTCATGAGCTGGGTAGTCCTAACCCCACAAGGATCCTGCTGTACCTGGGGGCAGCTTCTCGACTGGGACCCTCCTGGGGCTGGGGCCTGCATCCTGCCCCTGGAGCGGGTCTTAGGGCTGTATGCACTAGGGGCGGCCGACCTTGGGAAGCAATTTGGTTTCCCACCTATAGGAATTTCTCTTCCCAGGGAGAGGAACAGGCACCAGAATTATGTGGACGCGAGCTGGAGGGGAAAGGTGGGGAGCATGTGCTCCTCTGCACCTTGGAGAGCTTAGTTCTTCCCCTGTACCCTCTTCCTCCAGGGTTGAGGTCCCCAGTCAAAGGGGGTATTGGGGAAGAAGGAGGCCTGGCTCATGGTGTCATAGGTACGTTACATGAGGAGGGCTGGTGAGCTGTGTGATAATTTCAGGGCAAGATCCTGGGGACTACAGGCCTGCCTGAGGCAGCTATGTGGGGGTGAGGGTGGGGGCTGGATATGGATACCGGGCACAGTTATGGGGCGTCCTATTTAGAACAGAAGAAAGAGTCAAGGGGCCCTCAGGGGAGACAGAGTTCTGCTTTGGGTCTTTCTTTGTTCTCCTTTTCTCTCTCTTTTTTTGTGAAGTAGTTTTATTTTAAAGAAATTTACTTAGAGAAATGGAGAAAAAGAGCAAGGGGTGCATTTTCAAGAGAGAACACGAGCTTCTCCAGAAGGAAAGAAAACTTTCTGCTTAAAACAAAACAAAACCAAAACGCAGACATAATGAAGACGTCACAGTGGGCTGAGGGGACCAGACCCCAGAGCAGCTTCCCCACGCCCAGTCCAGACGGGCCGACCCTCAGGACTTCGTGCCCCTGCTTGGGAATTCTGGATGTTTGGCTCTAAAAGGCTCTGGGCTCTGAGCTGTTGAGGCTGCTTAGCAAATGCACTGAGGTGTGCGGGTGAGGGGCAGGGGCTGAACCGGAGAGGAGGATCAGAGAAGAGAAAGAATTGCCTTTTCTTCTTAACTGTCCCCAGGACACCTCCAGTGGGCTTGGAGGATTCACCGGCATCTAATCCCTGTCAGAAAAGGAATGAGAAAGCAGTTGCGGCTTTAGGAGCCAAATCCCCTTGCCCTGGCGCCTCCTGTTTCCACATCCGTTACATACTCCGCTTCTGCATGACCCAGCTGGGGTTCAGGATCTGGGACTGGGGTTCAGTGGAGAAATGTTCCCCTCTCCCTCTTCCACCTTGCCTATTTGAACCTCCCTCACTCTGAGATGATTTGGCCCTAACCTGGGAGAATTGCAGTGTTTCAGTGAAGGCGGGACGAGATCTCGTTATAGGAATGAAGAAAACAGAGCAACACTTTAACAAACATTGAGTAACAGAGCACAGGCTTCCCGGTCAGTCAGGATTGCACCCGGGAGGGGCTTGGAGTCGCTGCTGTTACTAGGGGTCTGAGTGGGCGGGGGTGATGACATCTGTTTAATTTTAGATATCTGGAATACATTCGGAAACTAATGAAATCCAAATGTATGACCAAATGGGAGAACAATTTTATCTGCGACTGAGAAGTTTTTCTAAAATAAGAGCAAACATTTTAAGCAAACAAAGCTTTTCAAAGACCTGTTGGACCTCTGTCTTCTTACTGTGACATTTTCCCTGGACCTGTGGGGCACAGAGATGCTGCCTGCTGTGTGTGTGTGAGTTACATGTCATGATGGAACTTTTGTCCCATCTCCTGCCCCTTCCCCAGGTCTGTGTTTTGCTCATGGGACCCTCAGCCCTGTCCTGGAGAAGACCCTTGTCTAGAGAGCCAGAGCACAGAGCCAAGGGCTCTCGTCACTAACACTCCCAGGATCCCGGATTTAAGGCTGGTAGCAGGGGAAACTCTCTCCAGGAAGGTCCTGTTTGGGAGGCCCTCTCCCTTCGGGGTATGTGTTGGTGGATTCGTCTAGGAGCCTACAGAGGTGTGGGGACACAGCCCATATGGGTCTTCTTTATGATCTCCATCCAGTGAGGACGGAGAGCACTCATTCTGGTGTTCTTGCCTTTGGGAGTCCTATGCTGGCCATCACCCCTATTCCTGGGGAGACATTTGAGCACTGTTTGAGTGCAGGTCATGGAATCGGTTTGGCCTGATGTCTCCAGATACTTGGCCGCTGAGCAAGGTTATTCTGATTCTCTGGGCTGTTTGCACCCTACAGATACATATGGTTTTCTCTCCTTGCTTCCCTCCACCTTCTCCAGTGTTAAGCCAAGTCTTTCTTTATGAATCGGTCTCTCCTATGGGGACTCCCCCTGCCTCAAAGATCCAGTTCAGTTCCCTGTGGCTGGGCCGGCAGTCGGAGATGAGCCCCACAGACCAATCTGCATATGCTTCTCCCGGCCAGGCTTGTCTGCCTGATTGCCCAAGGATATGAGAGGATGTCTCAAGTGCTCACTTCATGGTCGGACCTGCTGTGAACAGGTGATGGATAGATGCTGCTGAGGTGTTCACAGGCCTGCCCAGAGCACATTTTGTCCACTAGCCTCTTTTTGAAGCTTTCAGCTCCTTCTCAGAGCTTAGATTTTAGAGGGAAGGCATCCCCACTAGTTTGGAGGTGCTCTAAACAGGGTTGGAACACCTCCTGAGGGTTGTGGTTCTTGGAGGTTTATTCATGGGGCGTTCAGAGGAGCCTGGTCAGAGTCATAGGCACTGTTACCTGAAGGTAGTGTGATGAGTACAGCAAGACAGGTAGAGAGGGGGACAGAGTGACCCTTCCCGAAGGTGGCAGGGAGGGAACGGAGGTATATAGGCACACAGCACAGAAATGTCCCTGGGGATTGGGGGTGGTGGGTGAGAGGAAGTCCGAAGACATGAGGTCTCAATGTCCTGTGTGAACTTCAAGTGGAACCAAAGCCTGCTGTAAGATGGCTTGTTGTAAAGGTTTGTATGAGCATGGGGAGCTTTCATTATTGTTGGTAGAGACATAAACGAAGTTGGAGAGCAGTTTTAAGTCTATTTCTATTTTGTTTTAGCCCACTTAGGACAGAAGGATTGAAAAGACCTGACTCTTAGGAATCAAGCCAGTCACTCTAGAGCAGTTCTGGACCTTCCTTCACAGCCTCTTCAAACAGTCTGCAGGCATGGGCTGCCTGTCTATCCAGTGGGGCCGACCTTGCCACTGTGCTTCCCTCCCCTGTGATCAGTGGCCTAGCAGGCTGCAAGCAGGGGCTGCCTCTGGCTGACTTTGACACATTGGTTGCTGCTGAGGGTGTTCAGGCTGAGCCATCTTGGTGCAACTCAAGACCAGTGCATGCTCTGTGGTCTATTCTAGATGATTCCTGCAACCAGGCTGTAGAACTCAGTGCCTGACTTTCTGGCAGAGTAGAGCTGAGAGAACCATTGTAAGTGCGGCTATAACTAGTGCTCATACTTTGCAGGTCCTAAATGCAGTGGGCATCTAACTGCAGTATCCTATGCGTATGTACAAACATGTATGTGTACAGAGGTGTCAGAGCTGGGTCAGGTTGCTCAAGTGTAAGCACACTTTGCTCCATGCAAGAGGAAACCATAAGGGCTAGGCCTGGTGGGTTTTTTTGTTTGTTTTAGTAAATTTGAATTCTTAGGTTCACAAAAAACATGAGAGGAAAGTAGAGAGAAGTCCCATGGACCCTCTTGCTCACCCCCCACACCACGTCCCAGCACCCCATTTTTGGTGCCTTTATTGCACCTGACAAACCCAACACTGGCACAACATATCCTAGGCTACATCAGGGATCCTTCTTGGGTTGTGTGTTCTGTGGGTTTGGTCATCACTGTAGCACCATGGCGGAGTGGCTTTACCACTGGACAGTTCCCTGGGTTCCACCTGTTCATTGTTCCCTCCTTCTTAATTTCTGGAAGCCACTGTTCTTTTCAGGATTCAAAATTTTGCCTTTTTGCATAGTGTCTTAGACCTGCAGCTCTGTAGCATGGAGTCATTTCAGATCTGCTTCTCTCTAACTTGTACCTGAAGTTCTTCCCATGACTTGGTGTCACTGCCCTTTTCAGCACCGAGTGCTACTTACTCCATGGTCCAGAAGACTATTTCTTTGCTTCCCAACTGAAGGGCATATTGGGTGTTTTCATGTGTTGGCAATTAGGAATCAACACCCCTGTGTCAGTGTTTGAGTGAACTTAGGCTTTTAATTCCTTTGGGTAGATTCTGAGGAGTTGCGATTATTGGGCAGTATGGCAAGGATATGTGGGTTTTGTGAGACACCACCAGATGCTCTTCTGCAGTGGCTGCTGCCCTGTTTTCTCTCCCACCAGCCAGGAATGAGAGTCCCCACTGCTCCCATCTTCCCCACCAGTGGCCAATGTCAGGGATCGAGACTCGGGTCATTCTGGTGGGTGTGGGATGAGGCCTCCCTGCTGTAACCTGCATTGTCCTAATTCCACAGGACAAGTGGGTCTTTGGGCAGTGACTGGAATGGATGATTTGTCTTCTGACTGTTAAAGGTTGAGTGTGGTTGTCAGGTCTGGGTGACAGTCCGTAGGAGACAAGTCTTCTACATGCACTCTCCTCCTAAGCTGTGCCTTGTCTATCTGTTCTCTTGAGGGTCTGGAGTTGGGCTCCTGAAGACACCAGCCCCCTGCAGGGGCCTGTGCACAGCCCAGCCTGCACCCACCCATCAGCTCGCAGAGTGGGTGCAGGTGCAGCCCAGCAGTGGCCCTGGCTTTCCCATGTGTGCACCTCTGCCCTACTGGCACCTGTTGTTTCAGGGTGGGGGATCAGTGCTCTGCTTCCCACCCTGTGTGGGGGACTGGGCCCCACCAGTGGGAGTGCGGGTGAAGTGTGACATCAGCTCTGAGGGTTCTTGTGTTACTTGTCCTATTGACTGCCTGTGCGTTAGTGTGAATCAGCTGCTGCTCCTGGGAGAGGAAAGGCAGGGAAGAGATGTGTGAGGCTGCCCGTAGGACACACAGGGCAGTACTGCACGCTCAGCCTCGAGATCTGTTGGCTGGACTCAGGCCTGCATATCCAGGGAGGAGCAGGTATAAGTTGGGGTGCTATTCTCACCTCTGTTTCCCAGATGGGTCAGCTAAGGAGCGGGGAAGTGGAGATATGCACCCATGCTCCCAGGCCACAGGTGGGCAGCCATCATGGAGCCCTGCCATCTTACTGCAGAGCACAAGGCTGCCCACCATGTGGTCAGTGTCCAGGCCCAGGACAGCCAGCCTGGGGTGGAGGGAACGGGTCCTAGGTTGGGAGACAAAAGGCTGCAATTCCTGTCACTCCATCCCACCACACACCCATTTGTATCCTCAGGCATCAGACTTCCTGGGAACAGTAGGTGGGTGGGGGCCGAGGGGCAGGGAGGAAGTGGCGGTCATGTCACCAGGCCAGAGCAGCAGGTCTGAGCCACATCATGTACACAGTTCTGTATACATCTGGGAGAAAACAAGAACAGTGGAGATGTCTACAGATAGCAGAGACGAGCATGCCACCACTGCAGGGCACCCTGGAGAGCTGTGTACAGGGCACTGTGGAGGGCAGTTTTCCCACTGCGATCCAGCTCTGAGACTGGGAGGGCCCTTCAGAGGCAGAGCAAGCAGGAAGTGCATAGGCCATGGGCCAGACAGGCCTAGAGTGTGGCCGAGGCAGGCAGCTGGGGCTAGGGGTTTCGATGGGAATGGCTTCCAGTATTTCTGGGAAGGGGATGGTTATGATCCAAGGGGTTGTGCGTGCAGGTCAGCGCCTGGGGGTGCAGGTTTGGATGTCATATGTTCCAAGCACAGTGGGAGCTGAGTGGAACTGATGGCACAATTTGTGTTCGGAAGACCCACCCCTTCACTCATTGATCGATGGCAGTCTGGAGAGAACAGAGATATAGACAGGAGGCCTAAAGGGAACCTGGTACAGGAGCTTCAGAGCACAGCGATATAGTCCAGCAGCCTGGACAGCAGGGACTGGAGAATGGGTGGAACCCACTCCGTCTAAGAGGCTTAGGCCATTGGAGTTTCTGGTGGAGTGGGGTGCCAGTTGTTGTTGTTTTTATTTTGTTTTGTTTTCACTTTTTGGGTCACACCTGGTGATGCTCAGGGGTTACTCCTGGCTCTGCACTCAGAAATGGGATGCCAGGGATCAAACCCAGGTCGGCCGTGTGCAAGGTAAATGCCCTTCCCACTGTACTATCACTCTGGTCCCGAACTCCACTTGTTGAAGCCAAGGGCAGCCTCACTTCACTCGTTCACTAAGCCCCATGGCCTTAGGGGAGGGGAAGGAGAAGGGGGAGGAGAAGAACAACGTATCTGGGTGCCCAGTTACATGTCAGAGGATGCCTAGGGACAGCACATTGACTGTTTTGCATGAGGAGCTGGGGGAATGGTCTGGACCATCCGGGTGGCTCAGTTCCGTGAAGCCACGGGGTTGGGTGGGAGGGCGGATGGACAGAGAAGAGGAGATGAGCAATTCTAAGCCCCAGGACACTGCTGAACACTGGCATGGGCATTCCAGTGAGGGCAGCTGGGAAAGAGCCATCAGAGCCATCAGGGAACCCAGTGGAGTGGAGGTGTGGCCCCCGGGAGGCAGGAACAGAGGGGGTTCAGGGGAAGATGCTGGGATCTGGCTTTGACCTCCTGTGCTGGGGCAGCCTGGGTGAGCATCAGGCCCTGGGGGCAGGAGTTAGAGCCCGAGCTGGCAAGGTGACAGGGTCCCTGGGAAGTCTGAGGGTCGCAGGCTCCTGAGGCGCTTTGCCCAAAGCAGCAGCAGAGAAACAGGAGTCAGGGTTAGGGCTCAGCAGTGAAGGCATCTCAGCAGGTTTGACACTGGTGTGAAGGCACAGGAGGAGAGGAGTGTGTTGATAGAAGCAGAGTCCTGGAGAGGACCTGGGAGAGCAGCTGGACTGAGGTGGAGAGATGGGAGCAGGGCTGGAGCAAGGATGCCTGCCCTGCTGGCTCCTGAGCAGGAGGCAAGGAACTGTGGGTGTCATGGGAGGGACTCAGCTTCTGACACCACCGGAGGCTTGTCCCATCCCGGTCTCACCAAGCTGCCTCTGATGCCTCCAGCCGCCTCGTGTTCCGCTGAGCAGACCTGCCCTCGGCCACCTGGGCAGCACAGCTTACCCACCTCCACTCTCCTGCGTGCCTCGTCTCTTCCTCCCTGCCTCCTCCCCCGTCACCTCATACACGCCCTCAGTGATGCATCCTGATGACCCCCAGGCTCTTTCCCCACCTGGGTCTGAGACCCTGATGACCAGCACCCAGAAAGATGCCAGGCACTACGAGTGGGGTGCTGCCTTGTCGTGTCTTTCGGCCTTGTGAAGCCCCTGCAACCACCAGAGTCTTTGCAGAGGGAAGCAGCACAGGACGGACTCTGGCATCTTGTGGTTCGAGTCGGACGTCCTTCCTAGCTGTGCAATCTCGACAGCTCTCTACAGGGGCTGCACCCCACAGTACCAGCATGGAACTCGGGGCCTCCACTTGCTGGGCATGTGCTCTGCCCCTGGTGGGCTCCCACTAGCGTTAACGGGCTCATGCGCGATCTCACAGCTTGGCAGCCACCAGTTATCCAGGAACCCCAGGAATCATCTCCTCCCCTTCTTTAAAAGAGGTTTTTTTTTTTTTAAATCCCCACTCTTTCTTTAGTGGGACTTCAGGGAGGCACTTGACATCACACTGTCTCAGTTTCCTTTCCTAGGAAATGGGGGTGCGAGCAGAGGGCCCTGCCACTGCAGAAGTGGAGGTATGTGGTGTTTCCTGGGGAAGCTGACAGACAGTGATGTGGGGGTTGGGACAGGAAGGGTTAGAATGACCTCCATGTGCATTCCCATTTCCCTGACAAAGCCCACACCCACTGTGCCCGTGGGTTTCCCCCATGGTGCGCTGGGAAAAGAGACTTCTACCCCAGTTCCCCCAGGCTTGGTCCCCGGCCCACCCTTTTCTCACTTCCCCATGGGTCTGGGGGGGTGGGAGGGTTGGGGCGGTATCACAGGCTTTGAAAGAAATTAATTTTAGAAATTACACGTGCCCGACCTTTGAAACTTCATTGGAAATGCCCCTCAAGGGCCTAACGAAGTTCAGATTATTTAGGGCTTCGGGGAGAAGTCTGACTGACAGTGCCCCTTTTTAATTTACACAAAACATCAGCATGCTCGTGTACCCAAATATGTATCTATAATTAAGAATAAAAATCATAATCCCCTAAGTGGGGCTGTGCTGGTGAGCATCGGGTTTAATAGGGGATTAGGAGGAGGAATTAAAGCCGCCCAAGGGGTGTGCAGAGAGACTTCAAACACCTTTCGGAAAACAAATTAGCGCGGTTTTCAGAAATCATTTTCCAGGAGCCGGCAGAGGGTTTTCCTCGGGCTTCCCTGCTTTCTTTTGAAATGTATTTTTAACACTTGTATAAACAGTTTGGGTCGGGGACATGGGGCGACCTGACGGCCTTCATTAGCTGGTGTCTCTGTGAGAAGAATTCAGCTCATTATCTGGGTGTTTTGATCTTCCGCAGCGGCTGGTGTGGAGCCCCTCTGGAGGCCCCCTTCTTCTCTGTTGCCTCTTGGTGTGTTACCAGTGGGCTTGGGACTCGCTCCCTCTTCACACCTTCCCACCCCAGCCTGGCCTCTCATGGCGCCCTTCATTCTCCAGGGAGAGGACATCTCAGGCAGTGCTCGTGGCTAGGAGATGGTCACCTGACCTCCCTCAGGCCCTTTGTGACTCCCCTATTCCTCTCTTCAGGGGTCTCTGTGGTGGACAGCAAGCCTCTTCAGGTGGGGCTCCCCATCCTTGGAGGTGTCCCGGTGGTGCCCATGGTTTTGCCGGAACTGAGCCCAGCTGTGGCTGCATGACCCCCTCAAGCTGTGGCTGCACGACCCCCTCAGCCCCAGGAGGCAGTAGAGTCCAGTTCCCAGTAAAGCTGAGAGTTCATGGTAGCTGTTGCCAGGCTGAGCCCGGATCTCAGGGTCCCGTCTGGGAAACCACACACACACAGCAACAGTTCCTTCTGGCTGTGGCGCCCTGGTCTCTTCTGGGAGACCCAGGTGTGTGCTGGGCTGGCAGGTTTTCTTCACAGGTTGGGAAAATTCAGTTAGGCTCTAAATTCAATTTGGGTTCCATTGTGTGTGTGTGTGTGTGTGTGTGTGTGTGTGCGTGTGTGTAGGGGGGTGCTATGGGGATTGGAGGAGGAGCCTTCCAGGCAGTGTGTGCATTGGGGGGTACTTTTACTTAAAACTCAGCCCATCAGGCTGCACAATTCAGTGCTGGTGCCTGGGGATGCCACCGCCTGGGTCCTGCCCGTGGCTGCTCAGGCACCTTCAGGGCTACACCTAGTGGTGCTGGGATGCAAGGTGAGGGTTTCTGGTGTCTGCAGAGTACATGCCCTTGACCTCTGAGCCCTCTCCCTGGCCTCCTCTGGGTTCCCTTTGAAGCTTGCTTTCTTGCCCTGGAGAAGGGGGTGATAAAGAATCAGTGTTAATACCTACCTGGCAGGGGAGACACCATGCTCACGAAGGTGGTTTTCCCAGGGCGAGGCCAATCCATTGCTCTCTGGATGACTTCGTGATTCGTGGCTGTAGGGGACTGCATTTGTGCTCTTCCCTACCAAAAAAAAAAAAAGAAAAAGGAATGGATGTTCGCCTGACTGAGCACTCCCGTGTGCCCTACACTGCTGGGAGCCCAGATTTGAAACTCCTGCTGGTTTCCACGGTGTCGGTTCCACCTCCACAGCAGGTTTCAGCTCACCCACAACTAGTTGGTGCCCTACCTTCCAGTGAGGGAAGAGGTCAGTGCCACTCCCAGGACCAGTGGTGTGGCACTAGGGGAGTATTTGGGAGGCCCTAGAGAGGTCACATGAGCACTTTTATCAAAAGGCAACTCTCTAGGTTACCTCATGGTGGGAAAAGAAGCTGGAGGGCCGGCTGGTTGGAAGATGCCCTCATCCCATGACCCCTGCCCCATAAGACCTCAGGGGGAGAGCCTGGGGCAGGTAGTAATGAGGGGGCTTCTCGGAAGGGAAACACTGGACCCTATCACATATGTGGATGGCTTCTTTGAACCTTCTGGTCTCTTGCTAAAAAAGTGCCTCGGTCAGGGACATGGCGGCTCTGAGTTCGAGAGCACATGCCTTGAGTGTATGAGCCCCCAGATTCCATCCCTAGCACTGTGTGGCTTCCAGAGCACAACCAGGGGTGACCCCAGAGGCCTCCACACCTCTGGATGGAGCAGCATCCTGTCGTCTGGCCTGAGCATTGGACTATCAGACTCACAGATCGGCTGAGCATGACCTGGATATATCCTGGGCCACCTGAGCATGCTTGGAAGCACCCCCCCCATGATAAATAAAAATAAGTAAAATTTAAAAATAGCTGTGCCTGTGTCAGTGAGGAGGTTCTGGAAGCAGTGAGCCTGCTCTTTTTGTCCCCTCCCATTAAGGTCAGCCTGGGCTGGAGGTAGTTTCTTATGGGACAATCAGATATGCTTTTATCCTCTCAGTCCAGCCATCATACAGCAACACACATCCCCCCCACCCTGCCCCACCCCCGAGAAATAATCTAGGAGTTGCATTTGGCAGGGGGGGAAAAAAGGAAAGAAAGAAAAAGAAAAGGAAAGCCTGTGTGCAGCTGCAGTTGGGGTCGGTGGAGATGCTGGCCCATATCTAGGCCTGGGGCATCTTACAGGGGCCCCCAAGGGCCAGGAGAGCTAGTGTGGCTGGACAGATGGGGAGCAGGGCTGGCCCGGGGCCAGCAGCACAGGCTTCCTGAGGAGGATGCTTTCGCCCCACTGGAGAGGAGGGCTGGTTCCTGGAGCCCAGTGGGGCTATGGGCAGGAGTCTGGGGGTGTGGGGCTGAACTGCTTTGCTTCTCAGGACACAGTCCCCCTGGGATGGTCCTGCACAAAGCAGTGCCCAAACCTCCTGCACAGCTGGACAGTGGACACTGGGAGCAAGAGGAAGGGGTGGACAGGGGCCCTTCCCCCGCTTCCTTCTTTCTAGCTTGGACTGCACCTCTCTGAGGACACCTTCCTCAGAGGACTGTGACTCAGCTGGATGTCTCCATGCCCTGGCTGCACCCCTCCTGTTCTTCCTCCAGCCCAGTGGCCTTCCTCTTGCTGTGGCTGATGTCTGTATGTGTGGCTGATGTCTGTATGTGTGGCTTCACCGTGTCATGCTCATCGATTCCGCCCCTCCCCCTCCCCATCTGTTTCCCTGACCAGATCAAGGGATCCAGCCTGCCACTTGGAGTCAGTTAGGACAGGGCAGGAGAAGCCTGCTGAGGTGGGCAGAGTTTTCTTCTCCTCCCCTTGCTCCTAGGGTGCGCTGAAGACTTCTGGCGTCCCTGTCTTCCTGTGACCTTTCCCTGCTCCCCGGTCTGCAGGAACTGCTGAAGCTGGTGGCCTCCGGTCCCCTCTGCCTTTCCTGAGGGGCATCCCCCTACGGACTCGCTGACCTCTCTCTGGTCCTGGCTCATCATCGGGCACTTCTCCAAGGCCTACCTGAGCACACGGAGAGGAGGGCTGCTGCATTGTGTCTTCAGACACAGAAACACTTGGCCAGGGTAAGGCAGGGCTCAGCTCTGACAGGCTTCCAGGGCCCCAAGATGGCTGCGGTTTCCCGGGAACAAGCCCAGGGCATCACCCATCTTTTTTTGTTTTAATTCTTTTATTGAATCACCATGTGGAAAGTTACAAAGCTTTCAGGTTTAAGTCTCAGTTATACAATGCTCAAACACCCATCCCTTCACCAGTGCACATATTCCACCACCAAGAATCACGGTATACCTTCCCCCTTCCCCCCACCTCCCCAGCCCCCCACCCTGCCTGTGTAACTGGTAAATTTCACTTTACTTTGCATCACCCATCTTGTCCCAGCTTCTGTGTATGTGGGAAGCGGCCGCATAACAGGACTGAGATCTTGCCCAGAGCTGCTTCAAGGCGGCAGCACCCGGATTCCCCATGGCGGGTGGGTCAGAGAAGATGAGGGTCTGTAGCCAGGAGAGGGGCAGGCCAGGGCAGTGGCTCAGTCCCTGAGGCCGCAAACCCATGGCAGGGGCTCCCAGATTCTCCGAGTGAGGTCAGGGTGCATCTCCGTGTGTCTTGCCCTGGGTGTGGTGGCAGAAAAATCCCTGGCTCTTGCTGCCAGGCCACTGCCAGGTTGCACAAGAGCAGGAGGGCAGCGCTATGCTTGTGTGACTCTGTACAGTGCAGGCCAGGCTGCACTCTGCAGGAGGGCGTGAGTCAGCAGTGCTGGGCTCCTTGGGGAGATGCCAGCCTGGCGGGGTGGGAAGGCCCAACGCCTGGCCTCCATGCCCATGCCTGGGCTATCTCAGCAGGCTCATCAGCTCTGGGCGGCAGTGCTCATGGTGCAAACCCTGAAGTGGGCAGTCCCATAGGAGCAGAAGATAGAGAACGTGCAGGAGGTCCCCAGTGGGACAGTGGGAGAAAGGTAGCACCAAATCTCAAAGTCCTGTGTGGTAGGGCTGACCTGGGGCGCAGGGCCCGGGAGTGGGCTGACCTGGGATGCAGTGCCTGGGGTGCAGGGCCCAGGAGCGGGCTGACCCAGGGTACAGTGCACGTGAGTGGGAGCCAGTGCAGGTTTCGGGGCAGGGGTACTGGTGGCATAAGTGTGCTCCAAAAGGGTAATGAAGGAGTAGGCAGACCATGTGGGTGACCCAGAAACCAGCAGAGCGGACCAGGGTGCAGCTGCTGGGTCCCAGGCAACGGGGAGGATGCTGGCCTAGGCTCAGTATGGGGGAGCGGGGCGGTATCTGAGGAAGGTCGGCTTTCATGCCACTGCCTGAGAGGCTTGGGCTCAGGGTCACAAAAAGGCAAATCCTGTCCTACTCAGGCTGGCACCAGGGCAGGTCACTCTCTGAGCCACTGCACTACTAAGCCCGCAGAGACGGGGACCTCTCGCCTGCTAACGGGGAACAGAAGCGGCCATCAGAGTTGTGTGTGGACGCCCAGAAGCAGCAGGCTGCCTGGTGTGAACCTGGAAAGGGGGGCAGGAGGAGACCAGCCAGATCCTAGGGCAGGGTTTCCTACACAGGGGGACACGACTCCCGCACTTAGGGTTGCTGGACCCATTCTGGGGGCAGTAGTAGTTTCAGGTGCAATTGGGACACTTTAATTTGTTCACTTAAAGTAAATTCCAGGGGCCACTGAGTGCTTTCCCCCACCCCTCAGCTCCTGCGAAGGGGGCAGTAGGCTGGGTATGTTTCCTTCGGTCTCATTGATGGCTCTTTCTCAGGGTCACATGCAGCACCAGCCCCCAGTGCCTCCCCGGCAAACTCCCTCCCAAGCAGTCAGAGGTGCCCGTGAGCCCGGGCAGGGTCACTGTCGAGACCCTTGCCGGTGGAGGTGCATCAGCACCTTCTGACAGTGCCTAAGACCTCAGCGAGTTTCCTGTCCCGGAGTCACTGTGGGGACAGGCCTGAGGAGCCCCACCCACAGCCATGGAGCTGTGCCGGGATGGCCTCCTGCCCGGGCCCTGGAGGGAAAGGTTTGCTGTGTGTACTGCGGGGCCTGGTCAGGCTGCCCACCTTCATGCCTCCAAAATGCCCCTTCTTCTCCCACTGGCTCTGGGATGGAGGTTTCACTTTAAGGGATGGGAAGGGGGGCTGGAGTGATAGATAGCACAGCTGGTAGGGCGTTTGCCTTGCACGCGGCCGACCCGGGTTCGATTCCCAGCATCCCATATGGTCCCCTGAACACCGCCAGGAGTAACTCCTGAGTGCAGAGCCAGGAGTAACCCCTGTGCATCACCAGGTGTGACCCAAAAAGAAAAAAAAATAGATGGGAAGGGACTCTTGCCGTGCTCTGAAATGTGTTTCTGAGAGAGCCTCTGGTTTCTCTCCCAGCAAGAGCCATTTGAGAGGGAGCCACAGACAAAGCCCTGTTCTTCTGGACACCCCACGCTCTTTGCTGGGTAATGGGAGCTCAAAGCTGGGGATCCCTTGTGGGTGTCGTTGGGCCCCTGCAACACGAGAGAGCACAAAAGCTTGTGTGGGGAGGGGACGGGCGAACATGGCCAGCCCAGATCCTTTCTGCTGACCACACGCCCCAGACTGACCTGCACCCACACACGCTTCCTCAGCTGGCAGGACTTTGGCTCTGGACTCCTGCCTGCGCCTCAGAGCTGAGCAGCGCGTGGAGACGCTGACACAGAGTGACGCTTTCTCAGCAAACAGGAGACTGTGGGACAAGGGCTGGATGGAGGAGAGAGTCTGGGCATGTGCTGAAGGATGTGGGAGGGAGCGGGGGAGAGGATGGATGAGAAGGAAGGAGGTGAGAGGTGAGGACCTACCCTGAAGTCACAGGGACAGCAGCCTGAACCGCAAAGCTGTTCCCGTACTGCCACGGCAGCACCCCTGGCACCCAGAGAGGCGAGCACGGAAGATGTGACTTACCTTCCGGAGAGAGGTTTTCATTCAGAGAAAGGCACTGGGAAGCTGAGTTGCAGATCTCTCTCCCCCCACACACACATTTCCTCACCCTTGGCACATGGCTGTGTGGACACGGGCCTGACCCACAGCCAGCTGAAACTGGTAGGGGTGGCAGGTCAGGGCACCCATGCTGAGAGTGGGTGAATGTTCAGGAGGTGCATTTGGGCAGAGTACCAGGGGACCAGGGCTATTGGTCTGGCGTATTGCCAATAGACTTTCCTTGTGGCAGGACCTGGAGCCTCTTTCCCCACCCCCACCTCCCCCAGTAAAACAGATTCAGGCTCTTCTATCTGTGATTTCAGGGCAAACAAACCACACAAGGCAGAGAGTGACTGCAAGGGCCTCCAGTATAACTTTTCCTCACATACATTTTTAATTATATCATTGGCACCCGTAACACCTTTGTCCCTAGTCTTTGCAGATGCCCAAACTGTGGAATTGCTTCCATACAGGTGTGAATCCAGGGTGTCAGCCCATGTGGGCATTCCTGGGAGCAGAACTTGGATAGCTGGCAGCTTTCTTTGTGGCTGGCAAGACAGTGGTCTTCTGTGTGCTAGGGTTCAGCCCCTCGGGGCCCACCTGTCCTCCCGGGAGGAGCTCCATAGGAGGTGCTCCAGCCCTAGGATGAGGGAGAAGATCAGTGATTTGGAATTCCATTTTTTCATCTTTATTATTTTGCGTATCCATTTTTGTAAAAATATTTGAGATTCATATGACCTTATCTGTGTTATCTGGATACCCACCCAACAGTAATGTGACTCATTATTGTTGCATAAATTCAGAAACCCTTTGCAGGGTGGGAAGATGACTCAAAAGGCTGGAGCACATGCCTGGCATGTCTGAGCCCCCCAAGTTTTTTTAAAAATTTATTTTATTCTTTAATTAGTGAATCACCATGAGGTTACAGATACAGATTCACACATTTTAGAACTTGTTTTTCCCTCAATGTTCACAAACACATCCCTCCACCAGTGCCCATTCTCCATCACCAATAAACCCAGTATCCCTCCCTCCCCAATCCCATCTTCCCCCCCCACCCACCCTGCCTCTGTGGCAGGGTACTCCCTTTTGATCTCTCTCTCCAATTGGGTGTTGTAGTTTGCAATAGGGATATTGAGTGGCCATTGTGTTCAGTCTCTAGTCTACTTTCAGCACGAATCTCCCTTCCCGGGCGGGATCTCCAACCACATTTTACTTGGTGTTCCCTTCTCTATCTGAGCTGCCTTTTTCCCCCAGCATGTGAGACCAGCTTCCAAGCCATGGAGCCAACCTACTGGTAGTTATTTCTACTATTCTTAGATATTAGTCTCCTATTCTGTTATTTTATATTCCACAGATGAGTGCAATCTTTCTATGTCTGTCTCTCTCTTTCTGACTCATTTCACTTAGCATGATACTTTCCATGTTGATCCACTTATATGCAAAGTTCATGACTTCATTTTTTTCTAACGTGAGCTCCCCAAGTTTGATACCCAGCACCCTGGGGCACCCTGAGCACTACTGAATGTGGCCCTAGTGGCCCTCAGTATTACAGGGTCCAAAACATTGAACTATCAGCCTGCTCTGTTGGGCTGGGCATTGCCAGGAGTGGCCCCTGTACTCCCCTCCCCCAGCAAAAAATGGGGAGAGAACCCTTTGGATGTCTCCAAGATGGTGTTGGTATGTTTGACTGTTCACATTGACCCCAAAGGAAGGCTGACCACGGCCTGGTCCACCACTGGAGGAAGTTTAGTTTGGTGTGTTAAGACAGATGCGTGGCGGATGCCTGTGGCAGTGCCCGTGGCCAGGGCTCCTGTTTGATGTTGGCCACAGTCATGCTCAAATGTCACACAGATCCTGGCTTGACACTCGGTACCTTGTTCAAGTTTGTTGTCAGTGAAGTTGCTGGGAACTTGGTGAGGAGAAGAGAGGTAGGGTTAGGGTTAGGAGGCTGAGTCTATTTAAGGCAGATGTGCCACTAGAAGGTACCTCTATGAGGTCCGTGTGGCTTCACGGGAACAGGAACATCCTCACATTACCGGGTAACCCCTCCTAAGAAACGGTGCTGCGGGCTCTCGCCCTTGGCTGAGAGCAGGGCGCCTCGCGCTTGGAGCAGGAGCGCTCTGAGTGCTGGTCTCTTCACAAGCATTGTTTGCAGGCAGTCTGGATTGGTAATAATTACATCAAAACACAGAAACAAAACTGGCCCGAGGCCACATCGTTCTATTATACCCGTTCCTGGCAGTTGGTCTACAGTGAAACTGTCTGGTCCTCTGGGTTGTTTTGTTTGCGTGTTAGTTCCGAAGATGCCCAGGCTCTTTGCAGCTTCAACAGTGACAAGTGGGAGGCGCCGTTTGCACCAATGGCTGTCCAGGCACGTGTATCCATTCACTTGCCAGCTTGTCTGCATGGACTGTGTATCCAAGGTCCCGAGAATGTGGCAGGTTGCAAAACAGGTATAAACCTTCTCCTCCTGGAGTTCATAATCCGGAGAGGATCAAATGGCCACCCCCGCCCTGCAAAAAGAATGAGCAAATGCTCTGTAATGCTCGGTGGAGAGGAAGGGAGAGGTGGCTGGGGAGGAGATGGACTGAGGGCAGTGGCCTCTGAGGGTTTGAGGGGGACAGGGTGCTATGGAGATGTCCTTGTCTAGAGCCGGGAGGGGCAGAGAGCTTTAATCACAAACAGCAGGTGCAAAGACCCCAAGGCAGGGAAAGTCAGTGTGTGCTGGATAATATTTTAATGCTAATGTCACAAAAACCTAGATTTCCATCGGCTTGCTGTGAGACCAGGATCCTGGGGTACAGGGAGTGAAAGCTGGGGTCTGCATTCTAGTGTGGGGGCCCACACTAGACATTGAACTCAGACTGAGAAGGCTGTGGGGGCAGAAAGTTTCCCTGGGGCTTCTTAGTGAGAGGAGGGGGCTGCTGTGTGCGGTGCTGAAGGACGTCAGGGAAGCAGTCCCCTCCCCCCTCCCGCCATCCACACATGTGACCTTCCAGGGAAGTGATCCTCAAGCCCTAGCATGCCTCAGAAGCACCTACAGGACTTGTCAAAACATGGTGGGGGCCCCACCCCAGGATTCTGATTCAGGAGGTTCAGGGTGGGGCTTGAGAATGCCTCGAGTACACATTCTCAGCCCATCCTGCTGCTCTGGTCCAGGGCACCGCACCTTGGTCATGAGCAAACTGAAAGCCACCGGGGATCTGCAGAGCAGGGACAGGGACGGGAGAGACAGGCAGAGAGACGAGAGGCGGGAGGGAGTCTCCAGGCAGGTGGTCTCTGTTCTGCCCCCATAGAGCCAGTGATGGACTCTCACACACTCACTCCTGCATTCTCACACACTCAGTCCTGGCTTCCAGAGAGGCGACAGAAAATGGGCTTCGAGCATCTTTTGTACCTACCCTCAGTATTTGGCAGGCTGGGATGGGAACTGGGTCCATTTCTTGTCTCTTGGGGCTGTGTTTGCAGCAGGCTCCTCCTGGGTGCTGGGGGGCGCTCCCAGCTCCTTCCTCAGCTTGCCCCTAGCTCACCTCCACAGCCCTCAGCAGGGACGGGAAAGGCGCTCCCTCCCGTGGCTGCACGGTATGAAGGCGTATGGTGCCAGATGCAACTGTGAGCCAGCCCGTGACTGCAGCTGGCGGGGCAGGGCCAGGGTGGGCACCCTGCTCAGCCCAGCAGCTGGAGGCAGTAGCTGACCAGCCTGAAGTCTAACAAAGCACAGCCCTACAGGCACTGGGCAGGTAGGTAGGAGGCAATTCCCCGGCCTGTGAGGAGAGTGGACTTAGTCCAGGCCGCAAGGAGCTGAAGCTTCCCACAGCTGGGGAGGGAGGAAGGCTCAGCAGTGGGCTGCTGTTTCCTGGATTGAAGGCTGGTTTGGGATGGCTTCATGGAACACTGGGCCCGGCGGGGAAGCAGAGTGGTGACCTCTGGGCCCAGCCCACAGAGCTATCCTGTGGGGGTCTGCTCCACCTTCCCTGGGGCCAGGACCCAGCTCATCCCAGTTCTGCCCGTGGGCCCAACCTCCTTGATCCCGGCCTGCTCCACTCCAGAGAGGACTCACCCCTGCCAGGCCAGGCCAGGCTCGTTGAGAATTAGATACAGGGGGCCTGGCCTCTGGTGGCCATTTTGGTGAGGGCCTTGGAAGCAAAGTGCCTTTCCTGAAGGTCCTGGTCACATATCATTTCAGGGCGCTCTCCTGGGCATCAGGCAGGATCTCAGTGACTGTTCTGCTGAAGAAGACCGTGTTCATGGGGGTGGGAGGGAGCAGTACCGAAGCCCCCCTACTCAGGCCTTCCCAACCCTCCTCTTGTTGGTAGTGATGGCCTTGGTGCTGAGGCTTGGGTTGTAGTGAGCATGTGAGGAGGGAGCAGGGGGGAAGCGAAGGGAGCTCTAGATGGTTCTCAAGGTCAAACAGGAGGGGGGTATATTCAAGGTTAAGTGCAAGACGGGAGGTAATAGTGGTAATGGGCGATAAGGTGAGCCTAATCAGGACATAAGCGCACAGGCATTAGCATATATACACTTACCACCATAGTGTGACTAAAAATCATCATTGTGAAGGAGTAGCTAATTCTTACCTTTTTTTTTTGGTTTGTTTGTTTTGGGGCCACAGCCCCAAGAGATGAGAAAGGGACTCAGTTTCCATTCCAGCCCTCCAAATAGCAGTGTTCAGGGCTTACTCCTGGCTCTGTAATCAGGGGTCACTTTTAATACTCAGGGGACCATATGTGGTGCTGGGGATTGAACCCAGGTCAGCCATATGCAAGTCAAGAGCCTTTCTAGCTATTATCTCTCGGAGCACCCCCATTATCCAACTTTTATTTGTAGACACTGCTAAGCCTTTGAAGAGCCACAGTTCCACTTCAGCAACTCAAGACCCCTTTAAGGAATTGTTATTCCCATCCTTAGAAGCTGCAGCATGGCTATTTTTCTGAGAAACCAGAGTGGGGTGGAGCGGGGGGGGGGGGGGCTGGGGCCCCAGAATAGACCCTGTGTGGCTGCCTGCCTCCTATTCCCGAAACCATTATCTGAGGGCTGCCATCATTCACCCCACTGGACACACCTTGCCCTGTGTCCTTCCTGAGGCTTGAGTGGAACTGCAGGGGAAAAACAAGCAGGAGTATGGATGCTGCCCTTGCAGTGACAGTGAGGGTGATGTTCAAGGCGGAAGTCAGGGACAAAGGCCCTGGAGCTGGGCTGCTGGAGTCCACAAACTTATCAGCTGGGGGACTGGGCCACAGACTCATCCTTGTGCCTCTGGGGCTTCCTCAAGGGCTGAAGTATCATTCAGTAGAGAGTCTCAAACTTATTTGCCCTACCCACTCCCTTTCAGGAAGAAACAAAAGACCACTTGTCACCCCCTAGAAATCTACTTTCTTTTTTTTTTAATTTATTATTTATTTATTTATTCTTTTAAAAATTATTGAATTACCGTGAGATAGTTACAAGCTTTCATGTTTGGGTTACAATCACACAATGGTCAAACGCCTATCCCTCCACCAGCGCACATTCCCCACCACCAATATCCCGGGTATACCCCCCTTTCCTACCCTTCCCCTGCTACAGTGCTATTTAACTTACAGATCAACACACTACCAGGTGAGCTGGATTGTGAAAGTTCCTAAGAATAAAAGGAACTTATTTGTGTGACATTACTGTGCTCTTCTCCATAATATTGGACTACTGCAGTGATTTTATTCAAGTCAAGCATATAGATTTCTTCCACTCCTAATAATTCTAAAAGAAAGTAACACTGTAATAAGATTTGGAATTACCTCACTGCTTGTTTTTCTCTGTTAGAAGACAAATGTATACTGACTCAAAATAAAGTTAAGATGATGACTTTTCATAGTTGGAGTTTCAGAAATTTCAAGACATTTTAATTTCCACTGATTCCCTACTTAGTTTTCCAGAACTCTTCGAGCAAATGTACAGATTTATTGCTGCTTTCCCTTCCTCCTTTTCCATTTTGGAGTTATACTTTTTGGTGCTTGGGAATTACTCTTTGTTCTGAGCTCATGGCTCACTCCTGCTTGGACTCAGGGGACTATGGAGAGCTGGGGATTGAGATCAGGTCAGCAGCAGCCAAGCAAGCACTCTAAGCACTCTTCCAGCCTTTTTTTTTTAGTTTTTTAATTATCAGAGTTAGAAACTGAATATGATAACACTTGTTTTCAAAGTGTTCAGTAGGAAAAGCTCATGGAAAAATGTAATGGCAGCATTAGACCACTAGACAATAAGGTGCATAGAACAAAAGTACCCACTCAATAGAGGAGTCGAGGGTGCTTCTTGGAAGAGTATTGTCACCTCAGCTGAGTTGTAAAACTAAAGCAGGAATGCTTTCTGTGCAGTATATCCTTAATCTGCTCAGTCCCCTTTCCTTAACTCTTCTAGGTACTTCCTTCCGTTGTCAGCTGCTGCTTATGTGGAAAACAGCTGTTCATACACTGTTGCATTGTATCTCTTATCCATATATATATTTGCTTTTTTGGGTCACGCCCGGCGATGCTCAGGGGTTACTCCTGGCTCCTCACACTCAGGAATGACTCCTGGTCCTGCTCGGGGGACCATATGTGATACTGGGAATCAAACCCGGGTCAGCCACATGCAGGGCAAACGCCCTACTCACTGTACTATTGCTACAGCCCCTGACATATTTTAATCCATAAGTAGATACCTGAAGCAGATGGGAGCAACCAGTATCCCTTCATAGGTTTTTCAGGATGGGATGTAGTGAGGCTTGAGAGCTGCCAGTTGTTTTCTCTTATACAGTTTGTAAAAGAAAAATAAAACAGCAATAAGGGTCCCGCACACAAAAACATACACACACACATGCATGTATGTGCACATGTTATTGGAGAACACATGCTGTCAGCATTCAAGCCTCCATCTTGATTGTTGCCTGCAGTGAAATCTACTTTCTTTTAAGTGAACAAAAAGAAAGCATCCCCCAATTTTGTTGCACCCAAAGCACCGTATACCTCTCTTTGTTCCCATACACTCTACAGGGAAGTACTCACTTGGGGAAATTCTGGTCTAGAAGGTGCTATGGATAGGTGTTGAGGTGGTTCTGTCTCCTGGGCACGGTGTTATTGGGGTTGGCACTGTGAATGTGACCCAGTGGGCAGGGGGAAGGGTGGACTTGGGTGAAGGAATGGTATTTCTAGACAACATGGAGCTCTCCTGTAGTCCTCCATCTGTGCTACAAGGGTCCCACACAGCTTCCTGCCCCCCATCTACAGTGGTTGCATCCTCACTCTTTGGCGAGAGGGTCTCAGTAGACCCCAGAGCTCTCAGGAGATAGGGACTTCTTGGAGAGGGCAGACTCCAGATTTCGGGTTGGGGGGTTTCTAGAGAAACTGGCTATTCACTGGAGAGCAGGGGTGGCTTCCTGTGGTGCTGCAGACTGTGGCGCTCGAGCCCTCTCTCCTCAGCTTCAGGGGAGGGGCCACGGAGAGCCGGGCTGGCGGATGCAGGAGGCTGCAGAGCCTGTCAAGGTTAACAGATAGGCCTTGGCATTCCCTTAGGAAGTTATTCAACTTCTCCCCTGACTCAGACCACGTTGTTTCAAAGCATGTGGTATAAACTACTGACCACTGGGGAATTGCTTGAATTAACAAACTCATTTTTCCCGAGACCTGAGGTTGAACTTGAGTGGGGAGTTCAGGGCTCTTTTGCAGAAATCCAATAGATCGGGAAAACTCATGTTACACTATGTTTTCGACCTTGATCAAATGCACATTGTGCATGGCTTTTCCACGCCTGCTCACTTCCAGCTGCACTGTGTTGCTGGGAACTGTGGCTGGCCAGGGCAGAGACTGGCACGGGGGCTGGGTACCAGGGGAGCCAGCCTCCAGTCTGGATGGGAAGGAGCTGCAGAATGGTTCTCAGGTCAGAGACACAACTCAATGGGCTGATTGCATGGTTTGTATGTAGGAGGTCCCGGTTCAATCCCTGGAACTGCATGACCCCTGAGCACAGAGCCAGAGGTAATGATTGTCCCCAGGCACTATAGAGTGTGGCCCCCAAACCAAGAAAAGAAAAGCATGCTTCTCCTCTCCACCCTGTTCTTCCTCCATTCTCTCCACCTCCTGTCTCTTGCCTCCTTATCCCCGCTGTCTGGCTGCATTCCTTAAAAGCAGTGTGAGGGGCTTGGTGGCACAATCATGGCTTCTGGACTGAGTCCAGGAGACCCTCTTGTGCCTGCCTCCCCTCCACAAGTGGGCTCTCGGCACACTTGAGGAAAGGCTAGTTTTTTAAAAAATTTTATTGTATTGAATCACTGTGAGATAGTTATAAGCTTTCATATTTGGGTTACTAACACACAATGATCAAACACCCACCCTTCCACCAGTGCACATTCCCCACCACCAATATCCCCTGTCCAACCCCCCTTTCTCACCCTCCCCCCGCCTCCATGGCAGACAATATTCCCCAAATTCTCTCTCTACTTTTGGGCATTATGGCTGCCCTCTGGCCCTCCCAGCACTCCCTCGGGGGTGAATGATGGTGACCCTCAGATCATGGTCTCAGGAGCATGAGGCAGGCAGTCACACAGAACATGGCTGTCAGTGGGACAGACCAGGAGGCCACAGCTATGATGGGTTCAGTGCTCTGGCTGTGCTTGATGGGTTTGTCTGTACCCGCATGGACAGAGGTGTCTCGGGGGAGCTGGGTGGGTAGTCACCATCTCCGCATACAGGCAGGATCATGGGGTCAGCGTGGATTCCCACAGGATGGGAATATAAGGAAGTGAAACTGAAGGCACACAAGTGGAGTCTTGGGTCTTCTCACGCGTTAGTGGGCCACCCCTTCCTTCTCTCTCAGATTCTGGCCTGAGGTGGTCGGTGGGAGAGTCAGAGCTGGCTTGGGTATCACTTGGTGGCCTCCGTCATCTTCTTACACTTACACTGGGAAACTTGATGACAGAGTTTTTAGAAATTCATTCTTTGAGGTAACATTGATTTACAAGAGTTTAAATATTTAAGTTTTAGGGATACAGCGTTACCGCACCCATCACCAAAGTGCCTGGATCCCTTCACCACAGCCTACTGACTCCCCCCTCTATTACCCAGTTCCCCTCATATCTCCATCCCCTCATTTCTGCATTAGAGCCTAAGGGCTTGCTTGCAGGGGACATTGTCTGCTCCCTGCCTTGTTTTATTTGCTTTTCCTGCAGCAGTGCTCAGCACTTCCTTCTGCGTCTGTGCTAAGGGAGCCCTCCTGGCAGTACTCAAGAACCACATACGGCGCCGGGAACTCAACCAGAGTTGGCCACGTGCAGGGCCAATGTACTCTCCCCCGCCTCTTCCAGTTTGTTTCCTGACATCTTACATACTAGTGGGCTCCTCCTGCATTTGTCTCCTCCTGACGGACTTCACTCAGTGCCATCCACGTTGTCGCAGGGCTGAGGTTCCATCTTCTCTCCCGGCTGAGCAGTGGCCCCCTAGTAGTCTGTGCCAGGAGAAACAATGCCTCAGCTGCTCCTCCTGGGCCACAACAAAACTGGGATGACATGAGGAGGACCCGTGTCCAGTGGGGTGCCCCCTGATCACCCGCCACAACTCCCAGAAAAGAGCCACCCCACCATTCTCAGGTTTTTTCCAGACACAGTACATGGAGCGTGCAGGGGTCAGGCACGGACCTGTCTTTGGGCGATCCCTTTTCTAAACCCACCACTGGGCATGGCTTGGAGAAAAGTCTCCTGGATTGAGGGCACGGCCCAAACAAGTCAGACAGTAACCCCCGAGATCCTGGGAGACATGTGCCAGGGGGAACTGACTTTAAACCCTGTGGCACCTGAGCCTGCACCCTGCTTCTCCCACTCCCATGGGTAGGCATCTTTCCATGCTTACTGATGCCCTGTGTGCATGTGCTGTGCCCTCCCTCCTACTGACTTCCCGTGTCCCCGTATTGGACTGAGCTGGCTGAGATGGGCACGGTGTGATCACCGATCCCTTCTCTCCTCGCCAGGGGAGCCAACCAGCTGAGATCACCTGTGCTCCCTCAACTGTTGTCTACCGGCTGGGGCTACAGTAATTTCCAATGGGGTTCTGGGGGATTTGGAACAGAGAGGGGGGCATATGGGGCACCCCCACTCCTAGGCAGGCCCAGAAGCTTCCCCGGCCTCTTGATTGCTAGCAGGCCTAGGGGGTGGCCTGGCCCTGACCTCGGGGCCCCAGCCCTCCGGTGCCCTGTTTGTCATCCGCAGCCCTGTCAGGCCCGCTCCCCAGGCGGGGGGCTGCCCTGTGTTCCTCCGAGGCCCCGGCAGAGCGCACGGAGTTATGTAATGCTGCTGAGCCAACATTGAGGAGTCGCAGCCAATTTGCTGTGCCTGCAGTGACACTGTGCAGGCGCTCAGCCTTTGTCTCGGGGCCGTCCACAGATAGCACGCCTCTGTTCGCCGGGAGACGCGGCGCAAATCATGGAGGCCGGAGCGTGCCGCCTCCAGACGGCTCATTTATGCCACGAATGGTATGATTTGTAAAGCCATAAATCTCCTGTCTCGGCCAGCAGGCCGCCGAGGCCAGAGCCCCTTCCACAAACGCACCTGCTCCCCGCGATCCCCACCCCTGCACTGGCTGCTTGTTGGGAAACAGGGTCCTGGCCCTAAGCCCCACTGGCATCCCGGGACGCAGGCCTGCAGGACTCGTGATGCTCGTGGGTGATATGCAGTGCCCCGTTTCCCATGCCCCCCTCACCACCCCAGATGTCACTCATCCTCGACCTCCCCTATCATGGCTTCATGTGTGCTCACAGGGGCCTGGGGCCGACGCGGCTTCTTCTGAGCAGTGGGTGGGCTGTGGGAGAGCGAGCATTTGGCCCCAGTTCTCTGCTGTGATGGTCAAGGGCAGGAACCTGCCTTTAGAAAGTGTCGGCTTCCTCCTTGGAGGGGTGCGGGGAAGGGGGGAGGCACTGGGGATCAACAGTCACTCCACTGGACCAGCTGTCTGGGGTGTACCAGCACTTCAGCCCCACGCACCCCAAGTGCAGCAGAAGCTTCTTTCTCTCCAGGGACCTTGGGGGTGGGAGTGGAAATGAGTCTCTGCCCTTGAAGTTCTGGAAGCTCATGGTTAGCAATGTCACGGTCCCCTGCCTGAGTCCAGTGCCCAGGCAGCTGGCACCCGTCAGCTCACTGCTGATGTTCTGGTGAGGGGAGGGGGCGTCCTCACCCTCCCCTTTCCCCTCCTCTTCCCTCCCCTCCCCTGCTCTTGCCTCTCCTCCCCTCCCCTCCTTTTTTCTCCTCTTCGCCTCTCTCCCCTCCCCTCCTTTTTTCTCCTCTTCACCTCTCTCCCCTCCCCTCCTCCTCCCCCTCTCCTCGCTTCCCTCTCTCCTCCCCTCCCCTCCCCTCCCCTCCCCTCCCCTCCCCTCCCCTCCCCTCTCGTCTCCTCCTCTCCCCTCCGCTCCCCTCCCCTCCCCTCTCATCTCCTCCTCTCCCCTCCCCTCCCCTCCCCTCCCCTCCCCTCCCCTCTCATCTCCTCCTCTCCCCTCCCCTCCCCTCCCCTCCTCTCCCCTCCCCTCTCCTCTCCTCTCCTCTTTCTTCCCCCCTCCCCTCCCCTCCCCTCCCCTCCCCTCTCCTCTCCTCTTTCCCTCTCCTCTCCTCTCTTTCTATTTTTCCTCTTTCTTTCCTGTCTCCATTTTCTACCTTTGCTATTTATGTTACTGTCAGATTTCGTTTTCCAAATGAAATAGCATGGGGCATTTAGGAGCTAGACAAGCGTAGGAAGGAGGAGTCCCTGGGAACCCCCCTGCTCTGCTCATTTCCTCAAGGCTCTGGATTAACCCTAGCTTTGCAGAGGCGGGGTGCAGAGAAGACTCCCCCCACCCCACTGCTTGCCACCAAGGGTAGCTATGTCACCACCTCTGGTCTTTTGCTGGGGTTCTTCTCCTGGTGGGACCCAGAGAAGGCCTGAGGGAGTGTTTTTGCTCTCCCTTCTGAGCTGATCCCATGGGTCACCATTGGGTCCTCT
Source organism: Sorex araneus (assembly GCF_027595985.1). NCBI lineage: Eukaryota > Metazoa > Chordata > Mammalia > Eulipotyphla > Soricidae > Sorex > Sorex araneus. The sequence goes on along the minus strand of NC_073307.1, from coordinate 25,788,691 downwards.
CTGGAGAGGTGGGTCCTCTCTCCACCTGCTCCAGCCAGGGCTCAGTGTCAGCCCTCACTACATGGGGCCCTGTGTCCTTGGCCTTCCAGTATCATTCTGGTATGTCCTGAGGTGGGGAATCACTCCTGCTGGGAGAGTTAGAGTCCATTAAATCCTCTACTGGGACCTCACATAAGTTGGACCTTGCTTCAGGCTCCAGCCTCCTGGGACACAGGACCCCCTTCTTGCTCCATCCCAGAAGGACAGCCTCAGGTTCTTGTGTGCATGAGCATCTTCCTTCCCTGCCCCAGCTGCCGGGTCTGGGAAGAGAGACAGAGTGGTGCCTTGGGGGGGGGCGGGGAACATCACTTGGGAAGAAGAGTCCCAAGGGAACATCTCTGCACCTGGTCCCGAGGGAAGGCCTCAGCGAGGATGGCATCTCTTTGGGGAGCTGGAAAGAAGGAAATGCTGCTGCTGATTGCCAGGAAGGAGTGCTAGGGCCAGGCTAGAGATGCCAGCACTTTGCCCCCAGAGACTGAGTTGAGTGCCTGGTTCCAGGTCATCATCAGAAGAGTGGGTGAGCATGGGTCACCCCCACCTAACCACCCCTGTCTCAGTAGGATGTCTGGTCACCCCCTTTCTGGGTGCCTGTTGAGCAGGTGTGTGGTCTGGGCCTTCATGCATATATTAGAGCCCTTTCTCTGCATCTAGTCAGCAGCGATAAAGTAGAAAGAACTAGAATGGGGGAAACTGAGTTCCCAGAGGGGTTATGTGACTTACTCAAATTGTTCCTGCTAGGAAAGAAACAGTAATGGGGTTCTGATCACTTTTTAATTAATTAATTTATTTTTTCTTTTTGGGTCACACCCGGTGTTGCACAGGGGTTACTCCTGGCACATGCATTCAGGAATTACTCCTGGCGGTGCTTGGGGACCTTATGGGGTGCTGGGATTCGAACTCGGGTCAGCCTTGTGCAAGACAAACGCCCTACCTGCTGTGCTATTGCTCCAGCCCCAGGGTTCTGATCACTTTGAACTATACCTGCATTGTGAGCTCTGTGCAGACAGAGCCCTGCTAGTCCTGCTGTCCACTGACCGTCTCCTGCCCAGCCAGCCGCTCAGGGCTGAGCATGTACACATGTGTTGGAGCATGTGTGTCTCAGAGCCCACCTTTCCATCTCTGAGGCCCTTCTAGCAGGATTTCTCTACCTCGTGGGGCTGCCCTGGTGACATACACTTGTGGCCAGGTCAGCCACACCCTATAGTCAGCTTTCTGGTCCCGTTAGGCGCCAAAGAAACTGTTGCATCACACATTTGTCTTGGGTTTTGACTATTCATGATTCACCTTTACAGAGAAGGCAAGAGTGACTCACACCAATTGAATCAGTCTGTGAAAATTCTCGGGAAATGCCTGATAAACTGCCGGCTAGCTGCCAGCTCCAAGTACTCAGAAATCACTAAGTTAAACAAGTCTTAGAAAATTCAGTCTTCCTAGCACAATTTTCCTTATTTGAGTTAATGGCACGAGGCACCTTTCCTCTGGTGCTGTGAGGAGTACCAGGGCCGCCCCATGGCCCGCACCAGGGTCCCTGGGAAGGAGAGCATATCACCCCTGTGTGTGGGGGGGGTGGGTGATGGGACTTGCCAACACCTTCCAGCCATCACCTATGCCCTGAGGACCACACTTGAGGCCCCAGAGGATGCTGGGCAATGAGAATAGGGTTTAGGAGTTCTCTGCAAGGTAATGACAACAGAGCCACTGCCTCCACTCTGGCGTTTCCGGGACTGGTCAGGCCCATAGAGTTCAGGTTATTTGTGATAACTAAGTGAAAGTAAGTGTGGAGCCCCAGAGAGCACTCCACAGTGGCAGGGGTGGGTCCTGGCACGTGGCTGGCAGGTGACAGAGGTTCCCTGACAGCCAGTGGCTGTTGATAGGTTCAGGCTGTTGATTTCTAACTTGCACTGATTTCCCATGAACCTCTGAGCTCTCAGGCAGGTGGGCTGAAGAAAGTACTCAGGGTTTCAATGGGGTCAGGGTGGGGTCATTGGAGCTCAAAGTCCATGGCTGTTAGTGGACACCCATTCCTTTCAGAAGTTCCTACAGCTCAGAGGGTAGAGTGGGACATGCCACTGGGAATGGGACGCCCTGCTCAGAGGAAAGAAACTTCCTCAGTCTGGTCTTCTGCCTGAACTTTATTTGAGGCGGCTGGGGGTGCAGGCCTATAGGAGACCACACACCAGTGGCTCTCAGTGCTTATTCCTGGCTCTGTGTTAAGGGGTCACTGTGGCTGGTGCTGGAGATGGATAGCCATCTTTAGCCAAGCCAGTAGCCTCTGCCAAGCAAAGAGCCTCACCATTGGTGCTCTCTGACACCTCCTGCACTTTCTCTGGTACTCCCTCCCATGGGGAAGGGCTGCTGCAGAATGAGAAGTGAAGATTGGTGCTGGGTCCACCAGAGAGGCACCGGAGCCATCACTGTGAGTCTGAGGCTAGGCTAGAGTGCAGCCTTGTCTCCCCACCTTCCCTGACCTTCTACTCATCCCTCTCTCATCCAAACACTCGTGATCAAATGCATTGATCTCACTAGTATTCTTAAATTATCAAAATATTATCTCTAGGGTCTAACTTCTCTTAATTGAATTTTATTATTATTATTATTATTATTATTTTGGAGTAGGGTGGGTACTCCTAAGCAGTGCTTGGGAGCGGGGGGCTGAGGGGTGCTTCTGGAGATAAGCAACTAGCATCCCAGATAGTCCCATGCTTGAGCCCATCATGGCTGGAGGGCGCCAGGGCCACTCCCTGTGGTTCTTGGGATGAAGCAGGACATGTGGGGCGAGTGTCAAACTCATGTCTGTATCCATCTGAGAAATACACTCCTGATGCCTGAACTACCTTTACAGCTTCCTTTAAATTGTTTTGGATTTGGGGCCTCAACTAATAGGTGCTCAGGGATTACCCCTGGCAGTGGTCAGGGGACCATATGTGGGACCTGGGATCAAACTGGAGCCAGCCACCTGCAAGGCCAGCGCCTTGAGCCCCTTGCTATGTCTCTGCCATCCCCCAACCCAGTTTTATTTTACATCTCTTGAAAGGCAGATAAGAAAGGGTGAATGATGGTAGAAATCGGTGAATGTGCAACCATAATATGCTGTTGAGGTGTTATAGAACCTTCTGGATGATGGGAATGGTCTTCACTGGCCAGACTGCCCAACACAATGACCATTGACCCAGGTGTCAATTGAGCTTTTACAGTGTTGTTAGTGTATCTGAATGATCCCATTTTTTACCTCTTGGAGATTTTGATTCATATTTCAACTAAATCGAGGTTTCAGCTGGAGGCTGCTATGTTGGCCAGCACAGTGCAGGGTGTCTTGATGTGGCCCCTGCCCCTTATCTGGTCTTTGTTACACTATCATGATAGATTGCATCCGCGGGGGCTTGGATTGCCCTTTGGCTTTATTTATTTAATGTATGTGATGCTTACGGTTTAAGTGTTGGCTGGGACACTGAGGCCAGATAGAGCTGACTGGTTTTAGACCCAACATAAGATGAGAGCCTGGCTCAGTCTGAGTGAAATGAAAAAGAGGGGTGTTTCCTATTTGACACTTCTGTAACTGACAGTTGCCTGGGAGTTAAGCTCAGGGAGCACCTAGCGCCCGGGTGAAATCTAAATTTTCTGGCAATGAGGAACTAGATGGGCAAGGCTTCTCAGAACCAGAAAGGGGATGGAGATGGGGGACAAGAACCCACATTTGCACCTCCAGCCTATGAAAATTTGAGGGCCATGAGTCTGGGGTTCTTTATTCTCATTTATGGTTTCTGGAAAAAAGCTACGAATAAAACTCAGCTTTTTTCTAAATTACTCCTCCTTCCTCCCTCCTTCCCCCACTTAGATGGGGTTTTATATAGCCTTGCTCTTGAGGAAGGGTATTTATTTTTGCACTGTTTACACAACATCTTGAGCCACACATTTGTTTATTTACACATTTGTGTGCATGCGTGTGTGTGTGTGTGTGTGTGTATGTGTGTGTGTGTGGGTGTGGGTGTACATGCACTCACTTGAGTCCACGCCTTCCCTCTGCCTCTTGCTTCCATCGGGCACGCATGGAGCAGACATGGTGGCTGTGGGCTCCATGCATAGTTTGCTAGTCCCTGTGCTCAGGCTCGGTGAGAACCCAGGGGTCTCTGCTGGAAGTTTCCAGTCAGGCACAGAAAGTTCTGGTGATTCAGGTAGATCAGGCTAGTATGCGGTGGGTGTCTGGGGAGAGGAGCCCCTCGGGCCATTCTAGTCCCTTTCTGTGCATGCACAGCACAGATGAGGAATTTGGGGACCAGGCGGCTGATGGGGGGTGCTGGGCAAACTCTTGGCTTGGTCAGGAACTAACACAATCTGTGGGAGCAGCCAGGTGGGAGGGCCTCCTGAAGACAAAGCTGAACTCAAGAGGCAGTGTCTTTTGCGCCTGCACCCAGCTGGCCTGGCTTTGCAAGTGGGTGCAGAAAAGGGCTCAGAGTCATGTGGTTAGGGTTGGCTGGGGTGGAGTTGGAGCCTCTGGGCTCTCTCTCTCTGTTAGTTAAGCTCACTTTTTTCCCTTACATATTTATTTGTTCCTCCTACTTCATCCAGAAGTGAATATGAGGTAGTTTCTATAAAACAGATGCTACAGTGGGATAAACATTCTGTAAGGAAGTAGACTTGGGAGAGCCGAATAAGAAAATAAGGATATTGGTTGGATCTTCACCACACAACAAATGGGGTGGATGGAGCGTAAACCAGAGAGCTGTGTTCCTGTCCTGCCAAAGCATGCAGTCCTGCAGGAGAAATGGAGCAGGGAGAAAGCCCGCCAGGCCTGCAAATTAGACTCTGCACCTCCTGGCAGCCAGAGCCACAGGGGCTATGAGCCTGAGGTTCTGGGGTGCTCTGTTGGTTGGTGCCAGTGGTACCCACTGCATCCTCCCGACATGAACTTTGGCTCAGAGTCCCACACAGACATTCCCTGGTGCCCCATTACTCTGACAGCCTCAGTTCAGATGCCAGACTCCTTGCCAAACTCATAGAGTCAGTTCAGATGTCCCGGGGTTGAGAGGTACATGTGAAGTCCCCGGAGCACCTGGGACCCCAAAGCAGAGCTCTTCCTTTTGGCCTGTGTCAGGCAGTCTCCCCATTTCCAACCCCCAAATAACAGTTGCCACCTCTTTTTCCTTGTTTAGGACCCTCTCTGGTATATAATGCATCCTTTGCCCACTTAATTCTCCCAGCAGCACTGGGGAACTATGATTTTAGTCTTTTTTGTTTGTTTGCTCTTTGGCCCATCCCAGTGGTGTTCAGGGCTTACTCCTGGCTCTGCACTCAGGAATTACTCCTGGTGGACTCAGGGGAGCATATGGGGTGCCAGGTATTAAACCAAGGTCAGCTGTGTGCAAGGTAAGTGCCCTACCAGCTGTCCCATCCCTCCAGCCCCAGTGAGTTCAGTCTTTCGATCACCAAAGCAAAGGCTCGGAAAGGCGAAGCTGCTTGTCCGATGTCCCACACGCAGCTTCGGGACTCTGCTTGGCCTGTCTGCTTGGCTTCCTCCGCTTGGAAGTCATTCTTGGCTTCTCACAGGAGCTCAGCTTGACTGTAGTCTCCAGAGTAGCTGGATCCTTTGTCCCTGCCAGCCCTTAGGGAGTCAGGGTGAGCTCCAAGGCCGGCATGTTCAGGGCAGGAGGCTGCAGCTGGGTACTGCAGTGCTGCTATTTCCAGCAGCACAAAAGTCATGTCCGGCCTTGAGGGATGCTCCCCCCCACCCTACCCTGCCCCAATCTGCTTGCTGAGCTATTTCTACCTCCATTGCAGGGGGGGGAGGGGTGTACAGATTCTGACATCTGGGACTTCATACTCCCAGCAGTCCATTTATTTGTCTGTCGATGCATTCATTCATTCACTTTGTCAGTTCATTTATTAGTTCATGACTATGCACAGTACTGACCAGTGTTGATCACCCATCTCTGCTTTCAAGGAGCTCAGCTTTAGTTAACTGGGCATGTGATGGGTCAGTACTTATGATATTAGAGCGCAGAGTAAGGAAAGTGAGAGTTGTGAGTTAGAGTGCTAATCACTGGCAGCAGATACAAAAACATAAACAGGTTAAGTGTATCTTGACAACTCAGCATTTCTGAGGTCCGGAACCTCTTTTATCCTGAGTGCCTTCCCTGGGGGATTCAATTTATTCGAGCAAGGTCTACTGCAAGTGTAAGGGTTTTGAATGTCATACGCCTTATACAAGTTTGCTGAGCAGAAGCAAACAAGGTCTTTCCTGCCTTAAGCTTGGAAGCATGCTTTTTTTCTTTTTTTTTTTGCTTTTCGGGTCACACCCAGCGATGCACAGGGCTTACTCCTGGCTCTACACTCAGGAATTACTCCTGGCGGTGCTGGGGGACCATATGGGATGCTGGGAATCGAACCTGGGTCGGCCGCGTGCAAGGCAAACGCCCTACCCGTTATGCTATTGCTCCAGCCCCAGGAAGCATGCTTTTTAAAATGTGACCTTAAGTTGTGAACGTGCAGTGGCATATGAGACAGCCTTGGGCAAGGAGCCTGCTACAGCAGCCTGTTGAACAAGCAGCATGCAGACCCCACTTCTCCTTCAGGAAAGCTGAGGAAAATCTTTCCCAAGGACTTGAGGGCAAGTCCTGTAAGGGCCTCATTAATGAATGCCACCCATTCTCAGGTTACACAAGCAAGTGCTCTTGGATGGATTTCAATGTTTTGATCCCTCTTTAAAGAAAGCAACCACAGCTATTTCAATTATGAATTCTGAAATACCCTCCTGGAGCCCTTCTGCTATCATCCCAGCCATCTCCCCAAGATAGAGACCTGCATAAGTGAAACCATATTTCTTGTGTTTCAATCCACACAATACTTATTGTAGGGCCCGGGCCAACAGGCAGACTCAGAAAGCAGTACACGGGGAACATTTTCAGACTTGGTAAGTGACTGACCCTGCTGATAGAGGAGTGTAAGACGCTTTTGATGTCCTTGTCCCTAATGGCAATGACTGGTTTTTAAAATTACTTGAGAAAGTCTTCTTTTGAGCAACCCAGAGATTGCCTCAAGAAGACTGAGGTCCATTCTAGATGGTGTGCCGAGGCTGGGGGTTCAGTCCCAGAGCTGAGCGTGCATTTTCTCATGAAGACTCTGTCTAGTTCTTGGAGCCACGAGATATGAAATAAGGCACACGTGAGACAGGACGTGCTCTGCCTGCTCCGCACTCAGCAATGCTGTCATTTCCTTGGTACAATTATCCTAATGTCATTCATCCTTCAGAGCTTGTTGACAAATTCCTTCCTCATTACTGTTTATGAGTCCTGTATGCAAAGAGCTTATGGGGCTAGGGGAGAAAACACAACGTTTGAATTCCATCAGAAAAGAATTAATTCACAAAAGGGAGATTGGATCCAAAAGCATTTAAGGGCAGACCAAAAAATAAATAAAAGGTCCCGGTATTAATATTTAGTGAACAGTTCCACCAGGATAGAAACAGTCACCTGACGATGTTGCTTCTCCGCAGTAGTAAGATTACAAAGCATGGATTTTTAGGTCTATAAGAATGCTGAGGGCACAAAGTAATACACAAATTAGAGTCCAACAGGTGTTAGAGATAGACTATTGCCCTTTCTTTGGGAGGAAGAAGAAACTGTGAAAAAAGGAAGCTGGAGAGACAGTTCATGGGTTAAGATGCTTGCCTTGCATACAGCTGACCCTGTAGACACACATATGGCTCCCTGAGCACTGCCAGAAGTGATCCCTGATCAAAATACCAGGATTAAGTCCTGGGTACTGACAGATACTAACTTTAACCCCCTGTTCAACAAAGGAAGGAAGGGAGGGAGGAAGGGAGGAAAGGGAGGGAAGGAGGGAGGAAGGAAGGAAGGAAGGAAGGAAGGAAGGAAGGAAGGAAGGAAGGAAGGAAGGAAGGAAGGAAGGAAGGAAGGAAGGAAGGAAGGAGTAAACATAAGGAATGGGAGTGGATTGTCAAGTGCTGAATATGAGCCCGATAGCAGTTAAGAATTAATGAAGGCAATCATTTGATGTCTTTTCCTCTCCTTCTGACTCATTTCACTGAGCATGATACTCTCCATGTCTATCCACTGTTAAGCGAATTTCATGACTTCATTTTTCCTACAGCTGCATAGTATTCCATTGTGTAGATGTACCATAGTTTCTTTAACTAGTCTTTTGTTTGGGGGCATTCAAGTGCTGGGGGAGATGGCAGTTAGGATAGAGAAGACATCACTATGAAAATATGGTTGGAAGTGATTGCTCTGGATGGGAAATTCATGCTGAAAGTGGGTAAAGGACCAAACATGATGGCCTCTTAGTGTCTGTTTTGCAAACCATAATGCCTAAAAGGAGAGAGAGATAGGAGATAGAAGAGCTGATAAAGAGACAGGAGAGAGTGAGAGAGAGAGAGAGAGAGAGAGAGAGAGAGAGAGAGAGAGAGAGAGAGAGAGAGAGAAGGAAAGAGTACATGCCTTGGAGGCAGGCTGGGGGGGTGGCAGGAAGTATCCTGGGGACAATGGACATTAGTGGTGAGAAATGTTCACTGGTGGAGGGATGGGTGTTTGGAATATTGTATGACTGAAACTTGATCATGAGCAGCTTTGTAACTGTGTATCTCACAGTGATTCAATAAAAATAAATAAACAAAAATTCATGGAGGTCTAGACAAGGAGGCATCTGCTGGCTCAAGTTGCCTTTGGGGCTCTCCCCCTGCCCCATCCATAGCTTCTGGGTGAAGACAGAAGGATAGAGACAAAGACCACTGAGGGGCAGGCGTGCAGGGTCCATCTGTGCAAAGCAGGAGAACCAACATAGCCTTCATGCTCTTGACTATGCAAGAGTAAGATGTCGAGTTAAATATAGGGCTTCATCCCACCACAAACTATCAGAGACACTTTTGCCATCGTTAAAGAATAGCAAACGACATAAGCCCTAACAGCACTAAAATGCAATGTGTCACCTATCAGGATGGTACTGGCAACCCAAGTTGGGTGAAGCTTCCATGTAATCCAGAGCTTTATTGAGGATCCAGGGATTAGAACTTGTAACTCAGGTGTAAGGAGCTCTTAGATTGTGCTTTGGGGTCCACCAGAGAGGTCTTGGGTTTGTCGAGGCAACATTAGCATGGCCCTTCCAAATTGGGCAGGTGGTTGTCAAAAGGTCTCATTGGCATGGACAAGCAACATGTCCATCTGTCTATAAGGATTAATTTCTGAGCTCGTTTCTACACAGGAATGTTTCTTCTTACCACCAGCAGGTTATTCCAGGAGACTAGTGGTTTTTTCAGTAAATGTGTTCAGGTGGTTTACTTCTTTGTCTTGGTGTGAGCACTTCTGAACACTTTGCATCCATAATGGTTCCTTAGCTCTAATTTCACTGATCCTGACTCCTTTGGAATCTTCCCATCCACTATGTTTGTGCTAACTCACTTACAACTCCCAAGTGAAGGTTGTAGTGATCAGAGTAAGCAAACCAGAGAAAATGACACCAAGTATACTTTATTTAATGTAATACCCAGTCTTAAGTACTTACAGATATAGAGAATAATGAGTTTCAGTCTCCACTGTCTCCTCATAAAATTAAATATACATACACACATATATATACACACATTATGATATCTATATGTGTGTATAAGTACACAGTTACTTTGGTTGGTGTGGTGTCTAATGGTTTGTTGGTTTACTATATTCTGTTTGCTAACCTCAAGGTTCAGTTTTCACTTGAAATGAAATGCCAGTCTTCTGATTATTAAAAAAAGTAGCAAAATCAGTAGTGTATCATTACAACATATAATGATTTCCATGACTCCACTTAATAAATAAATTTGGAATTCTGTTATGTGAAAGCCAGTAGAGTAAGGGACATTATGTCCTTCTAGGGGCAGGAAGCAGTTCTGGGAGAGCTGTAATCTTCTAAGGCAAAAGTACCATGGGCTTGGAGCTGGCAAGATAGTACAGTGGGTAAGGTGCTTGTCTTGCACAACTAACAAACACAGTTCCAATCTCTGGCACCCCATATTGTCCTCTGACTGCTAGGCCTCTCAGAGACAGGAGGAAGTTCTGAGCACCAGTTTGTGTGGCTCCAAAACCAGAAAAAAAGTACATGGACCTGACACTAAGGTCAGACATGGTGACCAAGAAAAGCTCTATGGAAACTCCATGGGAAAGAGTCCGTGGTCATCTGATTATGATCAGGAATGAGAAACTCTCTGAGCTCTGAATGATGCTCTGAGTGTAATAAAGAGAACTATGCTGCTAGGGGAAAAACAGAGAGATTTCCATCTCTCTGGATGTGCACAGATATGTAGAGTTGCCTAAATAAATCCTACTGAACATTGGGCTTCACTTGCAACACTGGGAAGCTGTGTGCCAGTTGGAGATGGCAGGGATTCTGAGAGACCTCATCCAGAGTCTGCCAAAGTTAAGGAGAATTTGAAAAAAAAGTAACTATTACATTAGGCTTCACCCTAAGTCTGGGGCACCATTAAACAGAATTTGAAGCTTATAGTACATAAACTGTATCTAGAACAATAACAGTCTAAACCCAGTTCCACCATAGGCTAGATTCAGCTCAGCATCCCACATTAGTAGCCTGAGATGAGAATTCTCCCCCTCAGTGGAGCATTCAGTCTCTGTTTTGCTCATAATGTGTGACATTGATTATTCACTATGGCACATGCACAATTCAACTCAGCTTCCCACATTAATAGCCTGAGATTAGAATTATCCCCTTAGAAAAGTATTTGCTATCTATTTTGTTCATAATGTGTGACATTCAGTATTAACTTATGGCACACATACACCCCAAACAATGATGTGACCCTTGCCAGGAGATAAAATAATCAATAGAATGAAGTCAAAGTTGACCAGTTAGAATTATCAGATAGAGATTATAAGAAACTGTTAAATATGATAAAGTATCTAGTGGCAAATGGTGAATAATACATATGAACATATAGAGAATTTCAACAAGGGTATAGAGACTTAAAACAAAAAAATATAGGGGCTGGAGCAATAGTACAGTGAGTGGAGTTTGCCTTGTATATGCCCGACCCAGATTCAATCCCCAGCACCTGATATGGTACTACAAGCCCTGCAAGGAATGACCCATGAGCACAAAGGCAAGAGTAAGTCCTGAGCACAGCCGGATGTGGTCCAAAAAGAAAATAAAAGTAAAAAAATATAGATGGAAATGCTAGACAAGAAAAAGGAATGGTTGAAGACATAGTAAAATAGGTAAAGTACTTACTTGGCATGTAGCAGACCCTGGGTAGATCCTCAGCACTGCATACAATCCATGTTTGCCAGATGTGGTCAAAGAAAAGCAAAAACAAGGTACTATTTAAGATCTTGGACATAATAGAAGAGTGAATCACTAAGCATAAAGAGTTATCATAGAAATGATGCAACCTGAAACAGAAATGGAGAAAATAGTGACAAAATGAGAGTTTGTTATGTATATGGGAGAACCATAAAAGGTCTAGTACATACAGTTAGACTTCTATGTGTGAAGATGATGAGAAAGCAAAGATCAGGGAAAAAAATACCTAAAAAGAGAGGAGCCGAACATTTTTTAAAATAAATGAAAAAATTACCACAGATCTAAGAATTTTAGAAGATTCCAAGCAATATTGTAATCAAATTGATGAATACAAAGGATAAAGAAAAAATATTGAAGTAGCCAGAGATTAAAAAAAAAAAAAACTCACCCAAAGAGAATCAATAAGAATGACAGTTGACTTCACATCTGGAATAATGGAGGCCAAGAGGCAATGGAACAGCATTTCTAGCTGGCAGCAGGAAAACCAAACCTGTGAATTTGAATTTATAACTAGTGGAAGAATTTTTCAGAGGTGAAGTTAATGATGTTTTTACATAGACAAAAACCAAAAGAACATATCTCGAGGGGAGCTGGAATGGGAAAAACAAGTTTCATAGCCTGAAAGAAAATGATTTCAGATGAAAACCTGGCCTCATGGGAAAGGCTTGTTTGAATGAAGAACTCCAGAAACAATGAACATGTCTATAAATAAAAGACACTTCAAAATACAGTTGGTGAGTTAAGGTAAAATAATAATAATAACAAAGGAACATGAAAGGTATTCAGTCTTTTCCAGCTAGGTTCTATAGTAACTAGAACACAGACAGGAGAGTTGTCATTGTTAATATGCCACCATTAAGTTCTATTTTCTTAATCTTTATTTATTAAAGTACTGTGATTTATACTACTGCTAGTGAAGGTTTTATGTGTACATAATTTTGACACCACACCCATCATCAGCTTCCCCATTATTAGCTTCTTAAGTTGTTCACGAAGTCTCAAAACATTTTTTGAAAGTTAGCTATGATAAATTAAAGATAAACACTGTGATCTCTAGAGAAATTACTAAAAATATAATGTAAATAGGCATGACTAAAACATCAGAAGTGAAGATGGAATGCAATATTAAAAGTATTTGTTTCCCCTAGAATTAAGGATACAATTAACAGTAAAGCAAAGGGCATACAGGTCAAATAACAATTCAATCTAAATTTGGTATATTTAACATCAAAATATATAAATAATTTAATTAATTTGAACTGGATGAACCTTCCCAATTAAAGGTCAAAGTTCATTAGATTGAGTAAAAATGCAAGACTGGAGTGGTTCACAAGAAATAAATTTGATTACAAAAAAGTTTTTTAGCTGTGCTGAAGATGGAATTTAGGACCTCACACATATAAGTGCTATACTGCTGAGTCACACACCCCACCAAAGAAATCCACTTAAAACATAAAATCACACCTAAGTTGAAAATGAAAGGTTAGGAAAAGGTGCCCTCAAACACTAAGATGAACAGAGTGACACAAATACCAGAAGGTGTGTATTTGGAGGTGACAGATAAGGGACATCTCATTATGATATCAAGGCTCAATCAAGATGTTATAGAAGAAAATCTAAAGTTTGAAACAAATCTTCAAAACATAGCACTGTCATCCTGTTGTTCATCGATTTGCTCGAGTGGGCACCAGTAACGTCTCCATTGTGAGACTTGTTACTGTTTTTGGCATATCGAATATGCCACGGGTAGCTTGCCAGGCTCTGCCATGCGGGCGGGATACTCTCGGTAGCTTGCCAGGCTCTCCAAGAGGGATGGAGGAATCAAACCCCAGCCAACCGCGTGCAAGACAAACACCCCACTCGCTGTGCTATCACTCCAACCCCCCCTTCAAAAACATATGGAGCAAAAATCGACAGAACTAAAGGTAAAGCATAACCAAGTATTTAATACTCCTCTCTCTGCAGCCAATAGGCTGGAAAACTATTAGATAAACAGAAGATCAGAGCGACTCTGCCAATAACCTGAGATAAGGCCCTCGCAGCTCTCAGGCATTGCTCATGGGAATGTGAGAGGATAGAGACACGTGGAAATCTGGGCACTTTCTCAAGCAACTATAAACCCAGTAGGTCTTAGAACCCAGCAATTCCACTCCTAGATGTTTACCTGAGAGAAATGAAAACATATTTTACAAGAGTCTTTAGCTAATGGCCTTATTGGTAAAATCTGAAACTAGAATGTGCTGTGATGGAAGAATGAGTGGCTAAGCAAACACAAAGAAGGGTGGGCAGAGTCTAGTCAGCACAGAAAGCAATGCCCTGTGGAGGAATGGACTTCTTCCATGCGGGCACAGGGATGAGTCTCAAAATTATGAGGGAGGCTGGAGAGGAAATTGCGTTCTGGACCAGATGGTTCATTTTTGAGAGAAAGCACTCACCTGCCAATGGTGATAGAGATCAGATTAGTGGTTGATTATGTGGGAGGGGACCACAGGAAGAGGTGTGAGAAATTTGGGGGTGGGAGAAATGTTGGGTCCTCCTATGCTTATTTGTTTGCATTGTACCCCAAATTTAGATTGTAAAAAATAGAAAGCATTCTCTTCCACTGGACTTCAAATCACAGTGACAAGATCTGAAGGTAACCTATTTAAAGTAATCCTGTGGCACAAAATCCTTTTTAAAAAATTAATTTTTTTGTTTTAATTTTGGGGGGAGGGAGTCACACCTGGCATTGCTTAGGGGCTATTACTGATTCTGTGCTTGGTGGACTGTATGCAGGTGCCAGGAACCTAATCTGGGTCAACCACGTGCAAGATCAGTGCCTTAATCCCTATACTATCTCTCCTGCCCCATACCAACTTCAAGCTTATTTTGCATCAATACCCATTTTCAAAATCAAAAACTGCCTGTTCAGCCTGAACTCGATGGGACAGGGTATGCCTGGGGAGCAGGTCAGCTACAGTGCCCTGCCTGCCTGCCTCCTGCCTTGCAGCCTCTGTGCGGAGTCTGCCAAGGGGAGCGGTTCTGGGATCTGTTCATTATCTGCTGATGAGTCTGGAGCTTGTGAAATGCTGCTCACTGGACTTCAAAAGCTGCAGCATCATCTTGGTTATCTCTCCGAGGTGCCCACTTTATCCCTCTTGCCAGTGACATCAAAGAGTCTGCTTCATTGCAAAACTCGTCTGGCCCAATGGCGTCAGGGGGCTTGCCTTGGGAAGGGTTTCAAAAAGAGAGATGGTTCCGAGTTCTTCTGAGAACATCTGACACCTCTCTCCTCTCCATGACTCAACTGAGGTTGGAGGGGGAAGGGGACAGGAGACCAGCCACCCAGAGGGGACCGAGCAACCTCACAGGGTGAAACCTGGTTCCACCCAGGTTTGGGGTTGTGTTTCCTGTGGAACAAAAACTCTGCAAATTGACCAGTGAGGTTGGGTTGCTCATAAGCCCCCCCACCATGTTTTTCTGAGATTGATGGGTGACCATTAATAATTATTTAATTGGATGGGTGGATTATTTCTTTCCTGAAGGAATTCTGGCCTTTCCTTTGTCCACTTTCATCTGAGTTCCAATGAAGACTGAGGACATTTCCTACTCAGGTTCTCAGGTAAACATCCATTCTGCTTCCTTTCACTTCCTGAGTTTTCCTTGCTGGAAAAAATTTTGTACTCCTAAAATAATAGAAATTTTAATCTATGGACATGTTTTGAAAGCTAAGGTTGGAGACTTGAGGGCGGTTTCTCCCCCGATCTTACCAAGGCCTGGTATTAATTTAGTATATAAAAATTGTAAGTACAATTCCCAACTAACAGCACCTCTCTAAGAGGCCGAGTTTCAGTCTGGTCAGAATTCTGGTCATAGGTTCACAGAGGTAAGGGATGACCCTGGCTCTTTGTAAATCTTTTGTTTTCCACTTAAAAAAAATAGTGAGAGCCAGACTTTGTATCCATTTAGCTGACCTTTTCAATAGTAAGAGCTATTTAATAAGGCAGCAGAAGTGAAAGTTATCAGCAAGGTTGTGTAATGTAAAGTATTTATGAATGGATGTGCAAAATCCAGTCTCAGGGTGTAAATTGGGGCTCTGTGCAGGCAGAAATGCTTGCGGCTTGAGCCTTCTTTGCAGTAAAGCATAATTCATGCTGCTGTTAGCCCTTAAAACAGGAAATAATATACCCATTTAACTTAATCACAATTTATATTACATGTGCATATTTCTAAACAAATGTTGTAGATGGAGAGTTTGGTAGCAATAATATTTATGAATTACACTTTTAGTTAGCAAAGGAAATGTGTGACCTCTTACATTTGGTTTGACATTTGAATTTGGTGTTCAGTGTATTTGACAGGGGTGATGGATTCTCATTAGCTCCATGTATAAACAGGAAATGCTTTCTTGGTGAGCAGTTATTAATGTGGGACATCCCTGAATTTGAATTTCTAGTCGCTTGTTCTGACCTGCACTGTAAAACTTAATTCATCTCTTTAAGAAAAATCAAAAAGTAAAAGCACGGTTCTGACTTAGTGTCCAGTAGACCCGAAATGCATGTGAACGCCAAGTTCTGAGAAGTAGAATTTGGTTGAAGGGCTGGGTAGTCCACCAGGCCGTGGAGGTTTCTGATGGCCCCCTGGCGGATTTTGCCTGCCTTTATTTCTAAATAAGATAACCTGGAGGAATTAGTCCTTGACGGGAGGCGCAGATTTGAGTAAGCTCGTACTTAACCTTTCCCCAAATCAGGATTAGAGCAGTGCGTGCCAGACAGGAATCAGACCACTTTGCAGTGTGTGGCTTACAACTGTGATCTTATTTTGAATTTTTAGGAGACTAAATAGGACTCTGTGTTGGATGCTCCAAACAGAGGCTGGAGGGGAGGGTGTGGGAAAATTTGGCGGACCGTCTGACTTCCTATGGGAGTCCAGGGGATCTGAGGCCAGTGGGCTAGTTGCCTGCCTTGGACTTTGGGCCTGGGCTCATCTCCCTCATGCTTAGAATTTAATTAGAGCTTACTCAGAAACCCGGAAAGTGAAGCTGGCAGGCCCTTAATCTGCATTTCAGGTCTGCAGTGGGGGAAAAGTAGCATTTTTATTGTTGGAGGTCAAAGTTTAAATTTAGTTTATATCAGATTACCAAAATATGCTTTCGGTAAGGTTAGATTCTCATGCTCGGAGAGCAGGACCGTAATGAAAGCAAACAGGCCGCGAGATAATCCCATTACAGATGAACTCTTCACTTGAACCTCAAACATTTGGGAACCATAATAACACCATCTCAGCAAGGAGATATGGGGCGAGCAGGCGGGAGTGGGCCCAGACCCTCTGATCACTCTGCTCAGCGTGTCCCTGCCAGCCTGGCACTCTCTGGTTCCTGCTGGATCCTGTAGTGGGTGTGGAAAGGGTGTATTTAGCCACCAGCTTCCTCTACTTCCATCAGCTGAAGCATAGGGCCCCTAAGTGG